>NW_027555847.1:663998346-664598346 GCF_003287225.1 Phascolarctos cinereus | reverse complement strand
GGCAACCTGATACATTAGAAAGAATGTTGGACTTGGAATCAAGAGACTTGAGTTTGAATGCTGGCTCTAATGCTTGTTAGGATAATAAGATTTAGAAAATGAAAGCATTCTAGGGTTGGTCCCTTCTCATTGAGCACCTCATTTTATATAATTAAGGAAACCAGAGAAATCAACTGTGTAAAGTCACAAAGGTAATCCAGCAGATTTGAAACCAGGCCTTGTAACCATTCTGTGCTTTTTCCACATTTACATTATAGGATATACAATATGTTATGCACTATGGGTATTTTCTGATACAGAGTAAGTACTTAGTAAATGCTAATTGGCTTGTGTTTTCTTATACTACCAGCTATGTGACCTTGTGCAAGTCACTTAATGCTTGGAGGTCTGCTTCCCTATCTACTTTAATGAAGATGTTAATTGCCCTGCTTTCTTACAGGGCTCTTTTGAAGAGAGCTAACATTGAATCACTGTGTCAGGATCCAAAAAGATTTTGACAGGCCAGAATGTTGGGCTAGATATAATAAGATCGGGGAAGCTAGGTGGTGCAGTGGATAGAGCGCCGGCCTTGGATTCAGGAGGACCCGAGTTCAAATCCGGCCTCAGACACATAACACTAGCTGTGCGACCCTGGGCAAGTCACTTCACCCCCTTGCCTAGCCAACCCCCCCCATAGATATAATAAGATCACATTGTAATGGCAATAAAGATAGTCTTGACTTTCAAAAAGTAACTGTATAAGTATACAGTGGCGGGGAGGTAGGGAACCAGGAGGCACATCTAGGTAGTGTTCCTCAACGGTGTGATAGAAAAAGAGGGACCTAAAAAAAATGGAGCCCTGTCTTAAGTCTCTTTAAGAGAGGCATGGTCAGAACAAGGAGGGTTATAATCTTACTCAGCGTGGCCTAAAAGGATCTCTTAAGGAATGGGGCAGCTAACCTGGAAAACTGGATGACAGAGTGTTTGAAGGAAGGGCCATCGTGTGGAAGAAGGGTTCGATTAATTCTGGTTGGTCCCAGAAAGCAGACGTTAGGAGTAGTGGGGGAAGAGGTGAGGAGGCAGATTTAGTTTGGATATAAGGAAAAAACTTCTTTCCACAGCTATTTGCCAGAGGGGCAGACTGCCTCAGGAGGCAGTGGATTCTCCTTTTAGAAACCTTCAAGCCGAGACCAGCTAACCACTGTCAGGCGTCTGGTAGAGAGAATCTTGGTTCAGGTATAGAGGTTGGTCTAGAGGGCCTCTGAGGCCCCCTCAAATTCACAGGCGGGCTGAGAGACAGATGTGATGTTGTGAAGGGACAGCCTGAGGGCACTTTGCCTAGTTCTGGAGGGTATTTGCCAATAAGGTCTTTTTCCTCTTTGCTTTTCTCCACAGATGGAAGATGGGCATTCCCTTTTTGACTATAGCGTTGGTTTGAATGACATTGTTCAGCTGCTAGTGCGACAGAGCCCAGCTGTACTTTCTGTTCCTAGTAAAGAAAAAGATCCTGAACTCTCTGATACAGATTCGGGCTGTTGTTCAGGCCAGAGTGAATCCGATAAGAGTTCCAACCACGGAGAGGGAGCCTTGGAAATTGATGGGCAACCTGGCCCAGCTGCTCAAGCAGACTGGATTGATCCAGGATTTGGCCTCTATAAGGTAAAGTTCTCTATTTTGGATTTTTGATGTGTGTTACTCGTTTCCATTCTGTGCCTCACATTTGTGAACCTTTCTGTATGTATCTGGGGTCACTTTTCCCTTCCTATTGCTCTTCATTGCTGAAGGAACCATTGGTCTAAGCATACAACTAAATGTCAGCAAGCATTTAAGTGCTTACTGTGTGGTAAACACTGTGCTGGGCACTGAGGAAACATGCAGAGAATGAAATAATTCCTACTGTTTAGGAGCTCAAATTCTCTTGAGGGAGACAGCATACACCACACACACACACACACACACACACACACACACTCT
Organism: Phascolarctos cinereus; assembly: GCF_003287225.1. Lineage (NCBI taxonomy): Eukaryota > Metazoa > Chordata > Mammalia > Diprotodontia > Phascolarctidae > Phascolarctos > Phascolarctos cinereus. The sequence continues at coordinate 664,596,393 of NW_027555847.1, read as the reverse complement.
CTTATGTACAGAATCAATACAAAGTACACACAAGGAAATTAGGGAGGAACACATTAGCATCTGGGGGCTAAGGAAAGGGTTTGTATATAGAAAAGTAGTGCTTGAGAAACTATGTCTTGAGAGGGAAGGGGGGACTTCTATGAGGCAGAGACAGGGAGAGAGACAGGAAAGCAGGCTCTCATCAAGGCCTGGAGACAGGGACCCAGACAAAGCTAATTGAGCTGGAGCATGGAGTGCCGGGAGGTGGGCGCTGATGTACAAGGAGGCTGGGAAGATTATGAGTTAGGGCCATTTGAGAAAGGTTTTATAAGACAAAGGAGTTATTGTTTGTCCTAGATAGCAGGGAGCCCCTGCAGTTTAACCAAGTAGGGGAGTGATATGGGTAGCTATGTGGAGAATGGTTTAGAATGGGGAGACACAGAAGGCAGGGAGACCGATTAGGAGGCCATTGCAGTAGTCAAGGATATGGGTGATAAGGGCCTGAAGTAAGGTGATGGCTATGTAAGGAATGAAAAGGGGTTGGATGTAAATGAGATTGTGCATGTTAGGAACAGCAAGATTTGGCAAGTTGATTGGACGTGTGAGCTGAGGGAGAGTGAGGAGTCAAGAATAAGGACAGATTTACAGACCTGGGAGCCTGGAAGAATGGTGGTGTCTTTAACAGAAATAGAGAACTTTAGAAGAAAGGTGGGCTTGGGGGAAAAAGAGTTGTTATAGACATGTTGAGGTAGAGACATCTGGGATATTGAAATGTTCAATAGGCATTTGGGATTGAAGCCTGATAGAGACTGGATGTCGAATAGACCTGAGTCATCTTCATAGAAATGGTAATTAAACTCATTATCTCTCACCAAGAGAGAGAATGAAAGAAGTGAGTGACTGAAAAGACATTATTAAGCCAGTGATATGCCAGGCACATAAACTTAGGAGAAAGCCTTGGAAAACACCCACAGTTAGTGGGTGTGATAAGGATCATAAGCCAGCAAAGGAACCAGAGAAGCAGTGGGCAGGCAGATCAGAGGAGAGCTAGGAGTGAGAAGTACCACAGAGACCTGGAGAAGAGAGAGGATGTGTGTGTGTGAGACACACACAAGGTGGTCAGATAGTATCATATGCATCAGAAAGTCCAGAAAAGAAGTATAGAAAAGATTAGCAGATTTGGCCATTAAGAGATCATTGATAACTTTGGAGTGAGCATTTTCATTTGAGTTATGATGTTGGAACACCAGACAGCAAAGGCTTGCAGAGTGAGTGGGAGGAGGAGAGGAGGTATCAAATGTAGGTAACTTTTTCTAGGAGTTTGGCTGAGGGAAGAGATGGGTCTACTGAAAGCTTTTTAAAGATGGGGAAGACTTGGGCATGCTTTCAAGGCATGATCTCAAACATGCAATAATGCACATAAGCACTTTGCAAACTTGAAATAATTGTTTTAATGTGTTGTTCTTAGACAACTTAGACAACTCTAAGTGGCAGAGAGAACACTGGACCTGGAGTCAGGGAGACCTGGGTTCAAATCGAGCCTTGGATACTTACTTACTGGCTGTGTGACCTGGGCAAGTGACTTAACCTCTGATCAGTTTCCTTATCTGTAAAATGGGAACAATAATAGTTCCTATCCAGGGTTGTTGTGATGATCAAATGAGATGTTTGTGAAGCCCATTGAAAACTTTAAAGCGCTATTTAAATTTTTTGTTATTATTAGTATTATTATTATTTTCACAGTAGCAGTCTCCCTTCTATAGTTATTACTCCCTCTGTTGTTTTGATCAAAAATTGAGAAAGGAGAAAAACTAGGAAACTGTGAGTCATCATTAAATGCAGATATATTTTCTACAACAAGCGATGTTAGCTTGGAGTCTGTGGACTTTTAAAAAAATAATTTATTTATTTTTAGTTTTCAGCATTCAGTTAGAATTTTAAGTTTTCTCCCTTTCTCTCTTCTCCCCCTTCTCCAAGATGATGTGCTATCTGATATAGGCTCTACCTAAACATTCACATTAAGCGTATTTTCACATTGGTCATGATGTAAAGAAGAATTAGAACTAATGGGAAGAACTATGAGAAAGAAGAAACAAAACAAAACCACAAAAGAAAAAGAGACAATAGTATGCTTCCATCTGCATTCAGACTCCATAGTTCTTTCTCTGGATGTGGATAGCATTTTCTGTCATGAGACCTTTGGAGATGTCTTAGATCCTTGCATTGCTGAGAAGAGCTAAGTCTGTCAAAGTCAGTCACTGCACAATGTGGCTATTACTGTGTACAACGTTCTCCTGGTTCTGCTCATTTCACTCTGCGTCAGTTCATATAAGTCTTTTCAGGTTTTCCTGAAGTCTGCCTGCTCATCATTTCTTATAGTACAATAGTATACCGTTACATTCATATACCACATTGTTCAGCCATTCCCCATTTGATGGGCATCCCCTCAATTTCCAATTCTTGGCCACCACAGAAAAGGCTGATATATTTTTGTACGTGTGGGTCCTTTTCCCATTTTTATGATCTCTTTGGGATACAGACCTAGAAGTGGTATTACTGAGTCAGAGGGTATGCATATTTTTACAGCCCTTTGGGCATAGTTGTGGACTTTTTTTTTTATAAATATTTTGGTAACTATACTTCAAAATAAATGGCTTTTTTTGTAATCCTATGTATTTTATTTTATGCATTTGAGAACATTCTTCTGAGAAGGGTTCCATAGACTTCCCTACACTGACTATGAAAGGAGTCCAGGACACAAACAAGGTTGAGAACTCCTGATCTAGAAGAATTAACTTTCTATTATATTGCCAAAAGAGATGGAGTCTGCTTTTACTCGATTTAATTCAAGAAATAATTATTAAACACTTGTATGCAGAGGGCCAGTGGTAGGTGGCATCTGGATGATATAGTGTAAAAAGTGCTAGACTTAGAGTGGGGAAGTTTCTAGTGTGAATCCTGCCTTAGTCACTTTCTAGTTATGTGATCCTGAACAAGTCACTTTACCTCTCAGCCTGAATTTCCTCATTTGTAAAATAGGGATAACAGGAACACTTCTAGCATGGTTGTGAGGATCAAAGGAGATAAAATATGTAAAAGCACTCAGCAGACCTTAAAGTGCTCTATAAATTCTAGTTATTCTTGTTATTAGGTGCTGGAGCTCCCACTTGTCAACTTGAGTGACTCCCTGCATCCTCAATCCATTCTCTACTTTCTCTCCTCCTCTCCCCTCCCCTTGACTTCAGGACTTCTTGGTATCTTCATGCAACTTCTTTCACTAAAGAATAGCTGTCCCTTTTTGGCTAAGGTTATCCCTTCCATCATTTTCTTTGCTCCACCAATTACTTCTTTTCTCTTTGCATCTCTAATCTTTCCCTCTCATTTTCCTCTTTACCTACAAAGGCACTCAGATCTCCACATGCTTAAACAGAAGCAGCAACTGTAGGAACCCCTTCTTTTGACCTTTTTGATTCCCTCAAGCTACTTTAAATCTCTTTTCTACATTCATAGATTTAGAGTTGGAAGGAAATCTAGAGGTCATCTTGTCCAACTCCCTCATTTAACAGAAGAGGAATCTGAGACTCAGAGAGGGGAAAGGACTTGTCCAAGGTCCCACTGACAGATGGCAATGGTGGGTTTCAAATTCATGGCCTCTGGTACCAGATCTAGTACTTTCCTCTATGCCATGCTGTCCTGTCCCTGCTGCCTCTTTATCACCCTATAATCTGACTTCCATCCTGTGTACTCCTCTGAAACTGTTTCTCAAAGGTCATTCAAAGGCTCCTCTTGGCCAAATTTATTGGCCCTTTCTCTATCTTCTTTGACCTCTTGGTATCATTTGACACTTACCTTTTCCTTGATGCTTTTTTATTTCCTTGGTGCCTTTAACACCACACTCTTGTGGTATTCACATCTTTCAGATAACTTCTGCTTTGTTTCCCATGGCACCTCTTTTCCTCTAACTCCCCAAAACTCTGGCCTTGGCTTTTTCCCCTTATCTATTTTTGTCGTTTCTCCCTTGGTCATCCTAAAGCTTTACCTGTTATCTCAGTGCCCATGATTCCTAGCACTTCATTTCCAGCTCTGAGCTGTCCTGGGAGGCTCTAAATGTGTGCCATTTCCAGTGTCTTACTGGCTTAATTTTCATACTCAGGCTTGACCCCGTGGTATGTTAAATTGTTTTACTAGTCATGCCTCTAGGACCTGAGGACCTGCTAACTTGCTCTTTTCTTTTCTCAACCTGTTAACCCTTATTCCTGGGAACCTCCACCTTTTTAGCTTTCTCTTCTCCTAATCCTAGGCTGTAGTGCATCCCTGGAGAAAGTTGTGACATCAGGCTGTTCTCCCTTACTTTACAATTCTGTTGTGCAGCCTCATTGGCTGTCACTGCTTTGCCAAAGTCCTTAACTCTTCTCTTACAGATTCCCTCTATTCCCTATAGTGATTATTCCAAATCATATCGTCTCTCCGTAAGTCCTCAACTTCACCTCTAACTCCATTAAGATGATTTGGCCTTCTGTTTCACAGAAAAGGCAGAGTTCATTTAATGTGAGTTCCCTTGCATTTTTCAAAACTTCTTAGTATCATCTTCCCTTTATCATTCTCCTCTTCTCTTCTGTTACAGAAGAAACCTTACTGAAGCAGACACTGATGGCTGTATTTGTTTCCTTAATCGCTTTCTCTAGGCTTCTAGGCCCTCACTTCATCAGTGATCCCTTTTCTCCACTGATTGCTTTCTGTCTCCCTGCAGATGTGCTCATCTTTTCAAACCTTCCCTTGACATTTCTACCTCATCCAACTACCACTTCATTCTCTTCTGAAAAGCTTGAGAAAATTTTCTATACCTAATACCTCAGCTGCTTAATCTCCCTACCCTTGTAACCTATTTTGAAACTTCTGTCACCACCACTATGATGAAACTGTTCTCCCAGAGTTCGTTAGTGACCTAATTGCTAAATCCAGAGGCTTTGCCCCCACCCCCACCTTGATTTCTTTGAGGCATCTGACACAATTGAGTGCTATTTTTCCTTTGCTTCTGAGGCATTTCACTCCCCTCCAGTTTTCTTTGTTGGTTCTTTGTCTTGTTTTTGTGTCTTTGTGTTCATGGCCATCTTCTCCCTCTCTGCACACTTTTTTGGCAGTCTTACTGACTCCCTGTATTCACAGAGGAAGCACTCTCACCTGAGCAGAAGACTCCCCAAGTCTTGGGCCTTTCTCCTGTCATCCAGAGGAGCCTTACCAACTATCTGCAGGACAGCTATCCCTGGATGTCCCACGTTACTTCGAACTAAATGTTTCTACAACCCGAGCTACATATCTTTTTAAAATCTGCTCTTGGTTTTCGACTTTATCTCTTTTATGTGTAGATCTGGTATTGTCATTTATTTGTTAAAATCTTCACTGGTCCTTAATTGTCTTTTAAGTCATTTTTGTTCATTGCATGGCAGTCCAGACCCTACAATTTGGTGCTAATCTACCTTTCCAGCTTTAATTTATATTATTCTCTTTTACATATTCTGTGCTCTAGGTTGATTGATTCATTTGTTCTTCTTACTTACCTCTACTTATTCACCTTTGTGTCTTTACTAAAATAGCCTTCCTGTTTTTGCCTGTTTAATTCCTACTCATTCTTTAAAACCTAATTCAAATATCACCTCTTCCATGAAGCTTTTCCCTGATTTCTCCCATGACCCAGTATGCCCCCTTCCCTTTCTCTGTATAATACACGTTTTTGACTAGGCTGTCTCACAGAGACAACAGAGACTGTTATTGTATCTTTAAGAACCAAATGCTTGTTTTTGTTTGCCCTTCATTCTCAAAGAGGACCACGACATCAGAAAGGAGTTGTCATGACTTGCAAGTGAATTGGATTTAAGTGTGGGAGGGTGCAAAGTCACTAGCTTCACTCTCTCCTCTTGAGCCATCTGAGTCCAGTGGCAAGATATAGATCAGGATGACTGGATCTGGCCCCTATGCAGTGGGAGGCCTTGGCCTTTTTGAGTAAAGGTCTTTCCCAGGTTTCAATTTGTCTGAGGCAACACGCAGCAAAGAATGGCCTTTTTTACGTAGTCAAAAATAATAAAATAAAATCAATCTGGGAGAGGAAGACCCTCAGGGTTTTGGGCCAAAACAGAAACAATTGCTATTTATACTCACTCTGAGCCATCAAGAATCCAAACAATGACCAAATGAGGCTTGGGCTGGGACCCTTTGTTGGCCAGTCAATGAGAGCCAGAGTGATTTGGGTTTAAGGCTGCCAAATGGAATGTTGTAGGAAAAGTAGTTTGAGCTGGCAGTTTAAAGTTAACAGTCAGAAATACCTTGCTTTGAGAGGCTTCTCCCTATGAAGTTAAGGAAAAGAGTATATTTTTTAACTTTGATTTATGAGGAGATAAACTGGGGAGAAGACAGAGAAAGAGGATAAGGAGAAAACTTGTGAGAAATGTCTTAAGTATGTTATTAAAATCATTATAAAGAGAATTATGTGGAAGAATTGGCAGTTTACAGTGTATTCTGGAATGATTGTTACTTTACTGTGATAGTTGAAGAGAGGATAAAGGAAAAGGAATAAAATAACTTGGTTCCTGAGAGACCAAATTTAACTATTATCTTGAGAAATGCAAATAGGATTCTTGAGACTGTAATCAGTACCTGGAGTAAACTGAATGGAGAAATCGTAGTCTGGAAGTAACAAGAAGTCATTTGCTGTTACAGTGAGAGTTTGAAATGATTCTGGTTGTGATCTTTTTTGTAGACAAAATTTTACAAATGTCTTTTATTCATTTCATTTTAATAAATTATACATTGATCAGTTTTGCTATTTACCTAACTCCAAGAAAATTAAGGGATTTAATAGAAAGAAATATTAACAATTAGTATTGAAAAAGGGAGTTTTTCCAGTTAATTTAATAAATAGTTCTTTATTGAACTGGGGTGGGGGCTTGAGCCAGCTAATTAGTGAGAGGTTGAAATTGTATTAATTACTAAGAAAAGATCAAAGCCTACCCTGGGATCATTGCTAATGCTTGGGATAGTAAGATCAAATATGGGAATGATTCAAGTAGCAGGCTGAAGGGTGACCTAAGGAGTGTTTGACCTTAGGGAACTCTATTAACTCTTGCCTCATGATAGGGGCAAGGGAGGGGCTCAACCTTTTAAACTTGCCCAATCACTAATGACTCTCTCATCTAGACCTTTCGGAGCACTTTGTTTTATATTGCCATAATGTGCTTACCATGTATGATTTTGCATTTCCGTTATCCGTATCATATTCACCACTAGATTCATAAATCCTGTAAAGTCAGGGTTTGTGTCTTATCTAAAACTTTGTATCTCCCCCAACTCTGAGCACATTGGCTTTGCACACAGTAGCTCCTTAATATCTGTTGAATTGCAGTGAATAAGCTATCCAGTTCAAATTTTGAAAATTGGAAATTACCAAGGTCACTGAAAAACTTTTCCTTATTATCTGTAGATTAATGAATATGTAGATGCCCGGGATACGAACATGGGAGCATGGTTTGAAGCCATATTGGTAAATGTTACAAAGAAAGAAAAAGCAGCAGCCGGTGAATCCAGTGACAATGGAGATGGCCACGTGGCTGAAGAGGATGTTATTTATCATGTGAAATATGAAGAGTGAGTTTGGAGTTGGTTTGTGGTTTCTGAATGGTCCCTCACATAGATGATTTCGAGGGTCTCTCATTTAGTTTGTCCCTGTGTAAGACTTCAATCCATAAAACTGTTTTGAAGGAAAAATGGTTAATGGGGATACTCTTATACCAGCATGAAAATTAATTATGGGTGATAGAAAGAGTGCTGGTCTTAAGAATTAGGAGTGTATTTGAAATGCTTCAGAGACTTACTGTGATCATGGAGAAAATCACTTATCTACTTGGAACCCCTCTGAGTTTTCCCTACCTTTAAAATGGGGTAATAGCACCCTATCTCATAAGGGTTAAGGATCAAATGAGATAATGTATATAGAGAATGTTGCATACCTTAAAATTATAAATGTTAGTTATTATATAATCTTGGCATACATTTGTAATAATTCATTTCAAGGGAGGAGAGTTTAGTTTTTCATATATAATCTTTGTATATCTGTTAATTGATTGTTGTACTTTTTATTTTTAAAGCTATCCAGAAAATGGCATTGTGAAGTTGAGTTCAAAAGATGTAAGAGCTCGGGCTCGGACAATACTGAAGTGGCATCAGCTGGAAGTTGGACAAATTGTGATGGTGAACTATAATCCTGATGAGCCCAAGGAGAGGGGCTTCTGGTATGATGCTGAAATCCTTCGAAAACGGGAAACGAGGACCGTTAAAGAGATCTATGCAAACTTACTGCTTGGGTAAGTTGCATGTGATTGTGAATATACTTCATAATGTCCCAGTAAGTTGATATAATTGAAGTGTTGGCCATAGTCAAGAGCTGGTGATTTCTTGAAAATTAGAGATATTAGAGTAGCCTAATTTATCTTAGAATCATAGAGTATCAGCCCTCCAAGGAGCCTTGGAGATTATCTAGTCCAGTCCAAACTCAGATAGAAATGGGGACTGCTAAACCATACTTAACTGATCCCTTTGGGGCCTTATATTGACTTAGTTTTTAAAAGTACTATTCTCTATGTTTTATTGTATTTTTATTTATCTTGTTAAATACTTCCCAAGTACATTTTAATCTGGTTTGGATTGCGCTTGGGAATGTCGTGGGCTGTGTATTTGACACCTGATCTAGTCCATATCCTTTCTATGACCCAGAAAGAGGAAGTGACTTACCCACATTCCCTCAGTGAGGTTGTTATAAACAGTGGAATTTGAATTCAAGACTCTTGATTTCTAGTTCATTGTTCTTTTCACTGTACAATACTAGCTTATGGATAATTAATAAATTGAATCTGAAGTAAATGAAGAGTCATTAGATTGGGATTCTACTCTTGAATATTTCATCTCTGAGAACTAGCTTTAACATAGAAAAAAGTTGAAATTGGCCTTATTTACTTTATATAGTGCTGTTTGCTTTTGAGTTGTCATTATTTCCTTGGTTGCCAAATATCTGAGGGCCTACTCCTCTGAGTTTGAAGAATTTTAACTTAGTGATTGGAAACACTTTTTTGAAAGGGAGACTGCTGAGGATGGAAGAGTCTCAGCTGTTTTCACAAGTGATCTGCAAGAGGTGTTGATTAACAATGTTAGCTTCCAGATCTATTTTCCAAATGCGTGCAAAACAGGAACAAGCCTTGAGTGAGTCTTTCAGTGCTCTCAGCTCGGTATTGCAAAAGAAACCATTAGCTGGGGGAACACTGAAGTCACTTCTGCTCTCAAGCTCAGTTTCTTCATCTGCTCAGTGGGAAAAGTGATAAATCTTACTACATGCCTTGCGGGGTTTTTGCAAGGAACATTAAACCTTGAAAATACTTTTAAAAAGTAGGTTTTTATGAGTTCAAATCAATTTCACATGTAATAATCATAAATTATGTGAGATGGAATAGAGAACTGATCTTAGAGTTAGAAAGATCTGGGTTCAAGTCTGTCCTTTGATGCATATTAGCTGTATGACCATTGGCTGAAAATAATTTAACTTCTCAGTGCCCAGACAGTTAATTAACTCTAAAACTTTAAGTTATAGATAGATCACCAGTCTGTTTTTGTGGACGGGATTTCTCTCCTAGGAGTTCTCCACACTGATGAAATCACAGATTTGAGTCAAGGAAATAGGTTATCATTGACTGACATGTTCAAGAGAGATGACATGCTGTCAGAACCCTGGTCTGGGAACCACAAGTCTCATAGTAGAGCCAGAACCTGTTCTGGTCCTGGCTCTGCTGTCAGCTAGTTGTGCTGCTTTGGATAAGACATTTCCTTTCTCCAGTCTCAAGTCTCCTTATCTGTAACATTTTGGACTAATTGGCCAATAAAGTCTCTCAGTTTTAAGATTTTATGGTAACATGGTGAGTGATATATAGATTAGGTAAAAGGAAGTAGATTGATTTAAACATTCTGCATTATGTCAAAACTTGATTAAAATGTTTATCTGTGGATTATCTATGGATTTATTTCAAGGTAGTTCTTGGCAATGTTAAAAGATTATGATGACTGGGGCAGCTAGGTGGTGCAGTGAATAGACCTCTGGCCTTGGAGTCAGGAGGACCTGAGTTCAAATCCAGCCTCAGACATGTACTAGCTGTGTGACCCTGGGCGAGTCACTTAACCCTGATCATCTGAGCAAAAAGTAAAAAACAAAAACAAAAAAAGATAATGATGACTCTGTAAAAGGTTTTAGCCCCATGTAAAACTGTCTGCTTTGGTGAAAAGAGCCTGAAGTTTAGAGTTAGAGGACTTGGGTGCCAAACCCAACTCCTGCTCTTCCAACCTGTTTGAGCTCGAGCGCTTCCCCTCTCACATGAGGAGGTTAAACTTCATGTGAGGTCCCTGCCAGTTCTCACTCCTATGCTCCTATGTGATGGGGATGTAGCACCAGTGCCAAGTTAAGTAATGTTTGGGGATTGGTGCTAGTGTGACCTCATACACTTCTACAACTGCCATCATATTCTCCTAAATCCTTTTTTATCAGCTATACTGAGAAGTTCTTTGTTACTGTCTTGCCTTGCCCTTCCACCATTAGCACCATGGTGCCCTCCTTTTCTCTCTATTAATACCTTATTCATATCTACACTGTTTTCTATTATTTTTTCATTCTTTTGGTTTTGTTTTATAATGTCTTGATTTCTCATAAAGTCTTTAGCTTCCATTTGCTCCATTGTAATTTTTAAGGAAGTATTTTCTTCAACGAGTTTTTGGACTTCCTTATCCATTTGGTCAATTCTGCTTTTTAAGGCATTCTTCTCCTCACTGGCTTTTTGGACCTCTTTTGCCATTTGGGTTAGGCTATTTTTTAAGGTGTTATTTTCTTCAGTATTTTTTTGAGTCTCCTTTAGCAAGCTGTTGACTTGTTTTTCATGATTTTCTTGCATCACTCTCATTTCTCTTCCCAGTTTTTCCTCTACTTCTCTTACTTGCTTCTCAAAATCCTTTTCTGAGCTTTTCTATGGCCTGGGACTGATTCATATTTTTCTTGGGGCTTTGGATGTAGGAGCTTTGACTTTGTTGTCTTCTTCTGGTTGTATGTTTTGATCTTCTTTGTCACCAAAGAAAGATTCTGTGGTCTGACTTTTTTTTTTGGTGATGTTTGCTCATTTTCCCAGCCAATTACTTGAATTTTAAACCCTTTGTTAAGGTAGGGGTCTGCTTCCAGTGTGGAGAATGTACTGTTCCAAGCTTGGGGGTTTTGTGCAGCTATTTTCAGAGACTTCTAGGGACATATAAATTTTCAGTTCTTCCAAGGTGGTATGATCAAGGGTAAGGTGTTTACTCCTTTCCTGACCTGTGCTCTGGTCTATGAGTGACTACAAGCACTCTTTCCTGCCTTGGAACTGTGAGGAGGATTGTCCCTGTGTGCTACCATGAGCTCCACCACCTAATTCTCCATGTTCCAGGACTGCCAGCCAGGACTGTGACCCAGATCCAAGCACAGGCAGAGCAAGGGAATCCTGCCTTAGTGCCAGCCAAGAGATCCCTGCCTCAGTGCCAGCCAAGAGATCCCTGCAGTCCCCCTCTGATCAGCTATTTGATCCCCCCCTCAGTCTGTGGGCTGAGAGCTCTGGAAGGAGCCGCTGCCACCCCAAGGCTGGGGCCGGACAGAGCTCCTGTCTCACCGAGGGACAGACCTTTCCTACTGACCTTCTAAGGTGTCTTTGGTGTTTGTGGGTTGAGAAGTCTGGAAACCACCACAGCCACCCGTGAGTCAGTCCCCTGAGGCCTGCTCCAGGTTCACTGAGGCCTCGTCTTTGCCTGCACACCCACCCTGAACTGCTGCGCTCCGGAGCAACAGACTTTTCCTGCTGACCTTTCAGGTTGTCTTGGGCTGGAAATTTGTTTCACTTTGTCTTTTTGTGGGTTCTGCTGCTTTAGAACTTGTTTAGAGCCATTTTTCACAGGTATTTGGAGGGGTTTGGAGGGGAGCTCAAGCAATTCACTGCTTTTACTCTGCCATCTTGGCTCCGCCCTCCCTTATTCATATCTAGACATAAAGTTTTTAAAAAAGTAGCTCATCACCCATATCTTTTTTTTTTTTTAGGCAATTGGGGTTAAGTGACTTGTCCAGGGTCACACAACTAATAAGTGTCAAGTGTTTGGTCTGAGGGCAGATTTGAACTCAGGTCCTCCCGACTTCAGGGCCGGTGCTCTATCACTGCGCCACCTAGCTGCCCCATGTCACCTATATGTTTTAGGTGGAGTGTGGATCCTATACTTGTCAGCTACAGGGACTCGTTGCTCTACTGCAAGCTTCCTTCCCACCCTTCTTCTCCCTCTGACACATTTATGTGTTTTCAATGAACAGATGAAAACATAGCCATCTTCTCTACTTCTTTGTTCTTCTCCCTTTCCCTGAAGGCCCCATCAAGTACTGATGCTTATGCCTGGAACATTCTCCTTGCCCAGTTGTGCCCACCCTTTAAGGTCCAGCCCAGATAGATGCCTTCTCTAATATGCCTTCCCGCTTTCTTTCTTCTACTCCACTTTCTCCCTCAGATTTCACATTGAAAGCACCTTATATCACATGGCTCTAATGCACTTATCAGTTGTTATTTATTAGTTATGTGTTTTTTTCTCCAAGCACACTGTAAGCTGAATAAAGCAAGAACCTTGTGTTATATAAACTTTGTGTCTCTTACCATCATGCATTACCCATAGTAGAAGAGAAGAGAATAAACATTTATATAGAACCTACTGTATGCTAGGTACTTTACAAATATTATCTCATTTGATCCTCTCAGCTATCCAGTGAGGTAGGTGATGCTATTACCCAGATTTTACAGGTGAAGAAAGTGAAGCAGACAACAGTTCAGGAATTGCCTGAGGTCACGTAGCAAATAAGTGTCTGAGAACAGATTTGAACTCAAGTCTTCTTGACTCCACGTCTGGAGCTTTGTGCCACCTAGCCACCTATTAAGTAGGTGCTTAATAAATGTTTGTTAAATTGGACTGTATTATTTGTCCCATGCATCTGTGGGGCTTACTAATATCTTTTAAAATTCTGCCTCCCATGAGTGTAAAAAAGTGGGTATATGGAAAGGGTTTTGGACTGCTGACCCTGGGAGTCTCAGCGTTAATGTTATTAAGTCTGAAGCTTTGGCCCAGAGAGTGGAAGGTGAAGGAGGAGAAGTAATTGTGTTTTGGCTATTTGAGCAGCCCTGGGCAATCATTGGCACTTTGGATTGGGAAGACAAGAGGTGCATATGTCTCACAACCATCTTCTGTTAGGTTCTCCCCTCTCTAAATTTGCTCCCCCCCCCTTTTTTGGGGGTGTGTATATTTTGTATATTATTATTTTTTGCACATTGTATCTCTTGATAGAATGTAAGCTTCTTGAGGTCAAAGATTGTTTCTTTTTCAAGGGGACTGGGTGGAGTGCATCTGACACAGATTGGCCATGTGACTATGGACTTCCCTAAGCAGCTTTTTAAGGCCACAGATTCCTGCTTTAGTAAACTGGAGCTTCTACTTCAGTGAAATCCCACAGAGGCCCAGGCTAAGCCCTGCCCATCCCTGTTACCATTGCTGCTTCAGAAATGGTTCTGGATCAAGTGACTGGAAGGAACACTAGGTTCAGTGGTAGGGGACTCAGCTGTAACGTAAGCTAGGCTACGTGTCTTAGCACTTTAGGGCAGCTTCACGCACCTTATATTCGTCTCATTATCCTATGTCGGCTTAGACAGTTCACACAGTTTTAATCCTTTGTTCCCATTCCCTGCTTTTTGTGAAACGGATACGTAAGATTTGCAGTAGGTGTTGTAGTGAGTATGTACTTATTTGAATTAGTTAAAAACTGGTTTCAGGATATTGGAGGAATAAGTGAGTGATTGTCATGGCAAAAGCTGAATTTTACATATGAATTTGTTATAGGGATGCTGCAGATTCTCTGAATGATTGTAGAATAACTTTTGTGGATGAAGTTTACAAAATTGAGGAGCCTGGCAGTGTGAGCCCAGTTGGTTTCGAAAACCCTTTGAAAAGTGAGTCCTGGTAACCCTTCACTGTTTTTCCATGGGATGTTTTTAGTGTTCTCATACTCTGGTAGTAGAAGACTGGCTTTGTAAACTGACGTGCTTCTTTTGTGTTGGTATCTGTCTCTGCTTCACGAACCTTCTGCATTTAGGACAGAGTGGCCCCATTTGCAAACACTGTAAAGATAACCCCAATAAGACCTGCAGAATGTGTGCCTGCTATGTGTGTGGAGGAAAGCAAGACCCTGACAAGCAGCTGATGTGTGATGAGTGCGACATGGCCTTCCACATCTATTGCCTCAGCCCCCCACTGAGCCGGATTCCAGATGATGAGGACTGGTGAGTATCCACGCCATAGGATACCCTGTCTGCAGTTTTCTGGGGTAAGGGTCGCAGGGAAGCAGTTGTGAGAGACTGACACTACACCTTATAAAGACCTAAGTCCCCTTCTTCATATGTCTTGGTTTGGAGGAATTGAACAATTTAAGTGGCTGTTTCCTCAAAGTACTAGATGTGGTGGGTCAGGGCTGGGGTGGGCAAGTTGGGAAAAGGCACCTGAAATACTTGGCATCTGCCTGTGGAGCCTCTGATGGGCCAGAGGAGAGTGTGGAGGAACAAGGCAAAGGCGTCACCCGAGAAACATGTACACAGCTGTGATGCCTGGGCACCAGACAGCCTGAAATGATTTAGAAGTGCTGAGGGACTTGGGGGAAATAAAGTGAATGGAGCCAGGCAGGGTTCCATGGTGAGACCGGGGGTTTCAGAGAGAGGGGCATAAGAAGCTTGAAAAGAGGCAGGTTAGAGAAAATTGTAGAGGGCTTTACCTTCCAAATGGAGGAGTTTGTATTTTGCCTTAGAGGTAATACGGAGCTACTGCAATTATATTGAGTAGGGGAGTGACATGGTCAGTCCTCTGCTTTAAGAAAATATTTTGGTATCTGTGTGAAGGATAGATTAGAGAAAAGGGGGGAGGCAGGAATTAAAGCAAGAAGACCATTTAAGTAGCTGTCACAGTAGTTCAGATGAGAGGTGATCAAGGCCTAACCTAGAATGTGGCTGGGGTAGAATAGAGAGAGAAATGTTGAGGACATAGAAATATAAAGACTATAAAAAAATACCACTTTGAAGTACAAGTGAGAGAGGTTGAAGGCAGGTAGGTTTTTTCCAGGATAAATGTACTATGACAATTTAAGAAATATGTCCTTATCTTTTACTCATTTTAAATATTATTCTGCTATGACCAGTGGATAATTTTATGGGTATATAATTATAGGTATTGCCCTGAATGTCGGAATGATGCCAGTGAAGTGGTCTTGGCAGGGGAGAAGTTAAAAGAGAGCAAAAAGAAGGCAAAGATGGCATCTGCTACATCATCGTCTCAAAGAGACTGGGGCAAGGTGTGGGAAACAGCTTTTTATTTCATTTTGACATTTTAATGGTACATTAAGGTTTTCTTACTGACTTTTTTTCTCAAATTATTCTTCTTAATATAGGGTATGGCATGTGTGGGGCGCACAAGGGAATGCACTATTGTGCCTTCTAATCATTACGGACCGATCCCTGGGATTCCTGTTGTTGGTACCATGTGGAAGTTCAGAGTGCAGGTATAACGTGGCAGGCAGTGTGAGTTTGTGGTGATATTTCAGTGGGAGGGGTAGGGTTACTCTGATGTTCATTGAGCCTCAGGTTAGATAGGATATGATCAGAGGTGGTAAGATGTGGTGGTGTGGAATCACCTTGGTTTGTGGTCTTGTCTTCTGTCCAAAGAAATTCTTTTGGGGAGGAGGTAGTTAAGGTCCTAGAATGCCATTTATGTCAACCAGTACACCATCTACCACAGCAAAAATAAAAATACCTTATTCTAGTCCCTCCAGAATGGTTTAAGGGGTTAAGATTGTGTTACTGTTTGTTTTTTTTTTAAACAAGTCATATTTAAATGTTAGAATGTTAGCGCTGGAATAGATCTGAGAGATCATCTGCTATTTTATACATAGGAAACTGATAGAGGTCAAATGATTTGCACAAGGTCTCATAGTAGTAGAGAGGACTTGAACTCACATATCATAGACCCCTAGGCCAGTGTGCTTTTTGCTCCCGCCATTATTTGTACAATTAGTTCACCAGTATGATCACTAGTTCTGTATTTGATCATGTTATGTTTGAGAGGGTTGATGACCACTGTTGAGGGTGTTGTAGAGATTTAAATATTGGTTTAACTAGATGGCTTGAGGATTCTTCCATCTTTCAAGTCAAGGTTTTATGAACACAAGATTATATGGTAATCTATAATCTTTAAATTTAAAGTTGCCACCAGCTAAATTGAATATATATGTTAAAATCTAGAAGTTAACCTTTGGGGTTGGAGGTTTTTGAAAATTTTGACAATCCCACAAAATGGGATATGGTCTGGTTTCTGAGAGTCATGTTAGTCAAGACATGTATGATTTGTTGTACCTTTCCTAGGTGAGTGAGTCTGGTGTCCATAGGCCCCATGTGGCGGGTATACATGGCAGAAGCAATGACGGAGCCTACTCTCTGGTCCTGGCAGGGGGCTATGAAGATGATGTAGTAAGTGATGTTTTATAATTGTGTCTGCAACAGAAGCTCCCAAGTGGAGTCTTATCTTGTTCCCTGCTCACCTAGATAGGTTTAATTAATGAGCCTTGGTCTGTGTGCTTCTTCACTTCAGGACCATGGCAACTCTTTCACTTATACGGGCAGTGGAGGCAGAGATCTTTCTGGAAACAAACGGACAGCAGAGCAGTCCTGTGATCAAAAACTCACCAACATGAACAGGTTCATGGTTTCATGGATTTCTTTTCTGGTTACTGTTAAATCCTTAAGTCAACTTAGTCTTCAGGGAAGTATTTATTTAATTAATAGCGTTAAACAAGAATGCTTTGCTGTTGAACTTGAAAGAAGGGTAAAATTGATTTATTTTGCTAATTTAAAAAATATTTTTTTAATTACATGTGTAAAAACAATTTTTAACATTACATTTTTTAAAAAATTCAAATTTTCTCTCTCCTTCCCCTCCTCACTGATGAGAGTGCAAACAAGTTGGTAGATTATACATGCACAGTCATACAAAACATTTCCAATACTAGTCATGTTTTGAAAGACACCTCCCCCCACCAAAAAAAGAGACCCAGGAAAAATAAGGAAAGTTTAAAAAAAGTATGCTTTGATCTGCATTCAGACTCTCATCAGTTTTTTGGAGGTAGATAGCATTTTTCATCACAAGTCCTTTGGAATTGTCTTAGATGTATTGCTGTGGATAACTAAGTGATTCATAGTTGGTCATTGTACAATATTGCTGTTACTATATACAGTGTTCTGGTTCTGCTCATTTAACTTTGTTCATATAATCATATATATCAGTTCACATAAGTCTTCCCAGGTTTTTCTGAAACCATCCTCTTTATTATTTGTTCTAGCACAATAGTATTCCATCACAGTCATGTACCATAAGGTATTCAGCCAGTCCCCAATTGATGGGCATCCCCTTGATTTCTAGTTCTTTCCCACCACAAAAAAGAGCTGCTATGAATATTTTTGTGCATATAGGTCCTTTTTTTTTTTTTTTTCCAAATCTGGGATACAGACCTAGTAGTGGTATTGCTAGGTCAAAGAGTATGCACAGTTTTTATAGCTTTTTGGTTATAGTTCCATATATAGTCAAAGGGTATACACAGTTTTATAGCCTTTTGGTTATAGTTCCAGAATGGTTGGATCTGTTCATAACTCTACCAACAGTGCATTAGCATCCCAATTTTCCCACGTGCCCTCCATCGTTTGTCATTTTCCCTTTTTGTCATATTGGCCAATCTCATAGGTATGGGATGATATATCAGAGTTGTTTGAATTTGCATTTTTCCAATCTATCAGTGACTTAGAGTTTTCATATGACTATAGTTGGCTTTGATTTCTTCATCCAAAAACTTCTTTTTCCTTTGATTATTTATCACTTGGGGAATGACTTGTATTCTTATAAATTTGACTGAGTTCTCTATATTTGAGAAATGAGGCCTTTATTAGAGAAATTTGCTATAAAAATTATCCCCTAATTTTCTGCTTTCCTTCTAATTTTGGCTACGTTGGTTTTGTTTGTATAAAAGCATTTTAATTTAATGCAATCAAAATCATCCATTTTATATCCTGTGATGTTCTCTTTCTCTTGTATGGTCATAATTTCTTTTTCTCCATAATTCTGATGGGTAAACTATTCCATACGACCCTGATTTGCTTATTTTATACCTAAATCATGTACCCATTTTTACCTTTTCTTGATGTTGCTCTATACCTATTTTCTGCCAAACTGCTTTCCATTTTTCCCGGCAGTTTTTGTCAAATAGTGAATTCTAGTCCCAAAAATTTGGATCTCTGTTTATTAAACACTAGATTACTGATCCACCACTGTATTTCTTAGCCAGTGAGAAACTCTGAGGGTCTTCCCCTCACAAACTGATTTTTTTGGAGTAGGTAAAAGAGGCCATTCTCTGCTTCATTCCTTACCTAGTCTTAATCACTGAATGGGTTCCACCTCAGTCAAACTGAGACTTGGGAAAGACCTTAACTTAAAAATGCCAAAGCTTCCCACTGCATCTAGGGCCATCTCCAGTTGTCCTGATCTGTATCTTACCACTGGACCCAGATGTCTCTGGAGGAGAAAAATGAGGCCGGTAATTTTGCACAGTCCTCCCTCACTTAAATCCAGTTTACTTGCATGTCTTGGCATCACCTCCCTGATGTCATAGTCCTCTTCAAGAATGAAGGACAAAAAATAATTTTAGACAGTACCAGATTGTTTTGATGACTACCACTTTGCAATCCAGTTTGAGATCTGGTATGGCTATGCTACCTTCCTTCATATTTTTTTCATTGATTCCCTTGATATTCTTTTTTTTTTGGTAGGGCAGTGGGGATTAAGTGACTTGCCTGGAGTCACACAGCTAGTAAGTGTTATATGTCTGAGGTCGGATTTGAACTCAGGTCCTCTTGAATCCAGGGCCGGTGCTCTATCTCCTGCGACACCTAGCTGC
The DNA here is from genome assembly GCF_003287225.1 of Phascolarctos cinereus. Taxonomy (NCBI): domain Eukaryota; kingdom Metazoa; phylum Chordata; class Mammalia; order Diprotodontia; family Phascolarctidae; genus Phascolarctos; species Phascolarctos cinereus. Next base: position 664,577,303 of record NW_027555847.1, on the reverse strand, counting down.
CCCCAATTTCCTTGATGTTCTTGACCTTTTGTTCTTCCAGCTGAATTTCATTATTATTTTTTCTATTTCTACAAAATATTTTTTGGTAGTTTGATTGGTATAGCACTGAATAAGTACACTAATTTAGGTTGAATTATCATTTTTATTATGTTGGCTTAGCCTACCCATTAGCTTATTTTTTCCAATTCTTTTTTTTTTAAGAGGTAGCTAGAGGTTTGCATTTTCAGTGTATGAAAGAATCAACTCAGCTTTCTCTCCATTTCTCATCCTGCCTTCCTAACCTTCCATACATGATGCCTGTATTTTTTGCCTTTGTCTTTGTCTTTCCTAGACCACTACTTCCTAATGTTTTCTTCCCTTTAATCTCTTAGAGCTCTGGCTTTGAACTGCAGTGCTCCCATCAATGATCGAGGTGGAGCTGAAGCCAAAGACTGGCGAGCTGGGAAGCCAGTCAGGGTGGTGAGAAACGTCAAGGGAGGGAAACACAGCAAATATGCCCCAGCTGAAGGGAATCGATATGATGGAATATACAAGGTAACTTCTGGTGTGAGCTTTTCTCTCTTTAGTGTTAAAAGTTATTTGGGGGTTTTTTTCCTTCACTGACTGGATGAGGTTTTTTTTTCCCATATTGGATGTCATTTATACTTTATTTGCAACCCTTTCCAGGTAGTGAAGTATTGGCCCGAAAAAGGGAAATCTGGCTTCCTTGTGTGGCGTTACCTCCTCCGGAGGGATGACGATGAACCTGGCCCGTGGACCAGGGAAGGGAAAGACAGGATAAAGAAACTTGGCTTAACAATGCAGGTAGGTCAGGACAAGGCCTGTGTTGGGTTATGTTGTCTGGACAGATACTTCTGTGCAGGATGGGCTAGGAATTGCTAATTGTATCCTCAAAGCCAATTATCCTTGACTAGGGAACACTAGGGAAAAACCTAGTTTTTCCAGGTCAGCCCTTTAGAATACAAATCAAATTTATGTGTCTTTTATATATAGGACAAGTTTGCTAATGTCTTATGGGGGATTATATTCAGGCTGGTAAACATTTATTTTATGCTAAATTTTAACTGGCTTTTTTTTTTGTTTTTACATCACCTTTATTTCCAAATGTAGCCTTCCTCCTCTCCATAGGGAACCATTGTGTAACAAAGACTAAAAAAAGAAAGAAAGGGGGAGAAAAATAGTTGAGCAAAACTAACCAACAAATCAACCACATCTGGTACCATGGACAGTGTTCCATATCCATTGCCATTCACCCCTGTAAAGATGAGAGGGAGTGACATTCTTCTTCTCTTTGAGCATTCTCGTTACAGTATCTAGTTTCATGTTTGTTGGTTTTTTCCTCATTTATATTGTTGAATTGGTGTGTATTATTTTTCTGGTTCTGGTTTGGTAAGCATTTGTTAAGTACCTATACTCTTCTAGGATCTAGAGTTAAAGATAAAAAAGTCTTCAAGACAAGAAGTTTTCAATCTAATGGAAGAGATAAAACATGAAAACAGGTAGATACTAAGTTGGAGTGATAAATATAAAGGAGAGGTCTAGATAAATGTTACAAGAAATCTGTGTAATTATACAGAATTTTTAATTGTTCCAGTGATTCTTTTTTTTTGGGGGGGTAGAAATGTAATTTTTATTATATTGGCTCTGCTTATCCATGAACAATGAATATTTTTCCAGTTATTCAAATCTAACTTTATTTACATAAAAATGTTTCATAATTAAAAAAAAAAAATCTGACTTAAGGCTAAAAGATTTTTATCGAGATTAGGAAAGGCTTCCTGGAGGAAGTGCTCTTTGAATTGGGCCTTGAAGGACAAGTGAGATTATAGTACACAGAGGTAATGGAAGTAGAAAGCTAGATTTAAGAGCAGCATGGGCCAAAGTAGTGATAAGAATGCATGAAGAGGGTCATTCTGTGAGATACAGCAGTAAGATAGATTTGTGCTGGATGGTATAGGACTTTGAAAGCTGGGTTTTATGACTTCCACTGGTGAGTGACAGAACTCTTGAAAGGTTTTGAACTGTATTGGGAAATGCTGTAGCATGAAAGTCTTCCATTTTGTGAGCAAAGCTGTGAATTGTTCAGATTTACTCTGAGACCGGTGTGTAGGACAAACCAGCATTACTCTACCTGTTATTTTTGTCCAAAGGAGAAGAGGTAGAATGGCCTCCTGTTTATTTACAGGAAGGCTTGGGATTCGAGTCCTACCTTTGGTGTCATTCCATTGGAATTAGGGAGACAGTGGTACTAATAATTCCTGCTGTTACTGTAGTGCTTTCAAAGGTTTGTAAAAGCCTTTGCTCTTGACCCGGAAAAATAGGTCATCTAAGTATAAGCCCCACTGCTTTGTAGCTGAGCAAACAGGCTTAGCTGCAGGTGATCTGCACGTAGTCACACAGAAGTCACGGTATCACCTTCCTGATGGCGTGGTCCTCTTTGAGAGTGAAGGACAAACAACAACAGTAAGCATCCAAATTGGGATTTGAACCCGGGTTGCCCAACTGCCAATCCATTGTCTTTCTACAATATTATATTGTCTCTTATGATAACATGCATGGTTGAATTTGGCTTCTATGCTTATTCTTATTGAATATAGTTAAATGGATGCTACTCAATGTTGATAGGCTAGGCTAGGTAAGACTTGGACACTGACAGCCTGTGTTCCAAACCCTGTTCATGAGCTGTGGGACTGTGAAGGTCACTTAACTTCTCTAAGCTTTCCTTTCTTCAGCTGTAAACTTCTGTAGGTTATAAGGGCAAACCTTAAGATGCTGTATAAATGTCAACTCTTATCAACCCTTAGCGGTTTTTTTCCTTTTGGGACTGCTGTTGGCTCTTAGATTTGAAGGCCTGTTCTTTTTTGTGTTGGATGATTGTATGTTACCCCTTCTCAATTGGAGGAGCATAAAATATCAACTCCCTTTGGGCACCACCATTGGTAGTTGTATTTACAATTCTTCTGTCACTTGGAAATTTGAAACGGGAAAATGTAGAGCCAGGAGATCGGCCAATCGGTCCTTTTTTATTTGGGTTGTATTGTGTTTTGAGTTTTATTCATGTGTTGGCAGATGCAGTTCTTTCCTCAACACTACACCACCACCAACTAGCACATACCCAGCATGGATAGGTAGTTCAGAATCTCATCGGGCATGGAGTGGTAAGAGGAGTCCAGAGCCGTTTCATCTTCTGTAGGATGTAAATAGTCTGACATCCTGACTCGTCTGACATTCTGAGTCTCACCTGACTTTACTTAATAACAGCTGACATTTGTAGATTGTGCTTTAAAGTTTGGTCATTTGTTTTTCACAATCACCCTGGGAGGTATGTACTGCTCGTATCCCTGTTTGACAGATGAGGAATCAGGGTGGGAGTTGAAATAACTTGTCCAGGGTCACGTAGCTAGGTGGTGAATGAAGCAGGGTTTGAATTTAGTTCTTCCCAATTCCAAGTCCAGCGCACCGAATGGCTACTCATCACCCTGGTGCCTCTCTGATGCTAATCAAAGAACTCCCTCTGTTGTGGCAAGTCAGTTTATAGTGAATCAATTGGTGTGGGACTATTTACAGAGTCATAATTAGTATCAAGAGTATAAATTGACCCTATACTCTTAGGATCATAAGGAGTTGTCTTTTTTATCATAACTGTGGCACAATAGGGGATTTAGGTTATGAAAAACTGAATATAAAACAAATCCAAATCAAAAAGACTATTGCTAGAAGTGAAAATGTTTAACTCCTGGTGGAAGATTTTTGATCGACTTTGTTTTCACAGAATCATGAAGTTGAAAGAGTTGAGACTTTAGAATTCACTTAACCTACTCCATCCTTTCCAAGTCCATGCAGAAATCTTCTCTCTAGATTTTCTGCCAAGACACATATTTCATATTGTCAAAGAATGGTGTACATGTTTTGGTAAAACACTTAAGTGATTCATTTCAACAAATATTTCTTGAATGCCTACTATGTACATAGCACTGCTGTAGGTGTTATCAAAGAAATAGAAGACATTTCTGCCATTAGGGACATCAGAAGGGGCATTCATCTTTCAATTAACAAGTTAAGAATATGGGTATCATCTGATTTCATGCCAAGGTGAATAATATTGACTGAAGATTAATTATCCTAGGAGTTAGAAGACTTAGAGAAATAAATATGTCTCAGAGTGGTTGGAGAATATATTCCTGGACGAGGTCAGAATGGAGCCAGAATCTTGAGGATGAGCAAGAGAGGCTATTTGAGGAGAGATGACTAGCACATGAAAAAGCCTGGAGGTTGTGATATGTTTGGTTATGGTTAGGGGACAGGCAGAGGCAGTACTAACTTCAGGAGAGCATTTATGTTAGCAAGTAGTAAGAGATGAGTTCTGTTGGTAAGTAACTTGAGATTGTGGAGATCTCAGAAACCAGGAGTGACAGAAAATTTGTGTGTCTGATGAACTTTTCTTTCTGGATTTCTTTACTTGACTTTGTTCCTACCTTTCAGTATCCTGAAGGATATTTGGAAGCAGTTGCTAACAAAGAGAAGGAAAAAGAAAATAATAAGAGTGATGATGAGGAATTGACATCTCCAAGGAAAGGAAAGGGGAAGAGGAAAAGGAAGACAGCAGGTTGGTATTTGAGCAGCAGAGCTCCTTCTGCAGCTTTATTTCAAGGCAGTGAGATCCTGTGGGCTGACCAGGTATTCTTTCTTTTAGGGGGTAGGGAGGCCTTTCTGGCCTCTCCAAGTACAGTGTCCAAGAAGACTAAAGTGGAACCATACAAACTCACCTCCCAGCAGAAGACTCTCATCAAGAATGATGAATCCAATGAAAAACTGTGGAACGAAGTATTAGGGGCACTAAAGGATGGGCCGGTAGGCATGGAGATTTTATTTTCAGTTTCTTTCTTTGCAGAAGTATTTGTCAAAGGGCCAAATCAACTGCTTTAGATATGTGAAGAGCTGATTTCTGATCAATGAGATGCCAGTAAATTAATACTTTAGACCTCCACTAAGGTCCTATTTTGATGTCTCATTGAAGTGTGGTATCAAACCCTGTGCCAGAAGCGTGTAAGGTGCAGGAGCCACCACATAGGAGAGACTTGGCTTTGGGGTCTAGAGACAGTCTTTCTGTCATTGGAGAACATGGAGAGCCAGGTGCAGAGAGACCCAGTCCCAAAATGTTGCTGACCAGAAGATGCCTTATTTATTTAGGCTGTGGCATTACTCATAAAGACAGTCTATTGGGGGTGGTAGAAATTGTGATTTTTCATTAGAGTATTCAATACCTATGAAACCACAGATCTTTTTGAAGCATTGAATAAGTAATGTATTTTAATGTGTTCCTAAGAGAAATTTCGATATGGTTATTAACGGGTGAAACAACTTGAACATGAAAACCTTTCCTTTGAGATGCAGCTACAGTGATTATGAGGTATATGCAAATATATTTTTTCAGAACCGAGTGTATCACTTATACTTTCTCTTATACTTATACTTATGGTCTCTTATACTTAATTTTGCTTTTATGAATTTCATTTCTCCAAAAAGGCTATTTTATGTAAGCATCAGACTAGGATAATGACATTTTAGTCCTACCTGTCATTGCGCTGGTGGCCCTTATCTTCTGAGAAAGCTAGATGAATTTTTTAGTATTAAATGTTTTATTGATATTTTTTAGAGTCACCATCACTTCCCAGTGACACACATAGAATTCTTCCTTGTAACAATTAAGTATAGTAAAGCAAAACACATTTAACACATAAACTCTGGCCAACCATGTGTGCTTTTCTTCACAACCAGAGTGTACCTTCTCTCTACCAAAGTGGGTGATATGTTCCACCACCACCCAGGCATGTCAAGTTGATTACTGCATTGATCAGAATTTTGATGTCTTTCATGTGGTCATTGTATAAATTATTTTCTTTTTTCTGTTTATACTTTACTATATATCAGTTCATACCAGTACTTTGTAAATTTCTCAGAATATTTTGTCATTTCTTCTAGTAAAGAAAAAAATAGCTAACATTTATATAGTGTGTTGATGTTTGCACAGTGTTTTCAATACATTATTTTACTTTACCCTCACAACTACCCTGGAAAGTAGATACTAATATCTCCATTTCAGAGTAGAAAACAGAGGCAGAGAGCGCTGAAATGACGTGCTCAGGAGTAACGCATATAAGTATATGTCAGTATAAGTCAGTCAAGTCAGGGCCCCTATCCACTCTGCCAGTGGTATCAAACTCCAATAGAAAAGAGGCTGCTAAACTGTACATAAAGATCCTTGTTAGCTGCAAATTGACTTAGAAAACCATATATTAACATATGTATTCTATTTTTATTTGTTTTGTTAACTCTCAATTACTGGGTACTATTGCCATTGGCAATACATGCTGACTCCCCTGCACTGCACTGCCACCTAATGGCCGTTAGCATACCACACAGTTTTTTCAGCTGTTCCTTATTCAGTGGGCATGTGCTGTTACTATGTTTCCAGTTTTCAGCTACCAGAAAAAGTGGCACTATAAATAAATATTTTGTATTTATGGGACCTTTCCTTTTGTCCTTGACGTCCTTGGGTTCGATTGGTCAAAGGATGATGTAGTTTGACTTTTCTGGTATAGTTCCAAATTGATTTCCAGGACAGTTGAAACAATGTACAACTCCACTTAAGGTGCATTGATATGTTTATCATCCTTCCCCTAGTCCCATCTCCAATCTTTTACCACTTTTTCTTTTATAATTTTTGTCAGTCTAATGGGGAGTTGTTTTAACTTGCATGTCTCTTATTAGTACCAGAATGTTTATTTGGTTGATGATAGTTTCCATTTTTAAAGAATTGCCTGTTTATAGTCTTTGACAACTCATCTATTGCAGAATAGTAGATTTTTCCAAGAAGTAAGGTAACAGCTGGGATATTTTTATTTTTGGATCAGGTCTTTTCTTGGTAGAGAGCCCTTCATAGATAGGATTCAGTTCTGTTCTGCTCTTTGGATATAATACAGTCCAGAGGTTTTTCACTTGAGTTAAGAGCATGTGCGAAGAAGCTCTGAATTGTGAAATTTTGTATATGACTTGATATTACTGGAATTCTAAGCTTGGATACTTCAGTGTTAATTACACACTTACTTATTCCTTTGCATTTTTTTCCTAACTGCCTAAGATTATTTCACAAGGAAGTGTCAGGATAACTGTTTAATTATTGTGAGGCTAAGCTTATTTGGAACCCAGAGCATGTGTGTGATAACTAGTAATAAGTTTTCTGGTTTTGTGTTTGCTGAGGCAGTATGATTTCATGGTAAAAGCAATGATCTTGGAGCTAGACTTGAACTTGAGTCTCTGCTTTGTCACTTACTAGCTATGTGACCCTGGGCAAATCATTGTCCCTCTTCAAGCCTCCATTTCTCAAAGTGCAAAATGAGAATCGCAGTTTTTGTACTACAACATCATAGTGCTGTTGTGAGGAAGACACTTTGCAAGCCTTAATGTCTTAGAGAAGGGTGAATTGCTAGTTGTCCTTGAATCACAAAGCCTTTTCCCTGGGTGCTAAGGAACACTCTGGTTTAACTTAGGATTCAGAACTGGAAAGGACTTTAGATGTGTCATCTAAGCATACTCTTGAGGATTGTTGATTTGTATATGGGGTCAGTCTCGTTGCTGGCTTCACACAGTCTTTTTCTTAATTATAGAAATTCCTGAATAAAGTGGAAGAAACATTCCTGTGTATTTGCTGTCAAGAGGTAGTGTTTCGGCCAATTACCACTGTGTGTCAGCATAATGTTTGCAAGGTAAGTAATGTTGGTCAGTCTGTTTGACATGCATATTGTATCTTTGAGGGAGATCATGCTGAATGACCTAGAAACAGATTTGACTGAAGTCTCTGTGGATCTACAGTGTCTCTTGTCATCATGCGTCCTTTTGTATTTTTGGAGCATTTGTAGTCCTAACCTTACTAGCCTTGTGTAGGCTTAGACGTTAGATTTTTGTGTAGTATTCTTTAGTATCATATATTAGTAGTTGGCAATGGGCATCATAGAAAATACTGCCCTGTTGGTGATATGTATTCTACTCCTGATTCTTCCACTGGCTAGCCATGTGATCTGGAGAAAGGGACTGATATCTCTTGGCCTTCTATGTAAAATGAAGGGATAAAATAATATCTAATGTCCAATTCTGAAATTCTGTTATTCTCTTTTAATTCTCATATTCTAGCCAAACTGTGCTATGCACTGTCCTTCTATACACATATTGTTTTTTCTGCTTTCTGTACTTGAATACAGAATGTTCTCTCCAGCATCCTGTTGAAATCCTACCTGTCAGAAACCCAGCTCAAATACCACCTCATCTTTTACACTTTCTCTGATCTGTTCCAGTGGTAAATGATCTTTCCCTTCTTGAACTTCTCATAACACTTTATTTGTACCCATCTCATATCCTTACTATCTTCTTATAATTTGTGTGTGTGTGTGTGTGTTTATATTTATATGCTGGAACACTCACTTTGAGAACAGTGACTGCCTTTCCTCAGTCCCCTAGTATCTCCCTCTGGACCCAGCACAGTTCTCTGCACACAACTAGCACTTTAATTAGTGTTTTTTTAGTTAACTTTGTGTGGTCCTGAGCCTGGGCAGCTTTATGGAGCATGCATCAAACAGCACAGTGGCAGAAACTCTACCCCTCTCCCTCATGAACTCTGCAAGCATTATCTCTTCCTTATATTCCCTACCTTGAGTGCATATCCATTTTTCACTCTGACCATCCTTATTCTCGTGTTTGCTTTAACATTGCACGAGAGGAATATCAGTTGCATTTTCCCCTTTTCTGACTCTCTATGTCTTCCACTCATGTTTTTGTTGCCAGGAAAGAGTCCCTCCTGGGAAGAGGACACCAGGCCTTGTTAAAATAGTCAAAAGATGCCCATGGAATGAAGAAAAGCTTATAGGCATTTGTTTGTGTGAACTATGTATTGGATACAGTCATATATAATTAAAAGAAGAAATACTGGCTAATTTTTATAGGAAAGATGAAAGAATAGCCTTGTAGCTCTTTCAAGGACAAACAGTCACTATATTTTAAATATTGATTAATTGTATTTCTGACCAATGATTAGTGTGGTTTTTTTTAGGGGAAAAAAACGGCATTTCATGTTCAACTCAGTTGTTTACAATAAAGACACACACATACACACACATATGTTGACTATTATGCCTGCATATGTAGTAATTACTTATTTGAATCCTGACCCTACCATTTGCTATGTATATGGCCTTGGGAAAGTTACTTAACCTCTTGGGTCTCATTTTCTTCATTTGTAAAAATAGGGAGTTGGAGTAGAGGACATTTAAGATCCCTTCTAGCTCTCAAATTCTACATAAATGCCTAGACAGTTTTTCTTAGAACAACATTTTGCATATTTAGGTCCAAGTTAACATATTTACGTAAATATTTAGAGTTTAAAAAGTAACCCAAAAAGCTCAAACCGACCTGATTGGTTGAAAATGCCATTTCAATTATAAAGGAATTTGACAGGAGCATTTTTAATGGCCTTGACCTTTTCTAGTAAAATGAAGGGACTGTTCCCTGTTGTCCCTTCCAACTCTTCCAATCACAACATCTATGATCCTCTGATCTCATGTAACAATTTATTACCAATATCTTTCACATTAGATCTTGGTTTGTAGAAATGCTTCCATTATGAATCTAGCCTTTGGAAGTGAAGTAAAAGCCAGCAATCTGGACGGTTCTTACAAAGTTCATTGGTAGCTTGATGTTTTTCCATACTTATTAATAAAAAATTGACACAGGTGGTAGTAAGGTAGCAAGGGACCTAGATAGTCATTTTAGCGACTTGGAATGTGAGTCTTCTGCATAGGATGCAGCCAGCTCAAGAAAAGTGAAAAAACTCAATCAGGGTGATGGTACAGCATGGGCTGTTAGGCTTTTGCATTTGGTTGCTGTTCATAGCTTGTTCTAAAATCCTCCAAACTCTGATTGCAGGATTGTTTGGACCGATCCTTCCGAGCCGAGGTGTACAGCTGCCCAGCTTGTCGGTATGATCTGGGTAAATCATACACTATGCAAGTGAATCAGCCACTGCAAACTATCCTCAGTCAGCTCTTCCCAGGCTATGGCAATGGGCGGTGATTCTGTCTGTCAAGCACTTCTTTCTTTCTTTGATGGTAAAAGGTGGCAGTGGGTTTCCAGTAGGCTTAATTTAAACACATAGCTTCACCTTTTCCTTGAAAAGATTTGTCTTCCCCACCTTTTTTTTTTAAGTCTATAAACCTTGAGGGATTTATTTTATATGTGTTGTAGCTTTTAAAAAATGTTGGATACTGCATTCAGTTTTTGCTAAAACCTGCAGTTTATCAGCATACATTTTCCTACTTGTGGTAAAGGCTGCTAATGAACCTGACATTGAGTTCTCAAAAGTTCCCTCTTACGTAGAATGTGGCTTGGTTGCTAGAACAATCTTGGTAAAGTCTGTGGATTTGGCCTCAAAGGTAGAAGTATGCTCAGCTCTTTGGCAATATTTGGATGTTCAAATTCTCTAAGGTGGTTCCTGGTGTTTTTGGACCTGTTGCTTAGATAGTTTATCAAGAAGTTGTTTAAAGAAAAAAAAATCTTGCTTAAAATGGGTTAAGCTCTTTCTCAAGGCCATTCTCTACCAGTTTACTTTTATGTTTAAAATACGTATAAAAAAGCTCTCGGCCTGCATTTAGCTAAGTGCTCGGGGCAGTACAGAATGCTACCTCAGCTGGACTCTTCTTTTACCGAGGGAACTGGTTGTTCAGCCAGATGCTGTCTCTGATCCAGAATGCCATTGTGGAACATACTAGAGCCATTCTTAAGTGCCTTTGGTTCGTTTCTAAAAGACTGGGTTCTTTTTAGCACTGAAATGTTGAAATTGCCAACCAGATTATATTTCTTCCTTTGAAAATGGAACACTGTAGCCAAACATCATTAGTGTGGCATTGCAAACCTTGAAACTCTTCTTTGCTAGGGTGCATTTTGTTAAGATTAATTTACTTTATCATTATTATAAATGCATTTCCATTTTGAAATGGAGAATTATATAAGTGAGAAAGTTTTTCTTTTTTAAGACACTTTTCCAAATGAAATTTTTTTTTCAGTTACTGTATATGAACCAAGAAAGAGATAACTTAGTTTTAGGTTTTTTTTTTAAATTTTGTGAATGGATTTTTGGTTTTTTTTTTTTTGACAGTACCAATGTTTGCAGTTTAATACCTCAATGTAACAGGGATATTTTAACTCACTTAACTGCAGACAGACTGGAATGATATGTATTTTTTTTTGTAAAACTCTTTCCTTATGGTAGAATATTAATGGATAGGATAAAAACAATGAAACATTGTGTAGGCTTTTTCTAAAAAGTTCAGATGTTTTTTGTACATGTGCAGATTTTAAGTTCTCAAAATAAATGTGTTTAAAGATGAATGTGTGTTTTGTTATTCTTTATAGACTGTTGTCTGGAAAAAATTGCCAAGTTTCTGACGTGGTTATCTTAAACCTTGAGAGTGAATAGATATGTTATTGGGATTAGCTACATTTAGGATCCTGTGAAGATTTCTGAACAGCCTTCGATGCTAGACTCAGCTTGGATTTTTGTGTGATTATGAGTCTGATATTCATTCAGTATGAATTTATCCAGCTCCCATTTCCATGGCATTTGTAAGGAAACTTCCCACCACACTTGTATGTTAGGTAGTGAATATGTTGTGATAGATTCAGAGCTGGAAAGTCCCTCAGAGGCCACCTACTCTGCCCACTTCATTTTACAGATGAAGAAATTGTCCTCTAATTGTCATGTTGCCTCCTCATCTCTATTTCACTGTTAATGCAGCTGAAATTTTGAGAACTTGTTAGCACTGTGTCATAATCACAACCCGAACCCAATGTCCTTACCTGACTGCATGTTGTGCCTCATTCTTTAAGGTATTAATCTTTTTCAGCTCTCCGATAAATTGCAAATGTTCAGTCAACAAGTATCAAAGTCCACTTAATGTAATGTTTTACAGTGAATTTTTAGTTCATCTCTATAAATCCATTGTGAAGTTGGCCTGGTATGTGGAATGAAACCTGGATAAGGGAGTGAGTCAGAAAACCAGAGTTTGAGATTTTAATGCCCTCATTTTCAGATCCTCACAAACAGCCCAATGAGAAAGATTGAGCTGTTGATTAAGCCTATTGTACGGATGAAGAAACTGAGACACTGAGGGGCAGTAACTTGCTTTGAAAGCATTGGAAGTATGAGGCAGAGCATGATCATTTGGGTTTGGTCATAATCAAGGGTCAGGTAAATGGACTAAGTAGAAACTATATCATTACGAAGGATTCCATAAGAAATATTTGTAATTATTAATACTTTCATGTGCCAAAGACCAGCCCAGGGAAAATAACAGTTTTGGATCGATGTATAATGAAGAAGACTGATTTTTTTTTCATTTGCTGTCAGGGGTGGGGGTCAACTTTAAAGAAAGAAAAATCCCCAAGAAATCTGTTTTATTAACAGATAAAAAAAGATATATAACAAAGGAAGAGAAAGACAATGTTTCTGCAGTCTATCTTTGTACCACTTCTTCACTTTCCCTTACACCTTTTACTTACAGAAAAGTGTAGTTACTAAAAATACTGGAAATTCAAAACTGTTTTTTAAAATTGGAAATGCTATATGCCAGTTGGCTTAATTTGTGCACTTCAGCTGGGAATAACTTCCAGAATGTAGTGTGAGGAAAGGCTTTAAAGAAGGCCTGAAAATAAAAGGTGCTATATAAATGGAAAATTGATAATACACTTTATTGTTTTAAAAACAGCTTTCCTGTGAAGCTGAAGGTCAGTGAAGCTGGACCAAATCTTTATTTACCTTCCCTTTTGCTAAGGTCGTTCAATAGCTCTGGTGCCCAGTACAGAATAGGCACTCAAGCTTTTGATAGACAAAAAGTTACAGGACTTGGAATCAAGAAATCTGGGTCCTGGCCTCACTTAGGTCTACCACTGGGTGATCTAGTTCTAGAAGTCTTCCCCACTCTGAGCCTCAGTTATTCATTTGTAAATGAGGGTAGAGTTGGGTGGTCTTTAAGCACACTTAAGTTGCTTAGGTTGTAACAATCTAATAAAATGACAAACATTAAATGCTTACCCTGTATTAGGCACTATGTTGGGCACTGGGAATATGAACAGAAAGAATAAACTAATCCCTACTGGAAAGTCTGAGTTTACATTTTAAGAGAAGAGAAAACAAACACAGTTAAGTGCATATAAGATAAATATGAAGAGAATACAAAAAAGTGATTAAAGGAAAGGTCGTTTGAGTGAGGAGAGGCATCAAGGAGAACATGGTTCTTGAGCTGTCCTGAAGGGAAGTGAGGAAAGAGTGTATTAATAGGCATAGAGACAGGAGAAGGAGCATTGTCAAAACAGAAAGCTGGATGGCTGAGGGTGGGAAGGGGAGTACTGTAAAATTGGCCTGGAAAACTTGTTTGGAGCAAGGTTGTGAAGGGCTTTTAAAAGAGCTGATTGAGAGACTGTAGGGAGCTGAGAGTTGGTAGTGTGAGTGATTAGGTCAGATCAAGACATAAAAGAAAATCCCTTTGGCCAGCTGAGAGACAATGGGAAGTCTTGAGTTGGTTGAGTAGGGGAGGGTGCTTAAAGAAAATCACTTTGGCCTCTTTGTGTGTGGTGGATTGAAGAGACTTGAGGCTGGGAGGCCAATTAAGGGGCTGCCTTTGTTTCTGCAAGAAGTGATGAGGGCCTGAACTAAAGGGTGGTGGGGTGTAGCTGTGTGAGAGAGAATGGTTCAGTTGGAGATAAGCTATAAAAGTAGAAATGGCAGAATTGGCAACTGATTGATTATATGGGGAGAGAGAGAGAGTAAAGATTTAAGGATAGTGAACCAGGAAGGATGGAAGGGTGGTTCCTTCCACAGAAATAGTGATGTGTGGAGGAGAGAAGGGTTGGAGTGGGGGAAATGAGTTCAGTGTTAGACTTGTTGAATATCCAGTTTGAAACTGGTGATCCAGTTGGTGAGCAGTATTAGGGGAGAAACGGAGGCAAGACATATAGATCTAGGAGTCATGCATAAAGATAGTTAAATCCATGACAGGGGAAGAAGAGCAAGTGCATGCCTACTTAGGACAGATCTTCAGGGAAACATGAAAGTTCAGTTAGGGAGGTGTGATAAGGATGATGAGCTAATAAAGGAGAAGAAATGGACAGGTAGGAAAACTATAAAGAATGGTGTTATGAAAAACCCATAGAAGAGAGAGGATCTAGAGAGGAGAGGGTGCTCAACCGTGTCTAATGCAGATCTTAGGTCAAGATAAGAGATAGTTGGCGACTTGGAGAGTGCAACTTTAGTTAACTGATGAGCTTGGAAGGTAGGCACTATGTTTACAATTGGGGAAATTGAAGCAGACAGCTTCAGTGACAGTGACTTACTCTGGCCAATGTCTGATGCTCATGTCTTCCAGACTCCAAGCCACGGTGACACCTAGCTGCCTCAAAGATTGAGGAATGAGAGAAGAGAACATTAAGGCAACAAACAAATGTAGATAACTAGGAATCTGGCTTAAAGGGGAGCAGGGGGTGAGGAGATCTAGGACTGGAACCTGAAAAGGATAATGGGACCTAGGGAAGGTTTTACTTATTAGTTTTTTTGGGAATGGGAATGGAAGAAGAGGGAGCTCACAAAGAAAGTTGTCATATTTCTCAGGAAAGAGGTGAGATCCTCAGCTGGGGAAGGGAGTTGAGGAGGGAAGAGAAGATTTGGAAATAGTTTCAGTGGGGAGATAGGGAATCAATTAGAATTCAGAAGCAGCTTTTGGAGAGGTATAATTGAAAAGGGAAACTGAGGCATAGTGGTGAGTAGAAAGAAAAGTAGACATGGGAGTCAGAGGGCTTGGCTTCTGAGCTCACTGCTTCTACTTAATACTTGTATGACCTTGGGGAAAGTCATAACCGTTGGGCCTCAGTTTCCTCATTATGACCTGGGCCTTAAGTCCCACTTCACCCCGGGAAGCGCTCGGCCACTCCGTATTTTCCACGTGTCCAGGAGGTCTTTCCTTCTCTCTTTCATTTACCCCTTTCCTTCTCAGGTGCTAAGGCCTCTGACTGCAAATTGAAGAGGTCTCCAAGATACAGAGAAGCCCCCACCTCCCCAAGCCCAGCCTGCTGTTGTGCTGGGCATCACGTACTCATTTCCCAGCCTGATTGCAAGGGCGGGGGCTCTACTGAGAGGGACTTGAGTGACATCTGCCACATCCATTCTTTGCGCCTCCGGCTTGCTTTGCAGCCAATAGTGGTTCAATTTAGTGCAGCCGGGAGGCGGGCCCTAAGGCACCGTTGTCAATCCAAGGCTGTTTAGCCATTGGGTTGGTCGAGAGTGGCTGAATGGTGTTCGTCGGGTCCAATGGGAATGTGGCCGGGCAGCAGGCACGTGGGAGGGCCGGGAGTCCTGCAAGCTAGTCCAATGAGGAGGTGCGGCCTCCCTGGAGGCCCGACCAATCCGTGCCCGAAATCCCTCCTAGCCCACCTCTTCTCTGGCCAAGGGGCAGGGCCTTGCCTTGTTGATCGGCGGAGCGGAGGGGGAGGGGCGGAGCTGTCAGCCGTGGCCAATGGGCGGGCGGGTGTGGGTGCTGGGGCCAATGGCGGCCGGGGCGGTGCGGGCCCGTCGCGGATAGAGCTTCTGCTGCGGTGGGGTCGAGTGTTGGCCGAGCGAGCGAGCAAAGGGGCCCGGCCCGAGCTAAGGAGCCAGAGGCGGCTGGGCCAGCCACTCCGCGACGGACTGACGGAGCTGACGCGCCGGGCGGCGGCCATCAGGTGAGGCCCAGGGTGCTTTCGCCTCGGCAGAGGGAGGCCCAAGCTGAAAGAGCCTTCCCTCCACCTCCACCCCCCGCCCCGTTCACTTCGGGCCGCGGCCCCCCTCACACCCCCGGGGAGGCGACGCGAGGCGGCAGGCGTGCAGGGCCGAGCCGAGCCGCTCCAGAAAGGGCGAGCGCGATGGCGGGCCCGGCGGGGACGGAGAGAGTGCGGCTGGGCTGCCGGCCTGCGCCCTGCCGGGGCCGGGGAGCAAGCTCCGCCGCCCCAGTGAGTGCCGGGCCCGGCCTGGCTCTTCTCCCCTCCTCCATCTCGGCTCCTCTGCCGCCGCCGCCCTCCCCCGCTCATTGTCTCCAGCGCCCCGCCTGGCCGCTCGGGTCCCCGCGCCGGGGCCGGGACTGGGGCGTGGGTGGGGGCGGGGGCGGTGTCCCCGCTCAGGCCCCAGCCGGGCCGGGCCAGCGAAGGGCGGTTAAATGCGTTAACTGCCCCGGCCGATGGAGGGCCCCCTCCCCCGCCCCTCCCCCTCCTTTCTCCCGATCCCCAACCCCACTCTTCCCGGAGCCGGGAAATAGTGCTCCCCAGGCTCCGCGGCAGCCCCCGGCTCCGACGCCGCGCCGGGCGAGCTGCTTTCCCGGCAGGTCGCCCGCTCCGCCCGGGGGAGGCGACGAACGCGCTCCGGTCGGAGGCTCGGGAGCCTGGTCTGCGGCGCCCGCCGGCTGTCACCCGGCCTGCGCCGGTCCGGCCCGGCCTGAGCTGGAGGGGGAGGAGGAAGGGCTGGGACACAATGGGGGCCGCGGTGTCCAGGGAGGGGGGAGGGCGTCGCGCGTGGCCGGTGCGTTCTCTTTCTTTCCACTAAGCCCTGGGAGGGGGGGCGGGGAGAAGGGAGTTGGGGCATCGTGGGCCGAATGCTGCCTTTGCTTGGGGTCGCTTTTTGTTTTGGAAGGATTGAAATGCAGCGTTTGTGTTGAGTAGAGGGTGGCTGCCCCGCACAAAAGACTCTTTCGGTGACAATTGTGGGTGGTTCCAACACACCCTTGCAAATGAGGTGTTAATGAATTTTTTAAAAAGCCCCACAACATTTGGAGAAGTAGGGCCTGGCCCAAAAACAGCGGTCGGGAAGGGGGTGTCTCTTATGTCTGCGACCAAACTGGGGTTACAGAAGTTGAGTCCTTGTAAGTTGGGGGTGGGAAAGGCAGATTCCGAATACACGCAGTCTAGTCCTATTACTTTTCGAATGTGGACTGATTAGGAAAAAGATTGTGGAATTGACACGCATTCTTAAAATACTTATAATCTTATGGAGTAGTTTCGAACTGTGGGTCTCTGGAACCGGCGACACAGCTCCGCATGGGATAAACAGAAAAGGTTAACCAGGCTTCTGGCAGGGTGGAAATTTCGGTGATCCTAAATAAGAGAACTGGGCTGATTGTTTAAAAATGGTAGTTTGGTTTGAGAATCACAGCATGCCGGCTCAGCCCTTCTAGTTTGAGATAAGGAAGCCCCGAAGTTGAGTCAGTCCTCTGTGCTTGTGAGAATTGATTTGAGTTATTTTTTCGGGGAATCATTAAAGAATTCTACCGTGAGATTATACGAGTGATATGAAATTTTCTTTTACTTTTTCTATTCCTGTTTATTGGAAGTGAGCTAGTTAATACTAGGCTAGCCAGGGGCAACCTGACAGCCTGGTGTAAGGCGGTGGACACAAGCTAGAAAGATTGGAAAGGATATTTTGAAAGTCCATTAAATGTGCATTGAGTCAAACGGTAACATTACCATGTCAGGTTTAACTTTTTTTGTAAAATGATTATGTTAAGTAGAAGTGCTGCTTATCTTATTTAAGGAGGCAGAAGGGTATAGTGGGAAAAGCACCCAATCTGGAGTCCAGAGGCCCTGGGTTTTGTTGCTCACTCTTCACTAGACCCTGGGAAAGTCATCCACTGTGGGTTTGTTTCCACATCTATAAAATGAAATTTCTAAGGTCCCTGAAATCTCTATATCTATTATTCTCATTGGTCAGGAATAGTAATAACTGGCACATACAGACACATAAAAGGTTAACAGATCTCTTTTGTGGATTATTACCTTATTTCAGCCTTAGAATAATCCTTTGAGGCAGCTGCAGGTATTATCCCCATTTTACAGATAAAGAAGCTGAGAAACAGTGTTCTCTGGTTTCATGAGGAAAAATTATAGTTTTGCTATGCCTTGGATCATAGCTTAATGAGTTACTGGGACTGAAAAATTTATTAAATTATGATGATTCTTATGCTGATTGTCTTTGAACTTAACCTGCTTCTCAGACTGTGTAGGGTTGTACAAGCCTTTTTAGCTTGGTGCGACCTGTCAGATCTTGTGTTCTGAATACCCAGAACATGGGTATATGTACCATATACGTATGTATATATGTGTGTTTATGTGCATATATATGTATGTATGTATATGTCATAATGAAAGGAGAAACTTAATAAAAACTGCATTTTTAAAAAATTAGATAAAATCAGCCAGAGGAGCGTTTTTATTTTAAACAATTGAATATTTGCCAAGGTAGGTAAAGAAATCTTACAGTTTGAAAGGGAAAAAATAGAATAAAAAGCTGCAAAGACTTTAGGAGTTGTTTACCTTTTTTGTGCCTCTTTGGCAGTCTGTGGAAACCAGTCCCTTTGTAGGATAATTTTTTTTACTGCATAAAATAAAATACATAGTATTATAAAAGAAACCAATTACATTGAAATACAGTTATTAAAATAGTTTGAAAAAACAAGTTTATGGACCCAAGTTTAACCTGTTATCCAGTTATATAGGTTTAGAGGATCCTGCTTCTTTGTTGTAAAGGTTATAAGTGTTCCATCTTTAGGAAATAGGAATTTGGACAACTTAACTACATTCAGACCATCAGAAGCCAAGCCCACTTTTTTCACAGTGGAGTATGTACAGTCCATTTCATTTATATTATGGCTTCTCATCCTTGAGCAAAGTCTTGGCCTTTTCGACTTGTACCACCAAGTAGGGAGGTGCCAGTTTATTGAAGTTGTGGGTGGTTGCTGAAGTTAAGGCAGCAATAGCTGCCCCAGTCTAGTTGTAGTAGGACTACTTAGGACTGTAGTCGGACTACTCAGGACTGTCCTGCTCAACACTTTAAGGTCATTACTCTAGCTACTCCTCCGCAATTCTTTATTTTACACTAGACTTCTCAATGGGTGCGTGTTGACTCTGACTCTTAACTTTTATCTTTACTAATAGCACCTAATAGAAAAATGGTACTTTTCTTATGAACCGTAAAGATGGACTGTTAGCATATATATAATCTGGTTTCTCATCTCTGTTCCCTGTTTTAAGGGGTGGCTGAAATCAGTAGCACAATTTTTTAACTTGTTTGGAGTTGTATAATTCAGTAATTTGGGGCTTAAGTATCTGCAAACTTGATTTTGCACCTTTCTCTAACTCCTCCCTGTCCACACCTTTCAGTAGAGCTGCTTCCAAGTAGCCTAATAGATCTGACAGGCCTACTTTATAGAGAGTGGGTGATGAATAAGCAGAAAGGTCTGGATAATGGACAAAAGAAATGTCCCTCTATGAATTACTTGTAGTTAAACAGCCTAGGTTTTTGTTATCTTAGATGCTGTTTATGATCAGTAGCAAACTTAGGATCCTTTTCTTAGACTTTAAGACTTCATCTTTTCTCTTCATCATCTAATGCTTTTGATTCTCCTACTCCCTGACCTCTTATTTCCTTGGCCTTATCTTTAACACTTACCTTCCATGGTTCTTTTCCTCTGACCACAGTGTCTTTATTTCTTTTTATTTTTTTCCTCCTTTCCCCATGTCATTCACATACAATTCCTTGGGTGGTCTCTAAGGCTCTGTACTCTTTATGCCTCTTCCTGTTCTTCCTTAGGGTCACCTATGGCTCCTTGGCTTCCACTGTCATTTCTACTGATTTGACTTCCAACTGTGTACTGTAGACCAGAAATGTCATACACCCAGCCCACAGAGCTTAGAACCAGATTAAAATGTAATTGGGAAATATTTCACAAAATAAATAAAAACACACAATAAAACATAGATAAAACTACATTTTTAAACTGTCAGTATTTGACCTGCACAGATCCTTAAGTAGTTTAGTGGCCTCCATTTCTCTTAAGAATTTGACATTATTGTTGTATTTTGTATTTCCACTTGCCTAACAGGCCAGAATATTCTGGCGTGGCCCCCCCCCCAGTCCCCCAATCTTTATCTCAAAAAGCTTCCCTCCCTCTTGTCTTATCTGTTCTCCACCTATACCCCATATAATGGTTGTCTGGATTAAAAGTACTCTTTGGCTCTTGTCTTTCCTGTATCCCCTAGATCAGGGGTTGTTAGCCTGGGATCCCTGGACTTCTCTTGATCAAGGGATCTATGAACTTGGATAGGGGAAAAAATTACATCTTTGTTTCAATATAACTGGCTTCCTTTGTAATTCTATGTATTTTATTTTATGCATTTAAAAATATTCTGAGAAGGGATTCATAGGCTTCACCGGACTCCCAAGGGGTCCTTAATACCTTCCAAAAGTTTAAGAAGCCCTATGTCTAATTTGTCACCAAGTCTAGTTGTTTCTTCCTTAGAATATTATCCTTATTCTTGTGGAATGTCTTGAATCACAGAATTTCATCCTTAGAAAGGATCTAAGAAGTCACCTAGTTTAATTCTTCATGGGAATCCTATTTCATTTATAACAAGTGGTTTTCCAGTTTCCATTTCCATCTTTTATTGCTCCTAATAACTGTTACCTTTCCTTTGACATCTACCCCACCTCCCAAGTTGAATAAACATTCCTGGTTCTTCCTATGGAACAATTTCAGGTACTTTCCCAATCTTGGTTGATGCCCTTTGGACAGATAGTTTTATTAGGGCAGAGAACAGTAAGACTTCCCTGTTCTGGAAATTAAGATTACAGATTTAGAGCTGGAAGGAACCTTAGAAGCCATCTAGTCCATCCCCTTCATTAGGAGGGAAACTAAGTCCCAGAGGGATTAAGTGACATCCACATTTTATATATTTTGACTTTTACCAGAACCCAAAAGTTCACCAGAACTTTTTATATAAGAATTGTTATCTGGACGTGCATCACCATCTTGTACTTCAAATGAACAAACCTGAAATATTTTATTAAGTGTGGCTACTATGTATAAAGTACTTTTCTAGGCATTGGGGGAAGGTCCAAAATTTATATAAGCCCTCAAGAATTTATAGCTTGTCAATCTATAAGCATTTATTAAGCACTTAAAGGCAACAACTCAGGTAGCTGTAATACAGGATAAAGTTTTAGAAAGTTCCACAACAGAGTATTGGATAAAGTCTCAGGGAATGTCATTACCATCTACGGGGATCAAAGCTGTTGTTTCATTTGGACTTAAAAGTTTGGGTAGTATTTCAGCAGGTGAAGATGGGGAAAGTCAATATTTCAAGCATAAGAAATAACCTGAGTAAAGATGTGAAATTTGAGACTGCAGTGTATGTGAGGGGCAAAAAATTGTCCAGTTTGAGTGGAGCATGTGATACTTGGGTATAAGGCTGAAAAAAAGGTAGCATGGTAAGATTTTTGTGTGTGTGTGTGTAGGTTACAGGTTCATAGGTTTCAAGTTGAAAAGGACCTTAGGAAAAACAGATCTCTCCTCTCTTTCCCTCTTCCCAGATTAAGTGACTAGGGAGCCACTGAAGATTTTTGAGCACAGAGTGACTAGATTAGGTGGTGTGCATAAGAAAGATTATTCCATTAGCCTTATGAAGGATCAACTCACATCCTGCTTAATGCAGGAGGCCTTTTCAGGTCATGCCCTGGTTCTCTTTGGGAGTATTACCTCCCATTTATACTTTTTGGTATGTCTTGTGTGTAGGTAGCTGTTTGCATGTTGTCTCTTCTGTGTTAATTTGAACTCCTTGAGGGCAGGTACTGTTTTTACCTTTCTTTGTATCTCTACTTTATAGCACAGTAACTGGTACATAGTAAAAGCATTCAATATTTATTGAAGAGAGAATCTCAGAGATTGTGTAGGTTCATAAGAGCTAATTGTAGTAGTCTAGGTTGGGGGTGGGGGTAATGATGGCTTAAATTAGAATGTTGGTTGTGGGAACAGAGAGGAGAGATTGTGTGTAAGGGGTATTATAGAAACAGAATGAACAGAACCTGGTAACTTCTCTTTCCTTTGTCTTTTGAGTGAAATCAGATAACCCCAAGATTACAGGGAAAATGGTAGTGCCACAGACCTTATACATAAATAGGAGTAACTAGGAGAAAAAAGTAAAATCAGGATTCTTAGTAGGTTTAGGGGGGAAAATAAGCTTAGTTTAGGACATCCTTGACTTTAGGTGGTATGCACAAGTAGACTTTCTCCAGAAGCAGTTGAACTTATGTAGTGGATTTAAGTTCAGTAGATTAAATATAAATATAGGAAATTAAGTTCATCTATATTCAATTTCATCTCATTGGATTTGGTTCATTGTTCAATCCACTTTGATCTTTTTGGATCCTTATTTTTGTCACCCAGGGAGGAGGCCGAGTATGTATAACTCAGAATACTTGTGAGGATCAAATAAAATAATGTATGTAAAGATATTTGTAAACCTTAAAAATGTTATATAGATGTGTTAATATTATTGTTAATATTATTAGTGATAGTAGTATTGACACCCAATCTATTCTCTATCCTTTCAGCATCATATAGGGATTACCAGTATCAAAACTAAGTGTTTCATTAAGAGACACTTGCCTTTTTTGAAATTACAAACTCATCAGGCAGTAACTGACAACTTCTGCTTCGTATCATCAAGAAGCCAATATCATCTATGTCTTGTTTAAAGTTTGAAAAATAATGCTTTAAAATGTCTCTTCACCTATATCATTGATTAAAAAAAAATTGAATAGAACAGGACCAAGGACAGATCCTTGGACAGCTCCACAAAAGACATTTAGGTTGACATTGATATATTAACCCCTACTCTTTGGGTTTAATCATTCATCCACTTAAATCGCACTGTGTTCCAGTCTATGCCTTTCTATAGTATCCACAAGTCATATTACAAAGTACTTTGTCAGATGTCACTTAGTACCTATGTGGCCTTTTGGGTATCATGAAATAGTAGAAGAAGAGTTTACTTCGATTCAGGAAAACTTGGGTTCAAATTCTCCTTTTGACACCAAGCTTTATGACATGGGCAAATCACTTCACCTTGCTAAGCCTGTCCTGTGTGTAAAACGAGAATAATTATGAGTAGTGCCAACCTGAGTTGTTGGGATTCAAATGTGATAATATATGTAAAGTGTTTTGCAAATCTTAAATTGATACATTAATGTTGTTATGACCTTGTTGCACTTCAGTTCATTTGTAAAATGAGGGGGTCAGAGGAGATGATTTCTTTTTTAATAATTTTTTTTAACCAGCAAAAACCTATCTTTTCTCCCTCCCAACTCTCCCCTCTGACTTAGAAAGAAAAACAAACTCTCACTTACAAACATGCCTAATTAAAGCAAAACAAATATCCACATTAGCCATGTTAAAAAAAAAAGGCTCATTTTGAACTTCTGAATCTTTTACTTCTCTATCAGAAGGTAGGTAGCACGTTTCATGTAGAATTCATGTTTCACTGGCGTTGTAGTTAATCATCATGCTGACCAGAATTCCTTAGTCTTTCAAGGTTTTTTACTTTCCAGTATTGTTGTATTGACATAAATTGTTCTTCTGTTCTGCTTACCTTATGTTGGCTCATAAAAGTCTTCCTAGGTTTCTCAGAAACCACCCTCTTCATTATCTCTTAAAACATAATGGTATCCCATCCCATATTCCATAACTTGTTCAATCATTCCCCAATTGATAGGTACTCCCTCAGTTTCCAATTCTTTGCCACCACAAAAAGAGCTATAAAATATTTTTGTAAATCCTTATAGCTTGTTTTACTTTATGACTAATCCTGCCATTAACTTATCCTTCCTCTAATTCCCTGCCCCCCTTTTTTCTTTCCCTTCTGTTTTCCTAATGAGTAAGATGAATTTCTGTAGCCACTTTTATGTGTTTTTCTTCCCTCCTTTGACCAGTTCAGATGAGAATAAAGTTCAAGTTATCAGCTGCTTCTCCAGTTCCTCCTACTTTGTTTAGACTTCTATATGCACATTCCAATTAAATAACTTCCCAGAACCTTCCTATCTCTTTCCCCCCTCATGTATTCCTCTTCCATTCCCTTTCCATTCTTTTTAAAAAGGTCATTGACATAACAAAACTTCTCTTAGGCCTTCTTTCTAATTAGACTTCCTCTATGACCCTTGATGATAAGGTTCAGAGGGAAAACGTGTCATCTTCCCTTAGTAGAATGTAAGCAGTATATCCTTGTTTTAGTTCCATATGATTATTTGTTCATGTTAGCCTTTTTATGTTTCTCTTGGCTCTTGTGCTGGCACTTCAGAATTTCTTTGTAGCTCTGGTCTTTTCATCAGGAGCACTTGAAAACTGTTCATAAAAGTTCATTCCTCCCCCCAGTAGAATTATGCATCCTTTTGCTGGGTAAATTATTCTTGGTTGTAAGCCTATGTCTTTTGCCTACTTGAGTACTATATTACATTCAAGATCTCGGCACCTCTATAGTGGAGGCTGCTAAATCATGTGTGATTCCAAGTGTGGCTTTTCAGTATTTGAATGTTTTCTTTTTGGCTATTTGGAGTCATTTTTCTTTGACCTGAAAGTTCTGGATTTTGGCTGGAACACTCCTGGGAGTTTTTATTTTGAAGTTTCTAGAGGCGAGCAGCAGATTCTGTTTCTAGTTTGTCCTCTGATTCTAAGGGGTCTGAGAAGTTTGAAGATTTCTTAAAATATCTCTAGGCTCTTCGGTCGTGGGTTTCCCGTGAGTCCAATGAGCCTTACATTTTCTCTCCTTAATCTGTATTCCAGGTCTCTTGTTTTTGCGATGAGATGCCTTAAATTTTCTAATATTTTCAGTCTTTTGACTTTGTTTTTGTGTTTCTTGCTGTCTCATGAAATCATCTGCTTCTCTTTGGTTCCTTTGAATTTTCAGGGAGCTTGGTGCTTGGGCAAGGTGTTGTACCTCTTGTGCTTAGTTGCTAATTCTTTTTCTGATTCTTCCATGGTTCTCCTTTGTTTTCCATTTTTTTTCTTTCTAGTGCTCATTTCATCTGGAAATACGTTTTAAACTTGAAACCAGAAATTTTTTTAAATGTCTGCCAGGAATCCTAGTCAGTCCCTAAACTTGTATTTTTCTTTGAGGCTTTGCTCGTTGATGTTTTTAAGAGTCATTCTGTTTTTCTGCATTTGTGTCTTTAGCATGCTTCTCAGTGTAATAGCTTTTTATTGTGATGTTCTTTTTTGTTTACTAAGTCTTGCAGACTACTTCCTG
The DNA here is from genome assembly GCF_003287225.1 of Phascolarctos cinereus. Lineage (NCBI taxonomy): Eukaryota > Metazoa > Chordata > Mammalia > Diprotodontia > Phascolarctidae > Phascolarctos > Phascolarctos cinereus. Next base: position 664,552,109 of record NW_027555847.1, on the reverse strand, counting down.
ACTTGGGATTTTGTTAGGACCAGATTGTTCTTTTCTGGAGGGAATGTCTGGGTTGGTTCTCCTGCTGCTTTCTTGGGGTAATGACTTTTGTGTTATTCCAGGGAGAGCTCAGGCTAGGGATCTGCAAGTTTTTTCTTTTTGTTTTTTTTGTTTTGTTTTGCGAGGAAGTTGGGGTTAAGTGACTTGCCCAGAGTCACATAGCTAGTAAGTGTTATGTGTCTGAAGCCCAATTTGAACTCGGGTCCTCTGACTCCAGGGCCAGTGCTCTATCTACTCCTCCACCTAGCTGCCCCTAAGCACCTACTCTCCTGGCCCCCAAGTACTTGACCTGGGTTTGGATCAGAGCAACAAACCTGTGAGCTTGCCACCTTTGGAATCTCAGTTAAAGGCAGCCGCTATCGGTTAGGTGGAAAGTTCTAGTTCAGATTCACTTAACTCTAGACTTTCCTGGCCCTGGTTATTCCTCTGAAGGCTTTAGATGGAACTAGAAATTGAAATTGAGATCCCATATGTGGGTCTCACAGCCACGCAGCTGCTGCTCACTTCCAGACTTGCTCCTTGTTCAGTATACAGTCTAGGGACCACAAGTGCTCCTGAGTCCACCGGGGATCTGTGACCCAGAACTAGAGTGATAAAGCTTTCAGTTGATACTTGTTCCTACACTCTGCCCAAGGTTGCAGTGCCCTGGTTTGGACCTGGGACCTCTTACTCTGGCATCTGGTTCTTTTTCAGTGATTTGTAGCAGCACCTAGCCAGACTCTATCCCCACAGACCTCTGTGTCTGTCTCCCTATGATGCTTCCTGGGCTGGAAAATGACTCATGACTTTTTCTTGGATTTCCCCATCAGGATTCAGTCTGGTGTGTTTTTAGATTTGTTTGGGGTTTTTTGTTTTGTTTCATTTTTTTTGAAGGAGAGAGTTTGCTATATTTCTGTCTGCTATTCTACCATCTTCTCTTTGCCTCAGAGTAGGTGATTTCTAAGGTCTCTTCAGAGTTGGAACCCTGTGATTATAAATATTTTGATGAAATTTATTTATGCTGTGTTAGTCCCATTCTCCTGATCCAAAGATCCTTTCAAAAACAGAAGTGAAGTAAGGGTGGCATGTTCTGTTCTTAATGAACTCTTATTGGTTCTCACTAATCACTGCTTCCCTCTAAGTGCTCACAAACTATAAATATATACAATTTCCTCAGGGGTTCAAGACAAATTCACTGTCTTATGTTTTGAAGATTCTACCACCATTCCCTTTAAAAATCATTTCGACATCCACATCCAGTCCTGTAGTATTTCTCCTTAGGCACAGTTTTCCAAAGCTCATCAACAGAAGCTTAGCAGTCCTGGGCATTGCTTTTCTCATTTGTAAAATGAGGGAGTTGGATGACTTCTAGAGGTCCTTTTCAGCTCTAAATCTATGATCCTAAACATATCTTCAAGTCCTTTGATTACTCTAGGATTTAATTTCAGTGTACCTGTTGACTAGGTGTTCTGTTCTGCTTATGTACCGCAGGATTCAGTTTATTAACCATTTTTATTGATCATTGAAGATCGTTCTCCTGCTCTAAAAGAAAGAATGAAAATTATCTAAAGCAGGGGACTCTTAAAATTTTTTGCGTCGTAGAACCCTAATGAATCCTGTGAACCCTTTCTTAGAGTAATGTTTTTCAATGCATAAACTAAATATACAAGATTACAAGAAGAAACCAAAGGTTAGTTAAAAATAAGAATGGAATTTTTTTCTTCTCCAAGTTCCCAGATTTCTGAAATCTGTTTATTGGACCTTCAGTTTAAGAACCCCTCATCTAAAGGGTCTTAGATTTGATTTACTCTTGGACTTGAATGGTGTGCTTAAAAGTGTACAGATGATACAAAGCTAGGAGGAAATAGGTAACGTGGTAGATGAAAGAATTGGGATTCCATAAGAAGCCCAACTAGGAAGTTGGGCCAAGTCTAATGATAATGAAATTTAATAGGGGTCAAATATAAAGTCTTGCATTTGGGTTCAAGAAAATCACCTTCACAGATACAAAAGGGGAGAGGTGTGGCCAGGTAGCAGTTCATTTGAAAAAAGTGTGAGTGATTTAATTCAGCTTGAATCAAATTAAGTACAGCTTGGTTATTATTCATCACTGTGATATACCAGCCACAAAGAAAGTTAACCTACTTTTCATTTCATCAGAAGATGCACAGTGCTTAGGACTAGGGGATGATAGTGCTATTGGTTGCCTTTGTCGGACCACATCCATAGTTTTGTCTTCTGGGAATCAGATACTGACAAACTGGAAATTGAATAAGGATGATGAAGTGCTTCAAGATCACAAGGCAATTGGGATAGCCTTCTAATTGATTTGCCTCCCTATAGTCATCCTTGAAGCTTCCAAATTGATACTCTTGAGACTAGGTCTAAAAATATCATTTCCCTGCTCAAGATGCTTCGGTTGATTCTGTCATACCTAGGGCGAAATATAAACTTATGCCATTTGCAGTCTAACTCTGAGGTTGATTTTTCCATATCGCCCCTCTCCTCGTGCCTCCCCCCATCCTTTTCAGTTATCCAGTTCAGTTAGATTGACCTACTAGATGTTAGACAGTCTATACAGACAGTCTGTATCCTACCTCCATACCTTTGCTCAGTCTCATGCCTAGAGTACTATATCCTTTCTCAACTTCTACATCTTGAAATCCCCAACTCCTTTCAAGGCATTGCTCAGTATCACATCCTGTAAGAAGCCTTTCCTCATTTAACTAGTTATTAGTGTTCCTTATGTATTAGGGCAGGGGTTATTTATTTTTATCTTTGTATCCCTAGTGCCTGGCACATAGTAGGTGGTTAATAAATACTTGTTATTGAATGAAATCGCACATGAGCCTTGGTTGAAGGAATTGGATATTTACCCCGGACAGAAGACTTAGAGGAGCCATGATAGCCGGTTTTATACCTAATTGAAGGGCCAATTATGTGGAAGAGAATCAGGCTTATCCTGCTTGGCTCAGAGCTAGAATTAGGAGCAGCAGCTGGAACTTTCAGGGAGGCAGATTGAGGATTGAAGTGGACAAAAACTTCATGACTTTTGGGATTGTACTGAAATGGTATAGATTTCCCGAGGAGATTGTGAGTGGGTTTCTCCTTACTTGAGGTTTTTGGGCAAATGTTGGATGACTTTGTTGGGTGTGTTGGAGAGATGATTCTTGTTCAGGTATGGATTGAATTGGACAGCCTCTGGAGATCTACCAGCTCTAAAGTTATGGGAGGTGAATAGTCAGGTCTTCTTCCTTTGGTATGTTACCACCTCATCCATCCCAAGTAAAGTGTACTTAGTGTTTCTCCCATTAGAATGTAAGCTTCTTCAAGGCAAGAACTGTTTCATTTTTGTCTTTGTTATCTCCAGTGCTTAGCAAAGTGCCTCATACATTGTGAGAACTTAATAAATGAGCGTTGATTGATTCTCCAACAGTTTTTAAAAGCCCTTCTTATTGTCCTTGAAATTCACAATTTACCTCTTGAGTCAATTTTTCCTTCTCTTCCATTGTTGTTATGCCCCAGGTGTAGACCTTCATCTCCACATTCCTAGATTCTCTACATTAGTGCTCTTCAAAGTTGAAGCCCTGGCCCTGTGGTGGGCTGTGGCCTGGACCTCAAGTGATAATGTGATCAGCCTGTAGGAGGATGGGGTTGGGTTGTATCCCACCCTCTCTTTCATAACCCATAGCACATAAGCCCAACAAGTTGGGCTTCACTCCAACACAACTACATCTACCCAACACTCCTCTCCACTTCTGAGCAAGCTTCCAACTTCCTTTCTTTAGCTGTGAGCGTTGGCTTCTCAGTATAGTTATAACATAACAAAGGTAGGATTCAGGGACCTGCACATTTCCCCCAATCCCAGGATCTCTATCCCCTGTTTGCCAGATCAGTGGTATCATACTAAAATAGAAATGGGTCCATCTGGGCAGCTTATTGACTTCGTGGTTGTTCAGTCATTCGTTTGTGTCTTGACCACGACCCATGGACCATACTCTACATGGGGTTTTCTTGGTAAAGATACTGATCGATTTGTCATTTCCTTCTCTAAGTGAATTAAGGCAAACAGAGGTTAGTGACTTGCCTAGAATGACACAGCTAGTAAGTGTCTAGGTCACATTTGAATTCAGGTCTTCCTGACAGCAGGCCCAGTGCTTTATCCACAGAGCCACCTAGCTGCTTTCATATTGACTTAGAAAACCACAAATTAATATTATCTATGTTGTATTCGGTTTTTAGTTTATTTTGTTAAATGCTTCCCAATTACATTTTAATCTGGTTCTGCCACATTTTGGAGTTAGAGTTTGACCCCTCTGCCCCAGATAATCTCTCAGCTGCTGTGGGTCCCTCTGTAATGGCAGGCTCTGCACTTCAGAGCAGTTACTGATGAGTAAAAGAAGTCCCTTTTCATTTTGGATGGGAGGGAATGAGTTGCCGAGGAATGGAGATGTTGCAGTCTGCCTTATAGATTTCATTATGTTATCACCTCCCTTCTCCCCACAAAATCCTATCTCAGGAATTTCTCTATTTCTTTTTTTCTTTATTTTATTTTGTTTTAATTAATTTATTTTATCAGCAATCACTTCCATATGCTTTTGAGTTTTGAAATTTTTCTCCCCCTTCCTCCCCACCACCCTCCCCAAGATGGCACACAGTCTGATATAGGCTATACATATACATTCCTATTAAACGTATTTTCACATTAGTGATGTTGTAAGTAAAAAATTAGAACCAATAGGAGGAACCACCAGAAAGAGGAAACAAAACTCAACAGAAGAGAAAAAAAAAAAGCAAATAGTATGCTTTGATCTGCATTCAAGTTCCATAGTTCTTTCTTTGGATGTGGGTAGCATTTTCCATCATGAGGCCTTTGGAGAAGTCTTAGATCCTTGTATTGCTGGGAAAGGTTAAGTTTATCAGTCTTAGTCATCGCACAACGTGGCTGTTATTGTGTAGGAATTTCTCTGTCTCTGTTGAGCACTACCATACCCCCAGTCTTTCAAGTACATAAAACAAAGATCCTTGACTTGCCGTCCTTATTGTCCAGCATAACTAGGCATTTGGCCAGATCTTGTCATTCCTCTCTCTACGACTTTTCTCACATCCATTCTTTTTACTTACATAGCCACTACCCTAGTTCTGACTCTCATTATCTCTCACCCAGACTATTGCAATAGGCTCCTAATTGGTATTCCTGCTTCAAGACTCTTCCCAATCTAATTCATCCTCCACATATCTTCCAAAATGATCTTTAAGCTCAGATCTGATATCACTCCCTCTAGTCAATACACACCAGTGGCTTCCTTTTTGAGTCTAAGATCAAATCTAAATTCCTCCATTTGGCATTTAAAGCCCTTTACCTACCCTTCTAGCCATCACTCCCCATCCTGCACTTTCACATAGAAGTTCTCACATAGAAAAGAATACAACTAAAGCATGCAAAGAGGAATGAGAAGTTAAGAATTGATGCCATCCCTTAAGTAGAATTGTAGAGAGAGGAATAAATTTATATGAAAAACTTACTGCTGAGGTGAAATAAGACAACTCATTTTTGCAGTTTTTGCATTTTTTATGGTGATCAATGTATTTCTGAGAAGAGCTAAGTCTATCAAAGTCAGTCATCACACAATGTAGCTATTACTGTGTATAGTGTTCTGGTTCTACTCACTTCACTTAGCATCAGTTCATGTAAGTTTTTCCAGGTTTTTCTGAAATCTATTCATTTCTTACAGCATGATATTCCATTACATTCATATACCACAACTTGTTCTGTCATTCCCTAATTGATGGGCATCCCCCCCGATTTCCAATTCTTTGCCACCACAAAAAGAGCTGCTATAAATATTTTTGTACATGTAGGTCCTTTTCCCTTTCTTATGGTCTCTTTTGGATACAGACCTGGTATTGCTATTGTTGGGTCAAAGGGAACGCACAGTTTAATAGCCCTTTGGGCATAGTTCCAAATTGCTCTCCAGAATGGTTGGATCAATTCACAACTCCACAAACTATGCATTAGTGTTCCAGTTTTCCACATCTTCTCCAATATTTTTTATTTTCCTTTTCTATCATATTAGCCAATCTGATAGGTGGGAGGTGGTACCTCAGAGTTTTAATTTGCATTTCTCTAATCAATAGTGATCCAGAGCATTTTTTTAATATGACTATAGATAGCTTTAATTTCTTTATCTGAAAACTGCTGGCTTCAGATCTAATGCTCTTCCTATTGTACTGTTTTTAGGCCTTGCTTTTCAAGGTTTGCAAAGGGCTTTTCTTCACTATATTCCTGCCAGATAGTCTTGTTATCTCCATTTTCAGATGAAGAAATTGACTTTGAGAAATTTAATTTGTCTAGGATCACAAAACAGTTTCTTGAATCCAGATTTCTTGACACCAAGTCCAACAATTAACTAAGGCTTGCATTTATCACACTAAGCCACTTCTCTTGGTAATATTTAATGAAATGACTTTTTTTAACATTAATTTCTTGATTTGATATGTTTTGCTATTATGAATTCTCCTTATTTTTTGGTTATGTGTAACATCTTTATCCCAGAAGAGCCCAATTGCAAACATATAGCAATTTCATCTTTCAATCTGATAGCCATTTCCAGTCAGCACTAAAAGCCTCTCAGACTTGACCAGCCAGTTGGGTTTGAGTTTTTCTAGCACGTAGCACAGAGTCCTTTGTCTCCTGTTGTAAGGTACAGTGGCTTGGGCAGGGTAGGCACTTACCAACTGTTCAAATGGAATCGAATTTCATGTTATTTGCAAAGAAATTAAACTTTGACATAGGTTAGATAAGAACAAAAAGGATGTCACCACCTTATTACTAGACTCCCTGTCACTATCAGGAAGGAAGAATCATGGGAACCGGAAGGAAGTTCATAGATCTGGGGCTGGATAGGACCTCCGCCCATTTAGGAAAGAGGGAATGGAGCAAGCATTTATTAAGCAAGCACCTGCTTTGTGGCAGGAACACGCTAAGTGCCTTTTATAGTGACCCTGAGAGGTGGGTACTATTATTACCTCCATTTTACAGAGAAGGAGGCTCAGGCAGGCAGAGGTTAAGAGACTTGCCCAGAGGTACATAGCTAGGAAGTGTCTGAGGCCAGATTTGAATTCAGCTCTTTCTGACTAGTCAGACCCCCTCATTTTGCAGAGGAGAAAACTGAGACCCCAGGGAAATGAAGTAATTTGCCTAAAGTTAGATAATTAATAGGTGTCAGAGGTTGGATTTGAATCCAGATCTTCCAACACCCTGGTTTCGTTTCACTGTATCACACTGTCATATTTAGGTTTCCAGGTTGATGGTCAGTTTGATGTCAGGAAAAAAGTTGGCAGATGTGACTTTGGGAGGTGGTGGGCTCTCCTTCCTTGAAGGCTTTCCAGTGGAAGCACGTTAATAATTTGCAAGAGAGGCTGTAAGAAGGATATTTTGTCAGGCACTGGTTGAATGAGATAACCTTGGGAAGTCCATATTTTGTAACATTAAAGCTTTTCTTAGAGATAGTAGGAAAGACAGCCAATTGGTTGTCTTTGGCACCCTGGCAAGTAACACCATATTGGACAATCTGGTTCTGCTTTTCTTGGGGAGTGTAGTTTTTAGGAGGACAGAGACTAGTTAATATGATTATTTACCAGAGCAAAATGTCTGCTAAGTATGTTTTGAATACCATGCATTTTGACTTTTTTCAGTTTTGGAAATTCTGTGATTTGCTCGAGGTGTGTGTAGTTGGTTTGTAATTCATATCTTAACAAATGCTTTTTAAAAATAGTACCCCAGAAAGATGTTGCTCCACATATTCAGAGGTGCAGCTGTAATAAAATATCTTTGGCAAATGTTATTTATAATGATTTCCTTAAACTCTTTGTGATCGTGATTGGGAATTGGGACAAAATTCATTGAGGCCCTGATTTTGTTTGCTGTTGCCCATGTTTGGTTTCTACATTCCTCCTTACTACACTGACAGTCCCTTTTCACCACTGAGGAGTCTGGGAAAGGGTTATTATTATTCTGAATTATGGGTAGACAGAAGCAGGAATTGTGTTCTTTAGACAAAGAATGGGAATCTGCAAAGGAGACCCTCGTGGCAGCTGTGCCCTCACTGACATGTGGAGGCTGAGATTAGAACAGTAACTTAATTTAGGACATTGCATCACTTTGCAGTCTAAACAGATTTGCCACCTTTTGTGGATAAGTCTCAGTAAGATGGGCTTTGAAATGTGTGGTCTCTGTAGGTTGCGGTCCTTGATTTTTTCCTAATATTAAATTTCTCTCAACTATTTTCACTTCACAGATGTTTGCTTTGTAAGTGTGGAGAACAATTCTTGTGTTATCTTGGGAAACATTAGTGTGAAAAGCTGGCTTTGAGTTGTCCCTGGGGAGAAAACTTGTAGAGAAATGATTCATTTAGGATAAGATGGCAGTAGGCAGAGAAAAGTGCTGTAAGACAAGAGGGAAGCTGTATCCCAGAGGTCTGAATGTACAAAAACTTAAATGGGTAAATGTATTTTGATTAACAGGATTATGTTAAAGTCCTAGTGCCAGCATTTCCTAGCTGTGTGACTGTTAAGCCAGTCACTTTACCTTTCATATACAATTTGAATATGTTGTTCACTATCTATCCTCACATGGCTTTTGTGAAGAAAACAGTTTTTAAACCTCAAAAATAAAAATGCAGTCTATTTACATCTCTGTTTTTACAAATGAGGAGGCAACTTGGCATAAAGAGCATAAGGATTTGAAATTTGAAGACTTGGCTTTGAATCTGTATTCTGCTACTTAATACTTATTAGACCTGTTTCCTAATCTATAATAGTAATAATATATTTTATGTGATTTTTTTTTCAGACATCTGTCTGAGATAGCTAGTGCAACTAGTATCTTCTCTGTTTCCTAGGTGAAGAAACTGGGAGCTTGGAGAGATAAAATGTAACCTGTTCATGGTTACACAACTAATAAATGTCTGAGATTTAAACCAAACCTCTTTCTAAGCCTAGTTAGTCTTCCCTTTACTCCTTGCTGTGCCCTCTAAAAACTTTTTCAATGATCCTATTATTGTGGCTACCTGAACTATATTTTATTGTCCTTTGAAAGCTTGTATCTAGGAAGGCTGGCTGGAAGGTTGATGAGCAGGGAGAGCCTGGACCCTGGAGGAGTCAGGAGCCTTGAGTTCTACTGTTTTTGGCTTTGTTGCTTTCTGACTCACTGTGTGACCTTTGGGGTAAGTTTCTTCTGCATCTTGGTTTTTCAATGTGTAAAATCAGGAGGTTATTGGAGTGCTTTTCCAGCTCTAATATTTAAACCATTGGGTTGTGTGTATGATATTTTTAAACTGTTTGCCAAAATAAGATAATTAAAAATTTTAATGCCTGTTTTTAATTAGGAAAACAATTAACTAATTTTTAAACTTCTCTGAACTAGCCCCTGAAAAAAAAGTTAGGGCCAAGACACAACAGACTTCAATCCTTTTTCCCTTTTGCTTCAAGTTCCAGCTAATAATTAGGAATTCTGTTTTGGGATTAGGTTGGTTGGAATAAAATCTCCACTGATTTTGATTTCCTTTTCATTTGAAATAACAATAGTAAATGTATCAGTGTAAGGATTGAAGCTGTGTTTGGGGTCGGGGGGATGGAGGAAGGGTCTTTGCTTAGTTTGTGTTCAAACTTCTAATGTCTTTGGCTGATAAAAGGATGTTGTGAAGCTAAGATGGGTTACAGCTAGTTAGTGCCAGAATTTCTTGAAATGATCTCCCTCATACTGTGGCCATCCTTGGAATCTCTTTTCAACTGAAGACAGGGTAACCTCATTTCTAACATAATTAAAGACCAAGCAGGCATCTAATTTATCTGAATAATATACTTTGCATATTCAAATTTTGCACAGTTGGCCCGTGTGGATGAAATAACAGGACATTGAGCTCCAGTGGGCAGAGAAGTCTCATTAGCTGTTTCTGATTGTGGTTAGAAGTGATACTGTGAACAATGTTGGCATCAAATGGCCATAATTAGATTGAAGAGTTTTATACTTCATTAAAATGAAAGCTTGGTTACTGGGAACTCTGCGGACAAAGCTGCCTTAATTGGCACATTGTATTAACTTTCCCAAGTGCCTTAACATTATGTATTTTTGAAATGTAAACGTCAGCGTTCATTGCCTTCCACCAGTCAAATACAACTAGATTGTATGACTTCTGGCACAGTGCTTTCCGTTAGCAGATTTTCCACTTTTGTGATTTATGTTCAACACCAGCATTTTGGATGCTTAACTTAACAAAAAGCTTTTGACGTTTTGTCCCAAGTGTATGGTTATTAAGTGATACTTTACTCACTTCAGTGATCTGCAGTTTCTTCTGAGTCCTTTCCACTGACTGATACATTGTTTTATCCAAGGTTGTGCAAGAGCAGAACCAAATCTAAGCTGTTAACAAAAACTTGAAAAGCTAAACTTCCTTATTATACCTTATCTATCAATGTAGGTAATAACATGCAAGAGTAGGTATTTTCATTTAGAGCAGTCTTTATTTCAGAGGTGGTGACCAGAGAGAATTTTGTATTGGTTTTTCATGGTAAAGGTAGACAACTTCAGGAGGCATAGAAATTACTATGCAACAAATAATCACGAATCCACTGTTTGCAGGCCCAGTGCTAAGGGTTATGGGATACAGAGATGAGAAATAGAGGCCCTCCCAACGATGTGATCCTCTAAGGTCCCTTCCAGCTCTAAATCTTATAAAAGATCATAGAATCATAAGGTTAGAAGAGAGGCACCTCAGAAGCCTTACAGGGCAACCTGATCATTTTCTATTCTTGCCTCCAGTCTGGCTGTCTAGTGGGGAATAAAGAAAATACATAATGATACTACAAATTCCACTATATAAAAACCATAAGAGAGGTATACTGTGCTGTGGGAGTTTAGGTGAAGGGGAGATCATCTGGTTGGGGGGATTAGGAAAGCTTTATCATAGGCTGAGGGAGATTAGGTAAGGTTATTTAATGGAGGGAAATACTTTCCATGTGGCAAGCAGGAATGGTGTGAATAAAGCGCAGATGTGGGGCTTGTTGGCAAATACAGTAAATGCATGGTTCAAGTTGGCTAGGGGTTTGGTACCTTGCTTGGTTCCCAGCCTTGGTAGGTTCCCAAAATGGGCAATACCTTTCCCTGGGGTACTCTGGAATAATTCATAGTGGTGGTAGTAGCCTCGGGTGCAATTGGGAGTGTTGAATAAAAGTAAAGGGGGCTGTGGAAGCAAGAATAGAAGAGAAGATAAAAAAAATCTTGAAAAACTGTCCATACATTTTTCATCTGTTATGTAACAGAGTTAAAGTCATAGTGATTACATTATTTTCCAAATAAACACACAAAATGCAAATTATAAGAGATCAGCGGTCAAGTCCGTTGACAGGTCCTAAGTAGGTTGGCAGGCAAGCTTGTCATCCATTGTGGGTAAGTCCAGTATGCATGGGCAGGAATATGTGCATGTAATGACTTGTTTAAAATATAATACTACACAGTTACATGATTTTCAATACACGGAAAAGCCCACAAATTTACATTAAATTATTAGATTTAGGATGTGTCATTTAAAAAAATATTTAATATTTTTTTGAAATGATGCAAATTTGGAAAAAAAAACCATTAAAGAATTAAAGAAAGTAGATTTCCAGGGGACACTGAGTGATGTTTTTTGAAAAGGGGGGGTGGTAGGCCAAATAAGTTTGGGAACCTTTGCTTTAGAGGAGTATTAGGTAGGAGTTAATGGAGCTATAAAAGAAGTAGAATAGTAATAGAAAATGACATTGGCCTGTGGCCTTGAGTTTGCAGCATGGTTGGAGAAATGACATACATAATATAAGAAAGTATATAGTATGGAGAGAGTGAGGGAATATGCATTTGTATAGTGCCTACTATTTGCCAGACACCATGCTAAGCACTTTACAGCTATTCTCATTTGATCCTCACAACTGAGAGATAAGTAGGTGTTATCCTTATCCAAATTTTACAGTTGAGGAAACTGAGGAAGGCAGAGCTTAAGTGACTTGCCCTAATTTGGGGCAGAAGTGTTCATCTTCACAGGAACTTGTAACTGGGAAATGTTTAACAAAATGAATAAAGCCACAATAAAACCTAGATAATGTTAATTTGTGGTTTTCTAAGTTGTTATACAGCCAAGGATCCATATCTGTTTGAGTGACACTGATATATGGGGCACCATAGTGTAGCATGGGGCTGGAGGAGTTTAAATAAGGGTTGCTTGGTTGGGGAAGCTTCACAGAAATGGGACTTAGATTGAGCCTTGATTTTGGATTGATCTGTAGGAGGTGGGAGGTAGGTGAGGTGAATCAAGGTGGGGCAGTATATGGGTTAGTGGGGAAAACCTTGAATTTAAAATCAGAGTTATCTGACTTTAAATCTTGGCTGTCTGTCAGTCAGTCAGTAGACATTTATTAAGTGCCTACATATGTGCCATACACTATGCTAAGGCTGGGGATACAAATAAAAAGAAAGAGTTTCTGCCCTCAGGGAGCTTACAATCTAATGAGAGAGAAGGGAGGGAATATGCAATTTATGTAGTATCTGTATATACTAGGCACTATGCTAAGCCCTTTACAAATATCATTTCATCTCATTAGGGGAAAGGAAGGGAAGGGAATAAGCATTTATATAGTGCCTACTAAGGTGCTTGGCATTTTGATAAACACTAACAAATGTTATCCCACTTAATCTTCACAACAATTCTGTGAGGTAGGTCTTCTTATTATTCCCATTTTACAGTTGAGGAAACTGAGGCAAACAGCAGTTAAATGACTTGTCCAGTGTCACGCAGCTGGTGTCTAAGGTTCAATTTGAACTTATGTCTTCCTAACTCCAGGATCAGTGCTCTGGCACTTTGCTACCTAGCTGTCATTAGTGATGAGCTTGCAATCAAATAACAAATCCCTTCCCCCTTCTTGTTCCAGTTCCTTACTTGTAAAATGAATAAATGAAATGCAAAGTGTGTACTAAGTGCTAAACACTGGGGATACAAATCTAAAGGGAGACAACAGTCCCTACTACTCTCTTGGAGCTTACATCTTAAGGGAGGGGATAACAAATGTGGAGTTTTGGTGTGGGAAGTTGCTAAGATGGTGCCCAGAACCATCTGGAGTGTCCATTGACTCACCCATTCCACAGGCAATGGCAGTGTTGATTTGATGAAAATTCTCAAACTGTGAGGTTAAAAAAGGGGTGTGACAGGGGCAACTAAGTGGTGCAGTAGATAGAGCACTGGCCCTGGAGTCAGGAGGACCTGAGTTCAAACCTGGCCTCAGACACTTGACACTAGCTGTGTGACCCTAGGCAAGTCACTTCACCCTAATTGCCTCATCAAAAAAAAAAGGGTGAGTGTGTGTGTGTGTGTGTGTGTGTGACACAAAGGGTCATAGGGAGGAAATTAGCTGGGGTAGTGAAGAGCCAGTGAATGCTTAACTATGTCCAAGGATTGTCTCTGGTATATGATTTGGAGGGCAGAGAATGTCCAGTCTCCTCCCAGGCATGGAAGAAGGTTAGTCAGTAGTCAAAAAAAAAATTTATTAAGTGTTACACTCTGCTAAACTGAAGGAGGGAGGGAGGTGCAGGACAGGCAGGGGCATAGTGAAGTCAGGATAGTTGTTCCAGGATAGTGCTTCCAGGTGAAGATTGAGTTCTCAGCAGGACTTCCTCCTTAAATGGAGGTTTTGGAGTTCATGGCTCCAACCCTCCACTCAGAGAGGCTGTGGGTAGTGATGAGATAGAGTGTCAAGGCTGATGAGATCATTTAGGATGATGAAGTTATCTCTATAATGAGCTTCCTGGGGACTGGGTGAGAGGTGGGGAGATGTCCCAGAGCACTGCAGCCAGGTGAGAAATAAGGAAGAAGGTGTGATAAGCCAGCCTGGGTGTTAAATGATTTTTAAGGGCCCTTCCAGCTCTAACTCTGTTGATCTTGTGAATAGCTAACATTTATTGAGTATCCATTTTTTAAAAAATTAATTTATTTTGATTTATCAGCAGTCACTTTTCTAGCTGTGTGACTCTGGGCAAGTCACTTACCCCCAATTGCCAAACCAAAAAAACCCCCCCAAAAACCCATCATTTCCATAAGGTTTTGAGTTTAAAATTTTTCTCCCCATCCCTCCCCAAAATGGCACGCAGTCTGATATAGGCTGTACATGTACATTCCTATTAAACATATTTTCACATTAGTCATGTTGTAAGGAAGAAATAGAGCCAAAAGGAGGAATCACCAGAAAGAGGAAACAAAACACAAAAGAAGGAGAAAAACAACAAATAGTATGCTTCGATCTGCATTCCAACTCCATAGTTCTTTCTTTGGATGTGGATAGTATTTTCCATCATGACACCTTTGGAGATGTCTTAGATCCTTATATTGCAGAGAAGGGCTAAGTGTATCAATAAACAGCGTGGCTGTTACTGTGTACAATGTTCTCCTGGTTCTGCTCACTTCATCTGTATAGAAAAGATAATTAAACCCTTGGGACAGATAAGATCAGCCAATTTTTGTGTGGAGAGAAAAGAGAGGAGAACCCAAGACAGAGCTTTAGATGATCTCCTGTGATAAGTGCACGTGACCTGGATGAAGATCCAGCAAAGGTTAATGAGGAGTACTCAGGTAGATAAGAGGAGAACCAGGAGAGAACAGAATCTAGAAACTTAGAGAGGAGAGACTATACAGTAGAAGAGGGTGATCAGTGGTGTCTGAGGCTGTAGAGAGGCCCAGAAAAATGAGAACTGAGAAAAGGCTATTATTTTGGCAATTAAGAGGTTACTGGTAACTTTGGAGAGGGCAGTTTCATTTGAATGATAAAAAAAGTCTGAAGCCAGGGTTTAAAATTGAGTGAGAGGTGTGGAGATCAGAGACCAAAGAGGAGGTATCAACTGAAGATGGCTTTCTTGAGATTTAGCCAAGAAGGGGGGAAGAGAGATATATACAATTGTCAATCAACAAACATATTAAACACCTATGTGCCAGGCACCATGCTAAGTGCTAGAGATACAAAAAGAGGCAAAAGAGTCTCTGCCCTCAAGCAGCTCACAAAACAACATGCAAACATATATGCAGAGATATATACAAAGCAAGCTACATACAGGATAAATAGGAAATAACAGAAGGCACTGGAATTAAGAGATTGGGAAAGGCTTCCTGTTGAAGATAGGACTTTAGTTAAGACATAAAGGAAGCTAGAGAGGTCAGTAGTCA
This sequence comes from Phascolarctos cinereus, assembly GCF_003287225.1. Lineage (NCBI taxonomy): Eukaryota > Metazoa > Chordata > Mammalia > Diprotodontia > Phascolarctidae > Phascolarctos > Phascolarctos cinereus. The sequence goes on along the minus strand of NW_027555847.1, from coordinate 664,536,849 downwards.
GTGGAGGAGGGAGAGTGTTTCAGTCATGGGGGACAGTCAGAGAATTCTGGGAGCAGAGAGATGGAATGTTGTTTATGGAACAGCCAGGAGGCCAGTGTCACTGGATTGAAGTAATATTGGAGAGTAAAGTGTAAAAAGACTAGAAAGGCAAGAGAGGGCTAGGCTTCGAATGCCAAATAGAGCATTTTGTATATTTTCCTTGAGACAATAGGAAGCCACCAGAGTTTATTGAGTAGGGGAGTTACATGACTGGACCTGTGTTTTAGGAAAATCACTCTAGTGACTGAAAGGAGTATGTATTGGAGTGGAGAGAGACTTGAGGCAGTTATTGCAGTAATCAAGGCATAAGTTGATGAGGGCCTGCACCGAAGTGGTGAGGATGGATCTATCCAATGAGGGTTTCTTAATGTTGAGGGAATTTCATGTCATATGACCAACAAGTTGGAAAACTAGACATTTTTTTCTGATCCTTGCTTCTCAAACCTTCCCAAAATAGGAATTTTGCTTAAGAGATAAAACAGTTGGCTGTCTCTGTGGTCAAAGATACAAAGAACCCAAACTAGTTAACAATTTAATGAACTAACTGCAGAGAAAATTTAGTCATCCCTAACCCCTATTGTGTTAATTCAGTACCACTCCACACCCCACATGGCCCACCATGCTTCAGGGCTCTACAAGCCACTCAGCGTCATGGAAATCCAAAAGGGAGAAGCTTGTTCAAGTTGCAACAGTGCAGCAGGATTCTGTGCCCCAACAGAACTCAGCCAGAAAACTGAGGAACAGAGGGCAGTGGAGCAGGACACTTGTGGCTGTATAGCATTCCTTTAAGCCTGAGGAAGAGTCTCGAATCTAGCTGGGGCTAGTGCTTGTCCTCATGGAAGTCAGTTCAGGTGGAGAACAAGACTGGTGAACTGTGAATTGCTTGATGTGGGAGGAGGCTGAGATAGCTTTGATGTTCAGTCCACAGGGAAACAACACTTAAAGGGGAAGGAATCCAAAAGGGAGGCCCAGGGAACTATTAAAAAAAAAAAGATGACTGAAATTACCCAGATATTTCAGGAGGAAAAAAAGTCAATTAAAGACCTTGAGCTCATTTGGAAGGATTTGCCTTAGCAAGGGGGTTAGAGAAAAGGGAGTTCTCAGTAATTGGCATGAGTTTTGGTGGTGGAGATACCAAGGCCCTCAGTGCAGAGGATGGGAGAGGGGGAGATCAGGTCTTCACATTGACACTCTCATCTTCCATTTCTGTGCCTCTGCATTGGCAGGTCCCTGTTCTTGGAATGCACTCCCTTCTTACCTCACAGAATCTCTTTTCCTTGCAAGTCTTTGCTCAGGCACCTCCTTCTACTTGAAAGCTTTCCTACCTTCCCTTCCTTCCCTCCCAAACTATCTTGTATTGGACTGTTTTGTATTCACTTTGTATTTGTCCATGAGAATAAGTGTACTTGTTTTTTCCATTACATTCTAAGCTTCTTGGAAGTAAGGCTTATTTCATACACAGATACTTATTAATTGATAATTTTTATCTAAGAGATTATAAAAGATCCGAAAATCTCCTCTGTTTTACATCCTTGACAATTAGCCTTTAAGACTAATGGTAAGGAGGATCTCGTTATCTGTAGAGGTACAGCTACACTTTGGGGAAGTTCTGATTGTTAGAGAATTGCTTTTTAGCCAAAAAGATTGCCTTTGCAACACAACTGTTGTTTCTTGGCTCCTTATCTCCCTCCCCAAGATGGTGAGCAATCTGATATAGGCTATACATATAAATTCCTATTAAACATATTTTCACATTAGTGCTATTGTAAGTAAGAATTAGAACCAATGGGAGGAACCACCAGAAAAAGGAAACAAAACACAACAAAAGAAAAAAAAAGAGCAAATAGTATGCTTCGATCTGCATTCCAACTCCATAGTTCTTTCTTTGAATGTGAACAGCATTATCCATCCTGAGGCCTCTAGAAATGTCTTAGATCCCCATAATGCTGAGAAAGGTTCAGTTTAACAATCTTAGTCATTGCATAACATGGCGTACAAAGTCTTCTTGGTTCTGCTCACTTCACTCAGCATCAGACCATACAAGTCTTTCCAGGTTTTTCTGAAGTCAGCCTGTTCATCATTTCTTATAGCACAACAGTATTCCATTACATTTATATACCACAACTTGTTCAGCCATTCCCCAATTGATGGGCATCCCCTCAATTTCCAATTCTTCGCCACCACAAAAAGAGCTGCTATAAATATTTTTGTACATGTGGGTCCTTTTCCCATTTGTATGACCTCTTTGGGATACATTGGCTCTACCCTTTAGGCCAAAGTAAGGCTCATCCCTTTTCCCCATGAGAGCCTTTATATGCATGAGTTTTAGGATTTTAGAGTTGGAAGGGACTTGAAATAGTGATCTTTCTTTCGAAGTCTTCTCTTCAGGCTAAACATACTTTGTACTTTCAGTATACTTTTTTATGTCATAGTTTCCAGATCACTCAACGTTCTAGTTGTTCTTCACAGAATATACTCCAGTTTATCAATGTCCTTTGTAAAAGTTGTGGTAACTAAACACTCTAGATGTGATCTGACCTGGGAAGGGGATATTGACAATATAATATCCCTATCCTGATTATTAATGCAGTCCAGGATTGCTTCAGCTTTTAGGCAACTATCCCACATTATTGTTTTGTAGAGTTTACAATACTTTATAACAGCTAGCTTTTACATAAGACATTAAAATTTGCATAGCAGTTTATATAGGTTATATCATTTGATCTGCATAACAACCCTGTGAGGTATGTTATATACTTTACAGATGAGGAAACTGAGGCTATGCTAGAGACTCATGTAGAATTTTAATTTATGTCTTTCAGGCTCCATATCTAGCACTGTAGCCACTGCCCCATCTATCTATTTATCTAGTTAACTAAGATTCCCAGGTCTCTTTTCCGTAACTCTATAACCGGGCCTGTTTCATCCTATACATATCCCTACTTTATATCCAGATGCTTTTTAGGAAGCAGCATTGTACACAGTAAAAGAGTGCTGAACTGGAAGGCCTGACTAGCTGGCTGTTAAGGTAGTTAAATCACTTACCCCTTTCTGGGCCTCAGAGTCTCAACCTATAAATGAGGGAGTTGGATTGGAACATTTTTAAGCTCTAAGCATTTTAATGGTTCTAGGTTATGGGAATGCAGTTTGCAAGGATGAAGTTGGTATGTGGACTGTTCAGTGTGGAGATTCAATTCCTCCCCCTCCCCTCCCGTATAGGAGCTCTGAATCATTAGAAAGAATGAAGGTGTCCTTCTTGCTACATGTAATTAGAGACCAAATAATCTTGCCTAATTTTTATTTTCCTTCGTGATGATAGCTTATATCTTTAGAAATCTTTACAGTAGAATTTTGAACTCTTTTACTCCTCAGGTATCTGGAAATGCTAGAGCTTGTAAGTTTTTTGTATCTCCCAGGCCATTGTCTAATGTTCAACTGAACAAAATTATGGGGGAGGGAATTAGCATTTATATAGCACCTACTGTGTGCCAGGCACTGTGCTAAATGCTTTACAAATATCTCATTTGACTTCAACAACAATGGGAAGTTGTTCTTCCGTTCCATAGTTGAAGAAAGGCAAAACAGGTTAAGTGACTTGTCCAGCGTCACAGAGCAAATAAGTATCTGAGGCTGAATTTGAGCTCAATTCTTTCTGTCTCTGGGCCCAGTGCTCTTATCCAGAGCCTCTAATTTAATTGGAGCTGTTTAGATCAGTGGGCTGGAAAGTCACCTTGCAAAATTTTGCTTGAAAATATAAGGGAGGAGAAAGGATTTTATTTGAGCTCTAGACTCACTTGTCTGTAGTTTCATTATGAGGATAGCTAGAATTCATATTTATTGCTTTTGGCCCTTTTCATGCTGGACATGATTGTTTTCTAGCACATTTTTTCTTGTAATTTTCATCCTTGAATGAGAGAACTGAAACATTTAATTTGAGTGGGTCATTTCATACCAGGGATGTGGTCTTTGAAGAGCAAGTGACCATATATACAATCTGGGTCTAATTAAAATGTTTTTCTCCCCCCCCCCCATGCTGTATTTTCTTTGTTAAGAACAATTTGGATAGCTACATAGTTGCAAAGAGTTACAGAGAGAGGATCATTGACTATACAGCCATTTAAAAGAAATAATATATGAAAACGTATTGTACTTATTCTTTGTGCAGACATTCATTGTATGACATGAAACTAGCATGGAAGAGCCTGCATTACTGATATAACAGAAAACATTGTTTAGGAATTTGAGGGTTTTGATTTACTCACAGAACTACTTATTCAAGCTGCTTTATAAATTGCTGTTCCTTGAGTTTAGTTTGTATGGCAGATCAGTTGGCTTAGCTTTCTGATGCCTCTATTATGTCACTCATTCTGTATGTCAGGTGAGATGGTAAGTATTAGAGCTAGAATGGAAGGTAAAAGCCAATTCAAGTGAGTGGGGAGTGAAGGGATTCTGTCTTAACCTAAACTTCAACTTCACAAAAGCCTTATGTGGTACACACTTAATAAATATTGCATTGATATACTGTATCTGACTCGATTCCTCCATTTTACAGATGAAGAAGCTGAACCCTAAAGAGGGTTTGTGATTATACAAAGTAACACAGGTGGGATTTAAATCCAGGTCCTTTGACTCTAACTCTGGCTCTTTACATTATGCTGCCACCCCCTCATTGTTTGAAGTGTGTCTGCTGGATAAACAGTTAAAGAGTTGAAACTTTAGAAGCCCATCTGGTGCTTGTTCTCATTAAGTTAGGCTATAGTTGGGAGCTACAATTTTATTATTTTAAATGACTACATCCATTTGTTTTTGCTTGAATGCCATCCTCCCCAACTCTCTGTTACTTTCTGTGAAATGGATGTCAAAGCTTTTTGGTATTTATCATATGGAATGAGACAATGCACATACTGTTTTTTACTGGAATAGGTGGGAAACACATGCACAACCTTCTCGAAACCCAAGTTAGGTTGACTTGAATGAGATTACTCTAATCCTTTCATTTAGTTCAATCACTAAACTTTTGTTAAGGACCTACTATGTGCCTAGTGATATGCCAGACCCTGAGATATAAAGACCAAAATGAAGTAGTCCTTGGGCATTATGATATAAGAAGGACACATCCTGTACAGAATTAAGTAAATAAAAAATATTTACAAGGTAACTGGTTTAGGGACCATTGGCATTGACCTTAGATGAGCTTCCTCTTGGCTGAGTTAAATGCTTCAAGCTTATCCTCAAGCTTAGTCCATTGTCCACGGCAAACATTTGGATAGTTAACACTTGAGGACTTCTCAGAATTGTTTATATTTAAGGCATTTGTTTTTAGACTTCAAAAGTTCTTGTTCCTTTTCCTTTTGAGGCCAAATGTGGGCATTTCTTTTTTGGATAACAGGCTAAATAGCAAGTTCTATACTAAGCCAGTTTTCCTTATTACTTTAAGGCCCTAAATAGGTGGTTTAATTTAATACGTGGCTGTAAAGTTGGATATGGAAGTTGTATAGTTTAGTGGAAGACAGGGTTAAGGTGTCAGGAGCGGAGTCAGGAGACTGCCTTTTACTGGACTCAGTTTCCTCATCTATAAAATGAAGTAATTGAAATGGTAATCTTAAAGGAATCCTCCATGAACTGACATGTACATATTTTGTTGATTTCTCAGTCTTTGAAAGCATTGTATGAAAGCTCTAATGTCAAAGAACCTAAGATATTCTCTGTAAAACATCACCCACTACTGCACCCTGGGGTATGAAAATTGCCTTCACATATGAGGAAACCACATTTACTCAAAGTTCTAAGAAGCCCTGTAGATTTAGAAGTGGGAGGGACCTTAAAGCCATTGAAACCATCCCATAATTTTTTACAGATGACAGAAACACTGGCCCAGGAAGGCGAGTGACTCCAAATAGAGTGCTCATTGCCTCTCCTGTGGAAGATGCTGGAGGTGAAGACATTAATCACTAACCTTTTTGGTGATGAGTCTTTTTTTTTTCTTATTCATTTCTTTCTTTCTTTCTTTTTTCATTTTATTTTATTTTTTAAAATAAATTTATTTATTTTCAGTTTTCAATATTTACTTCCATAAGATTTTGAATTCCAGATTTTCACCCCATCTCACCCCTCCCCCCACCCCAAGATGGCATGTGTTCTGAATATCCCTTCCCCTAGTCTGCCCTCTTCTGTCTCTTCCTCCCTTCTCTTATCCCCTTCCCCTTCTATTTTCCTGTAGGGCAGGACAGACTTCTGTACCCTATTTCCTGTATTTTTTATTTCCCAGTAGCATGTGAAAACATTTTTTTAAAACTTATGTTTTTAAAGCTTTAGGTTTCAAATCTTCTCCCTTCCTCCCTCCCCACCCACCCTCATTGAAAAGGCAAGCAACTCAATATAGGTTATACACGTACAATTATGCAAAACACTTCCATAGTAGACTGGTTGTGGAAAACTTAACTCTATTTCCCTTAATACTATCCTGCCCTCCCATTTATTCTATTCTTTTGACCCTGTCCCTCTTCAGAAGTATTTGCTTCTGATTACCCCCTTTCCCCATCTGCCCTCCTCTCTATCATCCCTCTGTTCTCTTGTCCCCTTCTCCCCCTATTTTCCCATAGGGTAAGACAGATTTCTTTACCCAACTGAATGTGTATGTTATTCCCTCCTTAAGCCAAATCCTATGAGAATAAGATTCGCTCATTACCTCGTGATGAGTCTTAATGCTTGGGTGACAACATAGCCTTTAGCTGAAACCTTTCAACCTTGGTAAGATCTCCCAGAGCTTGTGTTTCATTGACTAAGCCTTGGAGAGTAGAGTTGTGGTATGGTCCTAGAAAAAGAGCACTGCATTAGTAGTTAGGAGGAACCTGGGTTATGGGCAAGACAGTTAACCTGTAAAAGTCATACTGTCCTCCCCTGCAAAATGGGGATAATAATTGTATTTACCTCAAATTAAATGAGAAGTTTTGTTAAGCACTTTGCAAACCTTAAAACTAAAGAAATATTAGCTATTCTCATTCTTTTAATCTTTATATTCGGTCCAAATAGAAACTGCTCTGGGACAAGTTGTTACCCTATTCTTTTTTGTTTACTGTTCAGTGGACAGTTGGGCAGGTGAATAAAAGATTTGCTTTCAGTGCTTGGATAAAAGCAGTTGCAATGGAAGCTCATCTTTTGTAGGTTAACTGAAAGCAGCTCCGGCATAATTTCAGTTACAGAGAGAATGATGGGATGTTAAGTATTTTATCCTGTTCCCACATAATTTTTGGAATTTTTGAGGATTAGGCATGGTGACATCTATTTAAATTGTTATGGGTCAGTATCTGGATGACAGTAGGCAACAATTTTGTATCTGTATGCTGTAGTTCTGTGCAGCTTGCTTGTTGAATTTTTAAGGGTTTGTATTTGTAGTACAGAAATTTGTCATTTGTAATGATAGTGCCACTTTATTGTCTCTTTGTTAGGTGCTAAGTTTTTGTTCCTTAGAGTGATGTTGCATAATTTCTGTGGTTTGATTGAAGATAAATCCAGCTTTAAACACTTACTAGTCATGTGACCCTAGGAAAGTCATTTATCTGTGGCTGCCTCAGTTTCCTCAGTTGTAAAATGGGGAAATTATAGCACCTGCTTTCCAGGATTACTGTGAGGGTCAAATGGGATATTTGTAAAGCACTTAGCACTGTGCCTGGCACATAGTAGGAGTTTAATAAATGCCTATTTTCTTGGTTCCTTGGAAAAAATCTTGTTGATCCATCAGTCCATGTTTCCTAAGGATGACTCAATAACAATTAAATCTTATGATTTTTTGTTTTAAGGACTTGATCTTTGTTGTTGTTGTTGTTTTTGTTTTGTGAGGCAATCAGGGTTAAGTGACTGGCCCAGGGTCGCACAGCTGGTAAGTGTCAAGTTTCTGAGGCCAGATTTGAACTCAGGTCCTCCTGTTTCCAGGGTGGGTGCTCTATCCACTGCTCCACCTAGCTGCCCCACAATGAGTTGCTCTTGTATTGCTATCATAAACCTCTCCATTTATATGAAGACCTCTGTTTGAGCAATTTATTTGATGCTTCTTTGCTGATACGTCGTTGTTTATGTGGCTATTGGCCACTGATGGCTGTTTAGTTCCCTTCTTGGATCTTAGCCCTTTCATAGCTCCATCTAAATGTAAATTAGTTTCTGTTCTGTTCAATAAACCCAGCACTTTCTCAGTCTTTACTCTGGGAAGTGCTTCAGAAGTATTTTTGTAAGTTTTTAACTCTTTTATCCTGGGATCCTGGAATGTCTATCAGTTCTTTCCTTTTTGAGAAGGAAGTGTTAATCTTTTAGTTTTACGGGGAGCAATATTTTACACATCCTGGATGATAGGCCCTTTTTTGTGTTATTATTGTACTTTTTTCTTTGGATATTTTATAAATCTGTTTTCTTCTGTTATATTCTTATTGTTATCATGAACCCAAGGTTATTTGCAGCACTGAAGAAATGCTTTTATTTTGGAGGCTAAAAGCAGTTGTTACCTGAAGCAAAAGTAGAGATTGAAGATCAACCTTGCCCCTGGGTAACTTTTCCTTCCCCACTTTAGTACTCTCAATGTGGAAGTCTTCCTGTAGTTGAATTGAATTATTCCTCCTTCAGACCAACCTCCCCACTTAAAATTTTTAAGTTCAGTAATAATTAAATACCTAATTATGTACAAAGCATTGTACTAGATTGGGGGCTAGGAGGATGAGGATAGGGAAAGAGGACTAAATTCAGATCATGAAAATACCCTCTGCTTCCATGGAATTATAGTCTATCCTGGAAATAAACAGCTGTAATACAAAATCGTAGCAGTAATAATAATGATTGGACTTGTCCATAATTTGCTTCCTTCAGCTTCCTGTTTTAATTTTGTTTTCCTCATTAGAATATAAATTTGAGAGCAGGGGACTATCTTTTTGCTTGTATTTGTAGTCCCAGTCTTTAGCACAGAGCCTGGCACATGATAAGTGCTAATTGACTAAGGATCTTGAGATTTCTTTGTAAATCCCTTTATATATCTTATACAATCCCAACACTATTTATCAAATATTTATTAAGTACCCAATATCTCAAAGTACTGTACCAGGCCCAAGGATGCAACAAAAGTGTCTCTGACCTGTTAAAGCTTACATTCTACTGCTAGAATGTAAGACACATAAGTATATATACATGATAAGAGTACTGACAGCTAGAGAGGCCTGGCCTGGAAAAATTCCCATAGAATCATACAACATTGAATCATATAACACAGGTTGTACCTTGGAGGAAACTTGAGATTCCAAGATGCTGAGATGAGGAGGGAATATACACTCCAAGCATAGCCAGGTGGGCCAGAGGGCCATCTCTGAGCCTCACAAACAACCCTGTGGGATAGGTGCTTATAGCTGTTTTTGTCCTCATTTTACAGGTAAGGAAACTGAGACTCAGAATTGTTAGGGGAATTGCTCATGGCCACATCCCCAGCCAGTCTGAACTCATAGCTTTCTGACTCCAAGTCTAGCTCTCCAGTTCATATGTCATGCTGCATTAAAGAGGTGCGAAGAAAGTGCTGTGAAAGGGGAAGCTGGAGAGGATTGTCAAGTGAGGAAATAAAGGAAGGCTTCAATTAATTTAAATATTGCAGAGCTGGTATGTACTACTTGGCATTTGGGGTGGTTACTAAATGTACCTTCTCCAGGGTCTGCTCTTTTTGCCTTTTTGGCATTTTGTTTACATTGCCTATCGTAGTTCATGTCCAAGTTGTAAGATAGGGATGGGAGTGAAAAGCCCTTGTAGTCCTGGGATGGGTGCAGGAGACCCAGTATGGTAGAGGCCACGGTTTCTTCTGGAAGAGGCTCTTAGTGCCTCACCATAATGGAAAGAGACTTTCTCGTAAAATGACTGCTTTCTAACGTATGTTGTAGATTAGGAAATATTAGATACTATATAGGGAGAATAAACTAGGAGTCAGTGGATTCTCACGGTGAAGATAGACTTATAACCCTTAGAGAGCATTCAGGACTGTCATTGAAAAACCAAAAGTTTATGTTGGGGCAACAAGTAAGCAGGAGTCCTAAATCATAGGATTCCAGAACAAGAAGGACTATTTAAAATCATGTCTTGTTCAAACTCCTGATTTTAAAAGGGAGAAAGTTGAGGTCTAGAAAGATGAGGATTATCTTGTTTAAGGCTATACAGTGAATATTTGGCAAAGCTAGGATTACCTAGGCGATTGGAGTTCCTTGTATAGATGGGGTAGTACCAAGAGAAAGTACCATTAAGAAATGCAATTGAGGATTAGTTTTTCATCTGCTATTCTTGCTGTCCTGCTTCCTGCTTATTCCTATTACTCAGACTGGTAATTAAATTTAAACAAAATGAAACAATAAATAAACCATACAGTTACAGCTGTATGATATTAAGTTGGTGGAAGTTTCTATGTAAGCCTTTCTGTGTAAACCAGGGAATTGGTGCATTAGTACCAGTTTACATAGCCTTTCGTTGGTTGGTTTTTATGGTGGTTTCTTCATTGATTGAGGCCCTCTCACTTAAAATAAGACAATTTCTGAAATTTTTATAGCATTTGAAATTTTGCAAAGCACTTTACATGCTATTTCATTTTAGTTTGGTAGCATCTCTGTGAGGTAGATACTGTATAAGCATTTATGAGTAAACCAAGGATCTAAGAACTTAAATGATTATCCTGGTCATAGAGTTGTCGGAGGCAGGATGTGAAACCAAGTCTTTATAATTCTAAGTCCAGTACTCTGACCAGTACAACAATGGAAACAGACAATGATTGTCACTTTGTCTTGAGTGACGAGACTGTCTCTAGTTTTCTCAAGGGAAGTTAGGAAACTTTCCATGCTCCTTGAAACCCTGGATTTTGTGACCAACAAAGAATCTCATACAGGTGGTAGGTGGTCTGGCACACTTGATGGTAACCTCCAACTTAACCTGCTTTTAAGAGCTTAGTATGGCTGTGTTATTTGGTAATTTGTGCTACTCTTTTGTCAGTCTTTCATATTTTTTTTCTGTTATCTGTTTTGGTATTGAGTTCTAGGGATGTAACTTTCAGACTTGTGTGCAAGTGTGCTAGTTGATTTCCCTCCCTGGGCTTCAATTTTCTCATCTGTAAAATGACGAGTTTGGACTAGATGATGCCTCTAGCGACAACATTAGATGACTGTGTCTCTACAATGTTAGTTTTTTATTTTCAGAGTACATTTTTGTGTTAGATTAATTAATGGATAAAATAGGGTAATACATATGCTGTCTACCTCATATGCTTATTGGGAAAAACGTCTTCATAAATAGTACTATAGATGAACTATTTTGGGATTTAAAAAAAGTTATTTGGACCTTTCCAAATAGTCCCTGTTTGCTGCTCTACATCTTTACCTCTCATCCTCCAACAAGCATACATACTTCTTTTGAGCCCTTGCTCTATATGTTGAAGGAGAGCTATATGCCAAAAGAGAGCTGGCTTCGCTAATGGTTATATAATAGTAATTCACATTTGTGTAGTTCCGTATCACATATAAAGACTTTCCTTACTAACCTGGTAGGTATGTAGACAAATATTATCTCTGTTTTATAGAGCAGGAAAATCTGAGGTTCACACCTAGCTCAGGATGGTAATTGGTGAAGAGAGTTTTATGAAGGGAATGTCCTTTTATAGATTCATCTACAGAATATAACTGTATGTTTTGAGGCCTCTTGAACTGTCTTTTGATGACATTAAGCAGTCAAGCACGAGGCCAAACCAGGGCTTAAATTCAGGTTTCTTGACCTAAATTCTAGAATAGATCATTAAAATGATGATTGATGAAAATAGAAAGAGAAGTAGTGATTCCATCTCACAAAAATCCATATCTCCTCTCTTCTGCTTGGAAAGTTGATTTTTGTAGTCTTTGTTCAAGACTTTATATTTATTCCTACTGAATTTCACCTTAGATTCATTGCTCCAGACTGTCAAGATCTTTCTGGATCTTTATTGTTACCCACTGTGTTAGCTGTCCCACCCAGCCTTCTGCATCTCTACCTTATCCAAGTCGTTAATAAAAGAGCATACCATTTCTGCTTATCCAAGTCATTAATAAAAATGTTAAATGCACAGGGTCAAGAAGAGATCCCTAGGGCACTCCACTCAGACTTCTTGCCACAATGACATGGAACCATTAACAACTCCTCTGAGCCTGGCCCATCCATCCAGTCAGTTCAGAATCTATCTGATTGTATTATCATCTTTTCCTTTTAGGGGTCCAGTTTCAAATTCCATAACCCCATCAATATTAGGATTGATTGAAGGAACTCAACATGTTTAATCTGGAGGAAATAAAACTCAGGGGGGACATAATAATTGTCTTCAAGTTTGAGGCTGGGAAGTCACTTGTCAGGAATTTTATGGTTGGGATTCCTTTTGTGTACAGATTGTAATACTGTTGCAGTCTAAGAGTGCTGGGAACCCCAAAATGCAAGAGCAAAAGGGCATGGGTCTGCCTTGAAAGAATTCAACCACTCAAGCCTTCTTTCAGTTAGAGACAAGGTTTATTGTGTTGCCAATAGAAGTGGGCAAGATTTTAAGAATCTGCGCATTTGGTAGAGACAAGACTGACCTTTTTTGTAGGGAAAAAGATTGTGAGAAGATTTGGATGGGATCAAGGAGTGGCAAGTAGCCTGGGCTGGTCCGAGGTAACAGAATGAAAGGCTGGGCTGGGTTGGAGTATCACAATGAAAGGACAATTAAAAGGATTATATTGGGATGGGCGGGTGCCTCAAGGACTGCCAGGAATCTGGGCTGCTGAAATGTATGGGAAAGTTCAGGGGCTTTTGGGTCCAGGTCCCAAGGACATGGACCTTTCCTTTTAGGGGTCCAACATGAATCATATAAGCCCATCACCATAACTCCATCGATAGTGGATGGCTGCTGAAGTCCCTTACAAATTACAAATTTTATGCTTTTATGACTTTTTCCTATGCTAGGACTCAACAAATGCTGAAGGCAACTGTCTTCAATTTTGACTTTTCATATATTTTTATACACTTTTATCCCTAGTACCATGCCTAGCAGATTGTAGGTGCTTCATAATGCTTATTGATTAATTATGTGTCTTGGGCATGTTATAAAGAAGACCCTAGACTCTATTCCTAAGACTGGTGTCTCAAAGACTTTCTATTAAAGAGGTTGAAGTGCGTCCTTTCGATTCTGGAGAGAAGCGGGCACACCTTCTTTGAAGGAGAGAGTACAGAAGCAAGAGCAAGCTTTATAAGTTAGTAGTTGCCTAACTCCTCCCTTCTGGATCAGGATTGGTCCTAATCCTTCTGGGTTACAATCTTCCTTATACGTCCTGTTCATATATTTTATATACATGTGATCCCCACTCCTTAATATACATTTTGTGCCTAGAATTGTGTTGTCATATCTCTCCCCCCCCACAAGTTATCCTGTGCTGATTTCTTATCTACTTATGTGGAAACTTAACTCTTTTATTTCTCACAAGCATACCACTAAACTTATCAGTACCTTGGTTTGCTTGCTAATTAATGAGCTGATATAGGGATGTAAAACCTTGTATGACTGTCTTGTGGAAGGGGGGAGGATTTGTTAAGTCAAAGTTGTTGGGACTTTTTGAAAAATAAAGCATTTATTAACATGATCCTTTTCAACTTCTGTGGAATGGCCATTGAGTAAATACTGTAGGTCATCTAAAAGTCCTCTTGGACTTAGCAGCAGCTGCCAAAAAAAAATTCTTGAGTATCCAGTGAAGCAAAGATTGGCTTATTCATATTATATTGATGTATGGTCAGCTGGACCTCAGTGTAGCCAGGTTTCGGGGTACTGTAGTAGAAAGAGCACTGGATTTAGAATCAGAAGATCTGGGTTCAAATGCTGACACTATTTCCTACCCCTGTGACCTTGTGATAGCCCCTGCTACTTTGAAGGACCCTAGTTTCCTCACCTGTAAAAGGAAGGAGGGAGAGAGGGTGGACTTAGATAGTAGTTCTCTACAGCTCAGACAGCCTGACATTTCACAAAAGCTGAAGCAGGTCAATCAAAATAGTCTTTAAGTATCTATGTCCTCAATGCTGTGTTAAGCACAATATGATTTTTGTCTGCCCAGCAGGGAAGACCAAACAGGAGGAAGAAGATGTGCTCTTGGCCCTGGAGAAGTTTGTAGTCTAGTAAAGGGAGATAAGACATGCATGTAAAACAAATACCCAGGGAGCTATGTGTAACCTGCATGAAGTTCTGAACTGGTATTTAAGTGTAGTTCAGCAAGAGGGATCAGTGTAGGGCAAGTAAGCATTAAGCATTCATTTAGTGCATGCCTGTTGTCAGACATCGTGTGAGCTCAGGGGTAACCAAGGGAGGCTTTATTCACATAGGAGGCCACCCATGATGTGGGCAAGACTTAGGTAGGTAGAAGATGGCATTTCAAGGGAAGGAGTACAAATTGATTCTTTGCAAATAATTGTTGCATGCTAATTAGCAGCACCAGTTGGAGGTACAAAGATGAGTAAGACTTGATTCCTCTTCCTGGAGATGATAAGCTAGTAAAGGAGCTAAGATAGATATAAATAACACTCAGTGCAGAAGAAATAAGGTTCAGGTGGAGAGAGCTAGGGAGGATCACTTTTATCTTGGCTTCAGAGAAAGTTGTGTGGGAGAGGTGGACTTTGAGACTGGCAGCTGAAGGATAGGTGGAATGATTGGGATGTGGGGTGGGGTGGGGCTGAGCATTAGCAGGCTGAGGCTAGAAAGTACAGAATATGTTTAGGGAGCGTCGAGCGTCTGACCCCTGGGAAGGGAAGAGTGGGAGGTGAGGTTAGAAAAGGTAGGTAGTTTGGGCTAGTCCTTGAAAGCCAGGTTAATGAGTTTGGACTTTTCTTCAGTAGGCAAACTATTGAGTTTTTGAACAGAAAAATGAGATGAGAACTAAGCTTTTATTAAAATGAGTCTGGCGAGTAGGTTGGTAGATTAGGATTGGAGAAGCAAAGGGGTGACTGGAGGGTGTGAAACTAGGAGTTTTTTGGTTGGGGATGGTGCCAGTGGGACTGGAGAGAAAGGGTCCGTGGGAAAGATTTTTTTAGAGGTAATTGTTGATTTTATTAGGGTGGGGACAAAAGGAGTCAAAGATGATTCTGAGATTTTGAATTAGCTAGGAAGATTACTTTTAGTTACAGAAGTAGGGAATTCAGCAGAAGTTGCTGGTTGTGGTGGGGATGGGGAAGTTTGAGGTGCCAGTAGTTGAAAATCCAGGTAGATGAAAATGGGTTTTTTGAGCCTGCTTACTCAGGATAAGAAGGCTAGGCTGAAAGTATAGATACATCAGCTGCCTAGATACAGAGGTGAGAATCAAAAACTTTGGGAGTTGCTGAGATCTAAGGGATGTAGGAGAAGATAAAAAAATAGCTTTAGGGGATAGGGAGAGTTTGCAAACACACGTTTAGGGGGCTATGAATGGGGAAAAGGAACCTGGAACTAAATTCATGAATGAGGATTAAGTATGGATTGATGACAGAACCCTGAGGATAGCCTCCAGGCTGGAACAGAGGCTTCCTGCTGGGGAGTAGAGATCATTTTGGTTAAATAGATGGGAAAGAGGAGGGGTCAGATTATGAAGGACCTTGACCGAAAGGCAGAGAAGAGTTAAGATTTAATGTAAGTCTAATTCCTGGGAACAGATGGGCCTTTTCATAAGGGACAGCATGAGCCTGTATAGACATGGGCTTCCCACAGAAGGAAGTTTCTGAGTCTGTTGTCTTTACCAACAGCTCTCTTGGATTTCAGCCTTTAAAAACATACATAGTGTTCTGTAGGATTTAGGTGGAGAAACCTTGTATGGCTATTTGAAAACAGGTGAGACTTTCTTTAGTAGACACCTGCTATCCTGGAGTGGGGGAGGTTAAGAACTGCCAAGGAATAGTAAGCATTATTTTTACATTTTGATGTATATTTTTCAAAATTAGGCAGTTCATACCTGGTCCCTTGCCCCAAAATTGTAACTTTACTATATTTTAAAAAAACCAGTTAAATGAATTTGATGCTACTAGTGATTTATGTTTTTAACAAGCCTATTAAATAAAATGTGCCTTATCAATAAGCCCCTACTAGGATCAGGGTTTTAGAGTTTGAAAGGGACTTTAGATATCAATGTAGGCCCACACCTTCTTTTTACAGATGAAGGTACTAATTTAAGTGACTTTTCAAGTAATTTGAATGGGAAATAGTAGATGAAAGGATTTGAACTGATACCCTTTGTTTTCCACTATTTTGCAGTGCCTCCACAATGATATATCATGTCCATTGAGAAAGCTTACATAGTTCAGGATCTGTGGAGGCAAACTGTTAGCAAATTCCTTAAGCAGCATGCTCTTTTTGGTGGCAGAGGCAGGCGTAGTTGCTCTTGACTAGGGAGTCAGGTTATAGGGTGTTATAATGGGCACCTTCTGGAATTGTCAGTACTACTGACTCTCTTTGGGTAGAGTTGTCTAATAGCAAATTCCACAGCAAAGTGTTTAAAAGGAAGATTTAAAGTATTGTTAATTTTAAAATCTGGTTCTGTGATCTGGTATCATGTAAATGTATTGTAACATTTTTTTGCATGTTCTCAGAAGGCATTTTAATTACTTATGACAGTTTTTTTCATGTGTACAAAAGTGTTGTATTTATCTCCAGGGATTCCTTTAGCTTTAACGTTGTATTCTGCATTTTGAAGGTCTTACATTAACTTTGGGGAGTGTATTTGTTAAGCTACATTGCCTCACCTGTAAAATGGAATACCTGCCTCTTGTTACTATGAGGAATGATGAAAGTATTTGTAGACTTTCAGGCAGTAGAAGTGGTAGCTATTTATTCTGGGTGCCTATGTTTCTTCTGTAAGGCTATAAGCCTCATGTGGACAAGAACTGTATCTAATCTATAACCTTTGTATCTTTTGCCTTATTAATTTGCCATGGCAAATAGGCATTTAACAGTGTTTGAATGTGTTGTTCAGTTGAAATAACATTGTAGTGAAAAGAGTACTAAGCTTTGATCCAGGTTGAAGGTTGAGCTCTATCAAATGCTTTGTGACTTTGGGCAAGTCAGTTATGCTCTGTGGGCTTCAGGGTCCTTATCTCTAAAATGGGACTAATAATACCTGTTTACCCAGCTCACAGGATGATTAAGAAAAAATCTTGGAAGTCCTGTAGAAATGAGGAACTATGTGAATCAGAGGTATTAGACTCTTGGCCAGCACTCTCCAGGGCAACTCAATATCAGATTAAAATATAATTTGACAAAATGTGTATTTGACAAAATAAATACAAATAGAATAAAACATAGATAACGTTACATTTCAAAACTGTAGCAGTCAATATGTGGTCTGCAGGGACCCTGTGTGCAGGATTGTGTCACCTGCTCCCTCTCTTCTGTTTCTGTTTGACTTTGACACCACTAATGTTAATCATATTGGGGTTTCATAACTTCAGACCTTTCCCCGTGTTGGGAACCAGAGCTTACTTAGCCTTCCAGAGAATACCATAAGCAATTCGTGGCTTCTAAAGAGCTTCTAGTGAGCTGTTTCTTTCTGTACAAGTTTACTTGCTGGGAACAAAATAAGGAAAATAGAAAAACAGCATGCACAATGACTATAGCTTGGTATGTGAAAAGAACAGAAGAGCCCAAATAAACACAAAGGTGAAGGCTGTGTAATTAGAAGGACCAAGTGGCTTGGTCCTTGAAGAAGAGCTGAGAAAACATCCCTCCCTCCCTCCCTCCTTTGCCAGTGGGGAGACTGTAGATGTGAAATACCACATACACTGTCATGTGCAGCCTTTGTTGGTTGGTTTGGCCAGGGGAAGGGAAGAAATGTAGTCAGTTGCTAATGAAGAAGATATAAAACCAAAAAGAGGTTTAAAAAAAAGTTGACACACTTAGCTGGGCATGCTTTGCCCCTTGGCATTGAGTTTCTCAGTGGTGATCCACTTGTTACCAGAGGAGTGCTAAGCTTGTGTGGGACCTCAGAACACATCCACAGTCGGTCCATAACATTGCCTGCCAGTACATGAGGACTGAGATTGGGCTGGAGGCTTCTGTGCTAACACTGAGGTTTGAGCTCTAACTCAAAGCCCCTAAAGATCCACTGCTGCCTCTGAGGTGCTCAGTGTCAGTCATTGCGGACCTAAGCTCACATTATTTTTTTTAATCATAGTGTTGACTATATTGAGCTTGTAGTCCACTAAGCCACTTAGATCTTCAATGTTTTTTTTTTAAGGCCTTCAGTTTCACAGGAGCACTTTAACAATCTGACCTTTACACTTGTCACATTTCTTCCTTATAAAATATTGTCTCCATGTACAAAAATATTAATAGCAGCTCTTTTTGTGGTGGCAAAGAATTGGAAATTGAGAGGATGCCCATCAGCTGGGGAATGGTTGAACAAGTTGTGGTATATGAATGTAATGGAATACTGTTGTGCTATAAGAAATGATGAAGAGGCTGACTTCAGAAAAACCTGGAAAGACTTGTATGTCTGATGCAGAGTGAAGTGAGCAGAAGCAGGAGAACGTTGTACACAGCAACAGCCACATTGCACGATGACTAATATTGATGAACTTTACCCTTCTCAGCAATACAAGGATCTAAGACATCTCCAGAGGCCTCATGGTGGAAAATGCTATCCACAAAGAAGAAAGAACTATGGAATTTGAATGCAGATTGAAGCATACACGTACTATTTGCTATTTTTTTTTCTTCTGTTGTGTTTTGTTTCCTCTTTCTTGTGGTTCCTCCTATTGGTTCTAATTCTTACAACATCACTAATGTGAAAATATATTTAATAGGAATGTATATGTATAGCCTACATATCAGATTGCGTGCCCTCTTGGGGAGGGAGGTGGGGAGGGAGGAGGAGAAAAATTTAAACCTCAAAAGAAGTAAAAGATTGTTTCCAGCTGTTAGTGGTCTGCCATTCTTCAAATTTGCTTTCTCACTATTTTGTACATACCTACTTGTGTACATACTGTCTTTCTACCCTGACGCCCATCCTAAGACTGTACAATTCTTGTTTTCATTTTTTATTCTTGTATGCCCAGCACCTAGCAGTTTTTGTCACATAGTAAGTCCTTAATAAATACTTGTTGATTGATATTTATGTAAATTATAATTGTAAATTACATATATTCACAGTGTGAATATATGTAATTTGTGTATGTATGTATATATATAAATGTGTGTGTGTGTGTGTGTGTGTGTGTGTGTATTTTTTGATGTGACTGGTGGAGCCATTGATAGAGCCTTGGGTCTGGAGTCAGGAAGACTAATTCAAAACTAGCCTCAGATACTTACTAGTTGTGTGACCTGGGTAAGTCACTTACACAGAGCTTCAGTTTAGTCAACTCTTTAAAAAAAATGAGGGTAATCACAGCACCTACAAATGAAATCGTATTTGTAAAAGGCCCTTAGCACAGTACCTGGAGCAGGCACTATAGAAATTTGTATTCCCTTCCCCCCTGTATTATGAAGGTTGTTGCCATACCAGAAGTTGGGCGATCTGGGTTCTAGTGTCTGCATTGTCATTTCACTGTGTCACTTTGGGCAAGTTACTTCACGGTTTTGAGTCTGTTTTCCCATCTATGAAATATTTATTCACTAACTTACTGGGGTTATTGTGAGGAAAAACCTTTACAAACTTTAAAACCTCATTATTTGTCAACACATTTAGACATTAAGATACTTGCAGTTGGAGGCTGACATTTTTCATCATAGTCCCAGCCTCTAGCACTGTACATAGCACATTGAAGATGCTTTAAAAAATGTTAATTGAAGTGGAGGGGCAAATCTGCACATCATTTCTCCAGAATTAGCTAGACCAAACACCCCTCCATTCTGCTCTGAGGCTTTCTGTGGTGAAAGCCATTACTTTGGAAATGAGTGTCTAGAAATGTACATAAAATTACTCTGCCATAACCATCTCCCAAAGCTTCTGTCCAAAAAGCGCTTTGAGTAAACATCTTTTCTGTTTCTGTTTTGTCTTTTTAAAGTCAACAGTATTCCTAGAAGGAACAGTGATGCCCTCTAGTGACTTCAGAGGGAGAATGCTTGGGGGAGGGGGCTGGGAGCCTTTGCTTTGCATAAAGCTTGGGTTGAATTTTTCCCTCTTTTTTCATAGAGAACAGTCTTGCTTTGAATAAAGAGTAATTTTCCAGTGCAACTAAAATACAGCTTAAATGATAGTTAAGGTTTTAATCTCATAATAGTTGATTTTGTTTCCTTTCTTTAAAAACATCTATTTTTGTCAATTTCATTGGTGGTTTTCATTTCATTTTTATTTTAGTGCTAAAATACCTGGCCTGTAAAAGTTTGGATTTAACAAAAAATTGGATAGCCATAAACCTTTTTCTAGCATTTATTTATGTGTTTACATAAGCTCTTCATTCTTCCAAGATAGAGGAATTCAGTTGTATGTTTCTAAATGTAGACCTACTTCTTTGATGCCAATAATAATAATTTAGTTCCTCATGTTTGTAAAAAATTTTAGTGTTGCCAAGGTACTTTTGGACGCATTATTTCATTTAATCTTCATGACTGCCCTGTGATGTGGGCAGGGCTGATGGTATCTCTAGTATTTATTAAACCCCTGCTATGATCCAGCAGTGTCTACTCTCTAGAAACTTATGTATTCTGTTTTGAGGAAATGGCATGCATATAAGTATATGCAGAATATGTACAGAATAATACAAGGTAGTTAAAGGGTAGGGCAGTATTAGTGGGGGAAGGAGGGGAATCAGGAAAAGGCTTCCTACAGAAAGTGAGACTTGAGCCAAGTCTTAAAGGAAATCAGGGATTCTTTGAAGAGAGGAAAGCATCTCAGGCCTAAAATGTTGGAACAGCAACATTGCAAAGAGAAGAACAGCAAGTAGTAGCTAGTTTGGCTAGACTGGAACTGGAAAGGGAGTATGTATGCATGAGGAGGCTGGAAAGTTAAGCTCACAACAGGTTGTCCAGGGTTTAAAAGCAGAATCGATCAGCTTCTGTTTAATCAGAGAAGTAAAGTGGAGCTGAGGGAGTTCATTAGGTAGGGGAGGAAAATCACTTTGGCAGTTGTGTAAGGAAGGGGTTGGAGTAGGGGAAACCACTTTTACATTTGAGAAACAGATTCAGAGGTAAAATGACATGCCTGAGATGACTTAGTCAACCCTGGGAAAGTCAGGAATAAAACCCAGCCAGGCCTTCTGACTCCAAGACTCTTTCTGCCATTTTAGATTTGAGGTTACAACAATTGATGTGAAGTAGATTATATCCCTATTGACACTTCCATTTTCAAATCCACTGACTTGTTTATAGTTGACCATTACTGTATTAGGAGATATTCTGAGCCTGACCAAATCACCAGTGTTTATGACTAGGTCCTAGGTTAATTAGTTTTCCAAATGCTCTTTTGAAGTGCTATTAGTCCCTAGAACTGCAGCCACTAGTTAAATAAACAAACCATTAAGTAGAAAACAATTGTGAGAACTGGCAGAATCCTGTGTGCCCTGAATGGATTATGGTGGATAATTTGTAGGAAGAAATTAAGACATACACAAAAGACCATCTGCCTCTCTACCGTGGCTCCTGATACTATCTCCTGCCAAAATCCAATTAAGAAGTGGCTGAAGGCTATTGATTTCAAGATAATAACTTGAGTGTGAGTGTGTGCTATGAAAACCTTATTTCTGAGGATGCCTTTAACTGTCAAAATCTACTTAAAAACTCTTGTTCTTTCCTATACCATATTTCTGTTCAAAGTAGGAGGCTTTTCTATTTTTAATTCTTATCAAGTCATCTTAGTGTCTTGTATCTTTTTTCTTTAAGAAAAATGAATTAGTGTTTTCTGTCATTATACAAGCGTGACTGATTCTTATTCTCTGTTAGTCTTGTGTTAATTTTAGGAAGGTTTTTTTTTTTATTAAAGATTCAACGATGAAATCTACATTAAGGTGATGTTTTCCTTATTAATTCATGTGTTTTTTTTCTCATAGGTTTGGTACTGAGCCATTTGGAATCATGGGGTCCGAGAATCCAAGTCCACAAAACCCTAGCTGTAAGATCATGACATTCCGCCCTACTATTGAGGAGTTTCAGGACTTTGGGAAATATGTGGCCTACATTGAATCTCAAGGAGCTCACAGAGCAGGACTTGCTAAGGTTAGCTAATAGCCCATATGAGTACTTTCTTTTTCTTTACCAGCAGCTCACAACCTGTGAGCTGTAGGTTGTGTAGGCCTGTCTTAGACTGTTTTATTTCTGTTTTCTTTTAAAGGCCATTCATTTATTTAATGAATGTCAAATTTCTTCTGTGTTCAAAGCACTGTGCTAGATACTGGGAGACATACACAGTTTAGAAAGACATTTGGGAACTTACATTTGGGAAAAGAAAAAAAAAAGAACTTATATTCTAGGAGGGGAGATAAGACCCAAACAGGGGTAACATATATAATGAGTTAATTAGACTAAAAACCAAATCCTTTGTGAAGTCTGAGGCGGGGACATTGTTCCTGACTGAGGATCATATTTCAGGATGCAGAGGTGAGGAGTTGTGGGAGAGGAAGAGAGTATTTTGTGGCTGAGTAGAGGGCAAACATATGGAGAGAAGGAAAGGAAGGCTGGTGCCTCATTGTGATGAGCCTTAAAGGCAGAATTTTGAACTTGACCTGTCAGGTAAACAGGTAGCCATGGTAGAGCTCTGAGGAGCAAACTTGACGTCCAGGCTGGTATCAGGATCCTTTGGGATAAGGGAAAGAATTTAAATCATTGCAGAGGCATTCCATAAATTCGGACTGTACAATGAGTTTCTTTTTCCCACTGTCTCAATACTCTTTCCCCAGTGTACTTTGTCCTGTAGTAAATAGTATTTTGTGAACTAGAAACCAATTTGTCCATTCTTCTGCCACCTCTTCCTAGCCCCAAATAAAAATGTAAATTCCAGAAGAGTGTTAAGGATAGCATAATAGAGATGGAGCTAGAAGGAACCTCAGGAACCAGCTAGTCTATTCAACTTCCTCACTTTACAGACAAGGCAATTGAAGTATAAGGATGTGGAGTGGTTAGTGTCAGGGGTGAGATTTAAACCCAGGTCCTCTGACCCCAGCTGGAGTCAGTGTATTTTTTACTGTAATTCTTTGCATCACTTTTTCCCCCTCCCCCTCCTTTAGCTGACTTTGTGCAAAAATCATTGGAATATGAGTGTCTTCTTTCCTACTCCACTTGTTAAAATGTTACATCATTCCTATTCTTTCCTTCTTTAGTTCATTCTCTGAGGAAGATGTAGTTCTTCTCCTTTCCAAGATCATGTGCTGTTAATTTCCAGTGGTTCCCTTGTATCCCAACAGAACCTTCATTTGTAATAAATATGGGCAAACACAACTTAGAAATACGTATCTGCAGGTCTGTGCTTCATTCTGTGCCTATATTCATCCTACCACCTCTGCTAAGAGGCGAGAGTAACACTTCCTCCTCAGTCCTCATCTCATTCCCCTTCCTGTTAGCCTATCTACTTCTCTTTGCTTTGTGGTCACACTTTACACACACATGCACATAAAGGAGAAGAGAGGACCTGGGGTCTGGTTCTTGCTTTGCCATTTTACTTTTCACCTGTGTGACCTTTGGTAAGTCCTCCCTGTGCCTCTAATCTTCTCATTAGTGAAATAAGACTAGATAACCCTAAAGGTCCCTTCTAGTTCTAAATACCATTAACACTGAGAGAGCAAAAGTATAGTAGAACAAATATTGGTCTTGGAGTTCTAAGATCTGGGTTCAAGTCCTGATTCTATCACTTATTATCTTTGTGAACTGGGATGATTAATTTTACTTGTCTGAATCTTGTTTCCTTATCTATAAAAGGAGATAATAATAAATTACATTTGCTTGTCTTTGAGTTGAGATGAGAAAAGTACTTTATAAACTGCTCCACAGTATTGTGAGCTGTCAACAAGCCTTTATTAGTGCCTTTTATAGGGAAGGAAATAATACGGGGAGAAAAGTAAAACAGTCTTTGCTCTTCTGAAGCTTATGTTCTGATGGGGGAGTTAATAGCCAGCCTATACATGTATATATAGAATACGCATAAGGAAGATACAAGGGAAATTTGAGGGGGAGGGTGTATGTGGAGGAAGACCCTAGCAGCTGATGGGGAGGTGACCAGGGAAGATGATATTTGGGAGTTCTGAAGGAAATTACTGGTTCCATGAAGAGGAGGGCAGGAGGAAGCATGTCCAGTCATGGGAAACAACCTGTGCAAAGGCCTGGCGAAGACATGGAGATGAGGAACAGCCAGAATGCCAGTTTGACTGGACTCCATTGTAAGTGAAAGGGAATAATGTGTAATGGAAACAGTAGCTTGGGCCTCCTGATAATGACCTTTAAATGCCAAACATTCAATCCTAGATATTATAGGAAGCCACTAGAGTTCATTAAATAGGAGAGTGGCATAATCAAACTTGAACTTTAGGGAAATCATTTTGGCAGCTGTGTGGAAGATGGATTGGAGTGGGGAAACTTGAGACAGGAAGGTTAGTTAGTTGGTAGTTATTGGAATAGTCAAGGCAGGAAGTGGTGAGGCTCTAAACTAAGATGGTGGCTGTGAAAGGAGAGAGGGCAGTATATGGAAGAGATTTTATCTTGGTAGGAATGAGAAGATTTGGTAAATGATTGGATATGTGGGGTGAATGAGCAGGCTGTAGAGGCATCAAGATTGTTAACCTAAGTGGCTGGAAAAGTGGTGGTGCTCTTGACTAAAATAGGAAGGTTCTGAAGAGAGCTGGTGGGGTTGGAGCTTGGGGGGTAGAGACTAAGGCTAGCTAGATAGAAAGTTGGGAGTCATCTGTGTAAAGATGATGATGATTAAGCCCAGAGGAGCTTGTAAGATCATTGAGAGAGAACAGAGAGAGAGAAGAGAATTGAGGAGCTAGGATAGTGCCATGGGATACAGCCACACTTAAGGTGTGTTGTATATTGAAGATGGTCCAGCGAAGGAGAAAAACCAGTAGAGAGCAAAGTTTCAACAGAGGGTCTTCTAGAGGGGAGGATTGATAGCAGTGTCAAATCTTTGAGGAGGGTCAAGAATATCCACCAGTTAATCAGCAGGGATTTATTAAGCATCTATGATATGCCCAACACTACAGATACAAGTACAAAGACCCCAGTTTGCAAAGAGCTTAAATTCTAATGGGTAATTCAAGTGCATATGTGTATGTGTAGCATAAATAAGAAGTATTAAATATATGCAGGGTAGTTTGGGAGGGAGGTCAGGCATTAGCAGCTGGGAAGGGTGGGGGTTGGGGAGGAGACTCAGGAAAGGCTTCATGAAGAAGATTGTGCTTGAAGTGTATCTCAAAGGAAGAGAGTGACTGAAGCAAAGGTAAGGAGGGAATGCATTCTGGAGATGGGAGATGGAGTATCCTGGGTGAGAAATAGAGAGAGGCTAGTTTGGCTGGTATAGAAAGGGGAGTCATGTATAGACTTTCCAAGACTGGAAAGACAGGTTGGGGCCAGGTTCTATAAGGCTCTAAAAGGTAAACAGAGGAATTTCTGTTGTATTTTAAAGGTATAAGGAAGCCACTGGAATTGAGTAGAGGAGTGGTAGTGATGGAACTGTACTTAAGGAAAATTACTTGGTCAGTAGTGTGGGATGAAGTAGAGTAATGAGAGACTTGAGATAGGAAGATCAGTTAGCATGCTGTTAACAATAATCTAAAATGTAATGAGAGACTGAACTGAGGTGGTAGCTGGATGAGTGGAGGAGTCAGATGGGAGATGACCTGAAGCAAGATTTGTTGGGGCAGCTAGGTGGCGCAGTGAATAGAGCACCGGCCCTGAATTCAGAAGGACCTGAGTTCAAATCTGGCCTCAGACATATAACACTTACTAGCTGTGTGACCCTGGGCAAGTCACTTAACCCCATTGCCTAGCCAAAACAAAACAAAACAAAGATTTGTTAACTGATTGGGCATGTAGGATGAGAGAGGGAGAGTGAGGTGTTGAGGATAATGCCAGGGTAGTGAACCTAGGATCTTGGAAGGGTCGTGGTACCTTCACCAGAAATAGGGGAGTTTGGGAGAGGGGAGGCTTTAATAGGAAAGAGTTCAGTTTTGGACATGTTAAGTTTAAGATGTCTATGGGACATCCAGTTTGAAATGTCCAATGGGCAGCTGATGATGTGGGGCTGAAATTTAGGTGAGAATTTGGAGCTGGACACATAGATTTGAGACTCTCCATAGAGAATAGTAAAACCTGTGGGAGCTGATGAGGTTACCTTGAGATAGAGTAGACAGTTCAGAGGGAGAAAAGGGAAGAACACAGGTCAGAATCTTTGTTAACATCCGGAGGTAGAAAGCATGGTTTGGATGATTAGCCAGCAAAGGAGACAGAGAACAGTGACTTTGGAGAGGGCAGTGCCGGTTAAGTAATAACAAGTTGTTCAGAAGCCTGACTGTAAAGGGTTAAGGAATGAGGGAGAGAAGAGGAAGTAGAAACTGTGAGACAGCTTCTTCAAGGAGTTTGTATGAGAAAGTGAGAAGATACGTAGAATTGTAGCTTGAAGGAAATGGTAGGACCTAATGAGGATATTTTTTTTAGGGTGAGGAAGCTTGGGTGTGTTGACCGTTGGGAAGGAACCAGTAGATAGAGAAATGATGAAGATTTGAGAATGGGAGGGGCGATGGAGGATACAGTCTGCTGGAGAGGAGGGGAGGAGGTGAATTTAAATATACGTGTAAAGGGGTTAGCCTTGGCAAGAAGGGTTCCCTCTTTGTCAGAAACTGAAGGAGACGAGGTCAAGGGATTTTGAGATGAAGAGCACAGGAGATGAGGGAGCCAACAAGTAACAGACAAGGTTCTCAGCTGAGTGGTGCCCAGGAGAAGGATGGGAAACTCCTATGACGATTGAAAAAAGGTCTATTAGTTTGGCAGTTAAGAAATATTGGGTAACTTAAACAAAGTAATTTCAGTTAAGTGATGAGGTCAGAAGTCAGAGTGTAAAGGGTTGAGAAGTGAGTTAGAGGAGATGAGTGGAGGTAGCGAGTATGCTTTTTCAAATAGCTGTTATTGTAATGGAAAAGTTATGACTTTTCCACTTCTGAATGTTATAGTCTTATAGTCCAGGCTGTACATTGTTCATGTTTTCCTGGGGATTTTGATTAACAGGAGTCAGAGAAAAATGTCTTTCTTGCTTCATTCCCAAAAAACTCCAGGATCATAGGAAGCATAGAAAGTGCATATTTAGTTCGAAATCTGCCGTTGGCTATTTCTGGGTGATTGTGACCAGATTACTTCCTTTCTTAGGGGTCTCATTTTCTTCACCTACAAAATAAGTGGATTGGAGTAGATAATTGCTAATGCCAGGTACTTAGATCTATGACAAGTTTATAGGATTTTATTCAGAATGCTGTGTTTAATCCTTTTAGTTTTAGTTAATCAGTTTTTCTCTTCTTTCAAGAACATGGAATGTACTTAAGGGACACTGAACTTAAAAAGCAGTATAGAATAGTGTCAAGAGCCAGAGCCTGAGCTTAATTCCAGCCTGACACTTACTACTTGTGTAACTGGGCAAGTCATTGAACCTCCCTCAGGTTTCCTCGTCTGAAAAATGAGAGAATTGGACTAGATGACCTGATCCAAAATGGTGTCTACAAAGTACCAGCATTGAGCATTCAGCAATTTTAGTGCAGTTTTTGAGTCCTATATGGACAGCATAGTCATCAGTATTGGGAAATGGTGGCTCTCTGTGATTTCAAGCAGTTGTTTTTGATGATGGTAATACTTACACATCTATAATATTTTACCATTTGCTACATCATAAGCTTCTTAAGGACAAGGATAATATCTTATTCATCTTTACTTTTCCCCTTGGCATCTGACAAAAAGGGCCTGCATATATTATGTGTGTGACAAATGATTGTTTTGCAATAAATTTAATTTAGAGTACTTTTAAGTAAATCTGTTGTCATTGGCAGGTATTTTTCTGGTTCTCTGGTGAGCAGTTTTGCTTTTTCCTCTAGTTTCTGAAGCTGGAATAAACTATTATTTAACATGGGATACATTGACTTTTTTTTCCTTAGCTTTGTTTTCGATACTAAATGTTTGACGTTCAAAGCCTTTCCTAACTTAGCCCTCTCTTACTTTTCCAGTCTTCTTAAGCCTTACGTGTACTCTTTGATCCACTGACGCTGGCTTCCTGGCTCTTCCATGAACAAGACACTCTCTCCTGACTCAGAACATTTTTTCTGCCTGTCTCTCATGTCTGGGATGCTCTTTCTCCTCATCTCTGTTTCCTGGCTTCCCTGACTTCCTTCAAGGCCCAATTAAAATCTCATTTTTTACAGGAAACCTTTCCTAACTCCTCTGTTAATTATTTCCTATTCTCTTGCTGAGACCCCTTTTCAGGGCTGCTCATCCACTTTTGATGTCCACCTTTCATTCAGATTTCACCCGTGGCTCCAAGAAGCTGTAGCATGTGCAAAGCGGCGCCGCCCTAGTAAAATTGTTTCAGCAAGACAGGCTAAACCAATTGAAGGTAACCTACGGGCTCATCAGTGAGTTAGGGGGATGTCTACCCCGAGCATGTGAAGACTTCCCCCAGTAGAGTGGGTGGATGAGAACAGTTTGTTCCAGTGGCCATGAAGGTGCCTGAAGCAAGATCTGTGGAACGCTTAGAACCTGATCAGAAATCAAGGTCATCCACTGCATCCCAGGCCATCACCAGTTGTCTTGACTTTTGTCCTGCCAATGGGCTCTGGAAGAGAGAGTGAGGCTGATGACTTTGCACAACTTTGGTGCAACTCTGACTCACTTAAATTCAATTCAAGACACCACCTTCAAAACGAAGGACAAGTAGCAAATGTATTCTGTATATAACTTGTTTGTATGTAATTATTTGTGCATTATCTCTCCCATTAGACTGTGAACTCCTTAAGAACAATGACTGTCTTTTGCCTCTTTTCTGTATCCCTAGCACTTAACACAATGCCTAGTGCATAGTATGCACTTACTAAATGTTTTTAAGTTAATTTTCAGATATGAAGAAAGTGATAATTCTTCTGTTTAAGGTAACATCATTTCTACACCTTTCATTTGGATTTGTTTTGACTTTTCTTTTGCCTCTTTCAGGTGATCCCACCAAAGGAGTGGAAACCTCGGAAAACTTATGATGACATTGATGACATGGTGATTCCGGCTCCCATTCAGCAGGTGGTGACAGGACAGTCTGGTTTATTTACCCAGTATAACATACAGAAGAAACCCATGACAGTGGGAGATTATCGACGCTTGGCCAACAGTGAAAAGTATGTTAACCAGCCCAGAGATTTATTGTGAGGATTTCCCTTTTCATTGGGTTGCAGGGAAACAGTGTTAGTCCTCTATAGCCAAATATGATTGTTTTGTCTTCGTTAACTGAACGTGAACCCCCAAATTTTAGGGCTGGGTGGGATGAGTTCAAATCCCCCTTCTGATGCTTACTTCCTGTGTGGCTTTAGGAAAGTTACTTATTCCAGCTGGACCTCAGTATGGGTAGGGAATTATATAAATGATGTTGTTATCCTCCTTTTCCTCCTCCTTATCACAGAGTGACACCATGTCAGGACCATTATTCCCAAGAGATAGTGTGTTGTGTGCCCTTAACAATTGGGTAGTTTATGTAAATAATTTTTGCTATTATTTGTCTTTATGACTCAGCACGCTCTAGAAATATCCAGAGGCTGAGTGACAGTTTGTCAGAATGCTGTGAAACAGAATCTTCTTGAGGTGGGAGGTCTTTTCCAACTCTCAGATTTAATGGTGATGATAGTTTTCTTCCCTTTCTGAGAGTACTTTTGGCAAGCCTGACTCAATAGTACTCCTTCTTCCAAAGATTTATGATTTCATCAGTGTGGGTCCTTTTTAGCTGATGTTGTTTATGAAATGGTGGGGGATAGGGTGAGAGAGAGGAGAGTTGTGGGGAATTCCTTATCTTCCCAGTTAATTTTCTATTTATCCAGGCTGGTCTTTGGGTGATGGAGGAAAAAAAAAAGCCCATTTTCTAATAGAACTTGTGCTCTGTTGGCATAGTCTTTGGGAAAGGAGAGAACATTTCCAATATGATGAGGCACTTTTAGGACTTGGTGGCTATGATTAAATCATAGAAAAAGAGAAGACATTGAATTCATACACTGTGTTTCATTTCTCTGACCAAGGCTCAGAATGTATCATTGCTTTGGTCTTCATCATGATGGGATTGAACAAAATTATTCTGCATTCAGATATTTGAAGGTGTATCCTGTAGAAAGAGCAGATGTAGTATAGCTACAAAGGGTGGAGGGTAGGTGGAATTTCTAACAACTATCCAACAAAGTTTACTTAGAATGAATTTCTTCGAAAAATGAGCTCTCCATCACTGGAAATGTTCAAGGAGAAGCTTAATGATCACTTGTCGGTGGTGTTGTGAAAGGGATTCTGGTACTGTTTGGGAGCTTTGCATAGGTCATAGGACCATAGAATTTAGCACTGGAAGAAGCTCTTTGAAGTCATCTTGTTCAATCCCTCACTGTACAGATGAGCAAACAGAGTCCCTAAGAGACCACATGACTTGTCAGGGTCACACTGGTACTAAACAGCAGCAGGGTCAGAATATGAACTCAGGATCTCTAAGTCAAATCTCAGAGTTTTTGCTTCTTTACCGCAAAGCCTCTGTGGTATAAGTCCCAATGGCATGTCCTGCCTGCGACTGTGTTGGCATCAGTCTGGTCTTGCCCATCTGTCTACTAGCAAACATGAGAATCCTCTGATAGGACATGATGATAGCTTTGTCAGGGAGAATCGAGGCCTTTTGGAGCAGCAATTTGCAAATTCAGCTTATGGATTCCTTAAGGGTTACTTTCAGCAGCATATGTGGGAATGAAGTCACAGATGGATGGTATTGAAGACAGAGACAGCTTTGAGGCTTGATGACTCTCTTATTGGTTCTATTTCATTAGGTATTGTACTCCTCGACACCAAGACTTTGAAGATCTGGAGCGTAAATACTGGAAGAACCTGACTTTTGTGTCACCGATTTATGGAGCTGATATTAGTGGTTCTTTATATGATGCAGTAAGTATGTTACATAAATCATTCCCAGTGTCTGAGCCACTGAACAGATATACTTTGTCATAAGATAGGTCAGTTAGAAATTATTGGCTTATGTCCACATTATATCACTTAGTAGCTGGTATAGGTCCCTCCTATCCCTCCTTCCCTTCCTTGAGAGAGAGAAGGCTGATTTCTATGATCTCTCCATTGCCTTTACCCACTTAAAAAATTCCCCAGTTAACAAACATTTATTCTTCATTCAGTCACCTCTCTGTCAGTAGGTGAGGCATTGTGCCTCCTTGTTGTCCTCTGGAATTATATTTGGTCACTTAGTAAACATTTATTAATCATATACTATGTGCCAGGCGCTGTGCTAAGTGCTGGGGATGACATATGAAAAGACAAACTCTGCCCTCAAAGAGCTTACAGTCTAACTTGGGAGACAGCATATAAAAGGAAACTGAAGGGATTAGAAGGGCGAGGTACCACGTGGCAGGGATGACAGGTTGATGGAGAAGTGTAATGGAATATAGCCAAATGGGAAATAGCCTGGGTGCTATCCTTCAGTGATGGTTCTGGGAGAGCTCTCCATCTGTTCACCCTCTTCATTCCAGGGGAAGAGAGTGTTGATGAAGTGCAGTCTTAGCACTGATACAGTCTTGCAGAATGTTCTAGGGCATGATGAGCTCCAGAGAAGTGCAGTGCAGAAATGGGGGGAAAAATGCAAATGTCTAT
Source organism: Phascolarctos cinereus (assembly GCF_003287225.1). Classification (NCBI taxonomy): domain Eukaryota; kingdom Metazoa; phylum Chordata; class Mammalia; order Diprotodontia; family Phascolarctidae; genus Phascolarctos; species Phascolarctos cinereus. Next base: position 664,505,027 of record NW_027555847.1, on the reverse strand, counting down.
TAAATACATACTACGTGGAGAACATTCTGCTGCTTCCAGGAGACAGATTTAAGTTAATATAAGACACAATTAAAGGGCTAAGATGCCAACATAGAGCTATAATATAGAACTTTACACAGTGAATGCACTAAGGAGGTATTAACAGTGCTGAGTGAGACTTAAAAGACTAAAGGGGCACATGGGAATAAAGAAAGGCTTCTTTAAGGAGGTGATATTTTAGTTGCTTGTTAAGGGTGGGAATTTAGTAGACAAAAAGAAAGAAAGAAGGCATCTCAGGCACAGAGAACACTGATCAAAGGCATGGAGGAGGAAAGAGCATGGAATTGTTCAGTGTGACTACATTATCGAATGGTGAGGGCAGGTGGTGTGAAGTGAGGCTGGAACATTTGAGTATTGCAGGTTGTGGTGCCCTTTGAATGCTAGGTAGGACTATTTAACTGTATTCTGAAGGTAATAGGGAGTCATTGGAGATTTTTAAGCAGTGGTAACATAGATATATTCTTTCAGTAACAGTGATCGATTGCAGGAGAGGGGAGGTAGAACTGGCTACTCCAGTACTGTATACATGTGGTCTTCTAACAGCGTGGTTGCTGTAAGAATAGAGAGGAAACAATTTTCTGTGCCCCTGCTGGTTTGCGCACCTATACCTAACGTAGCTGACTAAAAAAGTGCACGTAATAAAAGTTTGAGAGAGCTAAAGCAGTGGGGATCTATGCCTTTGAGTCAGCCTCCTCTTTTAAAAAAAATTATTACGGGGATAGCTAGGTGGGGCAGTGGATAGAGCACTGGCTATGAAGTCAGGAGGACCTGAGTTCAAATGCGGCCTCAGACCAAACACTTGACACTTCCTAGCTGTGTGACCCTGGACAAGTCACTTAACCCCAGTTGCCTCGGGGGGAAAAAAACAGGAAAAAAAAATTACACATTTTTAATATTCATTTAAAATTTTTTTGAGTTCCAAATTCTCTCCTCCAACCCTTCCCCCCACACATTGAGAAGGCAAGTAATATATCAATTATACATGTGAAAGAATTTGAAACATATTTCCATATTAGCCATGTTGCAAAAAAAAAAAAAGACAAAAATAAAGTGAAAAAAGTGTGTTTCAATATACATTCAAGATTTTATTAGTTGTCTGGAGGTAGATAGCATTTTTCATCATGAGTTCTTTGGAGTTGTCTTGGATCATGTCTTGATCAGAATAGCTAAGTCACAGCTGATCACTGTTACTGTGTTGTTGTTACTGTGTGCAGTGTTCTTCTGGTTTTCCTCACTTCGCTATGTATCAGTTTATATAAGTTTTTCCAGGTTTTTCTGAAACTATCCGCTTCGTCGTTTCTTACAGCACGATAGTTTCCATCACAATCATATACTTGTTCAGCCACAACTTGTTCAGCCATTTCCCAGTTGATGGTCATTCCCTCAGTTTCCAATTCTTTGCCACCACAGAAAGAGTTGCTATAAATATCTTTGTATATATAGGTCCTTTTCCCTTTTCTTTGCTCTCTTTGGGATATAGATCTAGTAGTGATATCTCTGGGTCAAAGGCTATACCCTTTGGGCATAGTTCCGAATTGATCTCCAGAATAGTTGAACCAGCTCCAGCGGTGCATTAGTGTCCCTATTTTTTCACATCCCCTTCAGCATTTGTCATTTTCCTTTTCTCCAGCTTTTCAGCTACATTTTGCTTTGCTTTGCAAGCAGGCAGTTTACTTTATTGGAGAAGTATTCAAACCCACGATTAAAAACCATTTTTAAAATGTTTGAGTTGGCGGCGTGGAGAATATTTGTTGTTGTTGAGTTGTTTCAGTTGTGTCTGACTCATTGTGACCCCAGGTGGAGTTTTCTTGACAAAGATACTGGAGTATCTTTGCCACTTCCTGCTCCAGCTCATTTGACAGATGAGGAAACTGAGGCAAACAGGGTCAAGTGACTTGCCCAGGGTCACCCAGCTAGTAAGTGTCTGAGGCCAGATTTGAACTCGGAAAGACGAGTCTTCCTGACTCGAGGCTGGCATTCTATCCACTGTGCCACCTGTCTGCGATGTAGAGGACATAGTTATAATAATAACAGATTGAATTTGTATAGTTATGGTTCACAGAGTATTTCACAAGATCTCATTTGATCCTGTGAGATGGAGAGCGCCAATCTAATCATCACTTTTTACAGATGAGAGACCTGCTAGGAGAGGGGGGAAAAGCCAAGACAGCAGTTACCAGTGTACCAAGGGACTTATTCTAGACTTGGGTTCTTTTAGCTCAGCTCTGTCCCCTGGTTTGGTTCTCTGGTTCTTAATTCCTTCAGAAAAAGAAGACATGAAAATAGCTGATCTCTCTTAGGTGATAAAAGTTTGTAGCTGTTTTCTCAGAAGCCCAAAGTTCAGGCTTGCTGTGAACACTATATCACTATTTCTCAATAATAAAAGTAATAATTCATGTGTTATGTGCTTGTTTGCCAAGCATTTTCTTCGCACTGATACTTGGCAGAAGTTGGGGGCTATGGGGTTGGGGTTTGGAAACCTCATGCTTTTCCCAGGTCTTTTTTGGAAAAGGGCCTACCTAAACCAGCCAGATATACATGTATCTGCCAGTAGCACAGAAGAAAATGAACTTTTGGTGACTTGGTTATCAGCATTTGAGATAAAAAATTTCACTTCACATTTAAAGTAAATTTTTTTTTTCAAGGAATGAATATACTTTTTGCTAATTCAGTTTACTTTTCAGTTCAACTAATATTTAATTTCAGAAATGTCTGCTATGTGCATAGCATATATACAAAGTTAGACACGGTGCCTGTCTTGAAGCTCACAGTGCTTTTTAGAAGGCAAAAATGAACGTAGGTGTTTGTGGTCCATGGGGCATTGTGTATAGAGAATATGCTGGGCTCTGGGCTGCAGTAAGTATGAGACCCTCTGCCTCTGTGGCTTCTGTATGCTTTCTTTATCTGTGGAGGCGTACACATCCTAGGACTGAAGTAGGTCTTTTTGTTTGTGTTGGATTTCCAACCATTCTGAAGCCATTCTTCTACTTCTATTCTGACAGTTAGTATTGATTACATTATTAAGCAATTAGAGTGCTCTTATATGCAACCAATAAATGTACAAAGTAAATCCTTGGGGTATGAGTTGCTGTTTATATTGAGCTGTGAAAAGGAAGAGGTTCTGTGTATTTAAACATGTTTAGAGAAGGATATCAGATTCTGATCCATAGTTTGGCATAAGTTTATTACAGAAGTACAGACAAGTTGATTATCAGATGAGATCAAAGGGGAGATCTTGATTCCCCAGAGAGATCCTCTGGGATATGGTGGCATTCAAGGTGAGCTTTCACACAGGGGTTCATAACCTGTTAGTACAGTGACTTTGTTTTTTTTTTAAGTATTTTAATAACTGTATTTCAGGATATCCTGTGTATTTTATTTTATATATTTAAAAAAAAATCATGGGGGGTGGTGTGAGGTGGCCCAGGTTTTGCTAGTCTTCCAGAGGACACCATGGCATAAAGAAGGTAATGAACTTCTGCTTTAAAAGGTAGATAGGAAGTTATTCCAGGCATAGGGACAGCGTGAGCAAAGGGAGGAAAAGTATGGAAGATTGAGGGGATGTTTGAGGGACAGAAGTTTGTCCCTTTTGGAGCATGGAGCACAGGAAGTAGAGTAATAGGAGATAAGGTTGGAAAGAGCTGAGAGGAGGGTCTTGTGGAATGTTTTGAATGGGAGGCAGAGGACCTTGAACATGACCTCTGTAGGTAATGGTGAACCACTAAATTTTTTTGAGCCAAGACATTCTACAAGAGTTTTGCAGAAGATGGTGTTGGTGGAGGCATAGAAGGGAGATTGTGAGGGGTCAGTGGTTGAAGCGAGAAGACTTGTTAAGGTTATTGCCATTGTCTAGCTGGGCAGTCATCAGCATCTTTACTAGGCTGGTGGTAACGACTCAGTGACCTCTGAGGTTTCTTCTAGCTCTATATCTCTGGTGCTGGGATTCTCCAAAAGAGAATAGTGCAAAGGAGAGGGAGGTGGAGAGAACCCGCAGGTCATTGTAAGTAAAGATTGTTTCATTCTTTGTACTTATTCCTGATGTCTACCACAGTGCCTTGTACATAGAATGCACTTAATAAATGTTGAGTTATTGACATTTCTGTCTAGATGTCTTAATAGTCCGTCAAGGTCAATATGTCCAAAACAGAACCCCTTACCTCCTTCAGCATTCCCTATGTCTGCGGACTGTATCATCTTTTCAGTTAGCCACGTTAGCCATGACCCTCAGTATCATCCTTGGAAGTTCTTGCTTTTGGACCTTCTTATCAGTTCTGTTTCCATGACATCTCCTCCATTTGTCTTTTCTCCACTCATGATCATCAGTCACCCTGGTTCAGGCCCTCATCACCTTTTGCCTAGACTGCAGGGGTGGGGAACCTGCTGCTTCAAGGCCATATGTGTCCCTCTAGGTCCTCAAGTGCAGCCTTTTGATTGAATCAAAACTTCACAGAACAAATCCCCTTAATAAAAGAATTTGTTCTGTAAAACTTGGACTTGGTCAAAAGGCTGCACCCAAGGACCTAAAAGGCCACAGGATCCCCACCCCTGGCCTAGAGTATTTCAGTAACTTCTCAATTGGTTTCCCTGCACTAATCCATTCTTCTTCTTCTTCTTCTTTTTTTTTTAACATTGTTATTTAAAGTTTTGAGTTCCAAATTCTATCCTTCCCTCTCCCCTCCCTGAGGTGGTAAGCAGTTAGATACAGGTTATACATGTGCAGTTATGTAAAAGATTTCCATATTAGTCATTTTGTATAAGAAGATTACAACAAAAGAAAAATGAAAGAAAGTGAAAGATAGCAGTCTATATTCAGACAATATCAGTTCTTTCTCTGGAGGCAGCATCTTTCATCATTAGTCTTTTGGGATTGTCTTGGATCATTGTATTGCTGAGAATAGCTAAGTGATTCATAGTTCTGTTGCCATCTCTTGTAGAGTCTCGTTTCTCCTCCCCCTCTTTCCTCCTATTCTCTTGTATTTGCTTATGTGTATGTTACATGGAGGTTGTGTGATGATAGAGGGCTGTGCTTGGTGTCAAGACAAGTCAGCAAGGATTTAGGAAGCACTTTCTATGCACCAGCCCTGCGTTTTACTAAGCTGTGGAATATAGATACAGACTGAAAGAAAGGCATTCCCTGCTGTTAGGGAACTTGAATTTTAGTGGGAGAAGAGAATACATCTAGGGAAGAGGAAAAAGAGTTTGAGAGAGATCATGGGAAAAGGTATCTGCAGGGCAGCCCCGAGAAGGAATGAAAGTGTGGCTGGCATCTGGGGAAGGGGCTGCAGGAGTCTGTTGTACCTCCAGGGTGGTGAGGCTGCTGTGGCATGGTGGAGAGTCCAGAAGGCAGCAAGACCTGGGTTTCATTTTGCCTCTGGCAATAGCTTCATGAACGAGGCAAATCACTAAATTCTCTACCTCAGGCAATTTCTAAGATTTATGTACTAAGTCACAGGGTTTCCTGTGGAGGGAGCTGACAGAAATATGCCCATATATGCCCTTTCCATTAGAATAAAAGTTCCGTACTGGCAGATTTTGCTGCTCATTTTTGTCTTTTTTATCCCCAGGGCCTAGCATATTGCTCTGCATGTAATAGGTGCTTCAAAAATGCTTGTTGAATGTTGACCCTATCTGGTGGAATCTCTGTAGCATGGGGAGAGCCATATAGTTGGCAGTGAAATAGTTGGAAATGATCTACAAATGATGAAACATATGAATTGAACATGACTGCATGTGATGCTAGGCTGTATGAGATGTATGTAGGCCTGTAATTGATAGGCTTCTGCGTTAGATTGACTACTTCCTTCAGTTGCCTTTTCCATAATTTAGGGTGTCGTCATTGTACACTTAGCACTGTTTAATTCATAAGTTTAATCCTAAATAAGTGAGATGCAGGCCACCTAACATCTGAGGGAATGAACAGTAGATGTCGCAAAGGTAGAATCAACAGGATTTCTTAACTGAGTGCAATCAAAAATCAAAGGGAATGATTTTGATGGTCTGCCCTTTCTTTAGGATGTAGAGGAGTGGAATATTGGGAATTTGAACACCCTTTTGGACATGGTGGAACATGAATGTGGGATTATCATAGAAGGCGTCAACACTCCCTATCTGTACTTTGGGATGTGGAAAACTACCTTTGCTTGGCACACAGAAGACATGGATCTCTACAGTATCAATTACCTGCACTTTGGGGAGCCCAAATCTTGGTGAGTGAATTGCATCTTTCGTTGGTCCAGATCCAACTTCGGGAGGAATCCTGCCATTGGTAAATAAGGAGAGTAAAGTTGAGTTATATGTTCTTGTCTAATCGAATGATTATCAGCCACGGTAGGGGAGGAGTGCTAACAATGTAATCCCTTGGATGGAGGAAAGAGGAGATGGGAAATGGCTGCTTGCCCTGCTACCCTCCAGGGCCTTCTCTTGCAGGGACTTGGATCAGGTAAAGCTTTGCTGGTTTCTGATGGAAGAGTCCCACGGGTGTGTGTGTGTGTGTGTGTGTGTGTGTGTGTGTGTGTGTGTGTGTGTGTGTGTGTGCGCGCGTTCGTGCGCGCATATGTATAGTGCAATAATGCCATCTTTATCCAGCAATATCAAGAAATCAGGTGCTTTTTAGAAGAGAGCTAAAGGAAAGTTACCCCTTATCCAGCTTTTTTTATTTCACATTTGTCAGTAGAAATCTTTATAAGATGGTTTATATATTTTTCTGTCATTGAATAAAATATACTGAGCATAATTCATTATGAAATTAAATTATACTGTGTTATAAGACAGTGCTGTCTTCAGTGGTTATTGAGAGTATGTATTCACTACTACATAACCTTGTACTTCTAAATTTTTCCTGACCTCGCCTCCTTATTTTCCCTTACCTCACCTCCTTGACTTTTCCTTTTTCTGACAAGTTTTTGCCACTGTGTTAAGAGCTGATGTTTTAACCTTGGTCCGTAAACTCATCTTATCCACAGTTCCAGGCTGATGTGCTCTTGATGATGGCCTGAGGGTGGCTTTGTGTTTTAAAAGCTATTTTCTCCTCCTTGGTGTGTGGGGAACATTGTCCATGAAGTCTGAGAAATTTCTAGTATAAGATTTCTCAGTTTTTCCATTTGGAGGAATACATTCTCAACATCTAGCTCCATTTGCAGTTCAGATGTGCAGATGTACTTTCACTAGGCTTTATATATTTTGTTTTCTGATGCATGGCTTTTCATTTTGTTGCCTTTCTATGGGCAGCTTCCAAGGTTTTTTTCTTGTTACTACTACTTGGAGGGAAAAGGAAGTAAAAAGTTTAAGTCTTTAATACATTTTTGCCATATGGTTCATGGGAACATATGATTTGGAAATAGGTCTTAGAGAGATTTTGTCCAGTCCCTTTATTTTATAGATGCAAAATATGAGGCCCATAGAGTTTATGTGACTTTAAGTTAGTGCAGGTAGTAAGTGGCAAAGCATGGACTTGAACCCATGTCCATTGGTGTCATCTAAAGCCAGTGTGTTCTGTAGCAGTGATGCTCATAAGACAAACATAGCCAGGCAGATAGCTTAATTACAGAGTTCCCCTTCCACTCTATCAGAGGCACTTATGGGGAGTGGAAAGAGCATCAGATCCCAGTGCTGCCACCTCCATGATCCTGAGCAAGCCCCTTTATTTCTCCCAGGTTTTTTTTTTTTTGTGAGGCATTTGGGGTTAAATGACTTTTGCCCAGAGTCACACAGCTAGTGAGTGTCATGTGCCTGAGGCAGGATTTGAACTCAGATCCTCCTGACTCCAGGGCTGGTGCTGTATCTACTGTGCTACCTAGCTGCCCCCACTTCTCCTGGTTTTAAAATTCCCCAGTTTATTAATGGGAATAACATTTGCATTACCTACTTACAAGGCAGTTGAGAGAATCAATTTAGACAATGTGTTTGAAGCATTTTGTCATTCTGTAAATTGCTGTGGAACGCTGTCATTTTTATTGTTACTACCCCCTCCAGTCAGCATCTTGTAAAGAAAAAGTAATTCATAGGTTTTATAGGTGACTGTGTCAGAAGTAGAAGTAGTTACTATCACTCTAGGACTTGTTGTTCTTGGGAAGGGAAGGGTGTGTGTGTGTGTGTGTGTGTGTGTGTGTGCGCATGTGTGCGTGTGTGTGTGTGCGCGTGTGTGAACATTTATTACGGGGTTGGGGACAAAGGAAGAAGGAAAATGAGGCAGGTGTTCTACCACAGCTTGGTAATGTTGTTGCATGACAGTAATATCCTAAATGTCATTATAAGAATGTTGATTTGGTAGCGTGTTGCTAGTAGGTGCTCTATTACCATCTTTTGACAAATATAGATCTCCTAGCAGGGAGGATCTTAAGACATTTTGCCGTCTGGTATTAATTCATTCAGTATGTATTAAATGCCTGCTGTGTACATTGTCTTGCTTGTTGTGCTTGGTGCTGGAGGGAGACAGAAAGTTCTTATCTGATAGGATTGTGGTTTAGTGGGTGATAAGGCACAAACATGGTAAGTTCACAAGAGGTGCAAAGTAAGTGCTATGGCAGTTGCTGTGGGTAGTCATGATTGGCCTAAGTGGCATTTGGTTTCAGGCAGGCAGTCATTATACACTTTTTAAGCACTTATTTTGTGCCAGGAACTGTGTTAAGGGCTAGGAATACGGAGCCTAAGTGGCATTTGGTTTCAGGCAGGCAGTCATTATACACTTTTTAAGCACTTATTTTGTGCCGGGAACTGTGTTAAGGGCTAGGAATACAGAGGGGCTAGCCCTGAAGTCAAGAGGGCCTGAGTTCAAATTCGGCCTCAGACACTTGACACATACTACCTGTGTGACCTTGAGCAAGTCACTTAACCCCATTGCCTTTAAAAAAAAAAGTCTGAACAGAAAGACAGAGGAGCTTAAATTCTTAATAAATAAGACAGAAAAGGAAGCAGAAAAGCTAGCTAAAGATTCAGGGGTTTGGTGGGGGAAGGGAAGATGACATGATGGAGGGGAGTCAGGATTGGAGGCCAGGGAGAGATGAAGAAAGAAGACCTGACTGGCCTGGGCACTTTCATGACACTTAGCTTTAAAAGGAGGTTCTGGTAGGAACCGATCAGAGGAAGAGGACATGGGAGCAGAGTGGACTTTTAGGTTGAGAAAATTTTGAAAGTTGGGAGGGAAAAGTGTTCCAGTCACAGGGAACAACATGAGTAAGGATACAGAGGTGGGAGAGCTCATGTTGGGGGGTGGGGTTCAGTTTGTCTGTGGAAGAGAGAGGAAGAAGAGAAAAAGCTAGAAAGGGGGGAAAGGAAGGGAATAAGTCTTTATTAAGGACCTACTATGTACCAGGCATTGGGCTAAGCACTTTACAGATCTCATCTCATTTGATCCTCACAACCAGCCAGGGAGGAAAGTGCCATTATTATCCCCATTTTACAGTTGAGGAAACAGAGGCAGGCATAGGTTAAATTCTTAAACTATGGGTCACGACCCCATATGGAGTCACTTTAAGAAGTACCACAAGGGTCGAGAGTGGAAAAAGTTTAAGAAGCCCTGAAAGACTTGCCAAGGTCATACTGCTAGGAGTTTTGGGAAGTCTTCCTGATTTGAGGCCATCGTTGTACTCTCTGCCCCAACTAGATACTGCAATTGCAATAATGAATACCTGTCCTAGCCGTAGTTTCAGATTGGAAGACCTTGAATGTCAGACAAAGCTGTCTTCAATCTAGCATTCATCTAGAGGGAAGTGTGGGGTAGTAGGGCAGGCAGATGTCTGTGAAGAGTCCTTGGCCTTTCAGCCCTTAGGCTGCAAACAATATAGGTAGAGATGCATGTGTGACCTGCCACAGCATTACGTATCTTTTCATGTATGAAAACACTGTCCTGGAATAAGAAGACACCCATTTTTGGAGAATCTGCCTGTGGACCCAGCCATCCCTGCAAACCTCACTGAAGTACCTATGTATTCCGTAGCCACCCAGCATGGATGGTGTTTTTCAAGCTAACCTCTAGATGATCTCTCTTTTTTTTCTCCTCTGTGCTTTCATTGCCTTACTTTTACCCCACTATATTGACACTTTACCTACCTTTTATTTTAATCTTCCTTCCTTTTTATTTTCCTTCTCTCTGTTTCCCTTCCTCCGTGTTTCCAGTTCTGTGACCTTTCCAGGCATTTATTTTCTCCTTGCTGAGCGTTCTCAGAGTGCTGCTGCCTTCTGTAAGAGACACTTGTAGTAGATGTTGTCAATTGTCAGGGTCCCCACAGCCTCTCACCCAGACTTGCTAAAGAGATTAGAAAAGGGTTCAGATGCTGTCAGATTTTGTGAAATAGTAATCATCTGTGTCATTTATTGACCGTAAGTTGTTGGCAGGTGAGTTAATGTACAAGACATGTAAAACATAAGGAGGGAATTGTTTTCCTTGGCTCTCTTGATTTCTGTCTTAAGACAGTTGTCTCTTCAGCAACCTTATAGGTGTCATATTAGGAATATTGCCATCCCAGAAGTTTATGTACTCTCTACTTTCAGGCAGGTATGGGCAGCTTGGGGAGGGTGGAGGGGCTAATGACCTCATTAGGGCTATTGACACTATGTACTGCTTTCCTTCTCTTAAACTCAACTGGCCTGTCTCCTTGATTGTATAACAATAGCGTCCTGGGTAGGGGAGTTTGGTGGCCAGTTTAGAGTGATTGAGTTTGATCATTAGTCTCAAAATGTAACATCTGTACATAGGCATGCCACCTTATCAGCTGGTAGATAGACAAGTAAAATTAATCTTTGTTCTTTATCTGGTTTTGTAACATTGAAGTTTTATGCCTTCCTGTTTTCTCTGCTATAAAATGAACAAAGTGATATATTTAGTTTGAAATTAAGAGAAAAGTGTCATGAAGCTAATTTGATATCATTGATTTTGTAGATGATCCTCATGGAAAAGAATCACAAATACAGTGGTAGCATGGCAGTAGAAGCTAAATTCTGGTGTTGGCCCTAACACTAGCCTGATGTGTGACTTGGGGCCTTAATTTCTTCTATAAATTTAAAGATTTAGACTAAATAATGGTGGCAGCATACTACTTTCATTTGCATAGTTCACAATATGCTTTTCCCACAACACACCACTGAGGACAAATATTATTATCCTTTTTTACATGGGAGGAACTGAAGATTTGGGGAGGGAAAGGGGGGGTATGCTGCACATACTTTCCCATAAGGAGCAGAGCTGAAATTCTATAGACTGCCAGTAGGCTCAGAGGAGTCCTCTCTATGGCATTTCTGATAGCGCCCTTTGCTGAACTCCCAAGGCAGCCCGTTTCACTTGTGGACAACTTTAATGATTGGTTTTTCCTCATATCAAGTTGAAGCTTGCTCCCCTTGCTCCTGATTTTTTCCTCTGGGGACGAAAAGAACAAGTTTCCTGCCTTTTCTACTTGAGAGATGTTTAAATATGTGAGGAATTCTACCATATTCCCTGCACACAAAGGTCTCTTTTCTAGGCTAAATATCCCCAGCTCTTTAAACAGAACCTCATATGGCATGATCTTGAGATCCTTCACAATACTGGTTGCCCTCTTTTGGATGGTCTGTAGCTTTATTTCTACAAATGTTGCTCTCAGAACTGAATATAAGACTTCAGATGTGATCTCGCCTCAGGTACATTTCAAGTTAAACAATCTCTCTGTTACTTGACAGGATGTCTGTCAGTGCAGCATGTAGCATTAGTTCTCATTATCTCTTTTGGCTGCCACGTCACACAGTTGACTCATTTAGTTTCTTGTAGTCCACTAAAACCCTGAGGTCTTTTTCAGAACTGCTGATGAGCCATACTATCTCTCCTTTCTTCCCATATTGTACTTATGAAATTTAAAAAAAATACTTCTCGTTTATCCCTATTATCTTTCACCCTTGATTGAACCCAGTGTTTAGGCTCCTGAATCTGTCATGCAATATTAGCGATCCCTGCCAGGTTTGTGACATTTTAAAGTTTCATAAGAGTCTTCTGTGCCTTTTGTCCAAGTTATTAATAAAAATATTAAATAACACAGAGCCAAAGACAACCTTGAAGCACTTCATTAGAAACCACTTTTCAGATTGACCTCGTTAACTCCTTCTTGGATCTGATCAGTCAGTCACAAATCCACCAGTTCTCTCTTCTAATCCATATATTTTTATCTTGTCTGCAAGGATAATCAGCGAGACTGTCAAATGCCTGCTCAAACTTAAATCATATTATTTCGTTTATTTCCAGGGCACTTGGTAACTAACCTAAGTGCTGCCATTCCCTTGAATGGCCTCTTCCAGCTTCAGCATGCACCCTGAGTTTGTTTATTGGTTGAACATGTAAAGTTTTTTTCTAATAACAGAAGCTACCAAATGAATGGGCCTGCTTGCTTCTGGGTGCACGTGGGGCCTTGACTCCACTAGGTGGCGCCATGGGCCCACTGCAAAGCTTGGTGGGACCTGTTCTGCGTGCAGGAGTGTGCAGCCTCCACAATAAGGAAGTGCTGAAATGTCCAATTTGGATGTTTTCTGGGTAATCACACTCTCAACAGGGTTTGCCTGCTGACCTCTGCTGCATCATCTCCATCACCATTACCTCTGTAACCTGAAGCCTTTGCTGAGAGGTTACTGGTATATTTCTTCAAAATCTTCAGGCTGGGAAATTGGCTTTCATTCCTCATTGGGATCAAATGCTTCCATGAGGACTGAGTCAGTTTTATCTTATTGACAGTTGTGTTTCCATTTATTGATAGGCAACTGTTTGACAAAATTTGGTCACACGGAAAATTACAGCTCGTATCCCATGTTTTATGATGAGTTTTTGTCACCCCTGCCTATATTCCTTATGAATCAAAATGGGAAAACTGTATATTAAAAAAATTTAAATTTTGCTTTAAGATCCACATTCTTTTTCTTCTGTCCATTTCCCCAATTGAGAAAGCCCTGTCTTACCCTTTTAGTCTTCCCCTTCATGTACTCTGTGATTAGCCATTCTGACCATCTTGCTGTTCCATCACAGCTACCATTTCATCTCTCATCTCTCTGCCTTTTTACTGACTTCACCCTGTGCCTTGAATGTATTCCCTCAACAAATCGCATAATCTCTGGCTCAGGCACCACTTTCTGCTTGAGCCTTTTTTTTAAGTCCGTCCCCCCCCCCATCTGCAATACCTTCTTTTCCAAGGTTACCTTATGATAAAGATGTAACTCTGCTTTGTAAGTACCTGTATATGTACTTGTCCTCTCCCCAATTATAATGTAAGCTTCTTGAAGGCAAGTACTATGAAACACCTTTTCATTATTTTAATAGTAGTCTAAAAAACAGAAACTTTGAGTTACACAAATAAATTATGGGATTAGGATGGATATAATACCTAGCATAGTTCCTCTCCCGAGTACTGAGTACAGTGTCTGCACTTAGGTGCTTAATAAATGCTTGATGATCGATTGCTCCTAGTTTTTCCCTGGATGTCAAGCAGAATAATCCATCCCTCTTTCATGTGGCAGCCCTTCAGATATTTTAAAGTATTCATCGTGTCTCTTTTTCGTTCCTCTCTCTTAGGGTAAGCATCCTCATTTCCTTTAAGCAGTCCTTTAACTAGTCCTTTCACCATCCCGATCATTTCCTCTAAACATTCTTCAGCTTTTCGGTGTCCTTTCTAAAATTGGGCATGTAGAACTGAGCACAAGAGGGTCTGATGAGGGCATAGTTCTCTCATGTCCTAGATAACTGTCTCTCAGGTTAAAATTGTGTTGACAATTTTTTTGGCTGCCGTATCACATTATTGAGCTTATAGTCCATTAATACTCCCAGCAGAAAATGCTGTCTAGCCATACTTCCCAGTTAGAATGAATGTGATAACCAGAGCTGAGTATTTGAAGGGCCATCATATGGAAGCAATAGTAGCCTTGTTCTTCTTGGCCTCACATGACAGAACTAGATGCTGTGGAGAAGTAGATTTAAAGTGGATACTAAGAAAAATCTTCCCAACAATTAGAGTTGGTGCTCCCTCTAAAATCAGTGGGCTCCCTCTCTCACTACAGGTCTTCAAGCTTAGGCTGGATGGCCACGTGTCAGGATTGTATTGTAGGGGAGAATTTCTGCTTACGTTCTAATATGTAGATTCATAGATGCCTTCTGAAGTCCCTTCCACCTCTGAAGCAGGTTAACTATGTTAATATGATAATATGAAGTGCAAACAGCTGAAAACAAGGATTCAGAGATGGGAAAGGAATGTGGCCTTTTGTCTAGGGGTCTAGTACTTGTCTTTTCAGTAGTTTTGGAGATTTAGAATGTTCACAGCATTGAGGCAGGAGAACTAGAGAGCTTGAAGAAAATACTGTGGCAATAACCGGGTTTTGTTCTTATGTTTTCTATGCAGTGAAATTATTTTGGACCTGGAGGGAAAAAAAGCACTGAAATTTACATAATGCCTCAACCAACCACAGTTTTAGGAGAGTCGTAGATTATCTAGAGGATATGTTTAGAAACTTTTTGTTTTGGAAGGACTCAATTTTATCCTCTCTTCACCAGTGGGCTGCCCTGTAACACATCTGGGCAACTCTGCCGTAGAATTACTGCCTAGAAAGACACAGCTTCTCCCTCTCTGTGCCTCAGAGCCAACCTTCAACCCTCCTGCCAATGCTCCCTGCTCCTTTCTCCCTTCTTTCTGGTATCCAGACAGTGAACCAGCCCCCCTGTTCCCCTCCCCCAGTTCCTGCCAGAGGGAACCCAGACTCCGTTCTCCACTCCAACTCCATATACCCACTCATTTCTTCTCAAGGGCCAGTACTGTTGTTTGGTAACAACAACCTAGCTGTGTCCTTGACCCCCAGGTTTTTCTGTCCACTCTGCATGGGGACTCTCCAGTTGTGGTGTCTTCCCCAGTTAGTTTCTAGAGAGGAGGAAGGATTGTTTCTTGGTTTGTTTTGGTGTTTTCTTTTTTTTAAATCTACAGTACTTAGCACTGTTTGTGGCACAAAGTAAGTACTTGAGTAAATGCTTTTCTTCATTCCTTTTGCATAAAATAGTCCGTGGATGCAAATAATTTTCAGCATTTTTCAAATGGCAGCCAGGGCTGAAGTTTTGTAGATAAAAGATGAGAGAAAAGGGTAAAGTATCACATGTAAGGGAAAGTTTAAAAGAAAATTTAGCTTGTGTGTGAATTTGACTTGTGACTAGTTAGCCACAGTGAAGAGTGCCCTTTTTTAGATGAAGCCATATTACCCCTTAGGTGCACCTGAGACTTGAAGAGAGTGAAGAATAGTAAGCTTGGGATCAGTGGAGAGAGAGGAGTGAACTTGCAGATCTTTTTGAGTTGTAGCACCCCTGCTTTTGTTTTAATCACTTCTTGTTTTTGATAGTCCCAGACTGTCCACCTTGTATTGACTGTTGTTCACCTTCATTCCAAAATGTGTTCTGCTGCCCTGCCTTTCCCCGTCTCTGGCTAGTCTTGCCTTGTAGCAAAGATGAAAAGTGGAGAGAAAAACTGTTCACTAAAACCAATGGACAAATCAGTCGTGCTGGACCTTCTCCTAAAAGTACTGTGAAGTATAAACTATATCTCTTTTTCAAATGAACTTTGCTTGGCTAATTGTTTAAAGCTCTTTTGTGATATTTCTTCAAGCGATTGGAGATATTTTATCATGGCACAAAATCAAGATCTAAAATTGTAGGTTTTTTGAGATATTTTGCCTGGGAAGATTTTTATGTTCTTTTTTTTTTAATTTAAATTATTTTTAGGCAATGGGGGTTACGTGATTTGCCCAAGGTCACACAGCTAGTAAGTGTCAGGTGTGTGGTCTGAGGCTGAATTTGAACTCAGGTCCTCCTGACTTCAGGGCTAGTGCTCTATCCACTGCGCCACCTAGCTGCCCCGAAGATTCTTATATTCTTATTGCTTGTCTTCGTCTTCATTTTGGAACTTTCTGGAAAGTTTATACATCTGCCTGTGATAGAATCAGGAGATACTACTAGAACCTCTGAAGACCCTCCTTTCTCTTTCCAAGTATCCACCTGTGAGAGCCCTTTTGTCCTAGGCTCAGCAGTAGCAACTCAAGGTCAAGAGTTTATACTGTTTGATTAATGGTCACAGTCTTAATTCTTGTTATTAGACTATTGAGCTCACTCTTAAAACATTTTGGGCAGTAGTGTACCACTTTCTTTTCACATCGCCACTAACCTAGTGATAGGTCCAGATGTAGACACTTAAATACTTGGTAATCCTAACTTCAGCCTGCCTTTCTAAGCCTAGCAGTTTTCTGGTCTAGCTAGACTAGTCTTCTTGTGGTTCTTCATACATCATTCCATCTCTGATCTCTGCATAATCTTTGTATAATCTGGTCTCCCATTCCGGAATGCATTTCCTGACCTTCAGTCCTGCTTGTAGGAATTACTAGTTTCCTTTGTCTGGCATCCAGGGGATCATATTTATTCAGCATTTATTAAGTGCCTACTATGTGTAACATACAGCTCTAAGCACTGGAGACAAAGCTAAAAACAACAAGACATCTTCATTTTACCATGATCCCAGCATTTAGCACGGTAACAGGAGCTTAATAAATGTTTATTGCTTGACTGGGTAGGAACTTTTGGAATCTGAAGTCACACTCTGCCTTTTCACATTTATTTTAGAACTACTGTTCCCAATATTCCACCCAAACATGACTACAGTGTGTCCTTATACTCTGCTCTTTTATGTCTCTGTGCTTTTGTTTCCTAAACTAGCATATCTTCCTTTTCTCTGTTTACCTTTAAAACTTTCCATGTAGCCAGCACTTAATATGTCTTCTAAGAATTTAATTAAAAGCCTAATAAGAACACCTCTATCACGAAGATTTCCCTTTTCTTCCCTAGTAGGTAATGACCTTTCTCTCATATCTTTTAGTTCTTTGTTATCTAATTTATTTTAAACGGATTATTATGCATTACAAGTATTTTTGTCTTAGCTGAAACCTGAACCATAGAACAAGAGTACAGAATGGTATCTCAAAGTTAACAAATGTTTTTGAACTAAATAATGGTACGTGCCTACCTCTTATCTATGTTGACTAAATCCTAGGTGTAGAGGGAAAAACGTGTTTGAATCTGAACTTCTGCTAGGTTCATGACCCTGCTAAGTCACTTCTCCTTGGATCTCAGTTTTGTTATCTCTAAAAAGACTCGATCTCTAAGGTCTCTCCCAGCTCTAAAATCCATGAACATGTAGTACCTGTGGCCTTATTTTATATTTGATTAATGAACTTCTATATATAGCTTTCTTGTCTAAAACTCTAGAAAGCTATTGAACTTTTCTGTCCTCATCCTCAACTTCACATTTCTCATTTCCCTCCCACCCCCATCTCACCAGACAGGTCTTGCCTGTCCTTCCTGGTTGCTACCCCATATTTTCCCCACACCACAGTCTTGGCATGGTAGTCAGTGAGTGTGGAAGAAACAAAAAATATAGCTTATCTACAGACTAGATGATAAGAAGCTTGATAGTCCCAGGTAGAAGTTGTTGGGATAGGTGCATCTACCCTATCTTCGTTGGAATGTTTTTAAAAATATTCCTCTGCTACTTTGCCTAGAAATTAAAAGTAACTAGGATTTAATTAGACTAACTGCAGGTTGTTCAGAGAAAGGTGTTCTTTGGTTCCTGGCAGTCTACCTTCTCCATTTCATGAGTTACTGACAGATAAGAACATTTCCTTTGGCATAGTAGCTAAAACAACAGGGCCCTGGTCCAGTCCTGGGGTTACATTGCAGTGCATCCATGGCTGAGGCCCCGGAAGGTGTCAGTTTTTTGGTGATAAAGCCAACTCTGGCATGAATTTCAGAAAAAGAGAATGTTGAGAAGTTAGGTCATGGATTGGCAGAGCTTTTCCTATTGAGCTTAACTTGTTCCTATAGATAACATTCCTTAGTGCAAAGGTAGATGTGTCGTGACGAGATGTCAAGGTTGGTTTGATAGGCCCCTGATGTACTGTTCCCTGGAGCGTGGGGCTTGGATGCACCAATCTCATCCTTTCAGTGTGACAGTTGGTATTAATGACTGTCAGGTTTCCCTCTAAGAAGCATTGGATCTGTTCACTGCTAGTGAGCCGACCCTGTAATTTTAGATTTGTAGGCTGGTTTGTTTTCCTCGGTTGAATGAAGCCAGTGGTCAGCAGGGGGAGCTCTTGCACTTCCCAAATCAGCTTAGCCACCTAAGGTAGGGCTAAGAATGATGGTTTCTGTTTTTCTGGCTCTACCTCTGTGGAAATTTCCCAGGTTTCTTCATCCTTTTTATAGACTCTTTGGTCCTTGAAGTGATCATCTTAGAGGCACGTCGGGGAGCAGCACAAGTGAGGAGAGTTATAAACTACTGTTTGAGGCTGTGCTATGCAGAAGGAGAAGCACAGTGAACACTTTGCTTTTAGCTAGAGGTGGTATCAAGCTCTCCTTTTTGGGATCCTGCCACAGTAGCAAGTTTCCCTTTTTGTCACTGGCGAAACATTTATTGATGTGCAAAGCTTTGTGTTAGCTATTGAACAGGATGCAGAGCTGAATAAGACAGAGTCCCTGCCTTCAGGGAGTTTATAGTCATGTAGAGTAGACCAGGCCAAAACCCCCCCCCCCAAACCCAAACTCATCAGACTAATGGTACCATGTGGATATGCTGAGCGTCTGAGGTTAGAGGGTGGAGACATCCCCGTGGCCAGGAAATGGTTGGCAGAGGAGGCAGGCCTTGAAGGGCCAATCAAAGGACATAGGACTTGAGAGGCTGTCTAATCCACATTTCCTTGTTTTACAATGGGAGGTGCTTTACTTCAGTCTATTTAAAGCTGCTTTGTGGAAGATTCCTTTTCTTTCCTTTTAAACCGTGTCATAAGTGGGACTTTGACCCAGTTCTGGTGAGGCTCCAAGTCTTGGTCTCTGCCTACTGTAACACAAAGCTTCTTCCAGGCGGGTGCTTTTTTGACTAAGAAGTAGCCTCTGAGCTCTAACATACTATGAAATGCGGTATCAGAGCTGTAAGAGTTGTTAGAGATCGTCTCTTCTTCTTTCTTCATTTTACAGATGAGGAAACTGAGGCCTAAAGGAGGCCTAAACAACTAAACCTGTCAGGTTTTTGGAGAAGGTGTGAGCAGAGGACTTTTGTCTGGGGTTGGTGGGAAGGAAGAGCATCAAGCATAACGCGATTGTTTTTCTATCCCTGTGTCTGCTTAGTGCCTCGTTAATCAAGTAATATTTTGCATAAGGTAAAACTATGAGTGAACACAGATCTTCTTTGTGCTATGAAGTTTTTATTGGTGCCTTTTGTTTTTAGATCTCAATATTACCAGCTACTTCTTCCCCATGCTCCACCATGGAACCTTCCCCTGTAATAGAAAAAAACAATTAACCGTAGCTGACATCATATGACATGGTGGGGTGTCATGATGGCATCTGAGGGTGCTGACTGAGAAGAGATAATGCTTTGTGGGAAGAGCAACCAAGAGGGCTCCCCTTCCTCTCCCACACTGACCTTCCTGCCAGTGGCACTTCTCCTTCACTCTTCCTGACTGGATGCCCACTCCCACTTCCCAGTTCCATAGGAGGAAGCCCTTGTATCTGCTCTGTTCCAGCAGTTAGACCTCTTAGCACATTTCCCAGTAGTAGTGGGCCTAGGCCTCTTGAGCCCCCTGGTTATTGGGTAGATATAAGCCAGGGGAAAGGGTCCAGGCTGTGGTGAATTGCTACTGTAATGACTTGTGCATTCATGATGATTGCTATCCTCCCTGTTGTCACATTCTCTCGACCCTTGATCTTCTTCCCCTACCACTGAGGTCTAGAGACCTCTATTCTGCCTCTGCATTCTCCAGCAGCTTAGGCCTTGCCATTTACCTTGATGTCACTGGAAATATCTGCATATGTCTCCTCAGATGTGTTGTCTTCCATTTTATATTGATGGCTCCTTTAGGGCATGGACTGTTTATTCCACTGTGCTGATGCAATGCTTGGCACATAGTAAGCACTTAATGAAAAAATATTTATTAGCATTCCTCTATGTCTCTTGAGAGAGAAGGAAGACGTATATTTTTTCATCTTTTCTCTGGCACTATTAGAATTTGTCAGAATTTGGTTGCCTTTGAGTGTCATTTTCATTTACATGATTGTAGTCATTAAGTAATAGTCTTCCAGTTCTGCTTATTTCACTGCATCATTTCATATAAACCTTTCCATGTTTGAGTTCTTTATATTCATCATTTCTTATGGTGACATCTCTAGTCTTTAGCCTGGCCAGGGTTTGTGCCTGTTGGTCTGTCACTAGGTCGAAGGATATGAACAGTTTAATCACTTTTATTCCATAATTCTGCATTTAACATGCATGGTATTATATGTATCGTGCCCTCATGTAAATGAAATACATTATGAGACATGTTCTTTATGGGTGGCGTTTGTCCATCGCTGGTCTACATAGAACTCTATATAATTCTGCCTAGAATGTCAGAGCTAGAAGGGAATTGGAAGTGCTTTTCATGGATGGGTAGACAGAAGTTGAGAGATTGGGGTATCTGAGCTGATTTGATTTAACGTAAGGTTAAGTTCTTGGTCTGACTGTGGAGGACATAGGGAGCTGTTACAGGACTTTGAAGAGAAGTAAAAATAGGATTAAAAAAACTGGTAAAATTGAAGGGAAGCATTGAGGTTAAAATAATCCATTTTGTCCAAGAAGCAGTAATAGAAAGGGAAATCCCATTCCAAATAACTGCAAAGGGCATAAAATATTGGGAGACTGACCTATGAAGGTACTCAAAAGACCCGTATAGATTCAGTTACAAAGCACTCCTTAAAGAAATAAAGAATAACTTAAATACCTAGAGGAATAGTCAGTGTTCACGGCTGGGCTGTGACTATCAAAGTTAGTTTATACTTTTAATGCTATATCAGTTACTATGGGGATATTCTATAGAACTTGATAAAATAATAAAATTAATTTGGAAGAACAAAAGATCGAGAATATTAAGGGAATTGATGGAGGGAAAATAGCACTCTTGAGACGTCAAACTATATTATAAAACAGCAGTCCTCATAACTGTCTGGTATTGGTTAAAGAATAGAGAGATAGATCAGTGGAATAGACTAAACCAAGGAAAACCAGAGACAGTGGGACTCAAATAACTTGATGTTTGAAAAGTGAAAAATACAAATTGTCTAGAAAAAACTCATTATTTGATTAACAAAAAAAGCTACTGGGAAAACTGGAAAGCAGTCTGACACAAATTAGGCTTAGACTGCCACCTTAGACCACATTTCACAGTACATTCTAAATAGAAACACAACCCTAATATTAAATATTATGCTAGAAAAAAAATGAGAAGAGATAAAGATTATATATGCCTCACAACTCTGTACATTCTTAACCAAAGAAGAGATAGTCAAACACAAAAGACAAGAGGGGCAGCGAGGTGGTGCAGTGGATAGAGTGCTGGCCCTGGAGTCAGGAGGACCTGAGTTCAAATCCTGCCTCAGACACATAACACTTACTAGCTGTGTGACTCTGGGCAAGCTGCTTAACCCCATTGCCTAGCTGAGTCTCTCCCCCCCCCACCAAAAAAAAAGACAGTCAATATAGCTTTGATTACATGATTCTGCACAGACAAAATTCATGCTTCTAAGATTAAAAGGGAAACAATCTAATGGGGGAAAATCTTTGTATCAGATTTCTCTAAAGGTGAAACCAACCACATGAAAGAATGTTCCAAATCACTAATAGGAGAAATGCAAGCCAAAACAACCCTGAGATTTCAACCTTACACCCTGCAAATTGGCAAAGATGACAAGTAGTGGTAATAGTCAGTGTTGGAGGGGTTGTGGGATGATAGGCACCCTGTTGGTGAAGCTGTGAAATGTACAACCGTTTTGGAAAGCAGTTTGGAATTATGCGTATAACTTATGCAAATAAAATGTCCGTACCCTTTAAACTAGAAACCTATTACTAGGCTTCCTCAAGGAAGCCACTGACTAAGAAGGAAGTTCCTGTATACACAAATATTTTTTGCAGTACTTTTTGTGATAACAAAGAATTGTAAGCAAAGTAAATGCCCATTGACCAGGTGATAGCTAAACAGATTGTGGTACATGAATGTAATATGATATTACTGTGCTGTAAGAAATGATGCATGTGGTGAATACTGAGAAGCATGGGAAGATTTACGTGTACTGATGCAGAGTAAGTAAACAGAGCCAAGAAAACAGTACCCACAGTGACTACAACAATGTAAATGGAAAGAACACATCACACACAACAAATCAAAAGTGAATGTAACAAAATATAAAGATCCAGCAGGATGTAAATGATGAGATGAGAAGACATTCCCCACTCCTTTGTGAAGGTGAGAGGTCCACAGGTGGTGTACATTGCACATGTTGTTGGACCTTGTCAGTGTATTGATTGTACTGATTTTGGCACTCTCTACCTCCCCTCCCCTCCCTTTGTCTTTAAAAATATTATTTGTTTTATGGGGTGGCTTTCTGGAAGAGGGAGTAATACTAGGGAAAACCATGATGGTGTAAAAAACAAAAGACATTAATAAAAAAACCAAACAAACCCATTTTGTTAATTGGCGGAGCCTGGTTTGGGAACTTAATGGTATTCCTTTTTATCCTGATAAGTACCTGGGTGGAGGTATGGGTCTACAGTGACCATCAGGGTTGCCAAGAAGTGGGATTTCAGTGTAAAGACCAAAAGCTGTGCATGATATTTAATGCAGGACTATGATGAGTTGTAGTGTAAGATACTCTTCTGGGTTGTATGGAGTAGGGGGTGTGAATCAGGTGGGAGGAGTTGTTTCCTGTCATTTGAATGGAAATATATTTTCCTCTTGTTTCAGATTGCTTAACTTATTTTTCTCTCCTCTTTTTATTCAATTATCTAATTCTTCCCCTCTCTTTTTTCTTTTCCTCCTCTTGGTTAAGTGGCTAATTTAAAATCCTTCCCTCTTTTCCTCTCTTCCAACTTGTTTGGTATGTTATTTTCTTAGCCTTTTTCTAAGAAGGATATCTTTACCTTATTCTCTTCCCTTTCTGTCTCTTATAGACGTTTATACTCTGATTTACAGTCTGTATGCTTATTTGTTCCTTTTTTAAACTTCTTTGTGTTTCTCACAGGATTAAAGCCTCCAAAGGACCAGGTTTGAGTTCCTTCTTCTAACAGTTTCTATATTTATTGCTTTTGTAGATCTTGCTTTCTCAATTTTTTTTCCTCCTGTTGTACCTTAGTCTTAGCAATGTCAATTTATGTAACAGGTATTAAGGAAAGAAGCACTGCCCCATGACAGAAATTTTCCTCTGCAACAAGTTGTGAGGTCCACTTCTATCCCGGGCCTTCCCATGATCATTATCTTTTCCATTTGCCATGCGTTCTCCTTGCTGGGCCCATGTCCTCCCGCTGTTGTGGATGCTGATTGTCTCTAATAGATCTGACTACCCATTTGCTGAGGCTGATTGTTGTCTGCGGAAGCATGACTGTCAAAAGAAGTGGTCTTTCTGTATGCCAACTCCGTATGGATTAAATCTATTTAAAAGTTATTATCTGCTATTATAGAGTATTCTTGCTATGGGAGTTCTTCTCCATGTGACACTCCTCCGCCCCACATTGGGTTGAGATCTTTCCTGTTCTTTCTCCTTGTTTTATCTCTCCCTGACCCATTCCTCTTTAGCCCCTCTTCTTGCTGAGAGATTACATGAGTTACCTTCTCTTTGTTGTTTACCCATGGACTTGATTAGGGTACGTCACACATTCCCTTTCACATTTTATAACTTCTCATTCTGCACTTTAGTCCCCAAAATTTCATCAGTTCACCCGTTTTCTTCATTCTGTTTCAGTCTCTTTTGCCGGATTTTCAGCTAGGTCAGGTTTGTTAACGTTGGGTATCTTCCCAGAGCTCTCTCCTGGGCCCTCTTTTCTTCTCCCTCTATACTGTTTCACTTGGCCTGCATTGTTTCAGTTGTCATTTCTTTGCAGGTATTTTTTTTTTAAAATTTTAATTTTTAAAAATTTTTTTCCACATGCTTTTGAGTTGAAAATTTTTCTCCCTTTTTCTCCCCCCCACCCTCCCCAAGATGGTGCACAATCTGACATAGGCTTTACATTTACATACCCATTAAACATAGTTTCACATTAGTGAAGTTGTAAGTAAAAATTAAAACCAATAGGAGGAACCATCAGAAAGATGATATAAAACTCAACAGAAGGTAAAAATAAGTGAGAGCGATTTGACTTTCATAGTTCTTTCTTTGGATGTGGGCAGCGTTTTCCTTCCCGAGGCCTCTGGGAAGATCCTTGTAATGCTGAGAAGGGTTCAGTTTAACATTCTTAGTCATTGCATAGCGTGGCTGCTATTGTGTACAAAGTCCTCTTGGTTCTGCTCACTTCACTCAGCATCAGACCATATAAGTCTTCCCAGGTTTTTCTGAAGTCAGCCTGTTCATCATTTCTTATAGCACAATAGTATTCCATTACATTCATATACCACAACTTGCTCAGCCATTCCCCAATTGATGGGCATCCTCTCAATGTCCAATTCTTTGCCATTTGCAGGTATTTCTCAGGTGTATTTGTCCAGCCTTCACCTCTCTTCTGAAGTCCAGTCTTGTATCTCCAGCTGCTTATTACATATTTTGAACTGGATGTCCCATAGACATCTTAAATTCATCACGTTTAAAGCTAAACTCATCTTCAACCTTTCTCTCTCCCTAACTTGCCTATTTCTGTGGTACCACCATCTTCTCAGGTTACCTTGGCTCAAAGCCTAGTTGACATTCTTGACTCCTAACTTTCTCTTATAACCCCTAGCTCCCCATATCTAAGCTGTTGCCAAGGCCTACAGATTTTGCCTTCACAACATCTTCTGTATATATCCCCTTCTCTCCTGACATTGCCATCACCCTGGTATCTGGATTATTGCAATACCCTGTAGGTTGGTTTACCTGCCACAAATCCCTCACCACTCTAATCAGCAGCCAGTGCTTAGGTTCAATCATGTGACACCACCTCTCCCCCACCTCCTTCTTTGCCTTACTAAATAAACTCCAGTGGCTCCCTTTCATCTCCAGGATCAAATATAAAACCTTTTGTTTGACATTCAAAGCTCTTCATAACCTAACCTTTCCCCCTCACTTTTCTAGTCTTCTTATACTTTACTCTGCCTTCTATGAATGCTGCAACCCAGTGATATTGACCTCCTCGCTTCCTTGTTGTTTCTTCCACAAGATACTTCAACTTTGTACTCTGTATTTTCACTAGCTATTCCACATGCTTGGAATGCTCTTCCTCCTTATCCCTACTTCTGCTTCCTTCAAGTCTTAAATAAAGCCTCATATTCTACAGGAAGCATTTCCTAGTCCTCTTTAATGCTAGCATATTTAGCCTGTTGATTTTCTCATTTATCCTATATGTGGCTTATTTGAAGGTTCTCTTCTCCATTAGACTGTGAGCTTCTCAAGCGGGGACAGTTTTTTATCTTTCTTTGTAGCCCCAGTGCCTAGCATAGTGCCTAGAGCAAGGATGGGGAACCTTTGGCTTCAAAACCACAAGTGACATTCTAGGTCGTCAAGTATAGTCCTTGGACTGAATGCAAACGTCACAGAACAAATCTCCTTAATAAAAGGATTTGTTCTGTAAAACTTGGAATCCTTCAAAAGGTTGCACCCAAGGACCCAGAAGGTCGCATGTGGCCTGGAGGCTGCAGGTTCCCCACTGCTAGCCTAGAATACAGTAGGTGCTTAATAAATGCTTCTTGACTGACTTGTTGGGGGGGGTGTTTTGAAGAGCTGAGTTCATAGTGTTTCAAGCCTGACCCTCAACTATCTTTTATCCTATTTCTTTAAGTTTTATTTTCATCTTTAATCTTCCTGTATACTTTTAGGAAGAATTTTTTTTAATGGTTCCTCTGCTTTTGTTGCAACCCAATAGGTGTCTTTAGATTTCTTTCTTTTTTTCCTTTTTATAATGTCTATAGAGGGCTAATTTATTTTATTAAATTTTTTTGTATTTGTATTTACTTTATTGTGTTTCTATTTTGGGCTGTTGGCAAGTTGAATAATCTGTTAAATTTTTTTTTTAAATAATGCTTCAACTGTCTTTCCTTCATTGAACATCCATTTTCTTTTTATTGATGACTACGTTTAGGCTTGTAGGATTGTGGTTTTGGGTTGCTTCTTGAGCTCCTTTGCCTGTGTGGATATATTCCATTTCTTTTTGCAGTTTTTGGTGATTGTGGAATAGTTTTATTTTATGGGTTGTGGTGATGATCAGTTGAGATATGCAAACCTTAAAGTGTTATCTAATTGCTTATTATTATTACTGCTATCATTATTAGCAGCTGAGGGAATCAGGAAAGGCAGATGTAGCAGGAGTTCTTGTCCTGGAGTCTGTGAAATTGTTTTTTAAAAATTTATTATTATTTTGGTAACTGCATTTCAATATAATCATCACCTTTGTAATACTATGTTTTTAGGTATTTAAAAATGTTCTGAGAAGGGGTCCATAGGTTTGACTAGATTACCAAAGGGGTTCATGACACAGCATCTTTTAAAAACCCTTGACATAGAAGGTGGCATTCAACTGAATGTGGAAGGCAGCAAGACATTCTAGAGGCAAAGATGGAGGAGAGTGTTCTGGGCAGCTTATGGGATGATTCAGGAGACTGAGAGGGTAGGGGAGAGCTGAGAAGGAAAGGTTTGGAAAGGCATTTGTAGCTACAGGAGGCAACATGGGGTAGGCAAGTCAAAACACCTTGACTCCTTTGACCACAGCCTCTCTTCAGACCCTGATAGGAATCTGCCCAGGACCTTTAGCACAAGAACCCTGGGAATAGCAGGTACCCAGGTGGCACAAGTGTGTTGATAAAGTACTGGACTTGAGGGAGGGAAACCTGAATTCAAATGCTGCCTCATATACTTAATAGCTGTGTGACCCTGGGCAATTTACGTTTCTTCATTTATAAAAAGAGGATAATAATTGATATTGATAAATGTTGATGAAGTGCTCTGTAGACAAATGCTGTATGAATGCTGTCGTTGTTAGCAATCTCCCATACCTTGCCTGTACACACCACAGTCCTGTTTCTGGCCCAGTCCCTGTAGCTCATCAAGGGAAGCGTTCAGACCTGGCAGAACTTCTGCAGTCCTGCCTCCTCAGTTGTTATACCTGCTAAACACTTGGAAAAGAAATGTTTCATTCCCAGAGTTCTTGGAATTATCAAATATTTCAACTTCAGAAATGGATATTGTTTTATTAGTAAGAGTGACATTGAAGGAAGATGTATGATCATCTGCTTTGCTGCTGTGCCGTAGGGACCATAGGGCTTTTCCATGGAACTTGCACCCAAAGCATTCTGTGTTGTCAGTACTTATAGAATTCAGGCTCCTTGAACATGAGCTGACTTTTCTCTTTGTATCTTCAGTTCTAAGGTTTTGTACATATCATGTGCTTAATAGAAACTTTTCATTTAATCAAAACGTAAATTTATAATGGACCTAGTCATCTTGTTTGTGTGATTTCTTTCAGCTTCATTCAATAGCAGAGGAGGCAGATGATGGGAGTAATCTAAGTTTGGGGTTTGGCAAATTGTTGACATCAATAGGACAAGAGGGTCAAAGAATTTCAGAGTTTTGGGACAGTGTAGAGTAGCACTAGCTAGATATAGGGTCAAGGTCACCTGTGAGAGTAGTGAGAGATGGAAGAAAAAGAATGGGTTAAGGGAGAGTTGGAATGATAGATTTATGATTATAATAAAGGAATTTCAAAGGTTTTAATTGTGGAAGTAGGTGATCACAATATCAAGCATGTGACCATCTATCCCTATATATAGGGGGATTGGAGATGGTGTTTGTGGAAGTTGAGAGGTTAGGTGTTTGGAAGGGACATCATATAATATAGACACTAGTTAACAGCAGCAGTTGAGGTGAAAGAAACTGTGAACCAGGTATGGAGTTCCTTGAGAAAGAAGAGAGGATGGCGTGGGTCCAGTACATAGCTACTAGAATCTGGACTGGGTGATAAATTTGGATAGAGTTAACCTTCAAAGGCTGTAAGTTTGCTGGGTGAAGGTGACAAAGGGAGAGGATGATAAGTATTCTGACTTCTGAGAGAGAGAGAAAGAGAAAGTGGGTGAAAAGTGTAGCCAGTACTGAAAGGGTGGCTAGGGATGCAGTCTGATGAGGAAAGCCAAGTCTCTGCCATAAGGAAGATGTCTAAAATGAAGACAAGTCTGTTAAATATGGAATTGGAATTCCAGAGGGCACAGCGGAATGCAAAAGCATTTATTAAGCGATTATCATGTGCCAATCGCTGTGTTAAGTGCTGGGAATACAGATAGAAAAATGAGAGAGTCTTCTTTTTGAGAGCTCATGTTCTAATTGGGGTGACAATATGTAGATAAAAGTTGAGTTTCAAGGTGAATGAAAAGTTTTTTGGGTGCAGTGGCAGGACTGGGAAGAACTGGAGTGGAACATGGGTGAGCAGGGTTAAGGTATATAGGAATAAGAAATGTTGTCTTATACTAACTTCCTCCCCTTGAATCCTTTTAGACACATAATTGGGATGCATAGGCCCTTGTGTGAGTATGAATGGGGATTAGATCTTGATGGGGAAAGAGGCATGGGGTAGGGACTGCCTCAGGAGTAGAGAAGCAGTTATTTTTTATTTCTTGTTTCTTCTCTGCATTCACCTGTTGTCTGCATGAACAGCAGAGATTTTCTCTCTCTCCTTGAGGTATAATACAAATTTCATCGCTTAGCATCTTCTGATGTATATGGTTTTCATGGAGTGGAAGTCTATCTTCAGAAAATTGTCTTAGCACCTTAGACCTAGTTCATTCATTCTAATCTTATATAGATGCTTAGATAGCATCTCTCTGATTTTTATTCTGATGCCCTCGTTCTAGCAACATTTTTCTTCTTTCACATGAACATGCTTTAATTGTATTTAGAAAGACAGAGCAGAATAAAATATAGTTAAAAACAGCTCTTCCTCTGGACTTAGTTTCATGAAATAGCTAATGTGAAATGCCCAGTAACATTGCTTAGGATCACATACAATTTAATTAAGCTAATGATGGGTCAAAAAAGGGTGATTTTACCTTTTTCAGAGCTCGGTCTGAACACTGAACCTATTTCCAAGTGTTTTCCCTTGCCCACCCTCCTGTGTCCTGCTCACTGGCCTTGCCAGAGAAGGGGAAGTGTACTGGGCAGTGTCTGCCTTTTGTGTTGTTGGTCTAGAAATCACTTAGGCAGCCTTACATAGGGCTGAACTGTGTGATATTGATAGGTAACTTTGACTCAGCAAACTTTGTTCTAAGGTGACATGTTTGTCAAGTGCATTATGTAAATCTGTGTTTTCGTGTTTGTCACTTTCATTATGGTGTTCCTTTTAGTGTCTGTAGTAGTTTAATTGTGAATACTTGGTAGTCTTCTAGCAACTTTTTCAGAAGGTTGAGTCTATGCAGGTTTGCATCATTTATTAAACCTGAGTGTTGCTACTTTGGTATTTGTGATATATGTGTCTGTGATGTTAAAAGCCCAGTGTTGATAGAACATCAAAATTAAGTTCAGAGACTAGTGTTGTGAAGTGCTCTTAGGATATTGAGTCTAGTATCTAAAGTATTGTGAATGCTTCAAATCCCTTTGAAATAGGAATTTAAAATAGATCCAACCAGTCTGACTGCGTCTATTTTAAACCCCCATCTTGAAATCTCAAATGAAGAGATAAAAAATGCATATTGCCTAGATGATGATCTGTAGTTGAACAGGCAGACCATTTGCTTCCTCTGTGTGTGTGTATGTGTGTGTATGTGTGTGTATGTGTGTATGTATGTATACACATGCATGTATGTAGTCTTGAGACAGGCATTAGAAATGGATGATAACAGGTTTGAACAGGTGCAAGAAGAAGAAAGAAGAGGAGAATTGATTTGATCGTGTTTGAGAAATTGTGCAGCACTTTCAGTGATTTCAAGTGTGCTCCCGTTGATGCCATGTAGTTGCTAACTATTGTGTCCATTAGGATCTCTGCAGAATCAGAATTTCAGGTGATCCAAAGAGCAGTGGGAAGATGCATGGTGGGTGTAAGGCCATAGTGTAATACTAATGATGGCTTGAACAAATTGATCAAAAGATAGCATCAGTCAAAGAGATGTAATGAGAGTGAAGGATAGTAGATGAATAACCTGAGTGCCACACTGGTATGTATCAAAATAACCTTGTGTGTATTGAAGAAAAAGACATGGATTGAGAATCACACAGAATGAGAAGGTATAGTAGTGTTGCATTTCATACTGATAGAGGGAATACTTACACTGATGGAATTGTGGGTCTTCTTTCCATTTCAAATGAAGCTTTACTAATACATCTTTCTGTTAATTAGCAAATGGCTTTTGAGCTCCTCCTATGTTCAAAACATTATGCTGTATTGTAGCATTTACTGCATTGTGTAGGAAATAGAGGTGTATACTCTCAAAGAGATTATGCTTCGGTTTGGGAAAATCATGCAGTTGGAAAGAATTCTGAAAGGCAATATAAGCTAAGTGCTTGTTGAAATTCTTTTTTTTCAAGGTCTGGCTCAATTGCCACTAGCATGGTATAGCAGAAAGAGTACTAGACCTTAGGAGGCCTTTGCATCCTGGCTCTTTTCTGTGTGTGTATATGTGTGTGTGTAGGGGCAATTTAGTTAACTTCTTAATAAACTTCGGTTTCCGCATCTATAAAAACAAGACATTTGGAGTATATGATCTTTTCCAGCTCTTAACTTTGCTTCATTCCTGTCTTCATCCTGGAACATCACTTCAGTCCTTAAGCTCATACTCCAAAGTTACCTACTTCCCTTGGGACTTTTCCCTCTGATTAGAGGGTGGAGGGGTTCTTTCAGAACCACCACATAAGGAGCTTCTTCATTTTCCCTCCTTTGGACTTCTTCATCATTTCCTGGCTGGTGGGGATCTTCTTGCTGCCCTGGGCATCTTCTACCTTCCCATCCACTGCTCCTTGAGGGCAAAGACTGTCTTTTTGCTTTTATCCCCAGTGCTTAGCTCTGTGCCTGGTACAGAGTCAACACAGTAAATGCTTGGTGATTGCCTGAGCTTGTTATCTGAAATGGATGTTGCCTTCCTCAGTTCTTCATAGAGCATTTTGACTTGACTTCCCCCTTTGCTCCTATCGCATTTTACTCTGTGTGTGTGTGCGTGTGCGTGCTATATCTTGCCTATTTGATAGTAAATTCCTCGAGGGCAAGGACAGTGCCATTTTTATTCTCATATCCTCATTATGGGTAAAAGTAAGGACCAGTCTTGCAGTGGAGGGAGCACTAGACTTGGGGTCAAGAAGCCCTGAGTTTTCTTAGGAGGTGTCTTGGCAGAGATACTAGAGTGGTTTGCCATTTCCTTCTGTAGTGAATTAAGGCAAACAGTGGTTAAGTGACTTGCCCGGGATCATATAGCTAGTAAGTGTCTGAGACTGGATTTGAATTCAGGTCTTCTTGACTACAGACCCCACTGAGCCCTGTATCTGCCTCCTGGATCATAGTAGGTTCTTTATAAATGCTTATTGATTGATTGCTAGTCTTTCTATGGAAAGCTTCATAGGCATGGAGACTTCTGCGTAGATGAGTTTGGAGGGCCTTTTTATTGTACTTTAGGGAGTTCTAAAGTATGAAGCATTTGCCCCAAGTCTTAGCTGCGAGGAAACTTCATTTTTGTCCAGAGTTGTATCTTAGAGCCCATTCTGGGGCTAGTAAGAAAGTGTCTTATGCTATGAAAAATGTTATTGCATATATGAGGTGTCATACAAAACAAATTCTCTCATTAACTGTGTCGCAAAAAAATGAAGCAAAATAAGAGAAGTAAATATGCATCTTTCTGCACTCTGAACCCTTCAGTTCTCTGTCTGCAGATGGATAACATATTTTGTCATGTGTCCTCTGGAATTATGGTTGGTCATTGTGTTGATCAGAGTTACTAAGTCTAAGTTGATCATCTTTACGATGTTGATGTCATTGTATAAGTTGTTCTTCTGTGCTGCTTACTTCACTTTGCATCAGTTTAATCAAATCTTCCTAGGCTTTTCCAAAACCTTCCCCTTCATCATTTTTTTAAATAGCATAATATTCTTTTATATACCATAACTTGTTCAGCTGTTCCCCAATTGATGGGCATCCCTTCAATTTCTAATTCTTTGCCACCACAAAAAGAGCTGCTATAAATAGTTTTGTGTATATGGGTCTTTTTCCTCTTTCTTTGATCTTTTTTGGCTGTAGACCTAGTAGTAGTATCACTGGGTCAAAGTATATGTACAGTTTAATAGTAGTTCCAAATTAAGTAGCTTAAGTTTTTACTTTCTTTTGCAAAAAAAGGAAAGAGTTTCTGTATTCAGGGAGCTTACATTCTACTGGGAGGCATCTACTTATGTTGCTGATCTCTTTAACATCCTAACCTTAACTTCTTCAGTTACTTAGTTGTCCGTCCCACTTCAGTGTACATTATCCTAGTCATACCTCACAATTTAGCATCTCTACCACTTTGAAGAACCTGAACTTTGAAATTCCATTTTCTGACCATAACCCTTCCTCTTAAAAAATTATTACCATCTTTCGTTTTGTTTTTCCTTCACCTGCATTTTCAGTTATATCCCACTTTCCTTTTCCATACAGTTCCCCTATGTAACAAGCCATCCCTTGTTTTGTTTTGTTTTGTTTTTGGGTGAGGCAGTCAGGGTTAAGTGACTTGCACAGGGTCACACAGCTAGTGAGAATCATGTGTCTGAGGCGGACTTGAACTCAGGTCCTCCTGACTCCAGGGCTGGTGCTCTATTCACTGCAGTCATCCCTTGTTTTTTTTTTTTTTTAAAAAAAGGAAGGAAGAAAAAAAGGGGAGGGGGAAAGGGGTTAAGAAGTAGGACAGCAAAAACTGACCAACACATTTATTGAATCTGACAGTGTTTTCAGGGTTCCCTGCACATGTCCCTTCATCACTGTGAAAGGGGTCAGTATAATTACACATCATGTAGGATTCTGTTGTTCTTTCCATTCCATTCTGTTGTTATTTTCCTAGTTCTTAAAACATAGATTATGGGTTAAAGCTGGAATGAACTTCAAAGACCATGTAGTCCAAACCCTTCATTTTACAGATGAGGTGACTGAGGCCTGAGGAGGTTAAGTGACTTGCTCAAAGTCACAAAGCTAGTAAGAGTCTGAGATAAGATATGAACCAGGGTCCTCTAACTTTTGGGAGTCAATTTTCTTTCTACTGTACTATCTTCACTCTGTACCAGTTCGTATAGGTAAGGTATTCATTGTTCTTACCTATGCAGTAATGTTCCGTTACTAATGTTCATGTACCACAGTTTGTTTAGCCATTTCCCAGTGGGTGCTGGAAAAAAGTACTCCTGTAAATATTTTGTTACATATGGAGCCTTTCTTTTTGTCAGTAATCTATGTATGCCTAGCAGTGGGACAACAGACCGAAAGGGTGTATGGACCCAAAGGGTATTCTTTAACATAATTCTAAATATATGAATTAGACCAACTCAGAACTCCAACAATAGTGTATTTCTTTGTACCTCCTCCACATTGTCTTTTTTTACATTTTATATTTGCAAATTTGCTGATTTTGAGGTGAGCACAACTTCTCCATTAATAAATACTTAATACTTATTGAATTTGTTAATCTCCTTATGGTGAAGGTGCAGATTGGTGAAAATATAGTCATGAATGCCAACCTTATTAAAATGTTAGTAGCTTATTGGATGGTTCTGGATAGAGCTCAGTGATAAATGTTACAGTAACAGAATATAGCTGGAATGTACTTTTTTCTTAAACTTCTCAGTAGTCATCTGTTTTGTATGCTTTGTTGGCTGCTGTTGTTCGTTTTCAGTCATCTTGCTGAACCTTCTCATGGATGTTTGACAGCACAGTGTATGAGGTACTGAGTTGGCCCTGCTGTTTTTGTTGTGTCCGACTCTTCATGACTCCTTTTGGGCAAAGACACTGCAGTGGTTTGCCGTTTTCCTTCTCCAGCTCATTTTACAGATGAGGAAATTAAAACAAATACTGTGACTTCCCCAGGGTCACGTAGCTAGTAAATTTGAACTCAGGAAGAGGAGTCTTCTTGACTGCAGGCCCGGCCTTCTATCCCACTACATCACCTAGTTGTTGTTTTTTGCTTGTTTGTTTTTTTTGTCTGGAACCTTCTCCTCCTCTCTCCATTGTGCCTCCACACCCCACCACTTATTTGGGATAATCCATGTTGGTCCTCATTGAGACTTTTTGGATCAAGAAAATGGCCTGACAGAATTTGCAGAGCTTCTCAAATTTCATTTCCTTCCTGGTTAGTGCTATGGATCATCCATACACTCTCTTGCTTTTATGATGTTCTTTCCTTTTTGTCATCCCTGTTCTTCTCCCAGAATGTCTTTTCACATCTGTGGTGGCCTTAATAATGTTGCGGTATAAGAGGCTGAGAGGTTGTGACCCCTCAAAGACAGGAATACAGGATGGGTTGTCTGGAATGAATTCACGGACTCAAGCATTCTTTCATTCAAGGTGGCAAAGATTTATTGTTACGCTTTTCAGCGGGCAAGGATTCCTGAAGGATCCTGCGAGAGACTGAGAATGCAGCTAGGGAAAAGAGCATGGGAAAGAAATGCCAGGGACACTGATGAGGTAATCCAAAGGTGCAGGTGTCTTTGGGGGCTATGGATGGGAAAGTACAGGGAGTATACTGGACAGGGAGGGAGATGACAGAGGTATGGATCTTTGGAGTCTGGCAGGAGGAAGAGTCCTTGGGCTGGCTAAGGACAAAACTCCTTGGGCCGGGCAAGGCACCCCTCTCCCTCTGTCTTGATGAGAGAGTGTTCTGTAACAAGGGAAAGCTTTCTTACAAGACAGGAGCTTACTAAGGAATTGGGAGACTTCCAGAGACATGGTCTGAGGGCTGGGGCCTGAGCAGCCCAGCTCTGTGTAGCTGTACCAGGGATAGAGGTAAGGGTTGTGCTAGGCACAGTGTCCTTGGGCTGGGGAGAAACTGTCAGGGATAGTGTTTCTGAGGCTAGGGAGAAATTGGGGCACAAGTACAAGCACCCAAACACAAGCACCAAAGCACCCATCAATAATATCCTTTATATAACCTTAATATGCGTTTAACATTAATGACTGAATGATTTCAAGGCACCAAGAGAATGTTTTCCTCAGCTTTACTTTCTGTTAATTAAGCTCTTTGCTTTCACATGGGTTTTGGTGAAGTAAAATCCCAAATCAATCACTGATCACTAAACTTAATTTAAACGATACCTAAGGTAAAGCACTAAGGTACTTGCCGGGGGGGGGGGGGGGGGAGAGAAGCAGATGACTCTCAGTGCTAGAATGGCAATGGCAAAAAGCTTGTCCTGCTCAGTGACCTTTAAGGAGGCAAAATCTGTTGCATTGTGTGGTGGTGCATACCTTTCAGTAACTGTTCCTGGGGAGGCTGAGGCTGGTGAATTCTGTGAGTTCAGAAGTTCTGAGCTGCAGGAGGACTCAAGTAGTATGTATCTGCACTGTCTGGCATCAAGATGATGAGCCATCCCTGAGCTTTGGGGAGGAGGGGTGGGTGGGTTACTGAGCTGTGCAGGCAGAGGGGTAGCCCAAATTGAACTGGCCCAAATCATGAATGGAAGCTCATCTGTAATGAGGTCAGGCTCATTACTGGTCCTTGTACTTCCAGCCTGTGCAAGATAAGGAGATTCTGTTTCTCCATCCATCTAATTTTTTTTTTTCCTTTCTGATTCAGTAGTGTAGTGTTTCTCTACCATGTTCTGGGACAAGGGGTCACCTTGAGACCTCAGGTTCCCCACCCCTGCTCTGGGAAATAACCAGGGAGGTCCAGTTGGCTCAATTGCATTGTTGGGAGATTGATGCATATGTATATTTTCCCCCCTCTTTGGTGAGGTACTTGGGGTTAAATGACTTGCCCAGCGTCACACAGCTAAGTGTTTGGTCTGAGGCTGGATTTGAACTCAGGTCCTCCTGACTCCAGAGCCTGTGCTCTCTCCACCATGCCACCTAGCTGCCCCTGATGCATATATTTGTAAGGGAAGTGAAAGTGGGGGGGTAGGAAAGGGAGAATTGGGGAAATTTATAGAAGAAGCCTTCAGAACATGAGCCTCTGAAAGTTAGGATCAAGAAAGTTACGTTTATGATGTCTCTGATTTATGAACCTACCTCAGCAACACTGACTTCTGGAAGTAGGGGAGATCTTTAGGACAATCTTCCTCCTGTTTTCTTCTCCTTTTAATTAAGAAAAGGGTGTGGTAATAAGCCAAGCAACATTACCTTGCTTTTCCCTTTCCACTGCCACCTGGAGTCCAGTATGTGTTGAAATAAGAATGATCAGAGTTTTGTAGAATGGGACTTGCTTGGGAAGTGCTTGAGGATGGGAAATTGTGTTGATTTGTGGAAAGGAAGCCTGCTTGGATGTTCAGCCCCTGTTCTCTAGTGAGAGGTGAGCGAGCGGTGGGTGAGGTACCTGCTTTTAGGCACCTGCAGGTGGGGCGCTTGTGCAGGATGTGCTGAGTGCCCAGAGACCTGGGTTAGAGTGAGGAGCCTGAAGTTTAGGTGAATCAGTGAGGGATTTTGCTGGAATTTGGAATGTAGCCATTGACTTAGAGAACCATGCCTGCTGGATTACAGTCATTATTTTAGTTATTGCCTCACTTTGGATACTAGCAGTTGAAAGACCTAAATATTCATTTCTTGTGCCTTAGTAGGTTAGTTAAGTTTGTATGTGTGTCCTGGGCTTCAAGAAGCAGCTTGTTGTGTGGGCACAGACTAATGTCTTCTCAATCAGAGTAAATGGGTTTCCTTTCCTCTGGCATTGTGGGTCCAAAATGCATGAACTACCTCTTCTACTAACATCATAGCTGTGCTGTCTCAGATTGGATTGAGAGAGGCTTTCTTTTTGAGAGAATGCTACAACAGAAATTTGATCTTCTGTTTTGAGAATGGTGGCTGAAACCTTGATCTTGGTTTAAAACGAAGATCTATGAAAGGGTAACAGAATTACAGATTGTTTTTAATAACATTGGCATCTGAACAGTGAATTCTGTCATTGATACAAGATGTGAGAGGGAGACAAATATGGTTTCCCTGCTAACTTCTGCAGCCTGTACCCTGAGTTAAGCAGTGTGGAGTGAAGGCACTGGCATTGTGGCTCATCCACATTGAAAAGACCCACAGGGATGATGGGACAGTTTTCATTTGTGCCTAAACACACCAGGGAAACTTGTTCCAAATCCCTTCATCTTTCACAAGTGGAAATTGATTCCAGGTGACATAGGCGTAAAAGAAAAGTTATGTTTAAAATGTGAACATCTACTCTGAGGAGCACATATCTAAAATATTTCACAGTATCCTGGGTTTAGAAGGTATTTGCTTGCCCATATAGGGAAGCTGTGTAGTCAGTTCTTGAGGGTATATGCAGCTTCCTTGACACTGTTTAATTCTTCTCCTGTCATCCATAGCAGAGCAGTATTGGCATGTCACATTGGCATGTCACTTTTCAGATTGAAAGTGTTAGCCTATTAGGAGATCTGAAAAGGGATCCCTGAAAGAATAATCCCAATTACCTTCTTCTCTTCTCTGGCCCCACCACCTCACCTCCCCCTCCCCCCCAACAAAAAACAAAAACAAAAAACCCCCCCAAAACCAAAAATGATCTAATGGTAAGAAGAAAAGTCTGGGATTGGGGTGTGGGGGTAGGGAAAGAGGATAGGCAAATGTATCCTTCAGGCAGAAAGAACCTCTAGAATTAGGGTATGTCTGTTGTCACAAATGGACAAATTTGTTTCTACCTTACCCTAGGCAATCAGTCAATAGCTTTTCTTCTCCTAGAGCAACAAGCAGGGTGTTTCTTTGGTGCTTGACCAAGGGGACAGATCTTTTAGGCCAGTTGGTTCTGGAGGGAAACATCTGTTAACTTATTTATTGCCTGTTATGTTCTTTTCCTTTGGGTACAGTGCTCTGTTCCTTGTTGTTTGAACAGAGGGGTCATGAGTCTCTTTCTGGATTGTCTTTTGGGGCAATAAATATTGCATTGTAACATAATAGTTGAGCAGTTCTTTATTCCATTTATGCCTGACTCTTGATTGGATTCATTGACTGTGGCTTGATTTTGCGTACATGTGTCTGAAAATAAAAGGGGTTTGTATTCATCCTGGGAGCTTGAATTTGATCTCCATGATCCCCTATATGGGACTTAAAAGAAAAGAGCATAGATTTAGAAATAGTGTTTTGACACATCTAACTGTTGATGTCACAGTTTTTTCTATTGGATTAAATTTCCTATTCTGAAACAGTGCATAATGTTAATGCTCTGTAGATAAATGTAGTAGTGTAACTCCTGCACACACTGGGGAACTTATAGCATAGTTTCCAACCCCATCTCCCCGCTCCCTTTATTCCTTCCTTATCAGGGCCCCAGACCCTTGACTCAGTATTACTCAGTCATGCCATCAATGCAGGCTTTCTGCTTCTTAAGGTAGCATAAAATGAATCTCAAGGTGAAGAATAACTGCATTTTAAAAAAAGAATAACTTTAATTTATAATGCCAGTTACAGTTTTGAGCGGGAGTTATAACTTTTTTGTGTATCATGGAACCCTTTGGCAGTCTGAAATCCATGGGTGCCTTCTCAGAATCATGTTTTTTAAATATATAAATATATAA
Organism: Phascolarctos cinereus; assembly: GCF_003287225.1. Classification (NCBI taxonomy): domain Eukaryota; kingdom Metazoa; phylum Chordata; class Mammalia; order Diprotodontia; family Phascolarctidae; genus Phascolarctos; species Phascolarctos cinereus. The sequence continues at coordinate 664,466,335 of NW_027555847.1, read as the reverse complement.
TATTACAAAGGAAGCTAATTACATAGCAATAATTATCAATATGTCAAAAAAAAAGTTGAAGGATCCTTGTTTTAAAGTACTTGATGGGACCCAAAGTGTCCTAAAATAGAAGGAACAGAATTGTATCAGTAGCTGTGCCTATTAGCAGTCTGTGTAACAGTTTATACAGCATGATTGTGGATATGTCTTGTTCATTCCACTCTATCTCATGAAAACGTTACTTTTATCTTGCAACATGTAATAGTAGACAGTGTGTTGAACTTTGAATTAAGACAACTGGATTTATATCCTGTTTCTGACACTTACTAGTTGTGTGGCTGATGAGGTCTAGAGGTTTAGGGGTACTGGGACCTGGAGATCACAACAAGCGAGTCCTGCCCGACCCAAGCCTTCTTTCAGCCAAAGACAAAGTTTATTAAAGATCCTCCATATTAGCCAGACTCTTAAGGAGTGTCTGTGAGGTATTGGCTAGATTCTAAGGATCTGAGCATCTTAATGGACACAAGATGGACCTTATACACAGAAAGACTGTGGGAGGGATCTAGGAGTGGCCAAGTGGTTTGGGGTGAGTGGAGGAGTGGGTCTAAGGAAGATCTGAATGGGAGTGGCCAGTAATCTGGGGTGAACAGAACTCCTGGGACCTGGATGATGGACCCTAGCTAGGATTAAGTGTGGGAAATGTCTGGGGGTGGGGAGGGCATAGGGAGGGCTAGGCTAGGTTAAGGGTAACTGAGAATTGGGAGATTGGGTGTAGCCACAATGAAAGGCCAGTTGATAGGATTATAATCTCAGGCAAACTCCAGAGATTTAGCCATGTAGGAAAGTCCAGGGTTTTTCTTTTTTTGGGTGTAGCTCCCATCCTCATCATGTCCTTTTGCCAGTCACTAACTTTTGTGAGCCTCACATTCTTTATTTGTAAAAGAGGGACACCCCCACCCCCCATGGGTGGTTATGAAGTTGAAATGAGTTGTATGTGTAAATGAAGCACTTTTCAAAACTTTAAATATAATGATAATGACGTTATTTAGCACTTGAGTTTTTACATAGCGATTATCTCATCAATAATGTCTCAATAATACTGTTAGGTAGTATAAATCTCCATTTTACACTAATGAGTTACAGAGAATTTAATACAGCAAACATTTAGTACTTTCTACATGCATACTCAATGAGAATAAAATTCAGTACAACAAACATTTACTAAATAGCATATCTCAAGGAGCCCCCCATAACTTAATTCACTTCTGACTGTTCACTCTCCCATTTTGTTCTGCCTCGCCAGCCACCTGATACCCACCTACCTTCCCAGCACCTCTTTATGTTTTGTTTTCCTGGCACTTAGCATAGTGCCTGATACTTAATAGGTACTTAATAAATACAAAGGCCTTGCTGGGCACTGAAATTACAAAACAAAGATGACAGCTCCAGCATTGGAAGAATTAGCATTCTATTGATTTGTAGGGCAGGAAGCATTGTGCACAAGTCAACATTAAAAAAAATTGTGCAAAGTAAATAATGTAACCAAAGAGTTGGGGTATAGATTTACTCCTTTTTCCTCAACTTAAGAATTTGTCTGAATCCAGAAATTACCTGTTTTCTATATGCTTTAGTGGATGTGTAGTCTCATCAATATGAATCTTCCCTCCTACAATAAAGATTGACTTCTCTTGTTTATGTACTTCCATCAATTCTCTGAGGGATTCACTCGCAGAAAACTGTGCTGGGAAGCCTTACCAGTGCATCAAGGAGTCCTTTATGTAGGTAAGGGCTGTGTGGGCTGTGGGCTACTAGGACAGAGCAAACACTACTTTCACTATCACCAACATGGTTGTCTGTGGCTCACTAGAATCTTATTGGAGAGGGACTTAGTGACTTTTTCACACTTTTCTTTCCTGACTGCCAGTACCTTTGACCTTCTCAACTACTCTGATCACCTGAATATATGAGCAGCTGGTAAAGTTATGAAATTTCCAGATGACAGTAAGGTTGAGGGTTAAGTAACATTGGATGACAGAATCAAGATTCAAAACTATCTTGATGAAATTCAATACAAAATCTTATACTTGAGTTAAAAAAAAATGAACATCACAGCACTAGGATGAGGGAGACATAGTGAACATTCATCCTGTCTGAAAAAGATCTAGGGTTTTAGTGGACTGCAAGCTCATGATTCAGTAATTCAGTGCCTCCTCTGCCCCCCCCCCCAAAAAAAAGCATTCTAATGCTGCTTTAAGAGAAGCAGCACAGCTTCCAGGAATATAGAAGCAACAGTCTCTTATCAGATCTCATCTGAAATATTTTGTTCAGTTCTTACTACCATGATTTAGAAAGGACATTGATAAGCTGGAGAGTGTCCAGAGATGTGCATCCAGGATGGTGAAGGACTTGGAGTCTGTCATATAAGGAGTGATTGAAATTTTTTTTTCTTTTCTCCCCTCTCCATCACAGTGGACATGATAAACTGTGTTCTAGCATTTGAAGGACTGTCATGTTGAAGAGGGATTGGATTGATCTATTTGGCCCCAAAAGATATAACCAGAATTAATTGGTAAAGGTTGTAGATTTAGAAGAGACAAATTTAGGCTTCATGTCAGGGGGAATTTTCTAATAATTAGAGCTTTCCGAAAGTAGAATTGATTGTTCTTGAAAGGTGGTGGATTCCCCTTCAGTATCTTGGTGATACTGGTTTCCCTTGGTGATCTTACCAGTTTTCCATAAGTTCAATCATAATCTCTTTGCAAATTACTCCCAGGTTTATATATTTGGCTCGATTATCTCTTTGGACCTCAAGTCTCTTATTATCAACCTTCTGCTGGCCATCTTCACCTATAGGCATCTCAAAGTTAACATGCCCAAAAAAAGAAGTCAAGTTAACAGCCATTTGGAGAGTAAAGCATGATTGTTCTAGGTTTCACCTCAAAAATTGTGGTTTCAAGAATAACTCACTAATGGAAGAAGGGGGGACCAAAGGGATAAACGGCAGTGGAAGCATGGTGGCAAAGTCTGGAGAATGAAACATGGCCCTGGTCTATATTCATCTTAAATGGAGGCTCCAGAAAGAATTTGACAGTGGAAGAAGGGGGCTGTAGATGATAGAGGCAGAGAGGGAAGGCAGCTGAACTATGGTGACAGAATCTGGAGAATAAAATAGTCATCTTCTTCCTGAAACTCATCCGTCCTCTCAATTTCTCTGTTTACATTGAGCATACTGTCATCCTCCTAATCATCCAGGTTCATAACCTAAACTTTTCTTTTCCCTCATCCTCTATGGCATATTTGTTGCCAAATCCTTTTGATTTTTATCTGCAAAATATTTTTCATCTCTTGCCTCTTTTTTACTCCACCATGGTAGTTCAAGTACTTCACATATATTGGATCAGACTAATAGTTTTCTAAATGTTCTTTTTGTTTTCAGTCTTTCCCTTCTAGTAGCTAATCACCTGGTTCCCATGCTCCAGAATCTTCACTGCTTCTCTGTTGCCTACAGTACAAATGAGAGTTTCTGGTTATTTTTGTTTGTTTGTTTTTTTAATTGTTTTTTATTTTTATTTATATTTTTATTTTATTGTTACTTCTTGTTTTTTGTATAGCCTTTATTTTCAAATACATGTTTGCTCCCCTACCCCAACCAGCCATCCATTGTAATGAAGATTTTAAAAAGAAGGGAAAAAAGTGGTTTAGGAAGACCAATCAACACACCAGTTTTGTCTGATGGCATATTACATATTCCACATCCATAAACCACCCACCCTTAAAGGGAGGAATCATTTTTTTATTTTTGGTTCTTTTCTGGTGCCAAGCTTGGTCATTATTGTTGCACAGTGTTCAGTGTTTATGTTTACATTGATGAAGTCATTGTGTAGATTCTTTTCCAGGTTCTGTTTATTTTACCCTGGGTCAGTGCATGTAAACCTTCCCATCCAAGCCTACCTTTCAAACCAGATTTCATAGTATTCCTCTTCATCGTCTAGATGATCTTGGATATTTTTGATCTCTTAGTTGGCAAATTGGATGCCCTTATCTCAGTCCTTCTGCTTCTTGACCCTTCTCTAGTATTTCAATACTTCTGACTCTACTCTTTTTCTTGATACTATCTCCTTCCTGGATTTTAATTATCAACTATGTACAGGTGATTTATATATCTAGTCATAGTCTCCTAAGCTCTAGTCTCACCTGACCAGCTTCCTGTTGGACATTTCAAATGAAAAATGCCATTAGCATATGAAGCTCAACATGTACAAAATAAACATAAAAGAATCATTATCATCACTTCCAAAGCACTTCCAAAATTCTTCTGAAATTTCTGTTAAGGGAGTTATCAACATTCTCAGCCTTTGTATCGTCCTTTACCTGTTACTCATCCCACATACTCAATTAATTGCCAAGTCTTGCTACTTCTACCTTCAGCTTTTTTGCAGTAGCTAATATATTATGTTATATCCTTGTACACGATTTGTTTAGCTATTCCCCATTTGATAAGAATCTGATTTCTTTCTTCCTCTTTGCTATTACAGAAAAGTGCCGCTTTAAAATTTTGGAATATATGGGCCCTTTCTGTTTTGGATCTCATAGACTTTATTTTCTATTTACACAAGTCAGTTTGTGGAGGGAGAGAACACTAACAATTAGGGAGTTAGGAAAGGCTTCTCATAGAAAATGGCGCCTAATCAGCTTGAAGGAAACTAGAGATTCTAAGAGGCAGACATGAGAAGGGAGTGTGTTATGGGGACAGCTTGTGCAAAAGAACTGAGAGGTAAGAGAGGGAGTGCTGAATTTGGGGATCAATAAGGGAGCCAGTTTGGCAGGAATATAGCATGGATTGAGGATGAGGATCTAGGATTAGAAGGGTGGAATAGACCTAGAAAGGGAATCTGGATTAGTTTATGCAGGATTTTAACTTCCACTTTTAGGAGTTTATATTTGATCCTAAAAGCAGTAGGGAGCTGATAAGGCAAATGTTAATAGTTTATGAATTTCTTGAATGCAGGAACGGTTTTGATTTTTCACTTTATATATTGCCAATTTTATTATCTTCATGGCATCTCTTATATATGTCCCTTTCTCTTCTCTAACACTGCCCTGGTCCAGATCCTTATCGTTTCATGTCTGGACTGTTGTAATAGCCTTCTGGTTAGCCTCACTGTCTCAAAATCCCACTCTAGTCAGCTGCAAAAGCACAAGTATAAGCGTGTCTCTGTCTGTCACCCCCCCCACCCCCCCTCAGTAAACTCCAGTGGCTCCAGTCTGACCACACTCAACCACTTTTTAGTCTTCATGACCTTTACGTTCCAGTGACACTGGCCTCCTTGCTGTTCTGGAATGATACTCTTTCTCTACGCTCTGTGCATTTTCATTGTTCCCCCTGTTAGGAGTGCTCTTTCTTCTCATTTCTGACTCTCTGGCTTCCTTCAGGACTAAGCTAAAATCCTGCTTTCTGCAAGAAGCCTTTCGCATTCTCCCTTAATGTTAGTACCTTTACTCTGAGATTGCCTCGAATTTATCCTGTGTATATAGTGTTTGTACATAGTTGTTTGCATATTGTCTCCTCCATTAGAGCGTGAGTGGCTTGAAAGAAGGGACTTGCTTTTGCCTGTCTTTGCGTTCCCCAGGGCTTAGCACAATGCCTGGCACCTAGTAAGCACGTAATGTTTCTTGATCTGATTTGATGTGACTTGTATGTACTAGGTACTGAATGAATATTTTTTTTCAAGTCACTGAGTGACATGGTCAGCTGCTTGCTTTAGGAATGTCATGTGGATAGTGGATTGGAGGGGGAAGATATTGGAAGCAGGGAGAGTGATTATGAGTTTTATCATAGGCGGTGGAGCCAAGATGTCAGACTAGTCAGAAGCAGTAGAGCTGATTTCTCTACAAAATGCATCAAACTCAATCCTGATAGGGAAATCCAGAAAAGTTTTCTAGCCCAGCTTAGCACAGGGAGACAGAGAAGTCTGCAGACATTAGGGACAGGCTTGGGCCAAGAGAACAGTGAAGGTGTGAAACATTCCACCACCCAGGGAAAGGCTGTATACCGGGGCAAGAGGAGATTCCAGACCCATTCAGAATACCACAATGGAAACAAATTCCAGTGCACAGCTTTATTGCTCATTACCCAGTCCCGGATCACAGAACCAAAGCAAACTGAGAAGGGGGACCTGTAGATGGGAGGCCTTGAGTGGTATACTGAGATGGGAGGAGTTTAAGAAGCCAGTGTGGGTCAGACCCTAGGAGTAAAAGGAAGTTTCAGTATCTAGCCCAGCCTGCAAAGGTAGAATAACAAGGACAGGAATCAAATAGGAGACTGCAAGTCTGCCACTTTGAACCAACAGAATTTTTCCAGCTGGCTTATAGGGAATGAGTCCAGCAGCAATCTATAGTCTTTCAAACCTGTCAGGAATTTGCAGAGCCCAGACAAAGGGCAGCAGTTAGACTTTGCCCTGTATCAGACTACTTTAGGAGCAATGAAAGCTTTCACATCCCCAGTCTGAGAGATCCTGGAATAACACACCAATAAAGTAGCAACAGGACCGATTCAGACGTTCCCTCTAGAAGTCTTCGCACAGTGCTTGTCACATTGGTGGTACTTCATAAATGTTCATTGACTCTATCACTCTGGGTATGGGCCTTTGACATAGAGTCCATCAGACACCTCCTGAAAGAAATCCCAAAATGAAAACTCCTGGGAATATCATAGCCGAAATCCAGAATGTCCACTTCAAAGAAAAGGTACTGCAAGCATGCAGAAAAAAAGAATTCGGGTACCAAGGAGCCACAGTCAGAATCACATGGGATTTATCATCGACTACTATAAAGAAGCAGAAAACTTAGAATACTGTATTCTAGAAGACAGAAGATACAGGCTCATGGCCAAGAATAACTTACTCAGCAAAACTGAGTATGATGTTGTAAGGGAAAAAATGAACTCTTAATGAAATAGGCAGAGCGAGGGGTAGAAGAAAGGGAAATAGAAGAGAAGGGAATAAGCCTTCATGTAGCACCTCCTATGTTCCAGGCACTGTGATAAATGCTTTACAGTATTATCTTATTTGATCCTCACGACAACCCTGTGAGGTAGGTGAGGAATCTGAGTTAAGTAGAAATTAAGTGACTTGCCCAAGGTCACAAAGCTAATAAGTGTTTGAGGTGGGATTTGAACTCAGGTCTCCCAGACTCCCAGTCCATAGCTCTATTCCCTGTACCACCTAGCTGCCTCTAACTAGAGGAAATAGAAGACTTTGAAGCATTCCTGATGAAAAGACCAGAGCTGAAGTTGAAACACAATAGTGAAGAGAAACATAAAAAGGTAGGTGTGACTTGATGGTAAAGAACTAAAAAAGAGGATAAACTGCTTACATTCAAATGTGGGGAGATGATATAAGCTTTCCCTCTAAAACCATGTCATCACGACTCAGAGGGAACCTAATTAACTTGAGTGCTTGGGAAACATTCTGTTATGTCGAGAGAAGAATGGACAGAGAGGGGAACCTCTTAAGAGGGGGATCTCTTAAGATCATACACTGGGGCAGGGGGCAAAGGGGCGAGAAGAAGGTTAGGGGTTATGGAGGGAGACAAAAATGATGATACTGAAGAGAAGACTTGAATAGGAACAGTCAGACTAGGGGAGAACAAGGAGTGGCTAGTGTTATGAGAGCCAAGAGAAGTTATTCAGGAGGTAGAGGTATACTGAACCATATCACAAGCTGACCAAATAATGCAAAAGGATGATTAGCAATTAAGAGATCATGAGAAGGTTTTATGATGACAGTTTAAGTTGAGTGGTCAGGTCAGAAGCCAGACTGAGAAGTGTTGAGAGGTAGTAAGGAGGGGAGGAAGTAGAAGCAACAATGGTTTTTTTCTAGGAGTTTAGTAATAAAAGGAGGAGAGACATTTAGGATAGTAGCTTGAAGGGATGGAAGGGTCAAATGAAAGTTTAAGGGTGGAGAAAACTTAAGCACATGTGTGGGGATTAGAGAAGAAGCCAATAGATTGAGATTGAAGATGAGAGGAGGTAGGGGGTAGATATAATCAAAGGGGCAAACTTTGGAGGTGATAGTATCAAGAGCAAAGTAGAGGAGTTGAATTGGGCTTGAGCTGGAGCTTGACTCAGATATACAGATTACTAGATAGAGGATGGAGTTAGAGGTGGGGATGGGAAGAGGAATCTTTCAAATAGGTGCGGGAAACTTTGCTTGCTATTCTCCTTCTCAACCCATCTCAAATTTGTTAGTGTTCTCTTCCCCTTGAAATTACTCTATATTTGCCTATTTATATCTTATATCCATCCCAGTAGAACGTGTACTTCAGGGATCATTTCTAGCACATGGGCTGACACATAGCACATATTTGCCTAATTGTTACAGCTAGGAGTGAATTGAATCTGTTATATGTGAAGGACAGTAAAGAATATGATGTGGTTGAATCAGAGCATCCGCAGTGGGAGGAGAAAGATATTTCATGGAGAGCCCTAAATCCAAAGCAAAAGAGTTGGATCCAGTAGGTAATGAGTTGAAGGCATTGTTAAAGATTTGAGTTAGGGTAATGACATGTTTCAGTGTTTTCGGTAGTCAAGGGATCCATTCAGGATGAATTAGAAAAACAGGGAAGGTTGTTTCAGCAATATAGGAATAAGACAGTGAAGATCAGTAACAGTGGGGTGGTGTAAGTTGAGTTGGAGAATGAACACATTGGAAGGAAAAATCAAGAGGATTTGGTGGAAGACAGGTCCTTTGGAAGACCTGTGGGTGGAAGGAGTCAGACTGCTGGGGACTTTGAGGCTTATGTCCTAGAACTTATGGGGAGTGTCAGAGTCAAGGAAAGAACTTGTCTCTGAGCTTGTATTTAATGGACCCCTTTTCTTTCTTGGCTTCACCCTTTGCTCACCCCATGTGTTTTTAATTATCTACTGTCTGTCTTCCAATTATTGCCACAAGGGTTACTGGCCTGCAGCACAGACTGCTGGCATGGTCTGGAAAGAGCAGATGGCCATTCATTTTGAATCCTCTTGTTCAAAGGTGGCACTTTCAGAATTTGACTTCTAATTCAGCTTCCCATTGTGGTGTTTGCTTAGGGCTGAAGGGATTTTTACATTGGAGAGGCAGCATCCAGAAACATTTGCCTAAGTTTCCTTTGGATCTGTGATAGTCCCAGGCAACCAGCTTGATTCTCTTCTATCCAGTTCTTCAAAAAATAGTAACTCTCCTGTTCAAAAATAGCGTCTTTAGGAATTACTACTCTTCTTTAAAGTAGTATTAGTGTTAAGCAAATTTATCAGAGATTTGTGTTTAGTTCAGATGAGGTCATTGTATACCTCTAGATACCCCTCTACTCTTCTACTCATTTGGATAATTCTGTATATCATTGGATAATAGATGAAGAAATTTATATGCCATGTTTGCAAGGCTTGGTTACCATGCTAAATTTGTCACATGAATTACCAAGTTTGCTTTCAGCAGATTTCAGCTCCCTAGAAGAGAAATTTCTATAAGAGGAGGGGAGTGGGGAGCGAAAATGGGATGACAGGCATTTATTTAAGCATCTTCTATATATCAGACATCATGCTAAGTGCTTTGCAAACATTATCTTATAGAGGGAGTCTTAATTATTTGGCTCACAATTTTTTTTATTTTAAGGTTTAGATTTAGAGCTAAACAAAAGATGAATTGACTGTTTGGCAAGGTAGTAGGTTATCTTAGCGCTGGATTTCTTTAAATAAAAATTGGTTATGTCTTATGATGAATATTATAGAGGAAATTGGGGTGGGGTGGAGGGAATGGGCTTGACCAGATGGCCACTGAGCTCCCTTCTAATTCTGATATTTTTTGGTTTTTTAATGGTTTTTGGACTACTCTACAAAAGCTTATTCATTTTCACAATATGTATGAAGGTCATTACTAGTAGTACTATCTTAGTTGTAAATCTAACTGCTATTTATAATTTTTGTGAGAAATGCATTCTAAGTTCCAACTACAGATATCTTTACCTTTCCCACCTAATTCTTTATTCCTCAAACCAAGCTTAAGGCTTTTACTTGTCTAAAATGTTTTCAATTTCATTTAATTATATTTAGTAAACATTCATTATATTTATATACCCAGTGCCTGGCATTTAATAAATGTTTGTTAATTGACTGATTCATAGTCTTAGCTATGTTATTTCAATGTTAAGGAAACTGAATCTTGGAGGAGTGAAGTGACCTCCTCAATGAGAATTAGAATCCAGGTCTCTGATGCCTAGTTAAGGGCTCTACACTATACCTTGATGACATTGCATTATATTCAAATTCTTAAAGAACTGAGTCCAAATGCTATTCCTTCTCTATTGGAAAAATAACGAAAATTTTGAATTTTCAGCTTTAACTGTAGGTGCCATGCTGTCCAATTTCTGCCCTAGAAATGTATACCTGTAGAATAATACCCCTACAACTTAATCTGATTTTTTAAAAAGTGATTTGCAGTTTTATTATTGTCATATAGTAAAAATAATTTATGGTTTAAATAAACTACTGCTGGTGATCAGATACCTCTAATTCAGTATTTAATTGCAAGCTAAACACTGACTGCCTTGTAAAAGTCAGTGCCTTAATTAAAGTGAGCTGAAAATATGTACAATCAGCTTTGGCATCCTATAAAGCTGGTACCTCAAGTGAGACTAATTTTGAGAATGAGACTAGTCCTAGATTTATTTAGGCATTTGTAGTTTGGCCCTTTGGGGAGAGTCTGGTTTCCTTATCATGAGTAGTGATGATATTATAGGGACAAAGGACATAGAGAATTCTCCATCACTGGAATGCTTTAGAAGCAGATACGTGACAAAGTAGATAGAGTGCTGGGCCTGGAATCTTGAAGATCTGGGTTCAAGTCAAATCTCAGACATTTACTAGCTGTGTGACTCTGAGCAAATCACTTAACCTTTGTGTGATTAATTTTCATCATCTTTAAAATGGGTTTAATAATAGCACCCACCTCTCAAGGTTGTTGTAAAATGGCTATGTACTGTGAAAATGCCAGCTGTTATTAGCTATTATCTTCAGATAGAGACAGGATGATCACTAGTTAGGAATATATTATAGAAAGTATTTATACTTAGGGTCATAGATCTATATCTGGAAGGAACCTCTAGTCCAGTTATCTCATTTTGCAGATTAGGAAACTGAGGCCAGATGGGGTTAAGTGACTTCCCTAAGGACTAAAAGATCTCTGAATTTATCATTAAACTTATAGAACTTGAGTTATAAACAATTCATGAGTCTCCAGGGGTGATTTTGTGATGCCCATTTTGTTCTGCTCTCCACTCAGGATATGATATTATATATCATCCTGTCTGCAGATCATACTTTTTTGTCCATTTTAAAAAATAGTCTTATTTGGCACCTTTTTGCTGTCCTTTTGTGACCACCATTCTTCTCTTCTCTCCCCCCCCCCCCATTTCAGCTCTTTGAGCACATATTTCCTGGCTTTGTTTTTGTCTTGTATACATGAAAAAAAAATCATTATCTTAAATCATTGACCTATTTGGTTGTAGATACCAAATTCTATTGCCTGTTGTCCTATAAAATGATCTATTAAAGATAAAACTGCAGAGGTTCAGTAAAGTTCCTTACCGGGAACCAGTAATTCTGGTCCATGGGAGATCTTATCTTTAGAATAAGTCTTTGTATTCATCGTGCAAGGGAATCCCAGTGCAAGTGTACACATAAGGGATTTTATTTCTTAGGATATCATCCTTTTCAGGTAGTAGCTTTTTTCTGATTTTTTTTTTTAAGGCAAATATTCAGTGTCAGGAAATTTCATATATGCTATCAGAGAGAGAGAAGTATTCAGCAATAACTAACTTCTCTAGTCTAATGTTGATAGTGAAAGAAACTGGCCACTTGTCCCGGAGGATAAAGCCTAAATGATTGCCTAGATTGTGAGCCTTTCCTCCATTGACCATATAGTTCAGAGATAGGCTTTTGGTTTAAAACACATGTTTGTTTGTTTCCCTTTAAGTTTTCAAGTTAAAAGTAAGATTATGGAAAGGTAGAATTACTACTTACCCATATATGGGAACTATATTTTTGTGGGGCTTGATCTTATATCCTTCCCTTTACGCTCTTCTCCACATCTGAACCATGAGGTCTCAAGGTTGGTTTTGGTACTCCTGGTATAAATGGATATAACTTGTGACCTGTTTTAAAATTTACTCTCTCTACTGGCCTAAGATTTGTCATCAAGAGTGAGTCAAGAAGCATTTTTAAGTGCCTACTATGTGCCAGGCACTGTGGTAAACACTGGGTATACAAAGAAAGGCAAAACAAAACAAATTTCTTGCTCTCAAGGAGCTCACAGTATAATGGGGGAAACAAACATGTAGATAACTACAAGCAAGATATACACACCACACAGATCTAGATAGATATGTACATACAGGAAAAATTGGAGATAGTCACAGAGGGAAAGGAGCTATCATTAAAAAGAGATCAAAAAAGGCTTCTTGTAGAAGGTGAGGTTTTTACAACTCACCTATCAGACTAATATGACAAAAAAGAAAATATTAAACTGGGACACTAATGCATTGTTGGAGTTGTGAACTGATCCAGCCATTCTGGAGAGCAATTGAAACTATGCCTAAAGGGCTGTAAGACTGCATAGCCTTTGATCCAACAATACCACTTCTAGGTCTGTATCTCAAAGACATCCAAAAAAAGAGAGAGAGAACCTATTTGTACAAAAATATAGTAGCTCTTTTTGTGGTGGCTAAGAATTGGAAATCAAAAGGATACCCATTGATTGGGGAATGGCTAAAAACAAGCTATGGTATATAATTGTAATGGAATATTATTGTGCTATAAAAAATGACAAGCAGGATGATTTCAGAAAAGCCTGGAAAGACTTACATGAACTGATGCAGTGAAGTGGACAGAACCATGACAACATTGTATACAGTAATAACAATATGGCAGTAATGATCAACTGTGAAAGACTTAGCTATTCTTGACAATACAATGATCCAAGAAAATCCCAAAGATGAAACATATTATCTGCCTCCAGAGAAGGAACTGATATTGTTTGAATATAGACTGAAGCATGCTATTTTTCACTTCCTTTCTTCATTCTTTTTCTTTTATTCAAGTCTAATATGGAAATGCTTTACATGATTACATATGTATAACCTGTGTCTGATTGCTTACTGCCTGGGGTTGGGGGGAAGGAGGGATAGAATTTGAAACTTTAAAAAAATGGTTTTAAAAATTGTTTTAATATGTAATTGAAGGAAAAAAAAGAAAATATATTTTTAAACAAAGGTGAGGTTTTAGTTGAGTCTTAAAGGAAGCCAGTGAATCGAGGGAGAGGGTGATTGAGGAGGGAGAGCATTCCAGGCATGGGGGACAGCAACAGAAAATGCCCAGAAGTGAAGTGACTTGTGTGAAGAAGAGGAAGGAGGCCAATGTCACTGGTTACAGAGTATGTGGTGGTAGGGGAAGTAAGGTATAAGAAGAATAGAAAGGTATATAGGAAATGAATAGGTTATGAAAGGCTTTAAAACCAAATGGGATTGGAGCCTTTTTTTTTTTAAACTGCCTCTTCATTATCATTCTTATTTGTATTTTATAATGTTTGTGTCTGAGATTATGAACTTCTGGAGGGCAGGAATTGTTCTCTGCATGTCTTCTATGAATTTTTCATGGTGATAATTATGATACCATTTTAATTAATACCTAGTAGAGGGGACCTCCAGTAGATATCTTATGATGTTGAAAATAATGGTGATACCCGAAGGGTTTCTAAGGATACATGTAATCATCTGTAAGAGTTCATTGAATGGAAAATTAGAGCTTTGTATAGATCTAGACCACTGAACTGAAAATAATTCCATAGGCATTGACTGTCTTAGAAATAGTTCAAAACTGTTTCTGAATCTTCTAATTTAAAAAGTGGCTCTAGAGATGATGTGGAGATGGTAAATATGCCATCATATGAACCATACTTAGAACCCAGGCCCTTCATGTTCACCTCTGGGCCGGAGTTCATCTGATTGATAACCTTCCCAAGAAGAGACTGTAGTATTATTATCTCAGAACCTAAAACCGTAACTCAATCTGTATTTAGCTCCTAGATTTCACCAAGCAAGCCAGAAAGCTTTCTATGGACTATCAGGGAAGGTGGTCTGGCTATATTTATACTTATTTCACTATCTGTTGTAGCATAGTTATTTGTATAGAGGTCTTCCCTATCATTGATTAGATTGTGTGCTCCTTGAGAACAAAATTTTATATGTATTTTTTTCTTTTGTGTCCTTAGTTACCTACACATTGCTATTGCTGTGAACATCCAAGTGGGTGGTTGTTAAATTGAAACTGGACTACCATTCGTCATTTTAACCATGCCACAAAAAGTTCAGTGGTTCCAACTGTTCTTTGGACAAGTCTTAAGAACTTTTCCTTCAAGCTTAGAAGTTCTTTTCTAGCCTGCACAATTCTGGTTGTCCTGTCTCATTTGTCTCTCTTATTATAGGTGTAAGTATAACTCTAGAAAAAACCCTGACTTTGTAGTCAGACTCCCTTGGGTTCAGATTCTCTGCTCTCACATTTAATTGCCTTGATGACCATAGATAGTTAGCTTCTCTGGATCTCTTTGATAAAATGAGGATTTTGGACTATTTGGATGTCTGAGTTCGCTTCTAGGTTTAAATTTTCTGTCATCTCTGCTCAGTTTCCTCTAGCAATAGAAATACAGACAATTTGACTTCTTCTTCTAAACTGTCTCAGATTTAGCTGTGTTCTGTTCTGTCTCTGTTCTGTCCACTAAGTGCTCTAGCAGCCCCTGACCTTCCTTTTTTGAATCTTAACTAGCAACAGCTAGGCAGTAGCTGACTTCATTGGTCCTTTGGAAAAATAGTAGGTGCATTCTTGGTAGGGAGGGTAACCAGTGAAAAGGCATGGAATGTCCTGTGTGATGAACAACAAGAAAGCCAGTGCCTCTGGACTATGGGTAATGAGTACAGTGCAAGAATCTTGAAGAAGGAGGAAAGAGATAGGTTCTGAAGGTCTATAAAAGCCAAATAAAGCACTTTATGTTAGATCCTGGATAATAATTATTGAGTAGGATAGGTGACGTGGTTGGACCTGCTCCTAGGAACAAAACAGTTTGGCAGCTTAATGGAGGACAGACTGAAGTGAGGGAGAGATTTGGAGGCAGGGGCTCAGCCACTGGGCTCTTACCATAGTGTGGGTATGAGGTGTTCCACCAAGGTAGTAGCTGTGTATATAGGGAGAAGGGAACATTTACCAAGATGTGAAGGTAGGAAAGATTAAACTTGGCAACAGATTGAATACAGTGAGTGGCCTCATTCTCTGTGCATAGCACTCTGGCTTCCTCCCATTTCCCTCTGTACAATTTAAACCATGCTTCTGAGGACTTGACACACCTATCTTCTGTGTACTTTCTGCCCTAAGAGAGCTAATAATTATTCACTTATAACCAAGAATACAGTTGGGAATTTAGTCTTAAGTATCCCGTTTGGGAAAGGGAGTGTCTTTTTTGACCACTTTGGAGCAGTCTGAGGGCCTGTTAGCCTGGAAAGCTGTTTTCTTTGTTTTTCCACATTCCAAGTCTTGGATTTATGCTGAGCCAGAGGAACCAAAACCCATTTATGTACAGCTAGGCACTTTGGGGGGGGGGGTGCAATGACTTTTTAACGTGTTCCTGCTTATGCTGCTTCTTTTCAGTAGACAAGAAGGTCATGGCAGTGTTATTTATTCAGCGTACAGGAATAATGAGTAATGCTAGTTTGGAGAGAGACTTGTTCATTTGCCAGACATTTTAAGGAATGGAATAAGTTTTAGGGGGTTTGAATCTTCAACCCATTTAATAGTCTAAGCAGTGGCGAGTTTCAGTGTGATCGTAGATTTACATACGGAAAGGACCTAAGAGGTCATTTTCTAGATAAGGACTGTGAGTCCCAGAGAGATTAAATGATTTGCCCAGAATCATACAGGCGACACTTAGACCCAGATCCTTTGACTTCAGGTCCAGCAGCCTTTTAAGTCAACTCATTTATAACAGGGATTTATTAACTGCCTACTATGTGCCAGGCACCATGCCCACACTAAAAATAAGAGGGTTGGACTAAAATCAGAACAGTCTTGTATATTGCATTCTACTTCCTGTGTAGCAGGGATAATGTTACCTTAATGCTGAAATTAAATCTGATTCCATCTTTCCTACTAGATACTAAATAACTGACAAATAGGTAGTTTCTGTAGTAGTGCCCTTTTGATGCAAATGGCTGTTCAGTAATCCCAGTTATTTCCAGCCTGTCATTTCCACCAACTCTGATATGCTTTCTTTTGTTAGTTAGCATTTGGCTTGCTTATTTGGTAGTAGGTAGGAACCTGGACTGCTTTGGAAATCCATCTACAATGCATAAGTAGATGACTTTATGTGACTACTCTCCGAAGTATTACTACTTATTCTTGGAGAGTAAGGAGTGCTAGAAGTAAATGCTATAAGCAGAGCTGAAGACTTAGAAGTCAATCATTAAACATTTATGAATTGCCTACTTTGTATCATGCACTGAGTTTAAAGGTATGTGAATAAGATTTTGTATATGAAGGTTAAAACCATGGCTTCTCTATTATGGGCTTAAGAGCATCATTTGAACCAAGAGAGAGGCACATTGGCATTTGAATCTGCTCTGGGTCTTCTTCCTGGCCTGTCCAAAAAGCAGATTTACTCATACCAGGTGACCTCGAGCTTGACTTCTGGTCTAAGACATTTTAAGTGTAGTGTTTGAGGATTTCTTTGCTTGTTTCTATTTCTGTAATTATAGCATGTTAAGCAGTGAGGGGCCTCTTTGCCCAGACCCTGTGCAGACACTGTGAAATTAACTTTCTTACCCTCCAACAGGAGTCAGACTCAACTGACATTTCCAAAGGACTGCTGTTGAACTGGCTGTTCTTGGCACTCATTCTCTACCTTCAGGAAGGGTGCGTGGAGATTAACATTCTAATTTGCTGGTGCTTAATTGCTGTTAACTGTTGGTGGGCACTGGGAATTGATCACACTGTGGGGGTGGAAAAAGAGACTCACTAAAACCCCTAGGACCTTATCTCCAGAAACCAAGTTTAACACACAAGGCTTAAAAGTTTTATTGATGACCAATTTGGGGAAAGTATGTATATGTATTAGTGCTGTTTGAAAAAAGAATATCTGGGCTGGGATTCCCAAGTAGCCAAACTGTGTTGTCCAATGAAGAAATGTTTGAAGGGAGCTCAGAATGTGGACATTTGGGGAATTTAGTATCTTTTGTCCCTAAACTTGTAACATCATCAAATCACATATTACCAAAGCAGAAGTCTGGGGAACTGTGCCTAGGAATCACTTCATCACCATTGGAAATGCAGCCATCCTTAGCTGGGAACACAGCAAGCATTTAACAGTGCATTACAATGCCACACTCCCATCTAAAAGGGAAATGAAAGGTAGAATAGCCAGTTGAAGCTACCAGGGGAGTTGAATGGAGCAGAATGTAATTACCTCATCTGGACTTTGGCCAAGGCCCCAGGTTTACTGCTCCTAATCTTGGAAAATTTGGCCAATGATTTTAATGTCCGTAAGTGCTAAGAACCTTGGGTTTCTTTTGCTTCTTTGCAAGGCAATAACTTTGACAACATCAAGCCTTGGAAGCACAGCCAGATGCTGGATGAGGGTAGAAACAGGAAGCAGAGTGTCTCTTAATAGAAAGTCTTTTGATTCATGTAGTGGGAATTGCTTTAGGTCAGAGGCAAAACTTCCAATTTCTTGCTCTTGTCCTAACCAAAAGGCACACACAACTGTAACTATTGTAAGAAAGATTTTAGGGGGCTGGGCTTCCACAGCAGGATAAGAAATTCCAAGACCTTGTGGATAGTCCCTCAACCAATCAGAAGGTGCCCCAACTTTTCTGCAAACAGCTAGTTCCCTAAGAAAGAGCCCTAGAGGCTAAACTGGTTGCAACCCATTGGGTTCAAGGACAGGGCTTCTACTGGGCAAAGGCTTTTCTTCACCGCACTTGCTTAATAAGCATATTGAATATGAACTGACACACCCCAAGGGTGGAGATAGCCACCATTTTTGAACATGGGACCCATGAAGTGAGCAAAGTTAACAGAACATGGACGAACATGAAATGGGCTGTCCAGGAAGGGTGTAACTCAGATGAACTAGACCAATCATAGCCCTGATGAGTGGAGGAGTATGGATCTTACTAACGGTTTAAAGTTGATTCTACCACTGAACCCCGGTGCCCACGTGCTATTAAAGTACATCGTGCCTGTCTCCCTCTTGAGAAGTGTAATAAAGGCTTTCCTTCACTCACTGTAGTAGATTTTTGTTTCAGCTAGTACCTCCTTTCTTTTCATATTAAACATATATATGTGCAATTTAGGACTTCCCAGATGTGGTATGAGCAGAGTACAGCAATATTATCACCTTAAGACCTTAGGTAGAGAGCAAGCCTAGAATGAGGAAGAATTGGTTTCAAGTCCTATCTTTGCCCTTTATTGACTTATACTGTAAGCAGATCACTTAACTTCTCAGTGCCCTTTGCAGATCTCTCAGACTCAGGCAATTGTTGGGGGAATTTCTTCCCTGGGAGTTGAATATACTGATGAAATTACAGGTCAGCTATTGCAGAATATTGAGTTAGTTTGGCTGCTGTGTTGATGCGTTTTGAGCTTACAGTGCACTGAAACCCTAGACCTCTGTGATGAACTGCTGCCTAGTTCTCTCTCCCATCTTAAACTTTAGGTTCAAAAAAATCATCACAAATATGACTCTATATGTGTATCCATTAATTTTATTCTGTTTGTTTTGATGGAATATTTTAGCCTCTCAGGATCTTTTTGTCACTCTGTGTTAGCTATCCCTCCTAGCTCAGGTCTTTTGCTAATTGCACAAGCATGCTATCTATATGTCTTAATACAAGTCATTAATAAAAGTGTTAAATAGCACAGGGCTAAGTGTGGATCCCAGAGGCACTTAAGAGACCTACTTCCTCAATGACATGAAATCATTGATGACTCTCAAAGTCTAGCTGTTGAACCAATTCCCAATCTACCTAATTGTATTATCCTTTAACCTGTAAATATCCATCTTGTCCACATGAATATTAGGTGAAACTTTGTCAAATGTTTTCCTAAAATCTAGGCAGACTATGTTTACAGCTTCCCCTGGTCTTATTCTAGATTCAGTAAGCATATGTTAAATCACTTACTTTTCAGGCACTGTGCTAAATGTTGGCTATACAAAGAAAGAAAAAAGACAGTCCCTGATATCAAGGAACTTGGTGTAAAGGAAGAGATAACATGCAGATGACTATGTACAAACAAATCACATACTGCATAGTCTCAGAGGGAAGGTAGTATCATTAAGCAGGAAGCTCGGAGGTGAAGGTGAGGAAGGAGATAGTTCTAGGCAGTTTGGAAATGGAGTGTCATGTTTAGCGAGAGGCTGGTGTCACTGGAATTCATAGTTTGTAAAGGGGAGTAAGGTAATAGGAACACTGGAGAGGTATCTCATAACACCATTATGAGAAAGAGAGAAATGGAGCTAGTCTGATGCCACCTATTCTTGGAACTGATACTGGCTCTGTGTAAGATTACTGCTTCCTCTTTTAGATACTCACTAATTGTCTCTTAGTTAAAATTCCCAAACTCATGTGGCTAGTATTGAAGTCACAGAATCTGCAAATTTCCTTTTACAAACATTCAGACTGAGACCCATCGACGAGAAATAACTTGCCCAGGTAGTCCAGTGGATTTTTAAGTTCGTGGAGGGCAAGGATTGTTTTCTGATTTTGTTTTGTTTTGTGTCCATAGCGTAATGTCTTGCATATAATATGCACAGTAGTTACTTGTTAAATATTTGTTACATTGAATTGAACCTTTCAAGAGCATTATGAAGGTGTAACTGTCACTCCTTTCCTTTTTTTCTCTGAAAAAGAGCGGCTTCTAAGACATTGTTCCTCATTCCAAAGGCAGGCTGACTTTTCCTCCAAAGTCTCAAGATGAAATGGAAGGGATGGGGGCTGCCATCTTTGGGACTGATCAAGCTAGACTTAGTTATCTTAACTGTCAAGCCCTTTCTGTGTAGAAGGGGACTGTAGAAATTATGTATGTCAACCTCTTTATTTTACAGATGAGGAAATTATAAGCAAGCTATAGTTAGTGATTTGCCTTTGTTCACACAGCTGGAAAATGGTAGAGACAGAGCTGGGATTTGAATGACATTCTCCTGGTTTTGGTGCAGTCTCTTTTCTCCATACCTGGCCACCTAAGTGAGCCAGGCTATTGGAAAAAAAATGCCTTGTTTTGAGGACTGCGACATTTCAGGATGCTGTCCTGTTAGAAATAACTTTTAGAGCTTTAGTGCAATGTAGTGTGGCTGCATGCAGTGTAACCTAATTTAATAGGTACCTTATAAAAAGAGCTGTGATTTTAGAGCACCATTGAACAGGCCTTCAGATGCCTAGTAAACTGACTAGTATTTGAAGCGGTATGTTAATGTGGTGCTGAATCCCCTGTTGCGTATCTGCTTAACTAATGGTTTCTAAACAGGTTCTTGCTCTCCAAGATGGTCTGTGTTCTTTTTTTTCTGACACACTCATTTAATTTCTAACTCACAAGGCATTTGCTTATTTATTTTCATTGTTCTTGATAATAATTCTAAGCCATTAGAGGGGAAAATTATATTCAAAAATGCTGTTTCACACTTTATTTGTTTGATGATTTAGAGCGATAGAAAATAGCACATTTGCTGGCTTTTATAGTCTGATAATTATTCACATCCATCAAGCCATTCCAGGGGAATAAACAAACCACCGTGAACATTACCCTATTAATAGCATCCTCTGTGGCAGGCATCCGGGCAGGATCTTTCTTATGTTCACTGAGTTGGATATAGAGGGTATGTTTCTTTCTGATTATCTTACTTTATCTCAGATTCTCAGATTGCTTGGCTAGTAAGGAATCTTTAATAGAAGTATAGATTTATTAGGTATTGATAAATATGATGAGCCCAAGATCTGAAGGTGAATCATAGAATCATAGATTTAGAGCTAGAAGGGGCCTAAGAAGCCATTGAGCCCAGCCACTCATTTTTGAGGAAACTGAGGCCCAGGAAGGCTAAGCTTTTACATATCTAAGGTAGCATTTGAACCTGGGTCTTCTTGATTCCAAGTCAGGTACTCGGTCAACAAGCAGCCTCTTTAGTTAGCTTGGATGATTTTGCAGGTAGGACCCTTCATTGCCTTACTTGACCATATTTAGAATCAAATGATGGAATTTTAGAGTTCAGAGGCAATTTAATTAAATCCCATCATTTTACAGATAAGGAAAAAGAGAGTATAGAAAATATAAAGGACACGCCCATGTTGGGGGTAGGGGTGGGGTACTATGCTGAGTGAAAATGACTTGCCTGAGGTTTTTATAGGTTCGCATTAAGTTAATATGGCATTAAGAAATGTTAGAGCCATGAAAGTAATACAGGCAGTGTTTATAGATGACTCATTCCAGAAGTTAATAGGTGGTATCATAATTTTACTTGGTTTTAAGAAATGTTTTCTTGATATAAAAAAAAATTGTCACTTTCCACTGACTTTTACCCCCTTTCACAAAAAATAATTTAGTCGTTAAACATTTGTTAAGTGACTACTGTGTGCCAGATACTGTGCTAAGCCCTGGGGATACAGAAAGAGAGAAGATAGTCCATGTCCTCAGGAGCTCACAATCTAATGGGAGAGACAATTATGTACAAATAAGCTCTCTATAGGAGAAGATGTAGAAGAGGCTTGCACAGCATGCAGCCCATGGGCTGCTTGTGGCCTGCCAAAGGATTTCCAGTGGCCCTCAAAAAATGTAGGGTTGCCACTGCACTCCTGTTTCTAATGTGGCCCGTGGTAACCGGCCATCATCAGTCTGTGTCTAATCTAACCTATCCGTGGCCTGAAGTTTACAAGTCTGCCTGTTGTCTGTCTGTCTGTCTGTCTGTCTATCCGTCTATCTATCTATCATCAGGTTATAAGGTAACATGACCTATTCTTGAGGAAGCCACGCTGGTTTTTAATGATGAATGCTTTCTCTTAAAAAATGTATTCCAGAATTTTGCCTGGAATAGAATTAAAGCTTATTGGCCCGTGTTTGAAGACTCCTCCCTCCCTCCCCATTACATCCCTCTTCTCCCATCCTCACCCTGCCCTTTTTAAATTGACAATTTACCCTTTTCCAGTCCTTAAGCAACTTACTTTTCTTTAAGATCTTAAAGATCACTAATCATATTTTCAGTTACTCAGTATACTGGAATGTAGTTCATCTGGACTTGATGACTTGAACTCAGTTTATTAGGAGGCTAGATGTTATATGATTTTCTCCTTACTTGGATTTTAACTCCCTTTTGTTCTACCCTATCCAAATATCATTTTTCTTGAAGAAGAAGCAGCTTTAACATTATTCATTATTATCAGTCCATCTCTTTTCTCTTTCATTTCATCACCTCCATCATTTGTCCTTTTCTTTCTTTGATCATCTTCTTGCCCCTGGCATAGTCATATCTAGATGCGAGGCAAATCATTGAATTAAGACTTGGGTTTAAATTGTACCTCTGACACATAACCTTTTGGTGCTCAGGACAAACATAGTTGGTTTCTGTATCAGTGAAGGGAGTTTCCACAGTAGGAATTTCCTGCACCAATAAAATCATAGTCTAGACTAGGGCTTTTTAAACTTTTCCCACTTGAGAGAGACCCCTTTTCACCTTTCTGCAGTGTTCATTGGCATTGCGTGGCCT
Organism: Phascolarctos cinereus; assembly: GCF_003287225.1. Lineage (NCBI taxonomy): Eukaryota > Metazoa > Chordata > Mammalia > Diprotodontia > Phascolarctidae > Phascolarctos > Phascolarctos cinereus. The sequence continues at coordinate 664,443,533 of NW_027555847.1, read as the reverse complement.
GAGAACATGTGCTTTGTGTGCAGAACGAAGGCTATAGCGAAGTTGTGTGATGCAGCGTGGGCAAGTGCTGCCAGAAACACCTGGGATTCATTACACGCTTGGTTTTTTTTCCTTATTTATTTATTTGCTTATTTACTTACTTATTCATTCGTTCATTCATTCATTCATTCATTTATTTGTTTGTTTGTTTATAGTTTTCAACATTCACTTTCACAAGATTTTGAGTTCCAAATTTTCTCCCCATCTCTCCCTTCCCCCCCAAGCCAGCTTACATTCTGAATACCCCTTCTCCCATTCTTCCTTCCCTTCTATCACACCCCTGTTATTTATCCCCTTCCCCTTCTATTTTCCTGTAGGGCAGGATAGATTTCTGTATCCCATTGCTTGTATATCTTATTGCATGTAAAAACAATTTTTAACATTTGTTTTTAAAACTTTGGGTTCCAAATTTTCTCCCTTCCTCCCTCCCCACCCACCCTCATTGAGAAGGCAAGCAACTCCATACAGGCTATACATGTGTAGTCATGCAAAACAAAAACAATCTGACCTCCCCTCTAAAATCCCCCTGCTCTCTCTTCTTCCCCCGTACTTTCCTGTAGGGTAAGATAGATTTCCATATCTAATTGAGTGTATATGTTATTCCCTCTTTTTTTTTTAAATTTTATTAATTTATTTTGATTTATCAACAATCACTTCCATATGCTTTTGAGTTTTTCTCCCCGTTCCTCCCCACCACCCTCCCCAAGACGGTGCACAATCTGATATGGGCTATACATTTACATTCCTATTAAACATATTTTCACATTAGTGATACTGTAAGTAAAAATTAAGACCAATTGGAGGAACCATCAGAAAGAGGAAACAGAACTCAACAGAAGAGAAAAAAAAGATAGCAATTCAGATTCCATAGTTCTTTCTTTGAATGTGGATAGCATTTTCCATCACGGGGCCTCTGGAGATGTCTTGGATCCTTGTATTGCTGAGAAGGGTTAAGTTTATCAATATTAGTCATTGCACAACGTGGCTGTTATTGTGTACAACGTTCTCTTGGTTCTGCTCACTTCACTCAGCATCAGACCATACAAGTCTTTCCAGGTTTTTCTGAAGTCAGCCTGTTCATCATTTCTTATAGCACAATAGTATTCCATTACATTCATATACCATAACTGGCTCAGCCATTCCCCAATTGATGGGCATCCTTTCAATTTCCAATTCTTTGCCACCACAAAAAGAGCTGCTATGAATATTTTTGTACATGTGGGTCCTTTTCCCATTTGTATGATCTCTTTGGGATATAGCCCTAGAAGTGCTATTGCTGGGTCAAAGGGTATGCACGTTTTTATAGCCCTTTGGGCATAGTTCCAAATTGTTCTTCAAAATGGTTGGATCATTTCACAACTCCACAAACGATACATTAGTGTTCCAATTTTCCCACATCTTCTCCAACATTTATCATTTTCCTGTTTTGTCACGTTGGCCAATCTGATAGTTGTTGTAATGCAGTATCTCAGAGTTGTTTTGATTTGCATTTCTCTAATCAATAATGATTTAGAGCATTTTTTCATATGACTATAGGTGGCTTTAATGTTTTCATCTGAGAACTGTCTGTTCATATCCTTTGACCATTTATCAGTTGGGGAATGGCTTGTATTCTTATAAATTTGTCCTAATTCTCTATATATTTTAGAAATGAGGCCCTTATCAGAGAGACTGGTTGTAAAAATTCTTTCTCAATTTTCTGCCTTCCTTCTAATCTTAGTTACATTGGCTTTGTTTGTGCAAAAACTTTTCAATTTAATGTAATCGAAATTATATCCATTTTGCTTTTTGTAATGTTGTCCATCTCCTGTTTGGTCATGAATTCTTCTGTTCTCCATAGATCTGATAGGTAAACTATTCCTTGCTCTCCCAGTTTGCTTATAGTATCAGCCTTTATATCTAAATCATGAACCCATTTTGACTTTATTTTGGTATATGGAGTGAGATTTTGGTCTATGCCTAATTTCTGCCATACTCTTTTTTCCTGTTATTCCCTCCTTAAGCCACATCCCATAAGAATAAGATTCACTTATTCCCTCTCACATTCCCCTACTTCCCATCCACTGTAAAAGCTTTTTCTTGTCTGTTTTATGTGAGATAATTTATCCCACTCCCTTTCTCCTTCTCCCAGTATTATCTTCTCTCACCCCTTAATTTTATTCTCCAGATATCACCCCTTCATCTTCAACTCACCCTGTGCCCTCTATTTATCAATCATAAATTTTTTTCCCCCTCCAACTACTCTAATACTGACAAAGGTCTCATGAGTTACACATATCACCTTTCCATGCAGGAACGTAAACAATTCAACCTTAATAAGTCCCTTATGATTTCTCTTTCCTGTTTACCTCTTCGTGCTTCTCTTGAATCTTGTATTTGAAAGTCAAATTTTCTATTCAGCTCTGGTCTTTTCATTAAGAATGCTTGAAAGTCCTCTATTTCACTGAATGTCCATTTTTTCCCCTGAAGGATTATACTCAGTTTTGCTGGGTAGGTGATTCTTGGTTGTAATCCTATCTCCTTTGCCCTCTGGAATATTACATTCCAAGCCCTGTGGTCCCTTAATGGAGAAGCTGCAAAATCTTGTGTTATTTTGATTGTTTTTCCACAATACCTGAATTGTTTCTTTCTGGCTGCTTGCAGTATTTTCTTCTTGACCTGGAAACTCTGGAATTTGGCTACAACCCTAGAAGTTTTCCTTTGGGAATCTCTTTCAGGAGGTGATGGGTGGCTTGGATCTGTTTTCCAGGTCAGTTGTTTTTCCAATGAAATATTGCACATTTTATTTTTTCATTCTTTTTTTTTTTTTCTTCCAGGCAGTTGGGGTTAAGTGACTTGCCCAGGTCACACAGCTAGTAAGTGTCAAGTGTTTAGTCTGAGGCCGAATTTGAACTCAGGTCCTCCTGACTTCAGGGCCAGTGTTCTATCCACTGCGCCATCTAGCTGCCCCTGTTTTTTCATTCTTTTGGTTTTGATTTACAATGTCTTGATTTCTCATGAAGTCACTAGCTTCCAATTGCTCCATTCTAATTTTTAAGGAAGTGTTTTTTTCAGTGAGCTTTTGGACTTCCTTTTCCATTTGGCCAATTCTGCTTTGAAGGTATTCTTCTCCTCATTGGCTTTTTTGGACCTCTTTTGCCATTTGGGTTAGGCTATTTTTTTAAGGTGTTATTTTCTTCAGTATTTTTGGGGTCTCCTTTAGCAAGATGTTGGCTAGTTTTTCATGATTTTCTTGCATCGCTCTCATTTCCCATCCCAGTTTTTCCTCTGCTTCTCTGACTTCTCAAAATCCTTTTTGAGCTCTTCCATGGCTTAGGACTGCTTCATATTTTTCTTGGAGGCTTTGGATGTAGGAGCTTTGGTTTCATTGTCTTCTTCTGGTTGTATGTTTTGATCTTTGTCACCAAAGAAAGATTCTATGGTCTAACTTTTCTTTTTTTGCAATGTTTGTTCATTTTCCCAGCCAATTACTTGAGTTTTAAACCTTTTGTTAAGGTAGGGGTCTACTTCCAGTGTGGAGAATGTACTGTCCCAGGCTTCAGGGGTTTTGTGCAGCTGTTTTTAGAGATACGTCTAGGGACCTGTAAATTTTCAGTTCTTCGGAGGTGTTTACTCCTTTCCTGGCCTGTGCTCTGGTCTATGAGTGAACACAAGCACTCTTTTCTGCCTTGGAAATGTGAGGAGGATTCGCTCTCTACCACCACAAGCTTCACCACACCAGCATTCCTCCTTGCCCCAGGACAGCCACCCAGAACTGTGACCCAGATCCAGGCACATGTGAAGCAAGAGATTCCTGCTTCAGCACCAGCAAAGAGATCCCTGCAATCCCCCTCTGATCAGCCACTTGATTTCCCCTCAGTCTGTGGGCCGGAAGCTCCAGAAGCAGCCACAGCCCTGAGGTGTGCCGGGACTGGGGCTAGGACCAAACTTCTCTTTTACCATGGTCACAGACTTTTCCTACTGACCTTCTGAGTTGTCTTTGGTATTTGTGGGTTGAGAAGTCTGGAAACTACCATGGCTACCTGTGATTCAGTCCCCTGAGGCCCGCTCCAGGTTCACTGAGTCCTGGTCTTTGCCTATGTGCCCATGATGAACTGCGTTCCTCTCCCAGCCCCATAGACCTTTCCAAACAACCATCCAGATTGTCTTAGACTGGAAATTTGTTTTACTCTGTCTTTTTGTGGGTTCTGCTGCTCCAGAATTTGTTTAGAGTCATTTTTTACAGGTATTTGGAGGGTTTTGGGGTAGAGCTCAAGCAAGTCACTGCTTTTACTCTGCCATCTTGGCTCCACCCTACACTTTGATTTTTAATTAATTTTGGGTCAGTGAGAATTCAGAAACCTTTTACTATTGCCAAATTTTTTAGAACTCTAAATGGGGTTGTGACCCACAGTTTAAGAAGCACTGGCCTAGATGTTTAAAAAACAACAACGAAAGACCCCAGAAAGTAGGTATGAGTATGTTAAATATTTGATTCTAATACAATGTCCTTTTTCTTTAGCTTGAGTTTCCTCGCTTTTATTTGACACTGTTATAGATTGAGCTAAGATAATGAGGTAACAGGAGGTTGGTTGTATAGAGATTTCCCCACAGCCACATGCCCATCCTTCCCCCTAAACTCTTCTAAACAGAGCTAGGAAATGTGCCAGATTGAATCCTGATCTGGAAATCCAAGAAAAAGTCTATGGGAGTCATTTTCCAGCCCAGGTCAACATAAGGAAAGAGAGAGGTCTGCAGATACTGGGGATGGGGTCTGACAAGGAATATGCACACAGGTGGAAGGCTGATGGAAGGAGAGCCTGTGCACCAGGGTAAGAGTAGATCCTAGAGCCATACAGGGGGACCATGATGGGCACAGATACAAACTAGCAGTTTTGTCACCTATTACAGTTAGAGATCCAGGTGAACTGAGGAAGGGACTTGCACTTAGGGGTGGCAGTCCAGGGTAAAGAGCAGTTATGGACTTAGGACAGTGTACCAAGAGAGGAGCAAGATGACATGAATCCCAAGAGCAGAGTAGGGTCTCACTTCCAGCTTTCTAGCCCAACCTGAAACCTACAGAGAAATAACCAGGTCAAGAATACCAGACCAAGGGGGAGCCTACAGTTCTGTCCCTCTGAAGCGGTAGAATTTCCCAGCTGGCTAATAATGACTGAGTCTAGCAGCAGTCTGCTCAGGCTCAAACTCAGGTTAGGAACTTGCAGAGCTCAGATCAGTGAGGCAGCAGTCAGACTTTGCCAACCATTTTGAGAGCACTGAAAGCTTGCAGGTCCCTACTCTGAGTTGCCCACAAGATCTTGCAACAACACAATACTTTGTACCTCCAGAAAGCAGCAGCAGGACCAGCCCAGAACTTCCCTCTAAAAGTGTGGCAGAGCCCTGCTCTAACATCAAATCTGAAGTCAGGAAGTAGGTTGGAGTAAACAAAAAAAGAACCCTATCATTAAAAGCTGTTACAGTGACAAGGATAGTAAAAAAATGAAAATGATTCTAAAACATCCCCAAACAAAGCCTCAGAGAAAAAGACACCTTGGCCAAAGATTCAACTAGAATTCCCAGAAGAGATGAAGCAAGAGTTTTTAAAAAATTAAATATTTTTAACAATGAAATGAGATCACTAGAAGGAAAAATTGAAATAAATATGAGAATTGTGTAAGAAAGAATTGGAAAAGGAATTAACAGCTTGACTAGAGGTATAAAATCTTACCCAATAGGGGAAAAAGGGGCGGGAAACTGACCTGGAAAACAGATTGAGGATAGAATATTTTGGAGTCATTGAATACCTGATAGCCATGACTAACAAAAGACCAGAGATATCCTGTTTTCAAGAAATTTTAAAAGAAAACTGACTAGATGTTTTAGAACCAGGAAGTAAAGTGAAAGTAGAGTCTGCCAGTCAGTCACCTCCTGAAACTCTAAAACAAAAACTCCTGGGAATATCATAGCCAAAATACAGTTTCCATATTAAAGAGAATATATAGCAAGCATGTAGACAGAATTCAAATACTAAGGAGCCACGGTTAAGATCACATGTGATTTAGCAGCCACTATTTTATTGAAGTAGAGAACTGGCATTGGCACCAAAAAAAAAGTGTTTGTATATACAGTTCTGCTAAGGCAGACCCAGAGTTCAACTGTTCCTCATACATCATTAAACATGATTAATTATTCTAGACCTGTCAACTTTTTGGTTATGTGATCAGTTTCAGTAGGATTTCGGTTGCATATTTGAATTCAATTTTCTTTTGCCTCTTCCATTGAACTCAGATTTCGAAGAAGATATCTTAAGAATTGCTAATCTAATCCAGTCCTGTCATTTTATTAATGGAGTAAACTGAGGTCAGGAGAGGGGAAGTGATTGGTCTTAGGTTGCACAGCTGGAACTAATTGGCAATTCCCCTTTTCCCCCATTTTAAAGATGAAAACCATTATTTAAAATGCTTTCAGATCTCTTGTTACTTAAGAGCTTTATAATGCATGCTTCCTTTGTTTTCTGTCACCTCCTCTTCTTTTTAAAGTTCTAGCCTTCCTTCCTTTACCAGGTCACATCCTTTCTCCTTCCATAAAGGCTTTGCTAAACTATCCCTAATGCTTCTTCCCTCATCTGATTTCGTATACTGCTGTGCTGTCGTTTGACAGCTGTCATTTAGTTCCTCATGACATCTTTATCTTTCTCTCAGCCTCTTGTTAAAATTTTTTTTCTTAATTGTTTTTGTGCACATACCATGAGTTCTTCAAGGGCTGGGATGATGTCTGTTTTAAATGTCTTTGGCATTCCCTACGGTGCCTTGCATGGAGTGCATGCTTAGTAAACAAGTTTTGATTTGACTCTGAATTTTTCTGGCCAGGAATTGTTCATATTTGCAAATGAAGGCTAACCGTCTAAAAAAGGCTCTGTTATGTTTTGTCTGCCTTGGCCTCCTGGGCATTTTTGCGGCATTGAATTCAATGCTAAGAGCACTTTTGGTCCTAAAGCAACTAAGTTACCATTTGCAGTAGTTGCCAGGAATAACTGACAGCCCCACCCATAGCTACATACGTAGAAAGCAGAACTATTCATGTCCTTCCAGTTTGTACTTGTGGAAGATTACTTTGTGTAAAACTTTTAGAAATATCAGGAACTGTGGAAATGCGTAGTAAAACAGATTTAAAAGAAATGTCTAGTCATACTCCTAGCTGATATAATAACCAACTGATTTGCATAGTTGTGTTGGACAAGTTTCAGATAGTTGGGTCAGGGAGTGATTGGGCAGTCTATGGGAGTTGGAATTGACTTCACAGCAGCTCTTAGGTTATATGAAGATGTCTGTCATGTATTTTTATTAAATCTTCTCTTTTTCAGTCTTAATTGCCCCCATCTTTAAAACATATATACTATAAAGTAAACATGATTTGAGACTCCTCACACTTCTCAACATTTTTCTCCAGATGTACTCTAGTTCTTCCAAAAATGTGATATCCTAAATTAACAATAACATTTCAAATAAGGTCCCTTATGCTTCTTTTAATGCAGCCTAAGGTCATATTAGTTTTATCAGCTGTCACATTACACTGTGATGAGCTTGTACCCCAGTAAAAATCACCATGTCTTTTTCATGTAAGGCACTGTTGAGCACAGGTCTTTTGTTTGATACTCATGCAGTTGACTTTTTTGGTTCTCTAAGTTCAGGACTTTGCATTTATTCCTACTAAAGTCCATCTAGTATTCCTCCAATTTTGCACTATTCCATTTCTGTTATCCCATGTATCAACTATTCATGCCACTCATAAATTGAAATATAGTTGTAACAGACATAAAACGTTCATTAAAATATGGCTGCATTGGTGTGATCATTTAATTTAGGAATTGTTTGTTGTTCAGTCATTTCAGTCATGTCTTGGGGTTTTCTTGGCAAAGATATTGGCATGGTTTGCTGTTTCCTTCTCCTGATTATTTTACAGATGAGGAAGCTGAGACAAACAGGGTTAAGTGACTTGCCCAGGGTCACCCAGCTAGTAAATGCCTGAGGCCATATTTGAACTCAAGTTTTCTTAACTCCAGGCCCATCTCTGTATTTACTGTGCTACCTAGCTGCCCTTAGAAGTTGTAGAATCCTGTAATGTCAAGGTTTAAAAAGCAGTTATTCTGGTACTGTGCATACAAAAATTTTTTAAAATGGTAATTTCTGTTCCTCTGAATTCCACTCACACTTAGTCTATACCATATGGTATACTAAATGACAAGGATACAAAGAGAGGAAGAAACAGTCTTTGTGCTCAAGGAGCACATGTTCTAATGGTGGAGGTAACATAAATAACTAGGCATAGTCAATTACATACAGAGTAGATGGGAGGCATGTGAGTAAAGAGTGAACTAGAGTGGGGAGAGACTTGAGGCAGGGAGACCAAACGGAAGGCTGCAGTCCAGGCTTGAACTGTTGAGGTTGGTGACTGTGTGAGTGGAGAGAAAGAGACGTATTGAAATATTTTTAAGGTATAAATGACAGCAGATTGGCTATATGGAGTGAATGTGAATGAAAAGAGAGGTGACATTAACAGTAATAGGGAAATCTGGAGGAGGAGAGGGCTTGGAGTGAAAGATAATGAGTTTTGATTTGGACATGTCTTTGAGGATCTTATCTGGGATCTAAGAGGCAGTTATTTATGTGAGACTGGAACTAAGGAGAGAGGTTAGGGTGAATATTTAGATATGAGAATTGTCTGCATGGAGATTAGCTGAGCTGTTAGTGGGTATGACTTGGATGTATAACCAGCAAAAGAGACTGAGGAGTAATTAGACAAGTAAGAGGAGAACCAGAAGAGAACATTGGCCTGAAAACCAGAGAAGAGAGCATCCAGGAAAAGAGGATTAAGTGAAATGCACCAGAGGTCTGGAAGAATGAGAGTTGAGCAAAGGCTATTAGATTCAGCAGTTAAGGGACCATTGGTGACTTTGAGAGAGCAGTTTCAGTCTGATGATGAGGTCAAAAGCCAGATTGTATTGGGCTTAAAATTAAAGTGGGAAGATAGAAAGCCGAGGCAGCAAGTGTAGATGGCTTTCTTGTGGTTAGCTAAGAAGGGGTGATAGCTAGCAGGGATGGTAGTAATAATTCTTTTTTTTTTAAAATAAATTAATTTATTTTTAGTTTTCAACATTCACTTCCACAAGTGAAATCAAATTTTGAGTTCCAAATTTTCTCCCCATCTCTTCCCTCCCCCCCATCCCAAGACCGCATGCATTCTGAATGCCCTTTCCCTCAATCTGCCTTCCCTTCTATCACTCCTGCCCCGCCCCCCTCTCTTTGCTCCTCTTCCCCTTCTATTTTCCTGTAGGGCAGGATTGATTTCTATACCCCATTGCTTGTATATCTTATTTCCCAGTTGCATGTAAAAACAATTTTTAACATTCGTTTTTAGAATTTTGACTTCCAAATTCTCTCCCTCCCTCCCCACTCACCCTCATTAAGAAGGCAAGCAATTCGATATAGGTTACACATGTGTAGTCACTCAAAACACTTCCATAATAGTCATGTTGTCAAAGACTAACTATATTTCCCTCTATCCTATCCTGCCCCCCCATTTATTCTGTTGTCTCTTTTGACCCTGTCCCTCCTCAAATGTTTGCTTCTGATTGTTATTAGTAGTAATTGAGGGTTGTTGGTTTTTTTTTTTAAGATGGAGGAGACATGAATGTGTTTATATAAGACAGCAGGGAATGAGGCAATAGATAGGAAGAGATAGAAGGTTATAGAGTGGAGATGACAAGAGGGGACAGTTTGCAGGAGAAGACAGGGAGGGATGGGATCAAAGATTCTGGTGGAGGGGTTTACTGAGAGTAAGGAAGTTAAGGGTGATATTAAGGTTGAAAACTTGGATTATTGCGAGGATGACTGGGGGAAAAGAACATGTTGAGTATAAAATGCTTAATGGGACATCCGTTTCAAGATGCCTAGTAGTACGTGTTTTCGTGTTTCAGGATTGTTGCTCAGGAGAAAAAATGGTGCTAGATATGTAGATCTGGGAATCATCTGGCTAGTCATCATTACTGAACCCATGAAAGCTGATATTAGGACCAAATGCGACATTATGAAGAGAAAAGAGGGTAGTGGAAGGACAGAGCCTTGAAGTCTAAAAAGCTATCAAAAAACCTATAAGGCCATCAGAAATTAGTGGAATTACCACCAATTAAGAAGTGCTTCTTTGTTCCCACTTGTACCTTTCCTTTGACAAAATATTTTTAGCCATACAGAGCCAGGCTATTCTGTAATCAAATCAAACAGCAAGTATTTATTAAACATTTAGTATGTGAGGTAGTGTAATAGTTAGTGCTGACCTCATATGGATGAAAACCAATAAAGGTGACTAAAAAGCTGTTAGATAGGAAAACCAAGAGAGCAGTATTGAAAAAATCCTAAGCAGAGCCAGTATCCAGGAGGAGAAACTGAGAAGGTGATCAAGATAATAGTAGCTAATAATACAATAGCCAGAAGGAAAGATATCAAGGTATATGTAAAAGGGTTGGCCTTAACAAGAAGGGGCCACTTTAAAAAAATTACATTTTTTCAATTAAAAATCCATTTTCTCTCTCACCCACTTCTCGTTGGGAGAGAGAAAAAAAATACACAAATTTGTATAATGAAACAAACAGTTCCTGCACTGCTATTTCCAAATATATTCATTCTGTTTTGTTGAATTCATCTCCTCTCTTTCAAAGGTGGATAACATGCTTCATTATTAGTCTTAGAATTCCGCTGGATCAGTTCAATGATCAGGGTTTTTGGGATTTTCAAATTTGTTTTTTTGGTTTTGTTGTCATATCAGTTGTTCTCCATGTTCTGTTAATTTCACTCTGCCTCAGTTCATACATAAAGTCTAGTGACATGTTTCACTGAAGCTGTTCCTTTTATTATTCCATTACATTCATACAACATAATTTGTTCATTCCTCATTTGATAGTCATCTCCTTAGTTTTTAATTTTGTTACTACAAAAAGAACTGCTATAAATATTATATGTTATGTTATATAAATATTATAAATGTTTTCATTGGCTCACCCTGAGGACTAGAACTCTCTCCCTCTTCATCTCTACCTCCTCAAGCTGTCCTGGCTTCCTTCAAGTCCTGCGTTCTGCAACAAGACTTTCTTCCTTAATCTTAATGCCTTCCATCTGAGATGATCTCCAACATAACCTTGTTTGTACATAAGTTATTTGCATGATAGTCCCCCTACACACCCACACCCACACACACACACCCACACCCACACCCACACCCGAACTGGAACTAGGCTGTGCATGTGTGTGTTTGTGTATTTTCATTTCTTTTTATACTCAGCATTTAGTGCAGTGTCTTGCACATAGTAGGCATTTAATAAGTGCTTGTAGACTTTTTTATATAACTATAAGCAGTTCCTATTATGTTCCTCTGAAAAGTTCTTGTTTATATCCTTTCACAGTTTATCAATTGGGGAATGGCTCTTATTCTTATAAATTTGAATAAGAGACAAGCCTAAATGTTCATCCCCAGGTTTTGAGCTTGAGTGACTTTGAGAATGGCAGTACCACTGACAAAAGGATGTTAGGGGTGATGGTGAGTTTTTTGCATCTGAGATGATGGGACATCGAAGTTGTGAGTTTTTGTTGGTAGTTGGAAAATATTGAATGGTGCTGTTGAATTTTATATTTATAACAGTTTAAGGACGTATGTTGCCAATTACCTGGTTACATGTTTTGCTTGGTTTAAATGGTTTTTTTTTTAAAGTTAACTAATATTTTGAACTTTGGGTATTTTCCTCCTGGAGGCCAACCAGTGGTCTGAGTCTTGGCTCTGCCACTTTTACTACCTGTGTGATTAATCTGGACTTCAGTTTCTTTGTGTTGTATTAGATGACTGTTTAACATCCTTATCAACTTTAATTTATAATTCTCCTTGGTCTTAGTATTTCAAAAAAGCAAGAGAACTCTAGCAAATGTCTCTTTGATGTTTGTAATTTTTCTAGAATGATTTTGGATGGGGGTGAAGTGCAAAGTGCAATTCTGTCACTGCTGCAGGAAACTTTGTTGTTATTGTGTGGTCCTCCGCAGGTGGTTAACTCTTAATTTGTTCATTCCAAAGGCATTTAATCCAGTGTCTAAGTAGTTTACCAAACCTTGTGCATATAGACATAGAGAGTTAAGACCTCATGGAGCTCACAATCTAAGAGGATAAGACATACACATAGCCAGTTATGATATGAAAATAATAGGTGATACTTTGAATATAACAGAAAAGTACAGAAGAGTGAAGTATGAGGTCTTACAGGGAAACATTGTTCTCAAGGAGGTAATGTTTGAAATTAAACTTTAAAGTTTGAGCAGAATCATAGGATTTAGACCTTGAAAAGTGACCTTAGAGAAAATGTAGTCTGATAATTTTATTTTAAAGATGTAGAAATTGAAGCTCAGAAAAGTTAAATAATTTGTTTACTGTCATTCAGTTAGGTAAAGCTAGAATTCAAACCACACTCTAAACTCCAAACCCATGGAGTTTTCTCATGAGGCCACAACCTTTCCTGAATTTGTCAAGCTATAAAATAGACAGTAAAGTAAGAGGGTCATTTCTTCTTTTGTGAGAGTTTTCCTGTGCTGTGGTTGGATAATATTGCCTTTCCCTTCTCTTCATCCCGTTCCCCTTCTGTATCATATTGGTAGCATGGCAGGTGGAAAGAAAAATGTTGTTTGTTACATTGTCTGTTTCCTGTCTGATCAGCCCCAGGTCTTGTTTTCATGTTCTTGGCTTACTGCTTACTACTACTCCCCTGGCACTGCGTCTCTCAAAACTTAGGGGTGGTTAGTTTGTATGCTTCTGCAAGGTTACATTGTGTCTGCTTTGTATTTGTTGCTTCCCTGTTAGAATGGAAGTGCTTTTGAGGACAAAGACTGTTTTGCTTTTGTCTCTTCCATGGCTTTTCTCTCTTCAGTGTTTGCTGCGTCTGATCACATCTTTCATTTAGGACTTCATCGGTGTAGGAAGCTCCTAGTGAGAAACTACCCATGCCAGTACAGATTGGTAATTGTTTTTCACCTTGCTCCTAGAGTTGCCTGTGACACTGGAACGTTAAAATGTGCCTTAACTAGGGCCACATAGGCTTTTAGTCAGAGGTGAGATTTAAATTCAGACTTTCTCATCTTTTAGGCCAGCTCCAGCCGTACTGGCTCACATAATAAAAGCTTAACAAATGCTTGTTAGTTTCTTTGATTACACCGTGGCCTGGCATTTTTGAAAGGTTTGGAAAGGGGTAAGGAATGAGAAAAAGGCAAGGGGGCTTTTAGCTAACTGTGTATGGTTAATGTTATTTTGCAAAAGAAAGTTGCAGAGGTGAACTAAAAACCCTTCTTGTTAAATAGTAATTTTGTAGTTATCTGAGGATGAGGTCGTTTTTATTCATAGGCTTTTTGTGGCTTTATAGACCAGTAGATTTCAGTTCTGCTGTCCAGCTTTCCTGGCCAAACAAACTCCACTTTAATCTCTCCAGGGGTTCTTCTTCTGAACACTCAGCTTGACTTCTTGCAATCTGTAGTTTCAGATAACACAAGAACCATGTTCCAATGTATTAAACTTTTAACATCCTCCAGATTCAATTAATCTTATCTTTACAACTCCCAATTACAGGCAGTAATTAAGTGAAAGCATCATTGTAGACTAGGGATATTACATTAATCATCAACAGCCTTTATAACCATAAATTAGTTCTTTCCCAATCCTTCAGCATTTTCCAGAAGAAACACAATGTTTCATTTCCCTATTTTAAGGGACATTAATCCCCAAAAGGAGCTTTGGATCAGGATTAATTTTTATCATCTTTATGTAAGTGATGAATGGCTACTTTCAAAGGATAAATGCTAAGTTTTTCCAAGACAAGTAGAATTGAATTGTTTGATAATTAAACAGTTGAAGGTCCTGCCTTTACTTTGGTCACAGGGCACCTTGGAGTCCACAAATGTATTCGTTTCTGTTCTCTGAGATCAAATACTACATGGTATTTTTTTTCTGTTTTGTTTTTAAAACTCCCAACTTAAATCGACTTAAATGGTTCTGAAGTCTGGAAGTACCTTCCGTGTAGTGGGCTTTTTCCTTCTTTTGCTTGCATCACTGAGTGAGGTTTCAAGAGGAAAAATTGTTTAATTGCTGACAAATGAAATTTGAGGTTCTCCCCTCACAATTACTTATTGTGAAATAGGAAAAATGGCCTCATTTTTCTAGGATGTCTGGTACAGGATTGTACCCTAGACTAAGGAACATATGAAAACTGGGAAACACATAATATGTTTAATTGCTCTTGCTTGGGTACAGGGAAACTTAATTTGTCCCTATCTAACTTTGGTCCCTAATATAAAGGCTTGAGATTAATGGCAAACAATTCTAGTTTTGTGTTAGTAAAGGGTACTTGCTATCTTTTCATTTGAAGATTGAATTTGTATATCAGCTAAGGTTTCTTCCTTGTAATGGATGTGCATGGATGGGAAGGTAGAATTAGAACTTCCTAGCATTCTCTGCTTTGCAAATTTAGTGCTCTACCTCTAAGGTATCGTTTCTTAATGGGAACAGTAAAAAAAAGGTCCAAATTCATCACTCAAACTTAAACCTACCTGGGCATTTGCATATAACATTAGCAGGGCATTTCTTTACTACCTTCCAGTCTTCACTTTCCATAGTGTTCTGAATGTGACTCTGTACCTTCAAATTAAATTTCTTCCTCATTACAGAAATGTGTTGTTCCTTTAGTTAATGTGTAATAAACAAAGCTCTGGTTGAAAGCTCTGCAGATTTGCAAAGGCTTGAGGAAGCTAGTTGACTTGAGCTTACTTTATGTTTCAGTATGTCATTCTCGAATGGGGAACAGTGTTAGGAGTAATCCTTTTTATTGGAGCTCTGGTTCCAACTTTGAAAATACAGCCTTTTAGTGACTTTGCTTTGCTTTCTATTAATGGTGTGGATTGCTGCTCTAATAATGTTAGTTACTGCTTTCTGGTTTTTTTCTCCCCTTTTCTTCTAGGTATGCCATACCTCCAGAACATGGCAAACGTCTGGAACGTCTGGCAAAAGGTAAGCTTCCTATGTCCATAGTTTTGGTTACCCTATGCTGACATTTCTAGAAATTGCAAGATGTTTTAGGTGTCACCTCTCTTTGAGACATAGGAATGAAGTTTAAAAGGGATACCTTGTGAATGGCTTGACTAGAGCCTTTTGAAAGTATATTAGGCAGCAGTGTAATAGTAAGCATAAATAGAACTTTTTAATGTTTTCCTCCTACATGCTTTTAAGAATTTTGTGGTTGGAATGCATTTCCAGCTTTAAATCATAGGTTCCTTTTTTTCATGAATGTATAGCTTATTTTCTAGTTATTGTTACTATTTGTTTATCAGCCAGTATCAGCATACTGGCTAAAATGCTGGACCTGAATTTGGCTTCAGTCACCTACCTAGCTATGTGACTCTGTCAAATCCACTTATTCTATCTCATCTGTAAAATGAGGAGAATAATAGCACATACCTCTGAGGGTTGTTCTGAAGATCAAATGAAATTATATTTGTAAAGCAGTTTGCAAATCTTCAAGTGCTATATAAAATGCTAGCTTCTACTAGTACCATCAATTCGAAACTCAATTTATCAGTTTTTATTCAGTTTACTATTATTTATCAGTTATTATTCAGATGTATATGTCTTGTCTCTCCAACTAGTTTGTAAGTCCTTGTATAAGGTAGTTGTTATATCTTTGTCTATTTTATTATTTATCTCTTTGCTTTGTGAACTCTGCACACAATGTTAGATCTATAGTGGTTGACTTTTTGGCATAGATTAGTGGGAGAAAAGGTAATCTTATTCTATCCCTTATAGGATAGCTGAGTTATTTACCTAAAATGCATAGGGGAGGGGGCAGCTATATGGCACAGTGGATAGAACACCGACCCTGGAGTCAGAAGGACTTGGGTTCAAATCCAGCCTCAGACACTTGACACTTACTGTGACCCTGGGCAAGTCACTTAACCCCCATTGCCTAGCCAAAAACCCCCCGAAAACCTACTTCAAACTTAAGCCAATAGTCCGCAGACTGAGAGCTTATGTAAGCCAGAAGTAGTAAAAGGTACATTCAAACAAAAATCTCTAACTCCTTCTGCTCCCATATCTTTTTATATAGCGTACCTATCCTTCTTCCGTTAGGGTGGAAGTTCTTAACTTCTAACATAGACCCGTTTCGGCAATCTGATGGAGCCTGTTGCTTGTCCTTTCTTTCTTTCTTTCTTTCTTTTTTTTTTTAAAGGCAATTTGGGGTTAAGTGACTTGCCCAGGGATACACAGCTAGTAAGTGTTAGGTGTCTGAGGCCGGATTTGAACTCATGTCCTCCTTACTTCAGGGTGGGTGCTCTATCCACTGCACCACCTAGCTGCCCTGTTTGTTCTTTGTTTCGAAGAGAACCAATGATATCCCGGATGACATCTTGACTTGTGTGAATTGGATTTAGGTGAGGCAGAGTTTCACAGAGTCATCAGCCTCACTCTTCCTAAGTCATTGATATCCAGTGGCAAGACAAAAGTCAAGATGACTGGCTATGGCCCAGGATGTAGTGGATGACCTTGGCATCTTAGATGTCTGACCAAGCTCTAAATGATCCACAGTGCCCTGCTTCAGCTGCCATCATGACCATTGGAACAAATTGTTGTCATCCACCCATTTCACTAGGGGAGGTCTTTACATGTTTGGGGTAGACATTCCCTAAGTCACCATGAGTTTGAGACGTGTTGATTACCCTCAGCCTGGTTTAGCTTATCTGTGAGGTGGTTTTACTGTGCAATGCTGCAGCTTCTTGGAGCCACAGGTGAGAGTTGGGTGGCAGGTGGACACTAAAGGTGAATGAGCAGCCTTGAAAAGGTTTTGGCAGTACCTGGCACCAGAGGTGCTAGTCCTCCCTGAACACCTCATAAACCTTCTTATGGCATCCTTCTCAGAAGAGTGTTTGGTTCCCACAGTCATAATTGAAGGAAATGCTAATTATCAGAAGTTAGTGAAAATAAAAATGGAATTTTTTCCTTATCCGAATTCCCAGACCTTTTGAAATATGTGCATGGATTTCTTGAGGGTGCTCTAGGTTAAGAATTCCTGCTTTAGAGCATGGATCTTATGAAAACTCCCAGCCCACAGTATTCTTCATTCTGATCTAGCTTCTGGTTCTACTATTTGCTTTAAAGGTCACAAATTTAACGAGCATACTCTCTCTGCCTTTATCCATGCCATTGATAAAAGTATTAAAGCTCACAAGGCCAAATACAGATCTTCTGGGCCTTCTAAAACACTGAAGATCTCCTGGAATATTGACACTGAAGCAGTAAAACTACTCTTTGAGTTCCTCTATCCAGACAGTTTTGAATCCATCTGATTATATTGTCATCTGATTCGCATCTCTTCGTCTCTTGACTGGAGTGGAAAGAGAATTGAGGCAGGGAAAGCTACCAGCAAGCTCATACCTGCTTCCAAACACAAGATGATGAGGCCCTATTGTGTGTGAGTAGAGAGAAAGGAACATTTATGAGAGATGTACAACGAATGGTAGAATTGACAGGACTTGCTATCTATTGGTTAAAGGGGTAAAAGCATGAGGATAACACCTAGATTGTCAACCCTGGGTGACTGGGAAGATGACTCTACCCCTCAGTAGTAATAGGAAAATTAGAGAGAAGTGAATTTTTGGGGGAAAGATATTATGAATACAGGATATCCAGTTTGAGATGTCCAAAAAGGTGGTTGGAGATGGGAGACTAGAGGTTATCAGTAGAAAAATAGACCTAAGAATCATCAGCATGGAGATAATAATTGAATCCGTGGAAGCTGGTGAAATTACCCAGCAAAACAGTGTGAAAGGAGAAGATGATCATGTTAGCAGGAGCAGCCTGGATGATAGTCCAGTAAAGGAGATGGAGGAGCAGCAGTCAGACAGGTAGGAGGATGTCCTATTAGCATGAAAGAAAGAAAGAGAAGTGAAATGTCAAAGGCGAGAGAAGGCCACTACTCTATTTCTTATCAGTACCAAATAGTTATGATGATTGCTGCTTTATGATATAGTTTTAGATCTGGTACGGCTAGGCCATCTTCTTTGCACTTTTTATTTTCATTAATTCCCTTGATATTCTTGACCTTTTGTTCTTCAGAATGAATTTTGTTATTATTTTTTCTCTTTCTATCTCTTGCTGCTGGGCTTTGTTGGTAAATATATAGAAATGCTGATGATTTATGTGGGTTTATTTTATATCCTGCAACTTTGCTAAAGTTGTTAATTGTATCAAGCATTTCTTTAGTTGATTCTCTAGGGTTCTCTAAATATACTGTCATATTATCTACAATGAGTGATAGTTTTGTTTCCTCATTGCCTATTCTAATTCCTTCAATTTCTTTTACTTTTATTGCTAAAGCTAGCATTTTTAATACAATATTGAATAATAGTGGTGATAATGGGCATCCTTGTTTCCCTCCTGATCTTACTGGGAAGGCTTCTAGCTTATCCTTATTGCATATAATGCTTGCTAATGGTTTTAGGTAGATACTACTTACCATTTTAAGGAAAACTCCATTTATTCCTGTACTCTACTGTTTTTAGTAGAAATGGGTGCTGTATTTTGTCAAAAGCTTTTCCTGCATCTGTTGAGATAACCATATGATTTCTGTTAGTTTTGTTATTGATATGGTCAATTATGCTGATAGTTTTCCTAACATTAAAGCAGCCCTGCATTCCTGGTGTAAATCTCACTTGGTCATAGTGTGTTATCCTTATGATAAATTGCTGCAATCTCTTTGCTAATATTTTATTTAAAATTTTGTATCAATATTCATTAAGGAATTTGGTCTATAATTTTCTTTCTCTGTTTTGGCTTTTTCTGGTTTAGGTATCAGCACCATATTTGTGTCATAAAAGGAATTTAGTAGGACTCCTTTGTCTATAAAACTGGGATTTATTGAGAAAGTTTTGTAGTTGGGGAAAAGATGATTTCAGCTGGTTGAACTGGTTGACTGACAAGACTTTTTAATATTCAGACCCTAGTATTCTGGATTTTTAAGAACATAGCTCAAGCTAGACAGTTTTTCCTTTCCTTTTCTTCTACCCCTTTTATTTGTTTGTTTTTAAAGCAGATATGGGTAAAGGAGTCATTTATAAGTCTCTTGACTGTCCCTGCTTCCAACCACTGCCTTTGCCAATCCATCTTTCACACTAAGTACCAGAGCAATTTTAATATATGTGCACTGCCCCTTTAAAAAACTGTCTCTTTTTATTCCCTGTAGGATAAAATGCATCTTCTTTAGCTTGACATTCAAGACTCTTTTGCAATCGGGCCAAAATTGTTGTAGTCTTACTTGAATGAATGAATGAAACATGCATTTAATAAGTGCTTACTCTGACCAGTGAACTGATCTAAACCCTGGGAATACAAATAGAGAAGTAGGCTAGTCTCTGCCCTCCAGGAGCACACATTCTAATGGGGGGAGACACAGCAATGGAAGCTCCACATTGGATTGTCAGGTCCCTGGGTTCTTAGGGTACAGTAAAGGAAGTGGGTGTACCTTTTCTTATTTTCACTAATAAAATCCTATCAAGACTTGGTAGTTGTGGCTGCAGCACCTAAAGAGACAATTAACCAATGTATAAGACATTGCTTCTAGGGATGATGGCTAGTATGGGCTGGGTCTCCTCTTTTTTGTTGTTTCAGTTGTGTTTGACTCTCCATGACCCCTTTTGGTGTTTTTTTGGCAAAGATACTGGAGTGGTTTGCCGTTTCCTTCTCCAGCTCATTTTACAGTTAAGGACGTGAGGCAAACAGGGTTAATTGACTTGCCCAGCATCAAACAGCTAGTAAGTGTCTGAGGCCAGATTTGAACTCACATCCTTCTGACTCCAGGCCCCATGCTCTATCCACTGTGCCACCTAGTTGCCCATAGTCTTCCCTTATTGATGAGTCATTTAACAGTATTGCTCTTTATTCTTTTCCAATAGCTTCCTCCCTCCATACATAGTATGCTATCTTCTTTGCCTAGAATGGATTCCTCCCCCTCCCCTTTTCTCCAATAGGCAGGGGTGGAAACATGTCCTTTATCCATCAAGGCTCAGCACAGTACCCTTTCATGAAGCGCTTTTTTCTTAGTTCTCCCCTGATTCTCACTCCCCTTATACCCTCTGCATTGAACTGTTTAATGCAGTACTTAGATGATTTGATTGTATTCTCTTTGGGGAGATTTGAGTGCCAAAGCAAGATGCTATAGATAGTGTTTCCAAAATGCAAAATGAATGAGGTAGTGAAAATTCCCAAGTTAATAGTGATTCCAGTAGTCTTCTGTTTGGGCTGGTTTTTCCAAGGCTTTGTTTTTAGGAAAATAAAAGTGAAATCATTCTGAGAAGCTAAAACAAAGCTGTCTTTGTATATGTATTTTGTAAACTTTTCTTGCCCTGCTTCATTGGACTATAAGAGATTCAATGAAATGAGCTTGCAATTAACATGGAAAATGAATAGCTAAGCTATAAATGGGCTCACTGGGAGAGTTGTGGAGCCCATGGAGAGAACATTAATATGTTACCATGTTATTGGTGCTAATCACTTAAAATGTGCTTCTTTATTAGTAGCTTTAATGAGAGCCACTTAAACTGTGCATTAAAAAGAGAAACTGCAGAGAAGGACGACGGACTGGGTGGCAGGCAGTCATAATTCTAATTGAAATGCTTTTAGTACAAAAAAAGTTGTTGGGATTCAATAATCCTTTGCCCTTTCTAAAACATCTGCATTATATCCTATCAATCAGCTTGATTTTCCAAGATTGAAAGTATTCTCCTTCTCACATATATACACACACCCACTTTTTCCTTTTCGTTAGCTAATTTGGATTGATTTAAAGCCTCCCCCAGTGTACATACATTGCTTTTGAGACCAGTGCTCTGCTCTTGCCTAGAAATGTCTCTTGGGCATTTGTGGGGGAGCTTTTCTAACCCTAAGCCCATGGCAGTGCTGTAAGTAGACATAATGTCAAGTAGAAACATAATGTTAAAAGAGGGTGGCTTGGATTCTCAATAAAGAAAACCAGGGCACATAGAAGAGCTTTCTCTCCTCTCCTCACACCCTCACGTCTCTCCCCAGTGATCCTAGAGTCTTTCTAAGAACTTTGATGTTTTAAACTGGGAGCAGAAATGGGATGGGGAGAGAGGAATCTTTCTGTTCCTTAAAGGAATAGTCTTGTGATCTTTTCTATTGGCAAGTTGTTTTGCTGGCAGAAGAGTAGCATAAGGGCAGAGACAGAAAGGAATAATGAGAAAGTTACAAGAACCTTGTGGTGAAATTATACTCTGCTCTACTTACTTACTGCCTTAAGGCAACTCCAGGGTAGTGGTTTAGAGAAGAGAAAGGTAGACTAGAGCAGACTGGGTAATTTGTATTTTTTCAGCATTCAAGTTTTGGAAAGTCCTTAGCTCTCAAATAGTATATCTCCCCACCCTCCCCACCTTTCCCCATCCCATGGAGCTTCTTCTCCACCAGGGACCATATAGAGTCAATATACTGTAGGTACCCAGTTGTATAATAAAGAATCCTCTTAGTGGGAACTAGGTGGCACTGTGGAGAAAGCACTGGGCCAGGAGTCAGAAAGTCCTAAGTTCAAATGTGGCCTTAGCAGTGGGACCCTATGCAAATCATTTTACTTGTGTTTGCCTCAGTTTCCTCATCTGCAAAATGAGGATAACAACAGCACCTGCCTTGGAAGGTTGTTGTGAAGAACAAATGAGTTTTGTGAAGTGCTTAGCCCAGTGCCAGCGCTATATAAATGTTTATTCCCTCCCCTCTCCTTAGTATGTATCCTTAGTATGTATTGGGGGGGGGGGTGCTATTGAACATGAATTTGACTGTGACTTCAAAAAGCTCTAAAATTCAAAAGAATTGTAGTACTGTTGCCCATAGCATCATTAGTACCCTGTTGATTCAAATATAGAAGACACCCTCCAAATTACTCCTCTTTAAGAGGGAAAAATGTATAGGTACACACTTAAAAATAACACAATTTGTAGGTCATACTCAGTCTCCATGTAAGTTCAGTTTGGAGGAAAAATACAATTTAGATTCAAACCAATGTGGTACACTGTAAACAAACCTCACCATAATATTGTGAACACCCGATTATTACTTTTTAATGATTTTGCAGAACCAGTGGCTAATGTACTTTTACACATGTGGAGGGGAAGACCTGTGTTTGACTATATTTTTCTCATGTCATACATAGTTATTCACATTTTTGAATAAGTTCAAATTTAGTAAACATTTATTTAAAGTCTCTATGCTCAAGATGCTATGCTTACTGCTGGTGAGAGCAAAGTAGATACAAAAAAGACCCTTTCAGCAATGAGCTTATAGTCTAATTTGAAGTTTTAGAAAACAGGTAAGTAAATATGATAGAAAAAGGAGATGTGTTAATTACAAGCAAAGTAGATTAGAAGAGAGAAAAATCTTGTTAAAGATGAAGTCCATGGTCAGAGTTGGGCCTCAACAATCGGAGATGGAAAGGCACTGTCCCAGAAAAGGGAGATTGTGTCAACATAGGAGAAGCAACATGATAACATTGTTATTGTAATAATTGTCAGTTTAAGGGTCAGCTCCTATGGCAAGAAACTAGGAGAAACCTGGGTTCAGATCCTGCCTCTGACACTTAGCAGGGCCAGATTACTTCTTTAAACCTGTTTCATCTTCTGTAAAATGGGGATAATAACGTTTGTTGCACCTACATAATAGCGTTGTTGGGAGGATCCTTCAAATTAGGGTATGTAAAGTGCTTGGAAAGCCTTTAGTCAAATCAACAAGCACTTCTTCAAAGTGCCATAAAAATATCCGCTAAATATTAGTAGACCAAAGAGGGTGAAAGAATAATGGCAGGAGGAAAGAGACAAAGCTGAAAAACAGTACATGAAGGGGAAGAAATGTAAAGTATAGCAAAGTGAATGTATATAGGCAGTGGCCAGTTGGTTTTTGCTTGTTGTCATATTATCTGTTATTGTAATTAATCATCTGATTTACTGGGGTGATAGACTACAGTATGCAATAGCAGCAACCTTTTATTGGCAACCTCCAGGCAGTTCTGGGAGACTCTTGGAAGAGGAGATTATAGATTTAAGGAAAAACAGCAGAATGCCAATAAAAGCTCCTCTCCTCTCCCTTCTTAGTATTATGGAACTCTAGAGAAGAAAAGTTGATTTTTTTTTCCCCCCAAGAACTAGTTTCAGGTAGTTGACTCTCTCTTCTAAAATGTAAATGAGAAGTCTTTTAAAAATCCCACCTTTCCTTTTCATCATCCCTATCCTAAAGAGAAGACTGAAAATGGGTTTATGTTCTTATTCAGGAGCTTCTCCCTACTTCTGTTTATTTATGACTTTTGAATAAGGGTTATGAATTAATCCTGTTTAGGGCAGCTGACTACACTGATGATGCCTTCTGCTTTTGCTTCCTCCACCAGGGTTTTTCCCTGGCAGTTCTCAGGGATGTGATGCCTTTCTCCGTCACAAGATGACTCTCATCTCTCCCTCCATTTTGAAGAAATACAGCATCCCATTTGATCGGGTATGTATATACAAAATTTAACCAAGAATGTATGGAATGGGGTTGGGATTTGGGAGATGCTTGCTTTCAGGTCATCGATTTCATTTAGAGAAACTTTTTTTCCCCTTTCTATAATGGAAGGTAGTTTGATTTTTTTCATTACTACTGTATAAACAGTTTGCTGTGGTAAGGCCAGTTCAGTGCTTAAAAATCATCTTCATTTTGTCTTTGTACCTGTAATACATACTGTCCTATCTTGAACTTCATATATAAACTTAACAAATGCTTATTGGATTGAATTGAATTGAAATTGTTAGCTCTTGTCTTCCTGTTGTAGATATGATCCCAGGATTTGGACTGTCACAATTTTATTTCATTAGTCAATGTGTTACTCACTGAGAGAGTGGGAATGTACTTCAAGTACAGCACAGCTTTATTAATCCTTATAGGGACTCGTAAGCCCCACCTGCAAGTGTTGTTTTTTGTCCTTCATTTTTGAAGAGGACCAGTGACATACGGGTGACATTATTGACTTGTTCATGAATTGGATTAGAGTTGCTCAAAGTCATCATCCCCACTCTCCACGAGTCATTGAAGTCCAGTGGCAGGACAAAAGGCAAGACAACTGGCGATGGCCCGAGATACAGTGTATGACCTTGGCATTTTTGTTGCCTGACCAAGCTCTAAGCATTCCACAGTGCACTGCTTAAGCCACCTCCATGGCCACTGGAATAAATTGTTCTTATCCAACTATTCATCTTCACTTGCTCAGGGTAGACATCCCCCTGACTCATCAACAGGTTTGAGGCCTGTCAGTTACCCTCAGTCTGGTTTAGCCTGTTTGCCAAGATGGGTTACTGGGGTGTGGCCATTGTGCATGGTGTAGCTTCTTGGAGCCACAGGTGAGAGCTGGGTGAATTAGCCGCCCTGACACCAGAGGTACCGGTCCTACACCCACAGGTGTGCACACTTGGCCTTTTATCTTTTTCCTCTGTCCAGTCCTTTTTGTCTCTGTTGATCCCCAGCAAGATCAATTCTCTTTATACGTTTGAGAGTCAGATTCTTTGGCAAAAGTCTTGAAGTAGTCACTGCATATATATTAATTCTCTAGATGTTATGTTTCAGGGTCTCCTTAGGCTCCTTTTTATAATTATTTGGCTCCCAGCTATTTCAGGTATACTGCTTATCTTATGCTTTTGTTATACTTCCAGTGAAAACCCCCTGTACTGCAGCTAGATGTGTCCTTTCCCATGTCTCGAGGGGTCTGGTGTCCTGGAATTAAGTTGGCTTTACTTAAAAGTTAAGCAAGAAATAGTTCTTAGTTCCAGAAAAGTGACTGAAGAGCAAATAGACAGGTGCTGAACCTGTGAATTCATTGGCATAAAGTATTCCCAAGTGAGGAAACTTCTAACAAATCAGGTCACTATCTTTTCAGCAACTTCCTGTCTTTACAGCCACCTCTCTATCCCACTATGCCATGTTGCCTCTCAGAATTCTGGCTTAGAGGGAAGACCTCAGAGACAGAAGACCTGGCCTCTGACACATAACCCCTCAGTGCTCTAGGCAGCTGTCTCAGAGTATAAGCTGCAGACCTGAGTTTCCTCACTTGGGAATTCTTGTTTGTTTTTTAAGGCAGTTGGGGTTAAGTGACTTGCCTAGGGTCACACAGCTAGTAAGTGTCAAGTATTTGAACTCGGCTCCTCCTGACTTCAGGGCCCGTGCTCTATCCACTGTGCCACCTCGCCACCTTGGGAATTCCTGATGCCAGTGGAAGTACAGGTCTTGTTTCTATGTCTCTGTCTTTCTTTCTCTTTACAGGGAAAAACATAAAGGTCATAACTTTTTAACCCAGTTCTCTTTAATCACGTCTCTGGAATCAGGAACCAGTTCTTGCCTACCTTGGAGATAAATTTACAAAGCCAACTTCATCCCTAGAGACCCCAGCATACATCATTATTACGTTCAAGTCCTGGCTTAGTGTGAGCTTAGCGTGCCTGAGCTCAAAGGTCCTCTCTGGGCATCTTACTGAGATCAGCACTGCATATTATTGGGAGACAAAGCCCAGCCCACAGGCTCCTTTAAAGGGATGAATCACCTGCTTAGAAATAAAATGTCTTGGCTTTCATAAAGCATGAAGACTATGAACTCATTGAGTTTACTGCTTCAACGATTGTTTCACCTTTTGTAGTGAAAAGGCTTTGATAGGAATGAAGTTTGAAGTGAAATCATCTGGTTTTGAGATGAACTTGCTATTGCTGCAGTGGGAACTTATGTGATACGAAACAGCTAGGGATCAGTGGCTTTGGTGTTTGCTAAGTATCAGTCTCCTTGTTGAATTCAGCACCTTAAAACCCCAAAAATATTTCACCTGAAGACTGAAGTTCATTGTTCTCATGGTTTGTGATTCATATTTGTCATCATACACAAGTTGGAGAGTATCCTTTTTTCTCATGCTTTCTCTCTTTCTCTTTGTTCTTCTTTGTTCTCTTTCTTTCTCTTCTTCCCCTTGTACCTTCCTTCCACAAAGGGAAACTACATGGTATTGTTGAGAGAGTATTGCCTTTGAAAATCAGGGTTTTTAGCCACTGTGCCTTTGAATGATCTTAGAAAAGTCATCTCTCCTCTCTGGGCTTTGGTCTCATCATTTCTAAAAAGAGAGGGTGGGACTTGATGACCTCGAATGGAGCCTTTCTGTCTCCAGATTCTGGGAGCAAAAGGAGCATAGGAAATACTGTAAGAAGTTGTGTTTTGAGAGTCTGAGAAATTCTTTTCTGCTTCCTTTTGGACTTTTCTCTTGTGTAAGAAACTTTGCAAGGAAGAGTGGACCTCTGCCATAACTAAAGTTTTATTTAGTAACAATACCCAAACAGCAATTCAAAGCTATGAGGCTTAGGTTTCAGTCTACATCAGACATCCTATTTCCCCTGAACAGGCCTGACAATACAGCTCTTCTGACACAGAGCTGTAGCCTAGAGGCCAGGCAGTCATAGAAAGTAGCTTCTCTTGAGGATGTTTTTGAAGGCTTCCTGGGAAGAACAGTTTGTCAGGTACAGTTGATAGTTCGCTGATTGTGCCCTTATTTCACCAGCAAATAGGAAATTTTTCTGACAATTCTGTCAAATAGCCTCTAACATTAGTGGGAGAGGAGGGGATTAGGTTGTTGTTGTTGTTGTTGTTGTTGTTGTTGTTGTTGTTGTTGTTGTTGTTGTTTTTCTGGGCCAGAATTCAGGAGACCAATCCTCTGCTATTGCTTGTATTTATCAGATAGTGGAGTATTCTGATTTATGAAATGCTGTTTTATCTGTCTTCATTTTTATTTTGAGCATCATTCACACCAAACACCTAATAAGGAAAATCACTCTTAAATGAGTAGTAGTGTGTTTTCCTTGTTGTTGTGTTGGAAAATAGTGTTTCTCCAATGGGGATTTTCACAGATAAAACAATAGCTTGGGTTATATTGAAAACTGACTCAAAAGGAAGAACCTTCCCTCCTACTCAACGTGGACAAGACCCTTTGTTCTAGAGAACCAGGTTATATTTTCTCTTCCATATATGATTTCCCTTTTTCCATAAGTAATATAAACTTTGTTTTTAGAACATGTAAGTATTTATGAAGTGATTTTTCTCCTGCCACATCATGGCATTACTCTCAATTTTACAAGGAGCATGGGTAGGTTAACTAAATTCTCTTTCACAGTTAAGGCTCCTCTAAGAACTTCTCATTCTCTTAACTGTAAGTAAGATCCTGAAAGAATCCTTTTCTTGGCATCTAAAGTATTTGGTATTTGAGTAAAAAACAGTCATACCAGGTTGGTTTGCCTGGTATTAGTGGTGGATAAGAGTTTTTACTTGTGTTCTTCTGACTGCTTGAATCCTAGCCTGAAACAGGTACAGTTGAAATCCAAGCAGCATTTTTACTCAAAAAGAGAAGCGATCCTTTAACAGTATGGTTAGATTCTATCATTGAAATTCCTGGCAGCCTTCAAACAAGTGAATATGTGCACTATTTATAAATCTTTCAAATGGTATTTACTTCTTGGGGGAAAAAAGATCAATATCAGCTTTTAATAATTAAAAAATGCTTATTTCTGTAATCTACTATTGATTTCTTCATTTATTCTTCAAGAGCTTGTAGAAGTTACTAAATTCTGTTTTCCTCATGAATTTTAGTCCAGCATCCTTTCACTAGTTATTACTTTTCTGCATGGCCTATCCATCATCCTGAGGACTTTCTAATTTATAGTTGGAATAATGTTGACAGCAGTGGCATACAAGACTTACAATGTGGGCTTGAAATGAAGACACTGGGATATAAATTTTTTGACAGAAACATAATCTTGTTAATAAACTCAACAGTCTTCAGTTATGACCTGATTTGTGAAGGGGTTGAATATTATATGCCTAGTGGGTTAGACTGTCATGCAGTATCCAGCCTAGTTCTGGGTACATACCTCACACAAATTGGCTCCCCTCCCCTCATAAGACAAAAAAGGCTTCTGTTTAAGAGGAGAAGAGTTTTGCTGTACAACGGTGTGCAAATTTACTGTGACAAAGTAAAATAATTTGATTTATACAATTAAGCTTACAACTTCTTAAGTCTTCAAAAAATTGTCAGATGTTCTTTTGTTGTAATCACTTGCTTTATACAGTTTGAGTTTTAGCTTACAATATTTGACAAATATTCTTCAATTCATCATGAAACCACATATCAAATCATTCCTCTGGTGAGTAGTCACTCCCCCCCCCCTCGCCTTGATTATATCCCTTGGTTTTTCAATGGTATTGAAATACATTGTTTTCCTAGGCAATAGAGGCATATTTATCTTCATCCCGTGAAAGAATTTCATTACTTTTCATGACCTGTGATATGATGTAAGGCTGTAATGCAGTATTCCATCTCTGGGGATTTCAGTAATTCAGGAACAAATCTACTTCAGTAAATCAGTATATTTGTCCAAGTTTATCATTGCCTCAGTGAATACAAGACTTCTGGGCTCAGTGGAACTAAAAAGTCCCCCAAAGTGAGTTTCATCATTAAAAATTCCTTTTTTCAACCTCCTGTATTCCAGGCTTTATATTTTGCCCATGACAAGCAAAAGATTGTTGTAGTTGTTATTTACTGGTCTTCTCACTATTCTTCCAACTTTTAGAACAGCACACTGTTGATTCAGAATCAATAAACATTAAGCCTTTACTATGTGCCAGGCATTATGCTTAGTGTTGGGTGTACAAAAAGGGCAAAAAATAGTGCTTGTCCTCAAGGAAAAAAATTAATCTAGCTCTCTCTTGGTATTAAGTACCTCTAGAAATTTTTGCCTTCTTTTTTTTTTAAGTGAGGCAATTGGGGTTAAGTGACTTGCCCAGAGTCACGCAGCTAGGAAGTATTATGTGTCTGAGGCCGGATTTGAACTCAGGTCCTCCTGAATCCAGGGCTGGTGCTCTATCCATTGCGCCCCCTCTCTGCTTCTTGTTTTCCGAGGATTGATTTGTTCTCATTTCCTACCTGGTTTCTAGTAGAACTTGCCCTATTTCATTGTGGGTCTAAAATGCATGACTTGGCATTACCTACTATAGACATATTTTTTTTTCAAAACAATTATTTATTTTTAGTTTTCAACATTCACTTCCATAAGCTTTTGAGTTTTAAATTATCTTCTCCTCCCCTCTTCCCAAGATGGCATGCAGTCTGATATAGGCTCTACATATACATTCTTATTAAACATATTTTTATGTTATGTTGTAAAGAAGAATTAGAACAAATGGGAGGAACCACGAGAAAGAAGAAACAAAACAAAACAAAAAAAAGAAAGCAAATGGTAAGCTTCTGTCTGCATTCAGACTCCATAGTTCTTTCTCTGGATGTGGATAGCATTTTCCATCATGAGTCTTTTGGAGTTGTCTTAGATCCTTGTATTGCTGAAAGAGCTAAGTGAACTGCAACTTTTACATACTTCCTTGGAGTAATATTCTGTTTATTTGTTTTTGTTTTTGTTTTGCCAGGCAGTGGGCTTAAATGACTTGCCAGGGTCACACAGCTAGTAAGCTAGTAAGACCTCATGGTCATATTTGAACTCAGTTCCTCCTGACTCCAGGGCCAGTGCTCTATCCATTGTGCCACCTAGCTGCCCCTGGAGTAATATTATTGTTATTGTTGTTGTTTTCAGTTGTGTCCAACTGTTTGTGACCCCATTTGGGATTTTCTTGGCAAAGATACTAGAGTGATTTGCTATTTCCCCAGAATCATACAGCTAATAAGTGTTTCAGGCCAGATTTAAACTCAGGAAGGTAAGTCTTCCTCATTCCAGGCCTGTCACTCTAACCATTGAGCCACCTAGCTGCCCATTGGAGTAACATATCCATTCTTGATTCCTTTTTTATTTTTTAATGGTATTTTTTCCCCCAATTACATGTCAAGACAATATTTAGCATTCATCATTATAATATTTTGAGTTCCAGTTTTTCTCCCTCCTTCCCTCCCCACTTCTGAAGATGGTAGGCAATTTGGTATAGGTTAGACATGTACTATCATGTGAAACATTTCCATATTAGTGAGAGCTGTGAAAGAAAAAACAGAACAAAAGGGAAAAAAACATGCAAAAAATAAAGTAAGTGAAAAAAGTATGCTTTGATCTGTATTCAGAGTCCATTAGTTGTTTATCTGGATGTAAATAACATTTTCCACCATGAGTACTTGTCTTGGATCATCATGTTTCTGAGAAGAGCTGAGTCATTCATAGTTGATCATACAATGTGTGTAATGTTTTCCTGGTTCTGCTTATTTCACTTTGCATCAGTTTGTACAAGTCTTCCCAGGTTTTTCTGAAATCAGCCTGTTTATCATTTCTGATAGCACAATAGTATTCCATTACATTCATATACCGTCACTTGGTCAGCTCTTCCCCAGTTGATGGGCATCCCTTCAATTTCCAGTTCTTTGCTACCACAAAAAGAGCTGCTGTCAATAGTTTTGTACATGTAGGTCCTTTTCCCTTTTTTAATGATCTCTTTGGGATACAGACCTAGAAGTGGTATTGCTGGATCAAAGGGTATGTATATGTATACACAGTTGGTTGCCCTTTTGCCGCAGTTCCAAATTGCGCTCCAGAATGGTTGAATCAGTTCACAACTTCAGCAGTGCATTAGTGCCCCAATTTTCCCACGTCCTCTTCAACATTTACCATTTCTTTTTTGTCATATTAGCTAATCTGGTAAGTATGAGGTGGTACTATACAGAGTTGTTTTAATTTGCATTTGTCTAATCAGAAGTGATTTAGAGTACTTCTTCATATGCCTGTAGATAATTTTGGTTTTTTCTTATGAAAAGTGCCATCAGAGATACTTGCTATAAAGATTGTTTCCCAGCTTTCTGCTTTCCTTCTAGTCTTGGTTGCATTGGTTTTGTTTGTGCAAAAGCTTTTTAATTTAATATAATCAAAATTACCTATTTTGCACTTCATAAAGCTCTCTCTCTTGTTTGGTCATGAACCTTTAACTCATTTAAGAATTTGGATGCTATACCACTTGGTGCATATATGTTTAGTATTGATATTGCTTCATTTCTATTGTACCTTTTAGCAAGAAGATGTAGTTTCCTTCCTTTTCATTAGATCTGTTTTTTCTTTGTCTGAGATCAGGATTGCTACCCCTGCCTTTTTTGCTTCAACTAAAGCTAATAGATTCTGGTTCATCCTGTTACCTTTACCCTGTGTGTCTCTCTGCTTAAGTGTGTTTGTTGTAGACAACATATTGTAGGATTCTGGTTTTTGATCCACTCTGCTATCAGCTTTCATTTTATGGAAGAGTTCATCCCATTAACATTCACTGTTATGATTCCTGTGTATTTCCCTCCATCCTGTTTTTCCTCCTGTTTGTCTTCTCTGTCCTCTCTCTCCTTTCACCCTTTTCCTCTTGACAGTGTTTTGCTTCTGTCTGCCACTTCCCCTGGTCTGACCTCTCTTCTGTCACTGTCTGTCTGTCCATCTCTCTCTTTCTCTCCCTGTCCCCTCTTCCCCTCCAACCCACTTTATTTAATCTCCTCCCCTCCTACTTTCCTGTCTTTCTCTCCACTCTAATAGTGTTATTGTACCTCTTCATGAGAAATTATTTACCCCATTCTACTTCTTCCTTCCTTCTGCACCCAGTGTACTCCTCTTTCTCATCCTTTAAGTTATTTTTTTATGTCAGTCCCTTAAATTCACCTTATACCTGTACCTTCTATCTATGTGTATTCTTTCTAACTGTACTATTAGTGGTATAATTTTTTTTTCTTGAGATTAAGTGATTTGCCCAGGGTCACACAGTTAGTAAGTGTGAAGTGTCTGAGGCCGGATTTGAACTCGGGTCCTCCTGACTCCAGGACTGGTGCTCTATCCACTGTGCCACTTCGCTTCCCAGTGGTATAATTTCTAATAATTACAAGTGTCATCTTCCTATGTAGAGATGTAAACAGTTCAGCTCCATTGAATCCCTTATTTTTTTTCCCCCCTTTTTACTTTTTAGGCTTCTCTTGGGTCTTGATATTGCAGATCAGTTTTTTTTGTTCAGTTCTGGTCTTCTTATGAAAGCGTGAAATCCCTTTATTTCATGGAATGAACAGTTTTTCCCTTGAAGTATTAAGTTTAATTTTGCTGAGTAGGTGATTCTTGGTTGTATTCCTAGCTGCTTTGCCTTCCGGAATATCATGTTCCATGACCTCCAATCCCTTTAATGTTACAGCTACTAAGTCCTGTGGCTCCCTGATATTTGAGTTTTTCCTATCTGGCCACTTGAAGTATTTTTTCCTTGACTTAATAGTTCTGAAATTTGGCTATAATGTTCTTTGTAGTTTTTATTTTAGGATCTCTTTTCTGAGGCGATCAGTGGATTCTTTCAATGCCTATTTTGCTGTCAGGTTCTAGGATATCAGTGTAATTTTTCTTGATAATTTCTTGAAAGATCCTGTCCAGGTCCTCCTTTTGATTGTGGCTTTCAGGTAGATCAGTGATTGTGAGATTAACTCTCTTGGATCTATTTTCCAGGTTAGCCATTTTTTCCATGAGGTATTTTACATTTTCTTCTATTTTTTCATTCTTTTGAATTTGTTTGATTGATTCTTGATGTCTTCTACAGTCATTAGTTTCCACCTGCCCAATTCTGAATCTCCTTTTCCATTTGGCCAATTCTACTTTTTAAGCAGTTGTTTTCTTTTCCGAGCTGTTCACTCCTTTTTCATAATTCTCTTGCCTCGCCCTCATTTCTTTTCCCACTTTTTCTTCTACCTTCCGTATACAATTTTTAAGCTCCTTTTGGAGCTCTTCCATGAGTTCTTTCTGGGCTTGAGACCACTTCTCATTTCTCTTTGGGGTTTTTTCCATAGGTGTTTTGACATTATTGTCCTCTTCTGAGTTTGTGTCTTGAGCTTCCCTGTCACCATAATAACTTTCTATGGTCAGATTCTTTTTTTGTTGTTGTTTTTACTTATCTTTTTTGGCCTTTTCCTTTCATAGCCTTTTTCTTTTTCAATTTGAGTTCTGCTCCCGGGGTAGAAGAGGCACTGTTTCAGGCTTTTTGTGATATACCCATTCTTAAAACCATAGAATTTAAAACAATAAAATAGAGCAGTGAAACTTTCCAGGTTTAAAATGCTTGATTTCCTCTACACCATTTGCAGTTGCAGTATCTCAAACAGTTATTAAAGGTGCTTTTAAAAACCTATCACTTGGGGCAGCTAGGTGGCGCAGTGGATAGACCACCTGCCCTGAAGTCAAGAGGACCTGAGTTCAAATCCAGCCTCAGACCAAACACTTGACACTTACTAGCTGTGTGACCCTGGGCAAGTCACTTAACCACAATTGCCTTAAAAAAAAAACTATCACTTATACACATTTCCTTGGAGTAATACCAATTTAAAAAAAACACATAGATTTTAAAACACCCTAATAGGGAGCAATTAAATAGGACAAGTCTCAACCAATTAAAAGAACCAGCCCCAATCCAGTTTTCATCTGGTCTGGATGTCACCTTAGTAAGCACAGTGATTATTGTTGTCACAAATTGAGCTCCATATCAAAGTAATTGCTTGTCACAAGTAATTCACACACCACTGTACATCAGGAATTTGATGTTTCTGGTGGGGAAAGCCAAATTTCATATTAAAATATAATTGTCATAATTCCTAGAAACTTCCTTGATAGTGTAGGTAAGTTTAAAAATAGCAGTGAAGCAAAATGTAGACTGGTTTGTCTCCTGTGATCCGTTTTGAGGGGAAGAGGGAAGAATTGAGGTGTGAAGTAATCGGTTAGCAAGAATTTGTTAAGCTTCCATCATATGGTGGGCACAGGCAAGATAAGCACAAAATTTCAATTCTTGCCCTCAAGGGACTTTAACTTTCTATCATAAGTAAAAATTGGAGGACTCTGAAATGTACCCCCAGACTGAACCTCTTGGTCTATTCATCCCCATTTTAATTTTTTTCTGAAAATGACATTGTCCTTGGAGAATTTTCAAAATAGAACTTAATATTTATTTTCCTCAATTATAATAGTTCATCATCCAAAAAGAAATATATTCTAATAGCCTTAATAACTAGTTTATTCTTTCTGTGTAAGTTTTGATTTTTGACTGTTGTAGGTTTCTTGAAAATTTTTAGTATGTGCTTTTGTCTTCTCTTATTTACCTCTATGAAACCAGTTTAAATGGTGCTTCAGTTGCTTTGTCATAAAGGTCCTTGGCACTGGCAAGAAATTAGTTATGGTCCCTTCCTGGAATCTTAAAATTGAAGGCCATGGGAGTGTGGATGCTAAAGAGAAGAATCTTATTTCAGGAAGCAGAAGTGTGTCAGCAGCAGCTAGATGGTCGCACTTGTGGCTTCTGGTCAAATTCCTGTCTCTAGCAGAAATGCCTTGAACCTTCTTTTCCTCCCTATGTCTCACTTGTAGACACTTCCGGAGCTTAGAGAATGAAGCTGCTAAGATGTCAGTCTGTTCATAATTAATTGGGTATCTGTCGAGAATTGGTTCATATAAAGACTTAGAATCACACAAATGGGAGCATATCCTAAGGAAAACAAGATTTTAGAGATGGACAGGAATGCATTTTATATGCCACCTGATAAATACAGCCTCCAGTTGAATACCTCTGGTTTCCTTTGCCTTTACTTGCACTGTCACCCCCTCTTCCCTGTCCCCATTTCTCCTGGCTGTCGGAAAGTAATGAGCCAAGGGGAAAATGTTCTCTTCCACCTTGCTTTCACCCCTTCCCAAACTCCAGGCTGCCTAGACCCCATGGCTCCCTGAAAAGCCAGCAGATTGCCCTGACCTTTTGCCTTCCCTTTACTGTTCCTCCCCAAGTAGCCTGGTAGAACTGATAAATTTAGATACATCGTTAGACTGGTTTAATTTTGTCATGTCTACCTGTTGTCCAACCTGTACCAAGGATGCTGAAATTTTGTTGGGATTTTCAATTTTATTTAATGGGATAGGTGACAGTTCAGGCTGAACCTTTGAAGATGATTCCTGAAGGTTCTGAGAGTAGTTACATAGTGTTTTAATAACTTGAGTTGATCATTTGCCTCCGGGGTAATGGATTTTAGTAGGTCTTTTTGACCTTACCAAAAATGATAGGTTGTTTAAGGAAAAGGAATCAGAATACTTGACAAGAAGGCCTTCTCTGTAAATGATACAGATAGGTAGGTAGATACTGGGCAGGTCTTTCTGGCCCTTTCATCAATAATCTGAGAATTTATTGAATGAAATGATTCATCTTGGTTTTATAATATTCTGATATCTTGTCCCAAAAGGTTAGGTAGCATGGACATCGAAAGGATAGTAGACCTGGAGAGGCAGGTTTTTGACAAATAACTCTGATACTTGACTTGAGAATTAGGCCAAGCCATTGAACCTCTTTAAAGCTTGGTTTTACTTCTACAAAATGATGAGGTTGGACCAGATGTGCTCTGAGATTGCTCTGACCTCTAAATGTATTAGCCTGTGATCCTGTCATTATAGAGCACCACCTTGATCTTGGCACTCACTGGGGGCACACAGTAAGTATTAGGGGGGAATAGCAAGAGGCACCTCAAAACGAACAGTGAGTGACCACAGCGTCCAAGCATGGACCGTGCCAAGCAGGAAACAGTTTGGTATCACTGAGCACACTAAGAAGCCAGGATCCTTTCCTTAGTATAAATGGTCTACTTAACTCATTGGGAAATTTTTTTTCCCCCAGAAAGAACACATGAGGTTATAGGTTATTAAAAATAGAGATTCTTAGTGATCTTTAATCACCTCATTGGGCAGATGAACCCAGAGGGGGGAAAGTGGCATATCTCAGACTACATATAGCTAATTAGTGGTAGATCCAGAGTCCTTCCAGAAAAACTGTCATTTCCTGTCCAGTTGTCTTTATACCACTCTCCTTCCCAAAGTCTATTTTAAAATAGAATATTATATATAAAATTATATTTTATCTTTTACCTCAAGTATCAGCTGTCTGACCGTAACCTTTTATTTTTCTGGTCTCTGATCTCGTCTCGTCAAGCTTCCCCTGCAGTTTTTTGGGTGATTAGGTATAATCCCAGGAATACAGTTGAAATTGCTATAGCCAGTGTATGCTTGTTTTGACCAGTTTTGAACTAAGAGTCCTCATCCATTGACCTCTTTTGCCCTCAGATCACTCAGGAGGCTGGCGAGTTTATGATTACTTTTCCCTATGGATACCATGCAGGATTCAATCATGGCTTCAACTGTGCTGAGTCAACTAATTTTGCCACACTGCGGTGGATTGATTATGGCAAGATGGCTACTCAGGTAAGCACCTCACGAAAGGGCTTTAATCAAAACTTACTTTAACTCTGATGTTCTGGCGGATGCGGCTGGAATGAGACCTGAACTTGGACACAAAAAATCTGGGCTATAATTCTGGCTCTGTATGAGCCAGAACATACTAGCCATGTGAATTTGGGCAAGTCGTTTCCTTCACCATGAGCCTCAATTTCCTCTTCTTTAAAATGGGGACAATACTTGTAATACTTGTGTGCCTGGCAGGGCCCTTTTGAAAATCAAATGAACGCATATTTTAGAGGACTTTGTAAAACGGAAAGCTCTATATAAACATCAGGCATTCTTCTTGTCCTAGGAGTATGAGCCTGGGAATGCTGCCAAAAACTGAGAAGGGTGTGCATGGTGTTTGTTCTGTTCCAGGAATTGGGCTCAGATGGTACCTCTGAAATCTGCATAGAAATTGTGCTGCGTGTGGCTTTTCTTAAGGTTTTCAAACAGTTTGCTCCCTGAGTTGTGGTGAGGATATGCATGAGGATTTGTTGTTTTGCAGAGACCAAGATAACTGCCCCTTCCTTTTGTCCTTTGGTTTTCATTAAGTACCCAGAGGAGAAACTTTCCCATTTGTTCTTTTCCCTCTCCCCTGACATGGATGGTCTCAGTATTCCTAACCATTCCCTCCCTTCCTCCCTCTGACCTAGTCACCTTTAAAGTTTTTCTTTTTTCTGTTTGCCATCTTCTCCCAGCCAGGCCACCCTGAGCAGGGCCTCTATATCAGGCTCAGGTTGCTCCTACCTCTTTGTGGTAGGACAGCTATTCAGTGTTTGATACCATTCCTCAAACTGTGAGAAGTTATGTGCATTATTGATATGTCTCAGGGCCTAGGAATTGGAGAAATGTGATTTTTGACTCTCACTTGAGCTTCTGGTTACATCTGGTTACAGCAACTTGTCAAAGCAGAAAGATCAGAATTTTCAGAGCAAGCCCTATGTCCAATTCTGGCCCCACTGGTCCCTCCCTTTGGGCAGATCACTTAACCTCCCTGGGCCCTCACTTGGTTTGTAAATTGAAGAGTGAACTAGGTGACCTGAGGCTCCTCACAAAGCTGTGATTCTGTGATCACTTGTTGAGAATCAGCTTTCTTTATGCAAATCCCTTTATTCTCCTTTACCACCCTTCCCTCCTCCTTCCTTCTTCTATACCTTCTTTTCCTCTCTTTTCCTCACCACTTTTCTCTCCTCCTTCCTATAATTTCTAATGTAAATTTCTTGCTTCCAATACATAAAAACAGAGATTATATGCATTTTGATTTAACAAATGAGAAATAGCAAACTCTAACAATAATTTAAGATTTTAGGACTTGAGAATTGAAAAGAGCCTTATTGTTGTTCAATCGTTTTTCAGTCTTGTCTGATGATCCCATTTGGGGTCTTCTTGGCAAAGATACTGGAGTAGTTTGCCATTTCCTTCTCCAGCTCATTTTACCGTTGAGGAAACTGTGTCAGACAAGGTTAAGTGACTTGCCCAGGGTCACACAGCTAGTAAATTTAAGATTTTAAGACTTCAGAATTGGAAGGAACCTTAGAGACCATATATCCTAACCCTAGCATTTTGCAGATGAAGAAAACTGAGATCTCAAGATTTTAAAGTGATTTAGCCAATATTACACATCTTTAAGCAGCAGGTCTTCGAGGAGTCAAGGCCTCTGACTCCAAGTCAAATGGTCTTTCTTCTATATTATGTTGCCTTTGTTGCTTGTGAACTTTTGAGTTCTATCTGTGGATCTAAAGTTTGATACATTTATATTTTTTATATTCATATTTTATATATTGTCTTTCTGTTTTTGCTATCTTGTCATTGTCCTTCCTCACTTCTTAGTATCTTTCCCTTGTCATTATATATGACATAATTGTATTCCATTATATTAAGATTCCACAACCGATTCAGCCATGTCTCTTTAAACAATTGTAAATCTCCTCTAGATTTTTTTCCTGTTCTTTGTCTTGATCTCTTTTCTTTGTTCCATTCTATATTCTACATTGTTTCTCTTATTAATATATATGGCAGATCTCCTTATCCTAATGATGTTTTAAGCTCTTACAGGTTAGAGATGCTGTCATAGGATTATAGAATTTTGAGCCAGAAGAAACACTATAGATCATAAAATACACCCTTCACATTTTACAGGTGAAGAAAAGTAGGCCCAGAGAATTTAAGTGACTTAAAGTCAGACAGAACCAAGATCTGAGCCCAGGTCTTCTGATTTCCAAATCTAGTGTTTTTCCTACTGTTATTGTTGTTGTTCAGTCATTTCAGTTGTGTCTGACTCTTCGTGACCCCATTTGATATTTTCTTGGCAAACACAGTGGCGTCGTTTGCCATTTCCTTCTCCAGCTCATTTTACAGATGAAGAAACTGAGACAAACAAGGTTAAGTGACTTGCCGAGAGTCACGCAGCAAGTGTTTGAGGCTAGTTTTGAACTCAGATCCTCCTGACTTCAGGCCCAGCACTCTATCCACTGTGCCACATAGTTCTTTCTACTGTACCATGTTGTTTTCATTTTTGTATCCCCAGTGTTTAGTTTGGTGCCTTGCCACAAAGGAGTCACATAATAAAAGTTTGAATTGAATTATTGAGTTGTCATGCTGAACGTGTTACTTACTTTTCCTTCCTCCTGGTTTAGAACATTTGGTAGTAGTAGTGAAGCTGGCAGGTATCAGCTTTACCATATCAAATCCTATGGTTTTTCATGACTAAGCAGTTCTTTCTATCTCTTTAGGCAACTGAAAGGTGAAGTTATTGCCTCATTTATTTTCCAATAATTTGCTCTGCATGGTCCTAGGGGCCCTATTATTAGCCAACACATTTTAAGTTTGAATTCTGTGCTTGCTCAAAAACACATTTTTCTAAACTTTGTAAGCATAAATCTTTACAACTTCTTATTGACAGTTTGGGGGGTGTATGAAACCACTTGATGGGAATTCCGTTGAGAGCTGATCTTAACTTGGAACATGAGGAGAAGTTATCATCCTGCCTTGTCTTGTCTTTTTGACAGACTTTGCTCTAGGCCCTGCTCTCCTGCTGTTGTTTTCTAGTGCTGGGCAAGAAGAATGTTTATGAATTGTGTG
The DNA here is from genome assembly GCF_003287225.1 of Phascolarctos cinereus. NCBI lineage: Eukaryota > Metazoa > Chordata > Mammalia > Diprotodontia > Phascolarctidae > Phascolarctos > Phascolarctos cinereus. The sequence goes on along the minus strand of NW_027555847.1, from coordinate 664,404,042 downwards.
TGTATGTGCCAGAAAGATTAGCTGGTAGGCCAATAATTATAAATCCTACGGGGAAAAACAAGGAAAAAAGAAGGAACCCTCTGAGATGCATGGCTACTATTCTGAGTTGATCTCTAGGTTGAGAATTCAATACATATTAAACTGATAGATAGTATGCTTTCTCTGGTCCCCATATATCATGAATAGGAATCTTCCATGCCAGCATTCATGACTGGTCTTATTCTCTGCCCATGGCTGAAGTAAAATATTTTTGAGACATATATGGCATTTCTCCATAAGTAACTAGGGCTAGAGAGAGAGTCATTGTAGCCATTGGGAAGGTCTGTGTGTGGCTATTTGTGCTGTACTCCCAGTTGTTTGTCATAGAATGCCAATGATAGTGGCACAGTACAGGGAGAGACACTGTTTACCAAGTTTCCCATTCTTGTTGTCCACATTGGTTTTCGGTCCTTGCCAAAGGCTAATCTGATTAGCTTTTCCTGTCTTATTATGATCCCAGAAATGTTACTCATACCAAACTGACCATGTCCCTCCTACTGTCGTCTGGTTCCCATGCAAATATCATGTTTAAACTTCTACCATGTTTTCCCCTAATGCAGGATCCTTATGTTTCTCCAGGCATGCCCCACATTGCCTCTTTTATGTCTTCTGCCAAATAAAGACTTAAAAAAATTTGAGGATATACTAATTTTTGAGGCAGGTCACAAATTGTATAATGTGGGTGAGTAGACTTTGACAAACAAAGAGGGTGGTTATCTTCTGTGTAAGTAGAATAATGTGCTAGGCACTGGGGGAGGTTCAGGGTTTAGAAAGACAGTCCCTGCCCTCATGGAGCATTGTACTGTACTCTGGCAATATGATTAATATAAAGATCACTCAGAGAGCTGAAATAACTCATTTAAACAGCACTAAATTGCCTACTGTGTACCATGTACCATGCTAGGTATTTGGGGGGACAAAGACAGTGACACAGTCCCTACTCTTAAGGAGCTTATAGTCTAATCAAGGGACACAGCATGTAGACATATACAAAGTAGATACAAGATCATGTTGAAGCAGAGATTTTCCTAACTCTGTGTACATTCTGTGTGTGGGCAGCCACCAGGACAAAAGAATGAAGACGGGAGGTAGAGTGCCATATGGGAGATGGGCTGGGACCAGATTTTGAAGGGCTTTCTTTGGCAGTTCTGTGGAGGATAGAGACTTTAGACAGGGGGTTCAATTAGGTGGCTGTTGCAGTAGACCTTGTAACTTGTATGACTAGGACTTGTGTGAGTACAGTACTGTGTGACCATGTGAGTGGAGAGGAGATGGATGTGACAGGTGCTATGTAAATAGCAATGACAAGGCTTAGGCTTGGAGAGGCTAGTAACACTCAAATGTTCCATTTCCCATACTGACACAGAAGTTTTGTGGGATCTTCTTCATACTGCTCAGTGGCTCTGCCACTGTCTAATATTACATTGTATTACATGATTGGGGGCAGCAACCAGCAGCATGCACTGGCAGCTAAGCTCAAGGAGGCAATCCCCTGAGTCACCCATACAAGCTCAGACAATTGCTGATCATCTAATTTGGATCTTGACCAATTCCTGGACCACAGTGTGGCAAGAATGGTTTGGCTAGAAGATCAGTGTTTGTTCAGGCAATGTTGTATGAGGTATATCTTTAATTCACTGAGCCCCCACCACTCTCAGTTCAAAGAATAGTAAATCTCTCTCATCTAATAACTACTTGTTTTTTAAATCAGCTAATACAGTTTTCTCATTTTCTCTATGGGAGGGCTTGAGCCCCCAGAGGAAGGATGTGATTGACTCAAAATCATTATATATTATGAGTTTATGGCATAGCACAGACCAGGACCTGGGTGACCTGACTCTTTGTCTAGAATTCGGTCACAGCATGATTCCTTTAACTTAACAGTTAGGAGCTCTCTAGTCATTCTCTGCTGCTTTGGTTAGCATTTATCCAAGAAGATGGTTGTTTCACACAAGGGATGCACTGTGGCTTAGTTTAGAGAGAAAATGAAAGCTATCAACTATGAATTCTTGGTCTTAGTCTGAAGGAGTAATATAAAATCTTGTGACTCTAAAGTTAATGCCTCGTGGGTGGGGTGTGTCTGTTTCATTATAGTGATGACAGTTCTGGTAATGAGATTTCAAGCTGATTTGACAGAAGCCTTACTCTCATTTGTATTATGACTATGTCCACTGTGTTTGTCTGGAGCCATTGGCCAAGATTGAGTTGTAAACCCTAGATATTGGGGTTTATCAGAGGAGTGCTGTCAGACACTTAACTACAGTAGGCACCAATGGGGACTACTCAAATATTAAAAGCAATTTTGGATTCAGCCATGTGTTGACAAACAAGTGACATTTGGGAAGTGCGGTTTTAGATTGAGCCTCCACGCTTATATTGTTAAGCGCCGTAGCGTGAAATTACTGAACAAGTGGCACTGAGAGCTATATACAAGGCTGAGTCTGAATGGGTCAAACAGACATTCAAGGGCTGGCCATGGCTGGTGATGGCTGGGACCACCCACTTTTTGCAGGATTCCCAGAGCTGGAGTTCTCAGTGCCCTGAGAAACAAAGCTGGGCATTTTTGGAACCACAACTAGGTTTTTTCCTGTGTGTTATGCCACTTAATGCATAAACGTAAAAAGACAAGTCTAGCCGGGTTTGGTGTGATGTAGAAGGAAAATGCATCTGAAAACTTTGGCTCAAATCTCTGTTTCTGTTAGCTTAAAGACCCATGTGACCTGAGCAGCGGTTTCTTCAGCTGTAAATATGGGGACTTGGAACAAATTATATCTAAGAGCCCTTCCAGTTCTGACTTTTTGTTGTTCTGAGGTCCCTTACAGGGCTGAATTCTACATGTCCCTGAATCATGCTTGGCCAAGAGTTTGTTTTTCTTGAAAATATTGAATGCTTAAGACATTTAGAAATTGTAGACCTTTCAAGGATCTTTTTTCAAGGAATTTTCATGTTATATCTATATTGGGTGGTTCATCAGTTCCTGTGATGAAGGAATTGACTGGATTTTATAGTGAACTTCTTTGAAATTTCACTTTTTTCGGCCTTTGCTTGGCCTTTTGTGGTCTCTGTTCTTGAATTTTTGGTAGAGTAGCAAAAACTATTTATTTTGAGCACAAACATGGCATTATATCATTAGCTCATCTGTAGAATGGGAAATGGGCTTTTTAGTAACAATAGTGATGTTCTATGATAATACTGTTTGTAAAGTGTTTTTCCTTTTTAGGCACTTTATCACCATTAACCCTCATTATGTGTCTGCTCAGCCAGCAGGCATTCTACCTTCCTTTTGTTGGGAGACAACAATTTAGCTTCTCTAAGCTAAGTGATTTCTATCTGTACCATTTTTTATTTTACCAGACTTCCTATCAGCCTAAGGGCATTTCACATATGTAGTACTTCCTATCATTGGGAAAAAGTGTTGCTTTTCCGCCCAGGAGGCATTCGTTCTGGAACATCTGTTCTCTATTTGGTTCCCCTGCTTGTTAGTTGTTTTTAGCTATGGACAGTCTTGGCTGCTATTGTCTTTATTATTTGAGAAGCTATTATACAGGACATTGAGGTAGAAGAAAAATGCTCCATCTTCAACTGTGGTTTAAAGTTTTTATCTTGTCACTTCTCCCTGGGTTAAGTTTCTAGTCCCTTTGCTATTGTTAGACATTTAGAATATGAAGATTACCAAATCACACAGTCTTCTGGATGGAAGAGACCTCAGTGTCCATCAAGTCCAAACCGTACCTGAATGAGACTTCTACCAAGAATTGAAGTTGAGTCCTGTAGTCTTGTAGCACTCATTCCATTCTCAGGCCCAGCAGTCATATGTGCCAGTCCTTTAAGTACTCAAAAGTATAGTTCCTTTGGACTTTGTGCCACCTACATACTTTCTTATTATCTTCCCCATTGAGCTCTATGGTATAGAGGAATAAGAGGACTCAAGATGGAACATCAGCACAAGATGGTCAGCAGGAGTGACCTGGATGAATAGCTAGCAAAGAAGAGTGAAAAGTAGTAGTCTCATAGGGAGACACAGAGCACCAGAGAGTGGTATCATGAAAACATAGAGCATCAAATTGAAGGTGATGATTGGCAGTGTTAATAACTGCTGAGAAGTCAGCAATGAGGACCGAGAAAATTAGTAGCAAGTAGATTTGGCAACTAAGAGATCTTTAGTAACTTTAGAGAGAGTATTTTCAATTGAGTGATGAAAAGGGGAAAGTTTTTATTATATGTGATTAAAGACAGTTTTTTTGGTTTGCTTTTTGGCTTGGAGGTTAGGGGAGCCAGCTAGAATATTTCCTTTATTTAGTTAACCAAACCAAGCCAGTCTCCCTCTGGACTGGTTGCTTCTTTAGGGAGAGACAGACAGAGAGAGACAGAGAATAAAGGGGTGTGTGTGTGTGTGTGTGTGTGTGTGTGGGAACAGGTACTTCACAGTATGTCAGAATTGAAAGGAACTTCAGGTTATCTGCTCCAAGAATCTCCTTTATAATTGATTGCCTGACGCATGATCCACCATTTGCTCAAAGACCTCCAGTAAGGGGGAATCTCACTACTTCTTTAGGTAGGCCTTTCCACTTGTGGATAGCTCTTTTAGGAAGCTTTCCCCTAGTATCAAGCTTTAAGTTGCCTCTTTGAAACTATCCTAGAGTTTTTTTTATTAAACAATAATTTATTTTTTCCTCAATTAACATGAAAAAAATTTTTTTTAACATTTTAAAAAAATTTTGAGTTTCAAATTCTCTCCATCCTTCCCTGAGATGGTAAGCAATTTGATATAAATTATACATGTGCAGTCATGCAAAACATATCTCCATATTAATCTTGTATAGTGTGTTTCAGTCTGCATTCAGACTCCATCGGCTCTTTCTCTGGAGGTGGAGAGCATTTTTCATCATAAGTCCTTTGGAGTTGTCTTGGATCTTTGTCTTGCTGAAAATAGTAAGGCATTCACAGTTGATCATCATACAGTATTGCTGTTACTGTGTGCAATATTCTGTACAGTGGTTCTGCTCATTTCACTTTGTATCGGTTCATGTAAGTCCATGTTTTTCTGAAATCATCCTGCTTGTCATTTCTTATAGCACAGTAGTATTCCATTACAATCATATACCACAACTTGTTCAGCCATTCTCCAACTGATAGATGTCCCCTCAATTTCCAATTGTTTGCAGTCACAAAAAAGCTGCTGAAAATATTTTTGTACAGATAGGTCCATTGCTCCTATCCTATTGTGACCTCTGAAGCTAAACAGAAAGAGTCTACTTTCTTCATTCAGTCTTTCAAATACTTGAATGTAACTCTTATATCTTCTTGAGCCCAAATATTCTGAGTTCCATCAACCATTTCTTGTATGGGATGATTTGAGTGAATGCCTTTTGCCATTTTGTTAACTCTTTTCTGTATATTCTCCAGCAAATCCTGATCAAATACTCTAGATATATTCTGCCTAGGGTAGAGTGGGGAAGGCCTGGAGGGGCGGGTCAGGGCCTTGCCTCCCTAATCCTAGATGTTAAGCCTTTCTTCATTTGGCCTTTAGATGGCATTAGTTGTTTTGGCTACTTTATCACAAGATTGATTCATTGCATCCACTAAAATTTCCAGATCTCTTTTAGAGAAACCTGCTGTCTAGTCATGACTCATCATTTTGTATTTGTGAAGTTACTTTTTTGAACCTAGAGGGAGGACTTTCAATTTACCCTATTAAGTTTTAACTTAATAGAGTCAGTGCGTTGTTCTGGTTTATTGATACGTTTTTGGATCCTTTCTCTGTCATACAGTGCGTTGACTAGCCCGCTTTTGTGTCATCTGCATGCTATCTATGCCTAAATCAGAGTTGTCAATAAAAGCTTTAAATTTCATCAGATCAAACATAAATCTCTGGGACACTTCATTAGAAAACAGTTTCCAAGTCAACATGGAACCATTAATGACTAAACTTTGAGGCTAGGTGTATCTTTCTCATTCAGAAGGAAGAATTTTGAGAGTATTTTTGCTGAGTAGAATTGATATTGGGATAAGGAGGAAGTGTTCGATTATTTCCCTGTGTGTACTGACAATGTGCTCTTCCCACAGATGGCCTGATCTGTTGGTATTACCCTGCATCCTTAGTGTCTGCAGCCAGTCTTCAAATATCCATTCAGCATACATGTAGGCAGCTGGGTGGTGATGGTGGAGTGGGATTGAAAGGGACCTTTTCTAATAATGCAACTTGGCTTACATTGCACTGAATTACTGTAAAATGAGAATCAAATTGGTTTTGCTGTTCTAAGAACTATTTGTTCCTTCTGTTGGGTAATGATTTCACTTGCTGTAGATGATTAGCCAGAGGCCCAAAGGGAGGTGGCAGAAGGTAGGTGGGAGAAAAGGAGAAGCAGGGGAGGATGGAACCTCTTAGAAAAAAAACTGCTTTTCCAGCTTGTTTGAATCCTTAGGTACCTAGTTTTACATGGTCTCATCTTATTTCTTTGCCTCATCAATCCTGGGATTTATGGTATTAGATGTTATGTGTTTGTAGTACATTGCTATGTAAAGTATATGCTCACTGTGGTTTGTTGTTTACTCTGTAAATTTTCTCTGTAATTTACTAATCCCTCTGCCTTTGTGTAGCAATAGCAGTAATAATAATAGTTAACATTTATATAGTACTTTAAGGTTTGCAAAATGTCTTGCCAATATCTTATTTGGTCCTCAACAACTCTGGGAGTTAGGTGCTGTTATTATCCCCATTTTACAGATGTGGAAAACGAGGTTGAGGGAGGTTGAGTAACTTGCCCAGGGTTGTACAACAAGTAAGTGTCTGGTGCAAGATTTGAACTTAGTTCTTCTGATTCAGCTTCAGTATTCTTTTTACTTTTAACACCAGCTGCCTCTAAAAGTGAGTGAGGATTTTCTGTTTAAGAATCATACAGTTTTGGAAGCTGGAATCTTCTGAGGGGAGAAGGTAGTTAGGGTCTTTTCTTGTCCACAGTCACCAGACAATGAAACGAACTGTGTCCTGAGGTTTCTGAAGCGCATATCAGAATTTCCTTTCTTCTACCATCCCGGATGCACTTTAGAAAATTTAGAAAACAGGACTAAAGAATGGCATAGTACATAGAGTTCTATATTTGATGGGCAGCTGAGTGGTACAGTGGATAGAGTGCCTGGCCTGGAGTCAGGAAGACTCCTGAGATACTTACTGTCTGTGTGACCCTGGGCAAGTCATTTAACTCTGCTTGCCTCAGTTTCCTCATCTGTAAAATGAGCTGGAGAAGGAAATGGCAAACCACTCCAGTATCTTTGCCCAGAAAACTCAATTGGGGTCACTAAGAATCAGACAAAACTGAAAAATGATTAAATGACATTTGGTAGTAGAAGGGCCTATGTCTGAACGCTCTCAGAACCTAGCTATGTGACTGTAGGCAAATCACTTAAATCCTTTGAGCTTCGGTTTCCTCATTTGTAAAATGAGGACAATAATGGAACCTATCTCAGAGCATGTCATAAGGCTAAAATGAGATTATGTGTGTAAAACTCTTTATGAACTTTAAAACATAATATAGACACGAGCTATTATTTTTCCTCAGTTCTCAGGTTCACATTGAAGAAAATATTCAAATTGACTCCTTGGTTTTAAGCATTTTTTAAAACTGTCTTTCTGAAATAGATCTCCCCTCAAGGTATAGGCTAAGTACAATTAGACTGACATTGTGGCCATAATTACTATTTTTTCCCCACAGTTTTATGTTGATTCTTGATTGTTTGACTTGAAATAATCTCTGAAATATGGGGGTTTTTTAAGCTGTAAAATGCATTTTAGCTAATATTTGTTGTGTGACTGCCATGTGCAAGAAACTTATTAGGTAGACAAAATCCCTGTCTTCACAGACCTTACAGACTAGAAGAGGAGAATAAAACTACGTACACAAATATGTATAATTAAAAATAGAGTGTGAAAACATATAAGGAAAGTATAAACAAAATGCTATGAAAGTTCACAGAAAGAAATTATTATTTCTGTCTAGGATGCAAAAATTCTGGATGTCTACATGGAAGACTTGGCATTTGAGGTAAATTTTAAAGGATGGGGAAGATTTCAGTTGATTTGGATGGAGAGATGTTCTATGTGTAGAAAATGGCAGGAGCAAAGACATTAAGGCAAAAAAACCAAAAAACTTAGCAAACATTTGAGGAATAGTTGGCTCGGTCTGATTGGAATACAAAGCTCTTTTAAGAGGAATAATATAAGATGCTTCTGGGAAGGAAGTTGGGGCCAGATTGTACAGAACCTTAAATTCTAGATCATTTCCACAAATGTGTGACCATTACAGTATCACAGCATCATAGTGTTGGAAAGGCCCTTGGAGAGAACTTAATCCATCTGGTACCTTAATAGGAATTCATTCTACAATATCCCTAACAAATCATCCAGCCACCTTTGAATACTTCTGTTGAAGGGAAATTGACTACCACCTGAGGCCAATCCTTTTTACATGGGTCTAATTCTAGTGTATTTTTCTTTTTGTCACAATGAAATCTGACACTAAGCAACTTAAACCTATTTCTCCTATTTCTGCCTTCTGAAGTTAAACAGAGCAAGTCTAATTTCTCTCTCACATGATTACCTTTCAGATATTTATAAGACAATAGTCATGTCCTACTCCAAGTCTTCTTTTGTCCAGGCTAAACAGATTTAGTTTCTTCAGCTGACCCATATATTGTATGATTTTCAGTCCTCTCAGCATCCTGGTGTCTTCATTTGGAAGTTTGGAAGTATCCAGACCTGGAGATAGTATCCAGTGTCTATCAAGGGTACAGTGGAGTCGCTTCTCCAGCCCAAGATTTAGTCACCTTTTTAACTTCCATGTCACACTCTCTGTCCAAAGGTGCTCTGTATTCCAGCTAAACTCACTGTTTCACAAACCATTCTGTCTTTTGGACTGAATTTTAGAAGTTGGTGCTAAAACTGTTACATTATTTTGGTATTTTCATTTCCAGCCACTTTGTTCTCCTTCACAAGTAAGGGAGAATAGTTTAAATGCTTAGAAAACAGAAGCTTCAGTATGCTTCTTATTTTAAAAGAAATCCTCACCCTTTGTGGATCCCTTGATACATCCCTACTGGTGACTGGCAACTAGTTCTGTCTCTAGAGGAAATCTTCACAAACTATTACAGATGTTATTTAAAGCATCTTTATTTGTCGCAGTAAACATGCTAGAGGGGAAACAAATCTCATGGCCTGTTCATCCAGCCTGGGAGTCTTTCCCCTCCCTATTCATCCAATGTGGGAGTCTTTTCCTACCTGCTTCTCTGTACACCTTTGATAAGGACGCACTTGGCTAGACAGGTGTGGTGGATGAGTGGGGTGATTTTTCTAGTTATTCTAGTGACAGTACATTTCAAACATCATCAGAGTGTTTTTTATGATTCCTTGAAACCACTGAATGCTTTCTAACACCAGTTATAGCTGAACTACAGAGATTCCTTTTTTTTTTTCTCTTTGGCAGACTTACCTACCTCTGTTAGATCTGCCATTTGATGAGCATGATTCCCTCTCCCTCCCTGTCCCCACTCACTTCTTTAAGAACTTAGAAATAAAACATCTGTTATCTTTTCCATCATCTAATCATTGGCATTTGATTGTAAAATGTTTTCATTATACTTAGGAGAAAGAAACAGGAGCTTCTCCTGTCTACTGTTCCCAATCTACTGACAGCATCGACAAGAGATAATTTTGGGGTGAAAAGTATATTTTCCCCCTCATTTTGATCCTTTACCTCCTAAGTACTTGTCCATTTTGAAATGGCCATTTCCTTAGTCTTTCTGGTTCTTGCCAAAGAACAGGAGCAATTTAGAAATACAGCCAACACTCCTGCATGCCATATTGCTCTGTGGAGGTTCTTTGGGCCGTTTTGTTTAATCATGCCTCTCTGCATGTACAATAGCTTTGTTGCTTATTTTCCTCCACTGGGGTTCCTTGGTGACAGTTGCCAGCCTGCTCAGAAGATGCTTTGCTGGGTGACTCCTGGAAACAAATGTCTTAGCTACAAGGGGTACATGTTTTTTCCATGATCACAAACCTGCCAGTTTCTTTTCAGAATATCTCTGTCACTTCAGAACACTAAGGCACTTTCATGCCTTCCCCAAGTCAGGTGTCTACAATATACAAATAGGGGAAGCAGTTTGCCATGGTGGAAAGACTTCTATCCTGGGGGAATCAGGAGGCCTGAGACCTGGTTTGCGTCTTTAAAGCTTTATGACCATGGATAAGTCACTTCCTGTGTTCCCAAATTTCCCCATTTGACAAATGAGGAGGTCTGGTAAGATCTCTTCCAGTACTGACAATCTGTTCTTTTATGGTACGTGCTTTTATATTAGCACAACCCATCTTTAACTTCCTAGGTTTTAATTTGGAACCATTAATTATAGATCAGCAACGGTAGATTTTTTTTGTTTGTTTACAAAACACTTGTCCAACAAAGAGACTGGAGACCTTTACAACGATCTGTATTTTCAATTTAAATAAAACCTAGTTTTCTCCCTCCACGTAGTCTCTCTCCAGCTTCCAAAGTGTTAATTACTTAAAAAAAAAATACTGGGTCTCCCCATCTTGCCTAGGCTAGAAGTTCAGGGGCCATACATGGACTTGGTCCCACTTTGATCAGTGTGGGAGCCTACTGTTTCTGATCTCAACCAACCTGCTTTCCCTCAAGCAACCTAGCACCTCACCCTTCCCTATCACTCTCATTTCATCCCCTGTTCCCACTCCCCACCCTGTTCTTGGGACTCGCCATACTAATGCCAGATTTAATGCAGATACCCAGTCAGCCCAACTCACTGCAGTTCAGGACTCCTGAGCTCAGCCTGGCAGTGGCATCCACCATACCTGATGCAAAGTGGTACTAAAACTCAAGTCTGACCATATCAACTGTAACTTTTGGTAAGACCCTGTTCCACTACAGGCCTCAGTTTCTTTTTCTCTAAAATGAATGGATTATATTTGATCTTTAGGGGGCCTTCCGGCTCTAAGATTCTATGATATAACATATTTACAAATAATTGGAACATACAAGTGAACCAAGATCCAGTAGGTAGTAATAATTATTTGTAGTAGTTGAAAGTGCTAAGAAGACTTTAAGGTTTGCAAAAGGCTTGTATGCACTTTGTGTCACTTGAGCTTTACAATGCCTCTGTGTGGCAGATCTTTATAGGCATTAATTGCCCCGTGAGAAAACTGAGGGTCAGAGAGGTGCCAACTCTAGCCCATGCTCATGGCTAGGAAAGTGTCTGGAGGAGGGTACAGATCCACGGCCTTCAGTCTATCTGCTCTGCTGCACTGATCAATACTAAGGCAGGAGTTTGAACCTTAGACCTCAGATTCTAAAACCAGTGTTCTTTCCACTGCACAACCATACTCTGTGGTTGCTTTTTATTCATTTAACTCCACTATGAGACCAGTAGTACAAGAATTTTCTCCATTTTATACAAGAGGTACTCGAGGATCAGAGGATATAAGTGTTACTTGTCCAAGGTTACAGAGATCTTTAGTGGTTTGACCAGTACTCAGACCAAGGTCCCCTGAACTCCAGACTTTTTCTGTTATATTGTATAATTTGAAAATGGAAGCTGAACTATAAGAGTCTTCTGATGAAAAGCTGGCCAGTATGAAGAGAGACCTCCTAAAACATACCACTTCACACTTCATCACGCTTCAGTGTCTTGTACCTTGAATCCTAGTTTTCTTTTTTTAAGTATATGAAACTCACGGTTTCAGTTCTGGGTTATGACCTTCCCTTGAAGGTTGAAAGTCAACCCCCACCTCAGTTCACAGCCAATTTACCATCCACAAGCTGCATGGAGCAGTATGGAAGCAGCTGAAATGTGGCTGGATAGTAGGCCCTGCAGCCAAGGACTAGAGGGAGGCTTTGGAAATCTTTGCCTAATTGTTTTGTTTATGAAATGCTGTAGTGTTTCCAGTGGATTTCCTAATGAACTGGTTTGTTATTCAGTCTTGCTGCATTGCTGGTAATTACACCAGAAACAGGGGGCCAAGACTCATCTTCCGTCACACAAGTTATGAACCACCAGCTAGGAAACACTTAATGTACATTTTTGGAGTTTTTCCCTAATTTTTTGAGCATTTAACTCTTCATGGGCCTGAGATTCTGAGAAAATATTGTTCCCAGCCTACAAATGGATTGTGAGTCAGAAGTTCACCTGTAAGTTATTTGGACTTGGAATTCACTTTCACAGCTAGAATTAGGAATGTTTCTAGTGATAAATATTAAAAATGGTGGTTTGACTCCTAGATTAGCTGACAAATGACCATTTAACCCATAATGTAACTGTAACACTATTTCTCTGCAATGAAAAATCGTAGAAATCTGTTGGTGGAGTTGTAAATTGGTTCAAATATTCTGGAAAGCAATTTGGAATTATTAAAGAAAGTGACTAAAATATCTGTTCCTTTGACCTAGTAATGATCCCACTGCTGGGCATATACCTCAAAGAAGTCAGTGATAAAATGAAAGGCCTTATATACTTCTAGGCGGCTGCTAGGTGGTGCCATAGTGCACAGAGCACTGGGCGTAGGAGTCAGGAAGGCCTAAATTCAACTCTAGCCTCAGACACTTTTAAAGCAGCTGTAGGGTAGGCGCTCCTACCTGAAAGATGACTCTTTGTAAATAGACTTTACCAAGCTCGGAGGATTCAGAAAAAGCCAAAAATAGTCCCAGCTCTCAAGGATCTTCCATTATAAGGGGGGAAGCAACATGTGAGTACAAGTAGATACATACAAGATATATATTGAATGGTGAAGTGATTTGTCAAGGTCGCTTTAAAGAGTAGAGCTGGGGTTTAAACCCACATCTTTCCATATACCAAATTCTCTGCTTCTTCCAGTTCTTCCCTTGTTTCAGCTGTTTGCAGTGACCATTTTTTAAGATTAAGGCATCTTGATTTACCGCCAGCAAGTCATATCTGGTCAGGATCAAAGACCAGAACCTTCTGATCTGAGGTAGAGGGGCCGGTGTTGAGAAGTCCTTCCTGTAGCCTGACATAAGCATTAAAAAAATAAACCCATGAATAGGAGCCAGATACTAATGTAACAGATTTCAGGAGGCTGTCCAAATTATTCCAGTGCCTGGGGACTCATTGAATGAGTGCACAAAATAAATTCACAACTCCTCATAATAATTCAAAAGAAGCATTCTTCATTCAGATTAGCTGTGATCCACAGTGCCTTCCAATGAACCGACCAGACGACTAGTCATTTCCAAGCACCTTGATAACATAGAAGAGGTGATGTTGAATTATTTTGTTCATATCTCCTTTTTCCTGCTGGAATCAGCTGCTGCCCCTACATTCTTTGTCCTTCTCCCAAAGTAGACTGTGTTTTGTGCTAGCCTTGTTTGCAAGGGCCAGAGATTTCCATGTGACTGCCCCTTCTTTTCCTTTTTACAGTGTTCAGTGTTACACAATAAAGCGCTAGATGACTTTTTGTTAGAATGAGAGAATGGTGATGTAGAGAAGGCCTGAGAAAAAGCATTTGCTGGACCCAGTTAGAGTAGCAAATTGCATTGTATAGAGAGCCAACTAGCCCCAAAGTGAGTCATTCTCTAGCACTAGAAAATATTTTTGATTTTGGTGAGCTTTGTTGCAGCATTTGTCATTATGAGAGAATTTTTTCCCTATCCTTGTTTCATCTCCCCCTTTTCTTCCCTCCTAGCTTGTTCTTCCTCCTTCTGTCCTTCCCCCCAACTCCTTCTCTGTACACCCCCTTTTGCTATAATTTCTTCAGACAGGACTTCAGACAAGACTTGATAAATCAGAATGTTACCTTCCATTGAAGTATTTGAGTAGTAATAAAAGCTAATATTCTTATAGTGTAATTTGGGCTTGCAAAGCACTTTACATGTATTTTCATTTGATTCTGGGAAGTAGGTGCTATCATTAGTCCTCCATTAGTTTGGATGAGGAAACTGAGGCCCAGGGAAGTTAAGTGACTTGCCCAAGTCCTCCTAATTCCAGTCCAATCATTCATGTACTCTGTCACTTACTTGTACAAAAGGAACTTTTGTATGTTAACATATATGCTAGATGGGGAAAAAATGGGCTTTCTGTCTTTGGTGAGTAGAGTACGCCAAGCCAGTTTATGATTAGCTGCCTGATCTTTTCAACTTTTGCAACCATAGCAGTTCAGAAAACCATTACAAGCAGAGCTGAAAGACACTTGGTGTGGGAGTGGAAAGAAAAAGAGCTGTACTTAAAATTGCTGTATTGGGGGGAAATTTTTAAAAAGATTGGGAAATCTTGATGTTAAATGATAGCTTGAATTTATATGAAATTTTGTACTTTTCAAAATAAATTCATCAAAGCACAACTGTCCTTGCATACAGTTGCCTCAACCAACATCTTTTTTTTTCAGTATTAATCTGCTGTAACCAGAGTTGACAGTAATGTCATGAAAATCCCTCTAATGTTCAGTCATTTACCAGAGACACAAATTTGGATGGTCAGTAACAACCTGAACTCATGTTTTGAGCCCAGGCAACATGATTTCCTCTCAATGTCAGTCCACTCATAACCCCATTTATGATACTGTTCTTTTGGAACTAACTGCCCCCCTCATAACAGTGTTTTTGCTTGATGTCACATTTTTATTAATATCAAATTGGAGATGCTAGAATCTTGAGCATGTAGGATTTTGATTCTCCTCAAGGATTAGCCTGAAGAGTGCTGTGCACATAATATGTACTTAGTAAATGTGTTAATGATTATTTTAGAACTTTGAAAATCATGCTTATCTCTAGTCCTTATTAAATATTATAGCTAGCCACATCATACTTATTTCTGTGCATTGCTCAGGAAATATCTATCAAAAAGACTGCAGTGGAGTTACCATAGTAGAAGTTGGTTTTATTAAAACTTCATTGAATTACATTTAATAATTTTCCTTTAGGTAGGTGGTTGCCTTTTCTTTCCCCCACTTAATATTTTTTATGTCAGATTCTAATCTTGGTTCACAATGCTTTAAAACATAGTCTCTAATTAAGAACAGATGATATTCAAAGACACTTCTTTTTCAGTGAATCCCAACTCACTTATACTTTAAAGCTTAATATATTTTAAAGGCTGCTTCTGGCTTTTGTCCCTGATGTTTTCCATAGGTTCATTTGTCATTTGAAGGATACCAGGATGGCCTTTACTCATTCGTTCAACAAATATTTATTAGGCACTGGCTGCAAATGAGTGTGCTAGGCATTGTAGAAGATAGAAAATTTAGAGGAGCCATGATCATTATGTTCCTGGAGCTTACAGGTTTACCCAGTGACTGCTGTAGAATGTGCAGTTCATACTAATTGTCCTTTATCAAAATAGAAATATCCTCCCCTCCCCCCCTCAAAAAAGTATTAGGAATAGTCATTAATATCTTAATGCAAATTATTCTTATCTAGCCTATCAACAAATAGAGCCCAATACAGGTAAAAATTTTGTTAAAGTGTTTAGAGACAACAGTAGGAAGAAAGATCCAGAGGTGGGGGTGGTGGGGTGGTGGGCAGGGTCTGAGGGGAAGTTTTCCCCCAAAATGGTGACCCTTCATGGAATACCACTGTGGGAGACATTGTGCTTCCAGGGGTGACGTGCATGTTGATTTTGGGAATCTGGGGGATAGGGAGTGACAATAAGGCAAATGGAGCTATACTTGGATTTTTTCCCCCTTCTGCCGTTGTTCCACAGGCTACCAGCAGCAAAGGAGGATCTCCTTTCCTTCTGACATCAACAATGGAATGTTTTCTCTGAGTCCTTTAATCAGTACCATGCAGGATTGTAGTGGCTGCTACTTTTAGCTATCCCACAGAATGATCCCCTTCTATCCCCTTAGCCTGTCTAATCTTAGGGCTGTTGCTTCTTCCAGAATTTCTGACTGCCTCTTTTTCTAAAGTGCTCTTTCCTGCAGATCCTTGCCTGCAGCACCAGATATTATTACTAGCCATTTTTATTCTGGACAGGAGTATGAGTGTAGGGTGGGATCTCTTGCCCATTTCTTTACAGAGGTGGAGTTCGTGTATTATATAGAGCTATCTACGAAGACATTTAGTCAACTTTTAAAATCTAATTTTTACTAGGTATGATGATTTTGTACTTGTTAATGTCTGAAATTTATATTCTTTCGTCTTTTTTGAGTGGGGAGTGAGGCAGTCGGGGTTAAGTGACTTGCCCAGGGTCACGCAGATTATATTCTTTCATCTTGTCTCAACTCTCTCCAACTCACCCCCTTCAAATTAATCTTGGCATTTTTACATCTGGGGCTGCAGATGACCTTGTTTGTGACACTGGTGTCAAACATGATTGTTAGTCAAAAGGACTGCCTTTATAGATCAGCCCTTTTCTACCCTTTGTTTTTTATACTTTTCTTTTGGAAGATAATATGGTTTAGTAGAAGGATTATTTCACTTGGCTAAGCAAACCTGGATCCTAGTCGTAGCTTTACTAGCTGTTGCATGACCTTAGGCAAATCACTTCACTGGGCATCAGTTTTATCATCTATAAAATAAGCAGGTTGGAGTAGATCCCTCTGGAGAGCCCTTTTAATGTTGACATTCTGTGTTAAATCAATACATTGTTAATCCCACCTGTTTTGGTTTTTTTTTCCTTGTTGTTGTGGTTTTTGTTTTTTTGCTTGTTTAGTATTACACCAAGTTGTAA
This sequence comes from Phascolarctos cinereus, assembly GCF_003287225.1. Lineage (NCBI taxonomy): Eukaryota > Metazoa > Chordata > Mammalia > Diprotodontia > Phascolarctidae > Phascolarctos > Phascolarctos cinereus. The sequence continues at coordinate 664,387,323 of NW_027555847.1, read as the reverse complement.
TGCAACTGTGATTTTACTCCTCTATTCTTTTAGTTTCTCCAGTTCAATTGCTTGTGACACCATACTAATGAGGCCAGGGTAATTGATTCAGTTCCTGAGTGGCACCAACTGCATAACCAGGCCTACCCAGCCACCTTGCAAATGCACATATTTGGTCGTAAGAGGTGTCAAGCTACAGTGCAGTGAGCCAGCTGCCTAGTGACTGTGGAGAGCTAGCTCCAGGCAATGAAGAGGTTGAGGCCAGGGAAGTCAACTAAAGCAGACTTGTTGGGAGAGATGGAAGGCTTACCTTCCTAAGCCATCAGGATTCAGGCTCATCACAGACCCAGTGCTGACCTAGCGCTGTCTAGCCCACCAAGAACCAAGCACGTGTTTGAAGTGTGGGATATCTTCTCAATGTGCCTCACCCCTTTGCTATCTTGAGATTTAGGCCTAACATGTGAGTTCATTCTGAACCTGCCCAACTCCATGACCTCTTTGAGCCTCTGTAAAGTGAGAATGTTACTTGCATTTCTTTCTGAGATGAAAGTACATTATAAAACCTCCATCACCATAGAAGTGTGAACTAATTATGTAAGAAAGGAGTAGAAAGACACAGTATAAATATACATATGGATAGGCAAGATTTGGAGCCTAGAAAGATTGATGCTAGCTGATGGAAAATGTTGAAATTGAACTCTGATCCTAGGACTCAGGCTTTTGATGTATGCCCTGTGTTATGTCATGTCATGTCATGTTTGTTATGCCTGTTGTGGGCAATCTTGAACCTTCAAATGGTGATATGAACTAGAAGTTCCATGAAGGGGTGGAGATGACATCATGGCCACCAAACTATTAGTTAAAGTGGCTCCTTTGCTTCAGGAAGCACCATTCTGCTGGGCAGGGGGAGGCAGTGTGGTGAAGGGGAAAGAGCATTACTGCACTCTTAATCAGAAGACCTGGTTTGTAATTCTGGTTTTGTTACTTTTACTACCTATGTGAACCTTCAGCAATATTTTTAAGCCTCAAGATTTTTCAGCTATTTTAAATAGTATCTAGTGGTATCGTTCACCTTGAAATTCCCTGTTTCTTTTAACAGCTTCTTACTGTGGACTCTCTGACTTGCTAATGACTCTAGCAGGTTTGGATGAAATTCCTTTAAGAGCCTGGAGGTTTGGCATAAGGAAAGCCTCTCCTTCCACACTAAGTGCTAAAGGGATGCCCTTATTTTATGTTTTGCCATCTTTGTTAAAATGACCCATTTTAGGGGCAGCTAGGTGGCGCAGTGGATACAGCACCAGCCCTGAAGTCAGGAGGACCTGAGTTCAAATCTAGCCTCAGACCAAACACCTGACACTTAGTAGCTGTGTGATCCTGGGCAAGTCACTTAACCCCATTTGCCTTTTTTAAAAAATGACCCATTTTACATGATTTCAGTCATCTTACTTGGAATTATCATGGTTTGTAAAAGATAAAGTTACAAACACGTAGGCTGTAATAGATGCTAGTAACATAAATTCAGAGAGCTAATGACATAATCTTTGTGTCTCATATACCTAAGGAAAGGATCCTAGGAGTATAGATTTTGGCACTGCAAGCAACCACAGAGGTAATTTAATTTCCACAGAAGGAAACTGAGGCTCAAGAGTTAATTTCAGAGAATTAATGTCCAGGGTCACATAGGTGGTAAAGTGGCAAAGCCAGGATTTGAACTATAGGGTTTTTTCCATAGCATTCTTCTCACTGTGCAAAAATTATTCCATTTCCTGCTGTGTTTTAGCTTACAAATACCATGTGAGCATCGTTTGATTTGCTATACAAAGGTCTCTTTTGTAAAGTTAACATTAACAAAAGCTCTTATGCATGGATAGAGCAGAGAGCCCAGGCTAAGAGGCCTGTGTTCTGATCCTGACTGGAGCACTTATTAGCAATGTGACCTTGGGGCAAATCTTTTCTATGTTCAGCTTTCGGTTTGGTGACTGAAGGATGATATTACTTGGACTGTTTACATCACAGGGCTGTCACAAGGAAAGTTCTTAGTAAAAGACAAAGTCCTTTAGAAATATGAGTTGCTAAGTTTCACCTTTCATATTGCCAAAGGGGATAGACCTGTTATTTCAGGTGTCTTCTCATGCTTCCACAAATGAATTAAAAAGTTACAGAAAGGCAACAGAAGGTGCTGTCCAACAATGGAACAACTCACCTCAAGTGGTAGTGAGCTTCTCATCTCTTCTGAGACATCCTCAAAGAAGCCACATGACTCCCTGGCATGGTGTGTGCACAAAGGATTCCTGAATTTGGTGTGAGCCTAGACCAAATTCTCCATAAGATACTTTCCAGCCCTGAATTGTATGTGCTATTTGAACCATTCATTTCAGAATATTTTTCCCCCCTCTCCTCTATCTTTGGGACTTCGGATGTTGACTAACACATTAAGTTGGTTGGGGAGCTTGGGTTTCATGTTAGCTGTTTAGTCTATGGCTGCTTTTTTCTTTGTCTATGAAATGGGAATAGGAATTACCTTCACTCACAGTGCTATCTGTGGTGGAAAAAAGTAATAAGAGATTGTAAAGTGTTTTGCAAATATACTGCAATAAGAATGGTAAGTAATAAGATCCTAGCAGTTTTATTGAGTATTAATATTTATTCCTCTGTAAAGGTTAAATTTATTTCATTTTAAAACTCTCTAGAGGGGAGTAATGTGAGGAAGCTCACATGTTTCCTAGTAATAGGCTGGGCTGCTTTTGCTTCTGCATTTGGAGAAGAGGTTAAACCTATCTCATGGATTGTATGAACACTTGACTTTCAGGCCAGAGGTTTTTTGAGAATAAACCAGCTTTCATAGTTTTACTTGACCAGTTTTTGAATGGTTTGTTGTATATTTCAGAGGTGAAATTGCCATCAGAACCTTTGAATGAAAGGTTAGGGACCTGAGAATGTAGGGGTCATCTGTTCCTCAGAATCACCTTCTCAGTTACCCAGGATGAGTGCTAGACAAAGTGCACAAACCTGTTTTTGTTTTGTTTTTAAACCAACCAGCAGTTAACTAGGTCAACCTTGGAGACTTTATGTGGCTTATGAGTCAGTGCTTACAATCTGCGGGAACCTTTCTGTGTTTGTTCAGGCATTTTTTCCTGGAGTCTCAAACAGTAATAGCAAGGAACAGAGTCCATTAATTTAATGCTGTAATGCAGAATGTATTACCTTAGGGCATTGTTGCTTATCAGTAGACAAGGAGGGATTTGCTGGGTGATGGTGAAGTATAGAATTCATCCTCAGTGTGGTGTATGTTTCTTTATGTATGTATGTGTATATGTATATATAAAAATTATAATATTTATTTTTTTAAAAGAAATCTATTTGTTACAATCTTAGATCCTGGATTTCCATAACCAGAGGCAAACTACAAGTCCTGAAATATTTTTCTCATTTTCCACTGAACTTGCCAGCTATTCCTAGGAGACTCTGATTATGAATATTCTGCTGTTTGATCTGTCAGTCTTCTGATGCACGTGGTGACAGCTGTTCTGTTCCCAAGCACTTTGGTATAGCAATCTGGGCACCAAATGAGAGACAGCCAGGGAGAAGCAAAGATGCTTAGATTAGATCCCTAAGTCCCTTAACTCTGGGGTTGTAAATTTTTTCATTTGTCATTTGGACGTGACAAGTGTGCGGCCTTCATGTTGCTATTTAGTCATGGTCCATGCATTTGGTGACCCTGCCACTCTTAGCTCTTTGCTGTCTCTGTAACAGGATTAAATCCCTTAGGAAGCTCAGCAGAAGGAATGGTAGCCTGATTGTGCTATTTTATTTCACTTTTCCTGTGAGTTGGGGAGAGATGACAGGAATGCTACACACACGATTGGAGGCATAGAACTGCAGCCACAATCTTAATAAGACTCCACAGTCCCAGGACTGCTTACTTTTCCTGCCCTTTGCACAAAGGCAGCAAAGACCCTTTAGAGCACTTAAGTCATTTGAGGCAGAATATATTTACAAATCTGTTCATATGATTTGTCCATGATCAGTAAGTTGAAGCTGCATCAGTAGTTCACTTCTTACTAGAAGTCATTCTTCTCTCCCTCCCACACCCCTAGTCATTGTAAATTCACTTATTCATTACGTATTTGAGGGTATCTATATGCTTATACTCTGCCGTGCTCTTTTGGGGAATGCAAAGTATTGACATTTTCCCTGCCTTCAAGTTTCTCACCTTCTAGTTGGGACAATAAGACATGCATATAAATGTTGACACTTGAAAAGTTCAATAACAATGTAAGAGTCATTCTGAAGTAGTAGAAAACGTCATGGATTTCATGTTACATTACCTAGTTTGAAACCCTAATCCTGCCACCTGTGTGATCTTGGGGGCAAATTTGTTCCCTCATAGAGCTTCAATTTCTTCCTCTGTAAAAATGAGATGGATTGGGCTAGATTATTCCTTTGAGGTTTCTTTAGGTATTAATCCTGTGTTCTTAGGTGTTGTCTTAAGTAGTATATGTGATTAAGTAAATGTCAGATGAGTGACAGAGAAGTAAGTGGTCTAAGTTCAGTGGAAGGAAAGGTCACTTCTCACATGATCAAGAAAAGCTTCCTGGAAGAGGTGGGATTTGAGCTAAAATGTGAAGTTAGGATCAGAGGATTTATTGAGCACCTGCTCTTTGCCAGGCTCTGTGCTAGGTTCTCCAAAGACAAAAATGGGGAAAAAATAGATACAGAAATAAAAACAAAGTAGTTCCTGCCTTTGAGGAGCTTTTATTGGGTTCGATTTGGAGAAGTTGAAACATGGAAGGAAAGCCTTGATCACAGGCAATGAAGGTGATTAATTTTCCTTAAATCATGTAACATACCACTTCAATTTAGCAGGTATTATATGCTTACTATGTGCATAGAGCCCTGAGCTAGGAATCAGGGAGATAAAAAGTTTAGACAAGATGTAGTCCCTGCCCTCATTGACTTTACAGTCTGAAAGAAAGGTAAGACACAAACACAGACATCTATAATACACTTATCATTCATTATTTAGAGAGAACCATGCATTATTTAGAGAGAATGCTTTCATCTTGTTAACTGCAAACGATAATAAGTGGTTTTAACAAGCTCATTTAAAGCTCAGGTTCTCTAACTGGTATCCTTTGATGTATACTGCCCAACTCTCATGATTCCATTACATTAACCCTCCAATCATTGTCACAAGGGGAAAAATAGTTTAAGTATATTGCCCATAATGTACATATTTTACTTTGCTATTTCTACCAATTTTAAGGAGTAAGTAAGATATTAGCAGTAGTCTTGATGGTGTGATAACTTGGGTATAGCAACTTTAGATAAGACCTCCATTCAGTTAAAATTTTTGGTCTTAATATGGGCTACTCATTAATAAGAAAAAAAAGTTGAAAAAAGTTTTGAACGAGAACAGTATGAAAAGTAACATCAATTATGGGCATCAGAAAGATTTTTAAAGGAAGAGCATGACCAATTAGATCAGTACAATAAATGAAATTTTCCTTCGCTGCTTTCATGAAGCCTTTAGAAGCTTTGAAGGGAATATCAGTTTCTAGCAGTGATAAAAGTTATTTTGGAAATGGAGTGAGGCAATAAGTGTGTCTTTGCCTAGGGAGAAAAGTTGTTTTACTATGTGATTCCAGAAGTCGTATTATAAGCATAATAGTACCACGTAAATTATAATCTTTGTTTTTCCTTCCTTGTCTTTCCTCTTTACAGAAGTTTTTTTTTTTTCAATTACAAAATAAGAGAAAAAAATAAATCCAGGCTCCAATTTTGCATTTACCTTATATGCTTTAAGTATTCTCCTTTCTTTTCCTGTGTATTTTTATCTTCCCAATTATGTTATCAGCTCCCTCAGAGCAGGAACCAAGCTTTCTACAGTAAACTACATTCAGACTTACAATTTAGAATTGATAATGATTCAGACACTGTACACATGATTTCTTAGCAAGCAAAATTTTTCAAACAGGGTTTTTTCCCCTTCTGGATTTTCACAGACATATTTTCAGAATCTGTTCTGAAGTCTGCAACATTTTTTCAAACCAAATAAAAACCCATGAAGTTAAAGACCATTCAGTATCTAGATTGAACCATTTTTGAGACTTAAAAATACTTTAATGATTATGAAACATTATAGGAATTGTCTTTCTGTTTTAAGCTTAACTTTTAAAAAATGTATACGTCTGAATTTCCATTCATATCTTTGTTTATGGTACATACCTGAAAATAAAAACTTTATTCCTCAGTGGTCCCTGATTTGAGAGTACTTGCTTAAGTTTAGTACTTAAAAGATCTGTGATTTCAGTGCTGTCTTTGCTTCATCCACTGTCAGAGAGTTTAGCCCCTCCACGCCTTAGGTCTTTTTTGAGGTATTACACAAAATATTCCTCCCTTATTTTGGCCATCCTTTTACTGATAAGACTGTTTGAACTTAGCTAGACTAGTCATTGGACAAAAGACACACTATCCATCTCTAGGACCATATTTGAAGGTCTTCTAGCAGTGTAGGACCTCATAGAGTTTGTACTCTACTGGCATAACCAACCCTCCAAGACCCAAGTCACTTTCATACCAGACTAAAGCTACAGAAATTCAGCAAATGATCTGAAATTAATAAAACTAAGAAGCACAGTGTCCAGAATTAGGAACCATACTTTCCCTTGTGCAATGTGTAGATTAATTTTGGGGTGTCGTGTCTTAGGAAGATAATTGATAAGCTGGGGAGTATCCAAAGAAGAGCAGGCAAGATGGTGCTAGAACTCAAGATCGTGTTCAGTTGAAGCATCTGGGAATATATTTCCTGAAGAAGAAGAAAAAATTAGGGGTAGCTGTGAAATCCGATTTGAATTTGAAGTGTTTGAGGAGTCATATATTGAACTCAATGCCTTATCTAGTCCTTCCCAGCTCCTAACATTCTATGATTCAGCTGTGATTCTGTAAAATGACATTTTTAACTGACCTCTTTCTAAGTCAGTTTTATAGTGATTGTGGGCCTCCATCCCACCCATTCTCCAAATCTAACAGCCCATACTTGTTAACCATTTATAACACCTTTCTAATAACAGTGGTTCCTCAGAAAATAATAGTAATGGATAGGTAAGTTTTGTAGCTTCTTAGCTTCCCTTTTAAGAAATCCCAAGAGATCTAGATACTGAAAACCTGAAAGACTATTTTTCCATCTCTATTCACAGCTGAGCCCACAGGAATCTAAGTAAATTGTAGGAAAACTATGCAAAATGTGTGAACTCTGTCTAATAATAATAAATGTAAACTAAAGTGTTGTAGAAAAGTGGGTTATTAAAGTCCCTGAAGAGCCTTCACTCTGCTCCACTCTCATATGGCAGAATTTAGGCCACTTAAAGGTTTGGGATTTAGAGCATCACTTCTTAAGTGAATGTAGGAGCAATGGATTATCATCTAGACTAAATACATAGGTTTATTCTAGTGAATAAGAATAGTTTAATTTTAAAACGATTTAAAGCTCAACCTAAATACATTTACATACATGCTCCCATTTTTAATACTACATACATACTCCCATTTTTAATAAATTTGGTTTTTGTTTGTTTTGCTTTGTTTTTTAAACGCCTTGATTTTCCAAGATGTGTTATTCTTGAGGAATTGTGAGATTGGGTGACCTGGAAGAATCTGAACATCAAAACTGGACATTAATTGAGGGTTTCTGCCTGTCTTAAATACTAGGTTTTAGGAATTAGATAATCATGACTACATCTGAGAAACTGGACATTATTTGACTGAGCAAAGTGAATTATTTTTGGTCTTTGTATTTCATAATTTTTTTCTCTCATGATGACTTTCAGAGGAAGTGATTGATTGTGACTAAATTGGATACACTACTAAAAGCATCTCCAGTAGACCATATTGTGGTTAATTGCTGATCATGAAATAAAATGGTAGCTGCTAAATGTTTTCAAATTGGCGTATTGACCAGTTAAGTTTTTAACAGAGTTCAGTGAAAGTTTATATGTGGGAAGATATTCTAGAGTGTCTGTGTGGGGGTGGGGGAGTGGATCAGGTCTTAGAGCAGTCAATTTGTTAATTTTGTTTGTAGCTTAAAAATTTGCCTTTTATCCGATTAGGAATCTTTACATTCAACAGATATTAAGCTTTTCTTTGCAAAAGACTTTGCTGGGCGCTGAAGATAACAGAGATGAAAAACAGTCTTTGCCCTCAAGGAGCTTATGATCTTCTGGTAGAAGGTCATATAACATTTATGCAAACAATTGCTATGAGATCGAGTGTGATAGGAGAGATGTTGACAGTGTTCTGCAAGGAAATTTGAGGAGAGAAGACACTCGAACAGTGAGTCCTTCAAGTCCTTGCTAGGTTTTTGGTTCTATGAGTTTGATGGTTATTTTAGGCTAACCAGGTTGCTGAGGAGAATCGGGCAGCAAATTTGAGATCAGCTACCACAATGCTGAGTCTCTTGGTGCCTCAGCTGCATGGCCTCCAGATGAGCCTGACTCTTGTATCAGTAGTGAGTTCTGGGGACAGAGAAGGGAGTGCTTTTGATTCTTTGGTGCTAGCTCGTGCTTTTAAGCAGTTCTTGTTCTTACTGGGTAAAGTGAGAGACATTAAAAAACATTCAGCTGATTAATTAAATTGTCTCAGGCAGCTCTGCTGAGAGGAGCTGTCAGGGGCTTTTTGAGGTGCATTTTGCCACGTTGTCAGGCATCTCCTGATGCAAAGCACAGCAGAGAAGGTGAATTCCTTTCTCATGTGTAGGGGTAGGGAGGAGAGGTATTGGGATTCATAGTGCCTGTGCACTCATGTGACTTCGGAGTAATTTTCATTGTTAAAGGATGCTGGCCTCAAATAGAAGGTCATTGAAAGTAGATCAGGCATTTGTGGAGATAGAGACCCTGGATTCTAATCCCACATTAGCTCTGTGATCAAGAGAAGTCTTTCACCTCTCTTCATATTTAAACTAAGGATAATGCTAATATAGTTGCTGAGGGGAAAGCATTTTGTAAACCTTAAATTATATACATGTAAGTTGCTATCAAAACTGTTTGAGAGTCAAGAGCCCTACTGAATCCCCTGAGGAGGATGGCTCTCAGTCTGTTGCTTCCTGTCTTGAATCTTTGAGATCCTGGCAATACCCTTACCCTGATAGTGGTCTATCAGCCTGCCAGTACTTGTTCTGGGCTCTGCTGCAAGATTTTCTCACTTGCATTTTGTCGCCAGATAGCAAGACTTAGTAATTACCAGCCATCCCAGCTTTTTGCTGGAATGGATTGGCAAAGGGACTGTCTCCCAAATGGGCTCAATACTTATTATTCTGTAGTTCTCCTAGAGCTTTTCAGGGCAGTGAAGGCCCCCAGCGTCTTAGAGGGGCTGGTCTCCTTGCACTTTATGTAGCAGTTAGAGTACAGTGGACGCTAGGGTGCTCTCAGTACTGTAGGAGGTCTTTCAAGACCTTCTCTCCCCTCTCTGCCCATTTGTACCTAATTTCTCCATTAGAAAGTAATGACACAGATCAATTCCCTTTTGAGAAAGTTTTCCATCTCTGCCTTGAAGGCTGACAGGGGAATGCTAAGCTTCAAGAAGGGAATTGAGAACACTCAGCTTTAATTTCAGTAACTACAGTGGTTCTTTATACAAACATCTGTACCAAAGGGTAGGGAAGAGGGCAAGCACAAAGGGGAGAAAATGAGAACATTCAGGGCTGCTTTAGGAAAACAAATATGGGAGAGATTTGTTCTCTTTCCATTTTCTTCCCTTCCGCCAAGCTCTGTTTCATTCTGTTACTGCCTCTCTGCAGACAGAGCCACAGTATGGAGGCAGGAGGAATGCCTTGCTATTTCTGCGTCTTAGCTTGTAGGAATGGTGGGGAAAGCACTAAGTAAATTATTTGTGAGCTTTACTGTGTTTGCATTGAAGTACAATTAAAACTAATCAGAGCACTCATCCGTCTTAACAGTTTTTATGTAAAATTACATCAGCCAGACTCTGGATGGTTGTCAGACCATCGGAGAATAGTGCCAGTGGGCACATGAAGAAATTAGATCTTTCAGCCTTTACTTCTTTCTTGATGTAACCACATTTATAGTTTGGGCTCCTTCATCTTGTGTAGTTGAAATAGTGTACTGAGTTTAGAGCAAGCGGACCTGAGTTTGCATCCCACTTTGTAATGTGAGGCAAGTCACTACATCACCATTGGCCTCAGTTCCTCCTGTGTGAAATGGAGGTTGAGTGCTGGAGTAGGAATATCCTCATTGCCTTGTTAATACCTGGGAAGCCTTGGTCATGTCACTGAACCTCTCTGGGCCTGCGTGTCTTTATTGGTAAAATGAAAGTATTGGGCTAGATGATCTCTAAGGACCTGTTCAGCACCAAATCCCACAGAGCTGGAAAGGAGCTTTAGAGGCGATGCCATGTAATCCAGCCTGCACCTAACCATGAGTTCCTTTTATTGCCTGTATGCCTGAGCAGTAGTCATTTGGTCTTTGCTTGAAGACCTCTATGAGAAGTAGGCCTTGAGAGCCCACTACTTTTCAAGGTATTCTGTTTCATTTTGGAATAGCTCTGCAGAAGGCTAGGTTTGTCTACATTATTCCTAGCTCCAAGTGACACAGACTTTCAGATACTTCATGAAAATAGCTAACATTTTTCGTTGTGTGTGTGTGTGTGTGTGTGTGTGTGTGTGTTCTTTCTTCAAGTTGATTTTCTATAGTTCCTTCAAATGGTCTGTATATGACATAATCTTGAACCCTTTCTAATTCTGGTCACTTTCCTATGGACAGTCTTCAGCTTATCAAAGTTCTTCCTAAAAGGGCTCCCAGAACTGAACTCAGTACTCTCTAGCTAACCCAGACAACAGGGAGGCTATCTGTATCTCTTGGGTACAATAAATAAAACTCTTGATCTTTTATTTTTTTATTTTTTATTTTATTTTTTTTCCCATATGCTTTTGAGTTGAAAATTTTTCTCCCTCCCACCCTCCCCAAGACGGCGCACAATCTGACATAGGCTTTACATTTACATACCCATTAAACATAGTTTCACATTAGTGAAGTTGTAAGTAAAAATTAAAACCAATAGGAGGAGCCATCAGAAAGATGAAACAAAACTCAACAGAAGGTAAATAAGTGAGAGCGATTGGACTTCCATAGTTCTTTCTTTGGATGTGGACAGCCTTTTCCATCCTGAGGCCTCTGGAGATGTCTTAGATCCTTGTAATGCTGAGAAGGGTTCAGTTTAACATTCTTAGTCATTGCATAACGTGGCTGCTATTGTGTACAAAGTCCTCTTGGTTCTGCTCACTTCACTCAGCATCAGACCATATAAGTCTTCCCAGGTTTTTCTGAAGTCAGCCTGTTCATCATTTCTTATAGCACAATAGTATTCCATTACATTCATATACCACAACTTGCTCAGCCATTCCCCAATTGATGGGCATCCTCTCAATTTCCAATTCTTTGACACCACAAAAAGAGCTGCTATGTATATTTTTGTACTTCATCTTTTATTTTTATATCATCTATATTTATCTTATATCTTTTAATGTACTGTAAGTTTGGTTGGGTTTTTTTTGTTTTGTTTTGTTTTGTTTTCTTTTTTTTTTTTTTTTTAGGCAATTGGGGTTAAGTGACTTGCCCAGGGTCATACAGCTAGTAAGTGTCAAGTGTTTGGTCTGAGTCCAGATTTGAACTCAGATTTTCCTGACTTCAGGGCTGGAGCTCTATCCACTGTGCCACCTAGCTGCCCCTGTTTTTTCTTTTGCTACCATATCATAATGTTTGTGCATGTTGAGCTTTCGTTTCCACAAAATCCCCATCCCTTTAAACTGTATTACTTTAGCCATGCCGCCTGGCTTGTATTTATAAAGTTGATTTTTTTTTTTGATCCCCAGGTATAAGAGTTCACATTTTTTTCCTTATAAATTTCTTGAGCATTTTAACCTGTTGTTTTTTTTTTTAAATCGTGATTCTGTCTTCCATTATCTTAGCTTTCTTTCTCAAGTTGTGATCAGTACAAAGTTGCCAAGTTGCCATTTGGGAGCCTGTGATGAGCCTTCCCCTAGGGGATTCCAGTGTGCTTCTTAGTGCCTCAATCTGACAGCTGTTTATTAAGTACATGTTCTGTGAAGAGTTCTGTTCTGGGCACGAGGGACACTTGTAGTTTAGATAAGACTTTAGTACTTGCCCTCAGCAACTTATAGTAGAAGCAGTAAGATAAGGATGTTTACATACATAGTATTTTTGTATTACAGTTCAATTTTATTTCGTTTTGAAAGGGGACTCAGGGAAGGTTTCAGAGAGGTGGTGTTTTAGTTCATTATCAAAGGATGGGTAGGAATTTATCAGGAGAAAGGTAGAAAGGTTCCCTTTCCAGGCAAAGAAAACAGTGAGGACAAAAGCGGATTATGTACAGTGAATAAATATTTGTGTGTAGAGGAGCTTGATGAAATTAGAGTGTATTAGGGGAGGAATATGGGATCAGTTTGGAAAGGGGGCTGGGGCATGTTGTATAAAGCATTGAATGTTAGGCCAAAATGGGTGAACTTGGAGACAATTGAGATTGAAAGACAAATAGGACAAACATTTTGTTGCCTGCATAAGAAAGGTTTGAATCTCAATTCAGTCTCTTAGACCTGTGTGACCATGGGCTAGTCGCTGAACCTCTCTGGGCCTCAGGTTTGATCATCATCATTTATAAATTACCTACTGTGTGCAGGCAGTGTGTTAAGGACTGGAAATACAAAGAAAGGCAAAAGGCAGTCCTTTCCCTTGAGGCACGCACAGTCTAATAATGGGGGAGACACAAGCAAATACACACACACACACACACACACACACACACACACACACAAGCTATATACAGGATAAATAGGAACTGATTAAGAAAGAGGAGGCACTAGGATTTAGAGGGGTTGGGAAAGGCTTCCTGTAGGAAGCCTGGAAGCAGAGAGGAGGAAATTGTTATAGCTAACATTTATATAACACTTTTAAGATTTGCCAAGCATTTTACAAATAAAGTATAAAATATCCCATTTTATCCTTGTAACAACCCTGAGGGATAAGTATTATCATTATCTCCATTTTACAGATGAGGAAACTGAGGCTTAGAGAGATTAAGTGACTTGCCCAGTGTCACATGACTAGTAAGTGTCTGAGGCAGGATTTGCCTGGATCTCCTGACTCCAGTACAGTACTCCATCTACTCTGCCATGCTAGCTGAAGTAAGGGAGCTAAGCTAGGAGGTCCCTAAGGTCCCTTCAACTCTGTGATCCTATGATTCTGTCAGCCTTACAAAGAGTGGATTGGAAAATAATGAAGATTGAGGTAGGAAGATCTGTTATGGGGCAATTGTAGTGGTCCAGGTGGGCTGCTCAGATATACCACCTCCTTTATTTTTTGCCTTTTTTTCCTCACCTTTTCTCTCTTTCTGCCCCTTCTCTCCCTATATCAAACCTGTTTCTATGAATCTTAAGCTAATTTTGCTATATTTCATTGGCAGAGTGGAGAGTGGGCTACTGGGTGTGTTTCTCCATCACTCTCTACTATAAATCTCCCCTATCCCAGTTTGTTGCAGTGTTGAAAATACTTGTCTTTGAAATCTATTCCTCTGAATCCTCTTTTCAAATGCAAGTACAGAAAAAAATAGCATGTTGTAGTAGGAAGAACACTGGATTATAGATAGTCAAGAGACCTGAGTTTGAATACAGCTCTGCTACTTACTAGCTCTGTGACTATAGGAAAATTACTTAACCTCTCTGTGCCTTCTTTCTTCCAGCCACAGAGAGTCAGTGTGAAATGGTCCCTAAGCTCCATCAATGTTGTCATCTCTTTAAAAGTCTGGAGCAGTGGGTATGCCCTTTCTGTTTCATGTAGTCTTGAGTTTTCTCTGTGTCACTCAGCAGAGAAGCAAGCTGCCCTGTCTCTAGGAGCAACAGGTTATCTGCTCTACAAAGTGGGTCTTCATGTTTTCCTCCATGAGTGCACACAGGTGCTTTTTTTAATTACTTAAGGAAAAGTAATTGAAAAGCCACTCAATACAAATCCCTTAAGCCACGCATGATGGTGACACTGGGGAAAGCTTCGGGCCGGCCAGGAGTCTGAAACATGGGCACCATCTGTGTTCCGGCAACTCCTTGGCCAAATTACATTCCAAGCCTTTCTTTACAGCACTATTTTTCATTAAATGAATTGAATTTGTTGGAAATCGCCTGGCCATAAATATTCCCTCCTGCTCAGGTTATTACTGCTCCCCAAGTCAATGCTTTGGAACAGAGCAGAAGGCAACTACCACTCTTTGTGAAATGAAAAACAGAAATAAAAAGTGCTGGGCTGGAGGGACTGGGGCAGCAGGGAATTCTGCAGAAGATATCTCCCCCTCTCAAGCACTTCAGACTCCTGGCCAGAAATTTTAAATGTTGTTTGATAATGAATGAATGCATTTGGAAGGGGGTTGTCAGAGGCAATCTAATATCATTTAGTCTTTTTAAAATTAAGATTGTCTTTCTCTGAATTTCTGTGGAGAAAGTGACAGTGACACTATGGTGGCTGAAACAGGAGTCACATGTACTTAAAATTGTGAAGGAGATTTCAACCTACAGTTCCAGAAGCTGTTTGCTCTGAGTCTTTTTGCTTGATGGAAAAAGAGACAAGCCACCGTATAGATGATATCTTTAGGGCTTATAAAGCATTTTTTTTCCCCACAACAGCTCTGTGACTTAGGTAGTATAAGTGCTTTTAATCTCCATTTTAAATATGAAGAAGCTGTTTTTGTGACTTGTCCATTTTCACACAGCTAGTTAAGTCTCAAAGCAGGGATTCAAACCCACTTCTTCTGCCACACAGCCTAGTATTTATTCCACTATATGTCACTGCCTTTTTCAGATTTAGAAAAGACTTAGGGAATCATAAAACTTTAGAATTAATTTTATATGACCTTATAGGTCATTCACTTTAACTCTTCTAATATCTAAGTTCCCTCACTGGTGGAGGAAACTAGCTTCTGCTTGCATACTTGTGAGCTAATTACCCTTCCAGTTAGACCAGCTTTCTAGTTGTAACTTGGACATTATAGTGGAAGAAGTACCTTATGTACTCATCATACTAAGAAGGTATGATCATACTTACCTCCTGGATACTCTCCTGAGTTCTTCTCTCAGAGATCATTTTTCTGGGATTCATGACCTTTCCTCCTTTTCATTTCTCATGTTCTCTGGTAGAAAGAGTAAAAAACAACAGATGAACAGCCTGAGTGCTACACTGGTATGGAAAAGATGTCATGTAGTCCAACTCCCACATCTTTTCAGATGAGGAAATTAAGGAGTCAAAATACTTTCTCAAGTCCCAGAGGTATAGAGTAGGGGAGTCAGGACTTAAACATGGGTTTTCTGACCATATCATTACTTCCCTGTTCAGAAACTTTCAGGGGCTCCCTGTTGCCTCTGAAGTAAAATGCAAATTCACCATGGTACATAAAGTCCTCTTCTACTACCTTTCATAGTATTCCCATTCCCCCACACCAGCCAATTTGGGCTACCATTCTCTCCTCTCTCCCCCTGCCCTTGCCGAAGCTCCACATTCTGTTTCTTGCCTTTGTACCTTTGCATAAGCTACCTCTTCCTATTCCCACTTTACCCCGTATCTAGAATTCACTCCCTCCTCACCTCTGCTTCTTAGAATCTTGAACACCCTTCCAACAAGCTCAGCTCAAGTGCTGCTTCCTTAGGTGAAGTCTTTTCCTCTTACATTACCCCCCTCCCCAAATTGTTAGTGCTCTTTCTTTCCCTCCTAAGGTTACTTTGTTATTATATTAATCTATATATATGTTAAATCTCTCTCACCTCCTATTCCCAAACTTCTTGAGGGCAGGGAATGTCTCCTTTTGTCATTTTGGTTTTTACATAGAGTTCCTTGCACATTTTCAGGCACTTAATAAATACTATTTATTTGGCTATAGGGGGTGAATAGAGAAGGGAGATTTTTCTAGGGCTTCCCACATTCTTCTTAGTATGTGACTATGTACTGTACTTATACATAGAATCTGGGCATTGGCAGTTACTTCAGCTCTTATAGCCCATTCTTTACTTGGGCAGGAATTACCTCTACAACATCTCCAGTAAGTGATCCTGCAGCCTCCCCTTAACAATCTCCAGTGAGGAGGAGCCCATCCAGGTACCATGACATGCCCAGCTGCCTTCTTCCTGATGGAGTATTTGTTGCATCACAGGCGTTTGTTCTCATCCTGGACACAGTGAAGTTATCCTTTCCCTTCATGTAGACTGTCATTGTGGCCAAATTAAAAGGAAGACATAATTGGAGTAAGGAGGCTTTGAACCCTGGCTTTATCACTCAGATTTCTGAACCTGGTCAAATTTCTTCAGCTTTCAACCTCAATTTCCCCATCTGTAAAGTAGGCTTTAGTAATACTTATAATACCTAAGTCATAACTTGGTTGTGAGGAAAGCAGTATAAAATTATAAATTGCAATTATAATCTTCTATTCTTCTTTCCAAGTTCTTTGCCACCACCACTGCCACCCCTCTTCCTCCCCCGCCATTGCTTTTTTTCTTGCAAGACAGATATTTTGGTTTTTTTGGTTTTTTGTTTTTTTAAGGCAGTTGGGGTTAAGTGACTTGCCCAGGGTCACACAGCTAGTAAGTGTTAAGTGTTTGGTCTGAGGTCGGATTTGAACTCAGGTCCTCCTGACGTCAGGGCCAGTGCTGTATCCACTGCGCCACCTAGCTGCCCCGCAAAACGGATATTTTGAAGGAAAAGCAATTCCCACACTACATTTAGGTTTGTTTTGGGGAGACAAGTGAGCTTCTTGTTTTGGATTTCAGAACTGTCTCGTAGTTGTTTCTACAACTCTTTGGGAGAGTGAAATTCATTTCTTTGATGCTTTAATGAAGGGGGCAGGAGGAGGTTTTGTCCATATCTCTGAAATCTTGTTGTAGATATTCATTCATGTGCTGCTCGACAAGTTTTTACAACTTGTAACGTTAGAGTTAGTTGCTCGGAGTCTTGAGAGGTTGAGAGACTTCATCCCAGCCACATGGCTAGTCAAGTCTTGTGGCTTGAGTGCTGATACTGTTTCTTAAACTTAATGGCTGTTTTTTTTTAAATGGGTGAGAATAATGCCTGTCAAATTCCTAAACATTAATCGCCAAGCCCCTTTGTTAACAATTAGTAGTTTTCCTGTTGCTTTTCTTAAGACTCCTGCCAACTTCATTCCATGTAGGTAGAACTTCTTGGATGCAGATGTTCATCTCACTAGCACTGGCTGACCCTGACAAGTTTTGGGGTCTAGCTCCTAGTAAAAAGTAGCACCTGCAGTTTCTGTGTCAAGTTCAGTTGTTAAAAGGATGGCACCATTTAGACAGTTTTCTTCTCCCTCCATCATCTTAACCCCTGCTTCCTTTCATGTAATAGTACTCCGGTTCTAATCAGTAGTCATTTTCTAAGAACTTGCTATATACTGTGCTAGGCTTTGGGGGCATAGAGATGCCAAAACAAGACAATCTCTGCCTTCAGAGTACTTCCAGTCTAGGGGGCAGCTAGGTGGCGCAGTGACCTGAGTTCAAATTTGGCCTCAGAAACATAACACTTACTAGCTGTGTGACCCTGGGCAAATCACTTAACCCCATTGCCTAGCAAAAAACAAAAACAAACAAAACCAGAGCACTTCCAGTCTACTAGGGAGACTAAATATACTACAAAATTAATTATGATAGTGATAAAGGAAAAACTCAGACAAGGTGCTTTAGGAAAATCTTAACCTCAGCACTATGAAGTAGTTCAAATATTACCCCGACTTAGAAGTGAGGAAACTGACATTTAAAGAATTAAGTGCCTTGCCTTAGGCTACAGAGCTAACAGGTATGAGACCAGAGACCATAGATTGTCAGAGCAAGAAAAGACCTTACATTCAATCCAATCTCCTCGTTTTATTGCGGAAGAAATAGGCCCAGGAGGAGACATGAAGGGGCTTGCTCAAGGCTTCGCAATGGAGTGGTTGCAGAGTCAGAGATCAGATAATGAAAAAGTGGGAACAGAATCTTTGCAAGGCAAGGGGGTTACAAAAACAAGATGAAATCTAAATGTGTGTGATCTTTCTTTTTCTTTTTCTTTCTGTCTTTTTTTTTTGGGGGGGGGCAGTGCACCTGCCGAAAGGACATGGTGAAAATTTCAATGGATGTTTTTGTGAGAGTGCTGCAGCCAGAGCGCTATGAACTGTGGAAACAAGGAAAAGATATTACTGCTTTGGACCACATGAAACCCACTGCACTAACTAGTCCCGAACTGATGGCTTGGAATGAGACCAAGGCTGTGCTGAAAGCTAAGCTCCTTCGGAGGTAAGATTTGTCATGAACAGGATTGTTCAGAGGATCAGTTTCAGTCACTATTGCACTCCTGGCATTCTGAAATCAAGATAGGGTGTAATGGCTGTTATCAATGGAAAAAGAGAGAGATTCCTAGTTCCCATTCGCAGACAGCCAGCAGAGGTATGGACATTTTCAAACTGTCTCAAACCCTTTCCTTCTCTACTTTCAATTTTGTCTCTATATCGCTGGATGAAGGTATCTCTGGTGAATGTATTTTAAAAGAATACTGCTATAATCCTGTAATTGATGTGCCCCAAGTCAGGAAGGCAGAGCATTATAGATGCTGCCTCTTTCTCTAACATAAGAAAAACCTATGTTGGTAAGCACTCTGGCCTATTTTAAATAGTGCCATCAGAGGAAGAGTATAGTCCTTTTTTGTGCATCAGAATTTTTCTTCCTTTCCTTTCACCACCTCTGTTCAGCTAGAAATCTGCCTGCTATCCCCTAAGTTTATGCTCTTCTGGATTTTCTTTTTTCTCTGACATCACAAGTTTGTATCACCTACTTCTAAAAGAAAAGTACCTATTACAGAGACAGTTTAATCTCTAGGGCGAGAGTGCCTTACTTCTATTTCACAGAGAAGATGTTCAAAACCTACTTGGCTTGGGGGAGATGGCAGGCTCCTCCTCCAGTAAGTTAGCTGGACTTTAGCAATATTTTAAAGGATGTATCTAGTAGGAATCTTGCCTTACTTTTTTCTGAACACTTAAACAAAAATTGATGATGCCTCAGTGTGATTTCTAGAATTACTGAAAGACCTTGTTTTGAAAGAACTTTTTCAGAATTCCAAGTGGGTACAATTTAGAAGTTTCTCAGATTTACCTTTAAAAACTCCGTGAGCACTCCAAGATATCCCTGAAGTGTTTGTTGACTTGAATAGAAAAGTGCTTCAGGAGCTGTTTGGAGGATTGCAGGAAGGAGTCTTCAGGAAAATAAAGATTTAAACATCAATGTTTTGTCTAGATTTGGTAATTAAAGGATACTTCAGAATTGTATAGCAAGCACTTTCCAAATATCCTTGCTGTTCTTCATAAACATACATTTTTAGCTCTGTGATTCGTTCCAGAATGCCTGTGTTTGTCCCCTTTAGTGTTGCCTGGGTCTGTCAGGGGTACCTTTTTGCCATCAGATACAACAATAAAATTCTCATATAGGGCCCAGCAAATACTACCAAATGCCTTTTTTGAATCTGAACTCAGTGCTCAATTGACCCTTGATTAGGCTTTGTGTTGAGGAGTGGTGGGGGTGTTTAATGAAGGAACGTATCTCTTCATCAAACTGCTTAGATGGTTTGAAACTGGTCTCTCCTCCTGGCCTTCAAAGGGAATTTGGTGAACAATAGAAATGCTTTTCACACTTATCCATAGTTACGTAGGGGACTGAGTTCTGAGAGTTTGGAGGCAAAAAGTTCTTATTGAACTAACTGGGTGCAAAGAGTTGCTCACTTCAGTATTCGGAATACACTTCTTTTTTCCAACTGTTATTTTTTTTAAAGGGCTTTATTTAACTTGCATAGTTCCACTTACACCTTAGGCCTAGCACTGTAACCCTATTTCATAAACTGCCTGCTGCCACTTTTATGCATCATTTATTCAAGTTCTCTGAAAACAGAGAATACTAGGTTAGTGCTACCTGATCACATGTGCTGCCATCACCAGGAATACAATTAGCCTTTCTCTTTCATTGTCTGTATTACTGATTTCCTGTTCTCTCTCTATGTTATAAGAAAATAAAGTTCTGGTTGAGGCTTTCTTTGTTTTTCCCCCAATTTTCTCTTTTGTCACTTATGTCTTAAAGGTGAAATGTACATACAGACATAGCCCTAGCTAGGGAAGATTTTGAGATGGTATTTGCATAATAGTTGAATTGAATGTGGTCCAAACTAATTGGTCAACAGAGCAGGAGTCATGTTTCCAAAACAGTGATCATCATAGAAGGTTTTATAAATGGCCTGCCAATAGGACAATCAAAATCAGGCTGGAATGAGAACTAGTTCTCTGTTAGTCATGCTTACTACAGGAAGGAAGGAAAAAACAACAACAACTTTTTCAAGGGGATAACAGAATTACCAGTGATTTGGATGTTCCATATGCATCTAGAGATGTCTTCTATGCACATATGTCTTTTCCTTCCCCTCCCCTACCTCCTCACTCATTTGTGCCTCCTCCTTTTAACATACATGAGGTTACGTGTGCTTTAAGGGAAAAGAAAGTACCAAGTAAGCTAATGCTTTCATTTTGGCATTTATTGCTTCTCCCTCTCCTCCCAGAAGCCCTCCCCTTCTGTTGTCCTCTGATGTATTCATACTCTGAGAGTGGGACTGAATACCAAATTTTAAATACTAAGGCTTTCATTTTCTTTAAAAAGCCTTGGTATGTAAAGTAACACAGATTTTTAAAAAGTAATTGAGATCTCTTTTTCTTTGGAAACCTTGATTAATGACTAATTTTTTAAAGCTGATGACCAGAACTGATTCAGCTCATTCCTACAACTGAATCATGGTTTACTTGGGTAAGGAAGAAATATAGCTTCATTCTGCAGCACTCTCCTCTCTCTGCCCCTCCTACCCTACAGTGTGTCTTCTCATCTGCAGTTTATAGGTATGCAGATATCCTTTTCCTACCTGCCTTTGGCTTACTCAGTCATAGAGATAGATACACAAAGCTTTAAAGAAAGGCCGGAGAACATTTAGCAAATATATTACTGGTTAAAGTGGAATTGAAGCAGTCTGTTCCCCTTTATCCTCCCCCCCCACTTTCCTTCTCTCTCTCTCTCTCTCTCTCTCTCTCTCTCTCTCTCTCTCTCTCCTCTCTCTCTCTCTCTCTCTCTCTCTCCCCCCCCCTCTCTCTCTCTCTCCCTCTCTCCCTCTCTCCCTCTCTCCCTCTCCCTCTCCCCCTCCCCCACTCTCCCCACTCCTTCCTGCCCCTTTCCTTTCTCTTGCTCCCCTCCCCATTAACATTTTTTCCCTTTTAAAAATAAAATACTTGCAGGTACTCACCCCGTAAGAGGAACAGCAGAGTTACTTCTCCATAAATATCTTTTGAGGCTTTTTCCTCCTTTCTTTCATTCTTTTCCTGCTCCCAGATATGCTATTCTGAAGAGGACCCTATTACATTGGGATGTATGGTTGCTGTGAATAGGCTATTTAGTCATATTCCCCATATGTTGAATCTGATGCCATCCTGTAGTAGCTACATTTGCCAGATGTGTATTACCTTGGGAGTGAAACCATTTTGTGGATTCCCTTGCTACTGGAATTTGGCCATGTTACTCTGCTTCTTATTTCATAGGCTGAATTTCTGAAGCTTTTTTTCTTCTTTGAGAATCACAAAATCAAAATCTCTGAACAGGAAGAAACCTTAAGAAGCTAATTTGGTTTAACCAATTCCTGAGCAAGAATCCCCTCAATAGCAAGTGGTCATCCAGACTTCCAGAAAGGGAGAGCCCACTAAATTGCAAGGCAACCAACCCATTACGCAATTTACTATGTAGTATTCATTCATTCAGTATACATTTATTCCAAGTGCTGGGGATACTACAAATAAGAAAAAGAAAGCTAGTCCTTGCCTTCAAGGAGCTTGCAGTCTAATGGAGAACAACACACAAAAAGAAGCTGAAGTGGGGCAGCTAGGGGGTACTGAGCATGAGAGCATGATGTTTGTGTTGTGGAAGCCAAGGGGAGCAACTGATGGAAAATGAAGTGACCTGGTAAGCTCTGACCCTTCTTTAAAGGAAGGCTTTGGGAGCACTCAAATCAGAAGGAAGATACAACTGAGGGTGCTGAGAAGGTGCTCAAGAGAATGCTGCTGGGTTTTTTTGTTAGGCTGCTTCCTGCGTTCTTCACCAAGTAGTCTTTTAAATTACGGTCAGTTAAGGTTTAGCGAGTTAGTAGGTTTTGCTCATCGTTGAAGGTCTGCAAACAGGCTGGATGACCACTTTCTGGGGATACTTTAGAAGGGATTCTTGGGTCAGGTATAGGTTGAATTAGGTGGCCTTTTAAGTCCCTTTCAATTTTTAGATGCTGTAATCCTCTGTAATGAAATATATTAGCTCATAGAGCCGTGTAGTCACATGATGAGATTCACGTAGTCTACTCCCTCATTTTACATGTGGCCAAGAACCAGAAAGTGATTTGCCCAAGTTCACATGAGAACTAAGTAGCAAAGCTGGGATTTGCACCCAGGTCCTCTGTCTTCAAATTGAGGCCTCTTCCTACTATGTCTACCAGGCCTTCTACAGGATAGGTTCGCATATATAGCAGAAGGAACAGGCAGTAAAGAGCCTGGAAGTGTTATCTAGACAGCTTTGGTCCCATAGGAGCATAGACTAAATGTTGGAAGGGACCTTAGAGGTCATTGAGGTCAATCCTCTCATTTTATAGATGAGGAAACTGAGGCCCAGAGAACTTAATTACTTATAGGGTCATTCTGCTAGTAAATGTGTGATGGAGGATACAAACCCAGGTTCTCCTGGGTCCAACATGCTACCTACACCACACTGCCCCAATCTTGTTCCCCTAGTTTAAAAGCAAACAAATAAAAGTCCTCCACAGGCTATCTAATGAGCTTTTTTCTTGCTTCTTTTTAAGGAGAGTATTGAAAAACCTATGTACTGATCATTACAGCAGGTGTGCTTTGCTTTGCTGGCTCCCCAGATACCTGTGTGTATATATGTGTGTCTGTTTCCTCTTTAACAAAATTAACTGGGCATCTTACAGAATATTTGGCTTGTTACTAGTGCTTCACATTTCCCAAGATCTCATATGTGAAGCACAAAGTGGAACTACTAAGTACCAAAATTAAAATGTTTTTCTTTTTGAGGAGAGACTCTGTTTTTAGGAACTTCAGCAGCAAGAAAAGCTGATCCATACGGGTTCAGCTGAATGTTCCTGCTAATGAATATCTTGCAGGTGTGAAGTTAATATCTATACTTAGAAGGTGACCATATGGTTGGAGTCTAGCAATTATAAGTGACTATACATGTAGATTCATTTTTCCTCTATTAATCATTATTTTGGTTTAGTATCCTCCTCAGTTCTTCATTCAGTTTGTTGCCTCATTAAGGGCTTTGCTACTTTCTTTAACTCTTCTCCAGTTCTAATTAGCAGCCTGATTTCTGGACAGGCTCTGGGAATGGGGGTAGCTGGATCTCTGTTCCATCTGAAGCTTAGGTGGTAGGTAGTTGTTGGAAGGATTCACTCTGCTTTATCTTTCAGTAGCAGATGTAACAGTGCAGAATGGAGAAAGCATATGGAAGCTGCCACTGTCTCCAAGTTTTCTTTTTACTAAAATTGGCGACATTTACAGCTCTTTAGAACAGACTTTACTCCTAACTAATGAAGCATTTTTAATTTTACTTAACCCTTCTCTGCCCTCCTCAAAAAAAAAAAAAGAATAGAGGTGACAGAAAGATAGCAGCAGGAGTAGAAAGGGTATGTATCTGCCTTATTATCACCCCAGTGAGTGTCCACTGATTCATCCACATGTTACCTTCAAGAGAAGAGTCTTGAGGATTAAGGAGATGTATAAATATTCTACGTTTATTTCTTTTTAATTTGTTTGGCCAAGTTCCACCTCAAATGGTAATATACTACTCTTTAATTATTAGGCCTTGTGGTCAAATTTGCAACAAAAAGGTCTGAGGATTTTCTCTGTTCTCCTTATCTTCCCATTTGTAGTTTTAGCAAAAGCCTACATTTCATAATATCTCTAGTTTCTCCACTGACCATTTGTTGGGGACATTATAAAAAGAGATTTCTTCTTATACTTTTGGACAGAATGACCTATAGAGTCCTTTCTAGCTCCTAAGATTTGGGGTGTTCTGTGATTCTGTACCTCTGGGATTCTTTATCTTCTCTAGCCTGTCTGGAAATGTCTGTTTGGGGATTTGTAAAGCTATTTCTAGTGGTTCTTTTTCATCTGAAGGCAGTCTTCCCCACAGAGGAAGTACCCTCTAGGCTTTCCTCTTCCCTTGAGTTGAAATTGGATAAAGCTGTCAGCTTCTTCTCTGCCTACTCTTGGTTTCTTCTTTTTAGTCGACCCTCTTAAAATAAGCTGTTCTCTTTAGTCCTTTTGTTGCTTTCTCCAAGCTACTCTTTGTCACGTGGAGTGAATTTGTAAGCTCGCCCATTTCTCTTTCCTTCAAATGTATTAAAATGGTCTGCACAGCCATAATAACATTTTCCCATGGACATTTTACTCTGAAATAACATGAAGCACTCTTTGTTTAGGAATCTTCTTCTGGTTCTCCCTTGCCCTACCTTGCTAAGTTCCTGGGAATTGGGAAGGAAAGAAGCTAGTCTTTCCTAAAGTACACTTAAGGTAGAAAGGGGGAGCTCAGAGCGAAGTAGTAAAAATGGGTACTTGTATGTAATATATTCACAATATTCATGTATGGGGGGAAAGTAAGGGAGGGGAATTAAAAAGCTAGACAGAGAAGTGTAATTAGATAATGTCTTAAAGAGATGAAGAAAAATCTTAGAGGAAAAAAACCCTGAAAATTTACATTCTAGACAAATTAGTCTGAAGGAAAACAGACACTGGAAAAAGACTGAGGAGGAGAGAAAACCAAATATAGAAAGGAAGAGAGAGCAGAACAGAAAGCCTGGCCTATCGTAAGTCAATTCTTTTTACTCTCTTCCAGGAAGTTTGTTTGACATTTTCATCCAGAATTCGAATTCAATTCAAAGCATCCCTTGTCTCCTTTATACCTAAATAAAAGTACCACTCCTTTGACTTATAGTGTCAAAGAACCTTTTTCAGAAGTCCATTGGGTGTCAGGCTTGGCTTCCCACTTGCAGATGTCATCAGCGTCCTCTGCTTGGCATCAGCACTGCACCCACGTTTGACCATTCCCTTGCCCTTCCCTCTCTTTCAGCCCATTCTTCCTTTATCACCTGAACCCTTTTCCCTACCTCTCCTCCCCAGACAAAGTGTTCTCCCTATTCCTCCTGATGGAGCAGATATGATGGCCCAAGTGATAGAGGTTCTCTCAAAAAAGGGAGGGAGAAGGAGGGGGGTTTTGTTGATCTTATGTTCTTTCACCAAGAATGTCAGATTACTTTCACAAATCTATCCTCCTAGGTCCCACAGAAAAAGAAGCCAGCCCAGGCGGCACAAGACAGAAGACCAGAAGTCTTTGGGAGAGGTTATGGCTGCAGAAACCCTTTTGGAGGAGGGCAAAGTTAAGGAAGAACCCAAACATGGACCTGACCTAGAGGAAGAAGAGCAGCACAAAGCCCCCGAAGGTGCTGAAGGTGAGTCACAAGCCACTTTTCAGTGGCTCTTCTCTCCAGCCCAGAATTGCTCATTATCAAGGGCTTGGCTGCCACATAATGCTGGATGGTTTATTTGTATTTTGGAAGGAGGGTGGCAGAAGGAGGTGATCTGTAATAACTCATTAAGCCTTCCATCAAAGCAGGCAAGGCATTTAACTGCAGAGATGCAATCACACATCCTTGAAGTATTGAAATAAGCATATTGTTTATTCCACCAAAAGATCAATGAAGTTAGTCAGTACTTATATCCACAGCAGCAGTAGATTTTTTTCCCCTCTTTCTTTAAGAATTCAGTTCAAATAGCTTTTTTGGCAGGGTTGGAAGTTTTTGCCAGAGCTATTACAGTTTTGTAAAAATATATATTACAGGAGTTATGTTTTTTAAAAAACATTTTACAAAGAAATGAATCAGTATATTTTATCTGTCCCATTTTAACCAGGGTGGCAGCTGTTCATAGCTGACAGAAAAATGGAGTGTGTCTGCTTTCAGTAGACTAACTTCTGTTAATTTCTGTGCTGCAGGGCACACTCTCTCTCCCCTCTTTCCTGCCGGTAAATAAATAAATGCCTGAGTAGGTAGTGAAAGTCAAACTAGAGTTCTCTTCTAGCCCTTGAACAAGGTAAAGAGATGTAACTAGACAGTTTACATGCTGGTTCCTTGTTTTACAGTTGGCATTCAGGAAGCCCATGACCAGGGCTATCTGGAGAAACAATTTTACATGTGTTCTAAAGTCCCCGCTGTGTCTTAGAGCACATTGAGTCCTTTGGAAGATTGTCTTCTTAATGCAAGGAAAATGTGAGGAGAGCAATGGGATTCTTTCTGTTTCCATTATTTGCAAGTGAATATACATTTAGTGCATTATGATAAATACCCTGGTTTAGCCATAAATTTAGGAGTCACAATAACAAAGGGCCCCAAATGCCTGTGTTTCTTCTGTACAAGGGGTATGGAGTAAAATAGCTCATATTTGAAAATGTGACCTTTCGACTCTTAAGCAAGGACAATTCAGTTTTGTCGTTGCTGAGAATATTATATCATTTAAAAAACTTACTAATAAGGGGAAGCTGGGTGGCACAGTGGATACAGCACCGGCCCTGGATTCAGGAGGTCCTGAGTTCAAATCCGGCCTGACACTTAACACTCACTAGCTGTGTGACCCTGGGCAAGTCATTTAACCCAGTTGTCTACCCCAAAAAAACTTACATAGACTTTGTATTTCCAGAACCATAGAATCACAGAATTTAAAGACTAGTTTGTTGTTTAGTTGTTTTTCTGTTATGTCTGATTCTTTGTGACCCCATTTGGGGTTTTCTTGACATTTCCTTCTCCAGTTCATTTTACAGATGAGGAAACTGAGGCAAACAAGGTTAAGTGACTTGTCCATGTCCAGGGTCACACAGGTGTAATAAGTGGATTTGAACCCAGGTCTTCTGACTCCAGACTTGACATTCTATCTACTGTACTAGCTAGCTACCCTTAAAAACTAGCAGTGACCTCAGAATATAGATTTTTGAAATGAGCCTTATGACATTAGAGCATTAAAATATCTGAGCTGAAGGGGACCTTAGAACATAGGATTTTTTATTAGATGATCACAGATATCTTGTTCAGTTCTTTTTCTTTTTAAAATTTTTATTAATATCTTTTTTTATCTTAATTTTCTCCTTTATCTTCCTTCCTCTCAGAGTCAGCCCATGTAATACAGAATTTAAAAAAAATGAAAGAAAGAAAAGGAGAGAAAAAAATAAGCAAAACTGATCAATACATCAAAGTCTGACTATATCCAATGTTCTGCATCCATGGGCCAAGGAGCATGTGCTCTACTAGCTAGCTCTCTTCTTTGGGAAGAACCTTATTCAGTATCCACTTTCAGTTGTTTTGTGGTTGTTCTTCCCAGTGCCATAAACATCGTCCCTGTTGTTTTCTTGACTCTGCTCACTAAGTTCCACACCAGTCCCCTCCCTACAAGTCTTTCTGCACTTTCTGTATTCCTTATATTCATCGTTTTTTACAGTACAATAACATTCTGTTACATTCATGCACCATAATTTCCGGAGACGATGTCATAACCAGAAGGCATCTTATAATTAATCTGTAAGCGTGTATTAGGGGCCTGTTCTGCCCAGGGCACTGTGCTGGGTGCTAGGGATAGAGATGCCAAAAAAGGAAACATTCCCTACTGTTAAGGAGCTTCCGCTCTGTTGGGGGAAATAGCGTTATGCGTATGTAGTACTTTAAGGTATCTCTCCCATTTTATAGTTGAGTGTTTTGCCCAGGATCACACAATTAAGTGTCGGGGCTGGATTGAAATTCGGGTCATCTGACTCCAGGACAAACACTCTGCACAGTGGCGCCACCTAGCTTTAAGTTATGTACTTATGATTATTTCCATTTTACAGCCAAGGAAACAGGCTCAAGATGGTTAAATGACTATGTATTGTTACACCAGCTAATAAGTAGGGCACTTTGTATTTTGGTGTCTTCTGGGTATAGTACTTTTTCACTATGCCCTATAGCAAAATGTCCAAGCTGAAAGGAACTTTGGGATAATGAATGTTAAAGGTAGAAGGAATTGTAGAAACTACCTAGTCCAATCCCCCTGTTTCATAAATAGGGAAACTGAAGCCCAGAAATAAAGGGTATTTACTGGAAGAATCTATGTTAGAATAAAGTCATCGGAGCTTTTGTGAGTTTTCCATCTTGGTAGGTGTCTTCTTGAGCAAGAAAGAGAAAGAAATCTGCTAGCCAGCCCAGTGTTCTGTGTTTCTTCATGGCCATCAGATAGAGATTGCCTCTGCCTCTTTACATATTAACAGAACTGTAGGCCAGGCCCGTAGATGTTCATATATCATAGAGAGCCTAAGTTGCCCTCTTCAGAGCCCTGAAAACTCTTTCCTTATAATAACAGTGGTAAGTTAAGAATACCTGATTGTCAGTGTTTGGGACAGTATGGCATTTAAAATCTCCATTGCCCCTTTCTTCCTCTCCCTCCTCGAATGAGCAGAGGAAGGGAATTCTTTTGTTAGCTACCGTCTTTGAGAACAAAGGACAAATGGAAACCTCTGTGAGTAGAAAAGGAGCTGCCCACTGGGGACCAAACAGGAACTGGCCAGTGGGGTAACACAGCTAGCTTTCTTTCCTTTCTTCCTTCCTCTCTCCCTCCCTTCTTCCCTTCCTTTTTCCCTTCCCTTCCCCTACCTGAGGTACTCTGCCCAAAGGGAATGTAAATTTTAATCTCTGAAACTTTTTTTTCCTTTTCTCTTAAAGGGCAGCCTCAGCCAATAATAGATCCCGAGGCCAAGCCCTGCTTGGTCATTGTTTGGGCCCTGATTGGCTCAGAATAAATATGAATAGCAATTGTTTCTGTTTTAGCCAGAAACCCTGAAGGTCTTCCATTCCCAGATCTAATTTTTTTTTAAGAGGCCATTCTTTGCTTCAGAATTTCTTATTAAGCCTCAATCACTGGATAGGCTTTGCCTCAGTCAAACTGAGACCTGTTAAAGACCTTAGCTTGAAAAGGCCAAGGCCTGCGTCCTGGGCCATCTCCAGTCATCTGATCTATATGTAGCCATTGGACCCAGATGGCTCTGGAGGACAAAGCAAGGCAGGAAGCTTTACAGAGCCTTCCCTCACTTCAATCCATGTCACTTACATGTCATGACATCACCTTCCTGATGTCCTTCAAGAGTGAAGGACAAATAGCAGCCACCATCTAAAACCACACATCTCTGGAACCACACATGTCTCTGGTACTACCTGCGATTTTCTAAACCTCTTCTACTCTTTCTTTCTTCTTTTTTTTTTTTCTTTTTTCGGTAGGGGTAGGGATGGGTAGGCAGTGGGATTAAGTGACTTGCCCAGGGTCACACAGCTAGTAAGTGTTATGTATCTGAGTCCAGATTTGAACTCAAGTACTCCAGACTCCAGGGCCGGTGCTGTATCCACTGTGCCACCTAGCTGCTCCTCTTCTACTCTTGAAGACTTTGGCCAAGACCAGGCAGGCGGCCCTGAGGGAGAAATGAGATCATCCTTTGCTATCTAGAGGATGGTGAGGGAGCTGGTGCTAGACTACAGATGGTTCCTAGATGGTTCCCAATTTAAGAAGACGTTGTATTGCCAAGTTTTCTTTATAAGTCAGTTATTTCGAATTCAATGCATTTAGGGTATAGAGTTCTCTGATGTGGCTGTCTCTCCTCTGCCTTGAGTGCCCCCTTAGACTGTAAGCCTCTTGGGGGAAAGGCAGATGTGTCTACACATCCTCTGGAGTCTTCTGTTAATAGAAATCTAGAGCTGGAAGGTACCTGAGAGATACCCAATATCACGTTCAGTTGTGTGCTTCCTAAGTGCTGTAGGCATTGTTTAAAAGGGCATATGTACTGAGTCAGAGAGTGAAGATGAAGAGAAAGGACCAAGCGTTTATATAGCTCCTACTATGGACCAAGCACTGTGCTAGGGGCTTTACGAACATGATTTTATTTGATTGTCACAGCACCTCTGTGAGTCACATGCTGTTATTATCCCCATTTTACATTTGAGGAAAGTGAGGAAGGCAGAGTTTAAATGACTTGCTGGGGTCACACAGGTAAAAGTGTTTGAGGGCAGATTTGAACTTCCTGACACTAGGCCTAGCCCTCTAGGTACTTCTTCACCTCCTTGCCCCTTACTAGTTTCATGGAAAGAAAATTTTGCTTAAATTCAAGAGATTAAGGGCCAAACTCTGGTGTTGGCTCTTATTGGACATGACTCTGTATAAGTCCCTTCTCCATTTTCTGCCTCATCTTCCTTATTTGTAAAATCAGGGTGCTACTTAGATATACAGGAAGTATTGCCAGGAAAGCAGTCTATAAAGATTGTAGAAATACAAATGATGCTAAAGAAGATATGGCAAAAATGTTTTTATTAGCAAAGTAAATAGTTTTTAATCAACATTTGTGAAATCTCCATAGAGAATTACAGATACAGTGTCCATAAGGTTGTCCTGTCCATTGCAGTTTGTTATTATTATTTTTAAAGAAACAGGTAGTACAAGAGGGTTTGTTTCCCAGGCTTGTGCATAAAACCCTATTTATTTCGCAATGTAGCTTAATTATTGTACTAATAGTATAAGTCTTTGCTGTGGAAGGAGTTGATAGGAGATGAAGAGAAGGGCATTTCATTCCCACCCTTTACTGCATCTTAGCTATCCTGGGGCAAAATTTTGCAGTAACTTGTTTGTATATAGTATTTTTCTCCTTCTTCCATTTCTGTGCCCTTCTCCCTACATCCCCATTTGCCTTAAGTTAACCTCTTATCCTGACCTACTGTTCCTCCTCAGAGGGGTCCGTTTTCCACACTAGCCCTATCGCCACCCTCACCCCCACATAATTAAAAACTTTCCTTCAGTGTACAGATCTTCATTCAGTACAGGAAAACATACATTATCTATTCCATAACAATGTAATAACCAATCCCAAGGTATTTGCATCTTTCAAAGCTTTTTTTTTTAAACTAATCAAAGTGAATTTTCTGAAGCATTTTATGCAGAAAGGTACGCTGAAAGTAGAAAACATGCAGGCAATGTTGAGACATTTTGTTTTTTGTTTTGGTGGGAGGAAAGGGCTGGAAAGAGATTGGGAGTGCCTGGAAATGTACTCCTGGATCTGTTCCTCTGATTGGTTCCAGCATTTTCTCTTTCTTTACTTCCAAACACATTTACTTCAAAATGCCCATATTTTACCAAAAGGGATACCATGACAACAGCACACCTCCTCCCATCATCAGGTATGGCTGTTTATGAGACTGTTGTTGGTAGGCCACATGTACATATTTATATCTGTTGTTCTTTAAAGTCAATTTCAGATTTTTTTCCTCCTTAAAAAAAGCAACAAGAACCTTAATCCTTTTTACTAACCTGCTTGTCTCATTCATTTCTTAAACATTTTGTAAGATTCACTTATTTAAGTAAATAACCTTCACATTCTGTTTTCACACATCTGGAGTGTGTTGCATGAGGGAATGCAAGGAAGTATGTGTTTGTAACTACTACTCAAGGAGGAGACTTCTAATTTAAAATTTTCCAGTGGGTAACTATGCATATGTGGCCTTTATGCCTTTACTTCTATCCTAGTACAAGCCTGATCACAGTTGCTGTTTTTTTGTAGTAGCTCCCCAGCAGGTCCTCTCTCTTCTAATCTGTCGTTCATACGTCTGCCAGAATAATCTTTCTTAGGCGTAGATCTTATTCTGTTGTTTATCTGTGCAAACATCCTCAGTGACTATTGCCCACCCATTTCAAACTCTCTTAGCATGACCTTCAGAGCTATCCACAGTCAGGTGGATACCTTTCCAGCTTTATTTCACATGACTCTTTGGTGTACCCTGTGCTTTCATCAAACCATTTTCTGCACTCTAGCAAACCCAATCTATAAGCATATAGTGAGCACCTGTGGTGTGTAAAGCTATGTGCATAGGTGCTGGGGATTTGAAGATAAAACAAAAACAGAGCCTGTGCCCTCATGCTTTCTTTTGTCTAGGATTTCTTCCCACCCCATCTTGGCCCAGTGAATTCCTTCTAAAAGGCCACCTCATCTAACACTTCTGGTCAGCCATGACTTTCACTCTTCAAACTTATTTAACACTGTCTGTCCCATGTCCTTAATGATATAGTCATCTCTGTTGGTGTCTTCAGTTCCATAAAGGTGAAGATTATGTCCTGATTCAACTTTGTGTCTCTCCCTGCCTGCAGTGTGCTGCATGTAATGAATGTTTGTTGGATGAATGGATGCAAACATCTCTCTTTTAAGAATTCAGCAATAAAGTCCCAGTCGCTTGGCTGTCACTGTTACTAGTGAGCCCTTAAGGCTGTTCCTTTCTTAGTTAGGAGAAAGATGACTGAAGCTCAGATCCTTACTCTATCATCAGCATAACTTTGGTCAAGTTACTTCTTCTTTGGCCTCAGCTTCCTCATCTGTAAGAGGGGGGAGGGGCCTAGGTCCCCAAGGTCCCTGCAAGTTCTAAATCCTCTTCTCCCTCCTTATTAAAGGTGGTGACTGCCAAGCAGTCACAACAGTAGCATTAGCTCCTCCATTATGAAGATCAAATGAAATAATAGAACTAAAATTCTTTGCAAATTTTAAGGTACTATGTAAACATCAGTCATTATTATGATGATTGTCATTTTTAACTGGAGAGTAACTGTTTTGGGACTTGCTTGTCTAGCCTTGAGATTGGATTGTAAATTCCTTTAGGCAGGATCTGTGCACTTGGTAGATTTTTAATAAATTGAATTGAATTATACCCCTTTAAGTGTGACCACTTTAAAAGAGACTATTGTCAAATTTAGGGGGTTAGATTTTCCCTTCTAAAGCTGTCTCTTGCTTGAAGGCTCTTAGTCATTTCCCTTCAGTACTTTGAATGAAAGATAAATCTAATAAATACATTGACTAAATAAATGATCACACTTAGCGACACCTGAGAAATGGTAACAAACATTACATTATGGGGAATGAGTTGAAGTTTTAATGCATTTTCTTTTCTGATTTTGATACCAGTTTAATGTCTTTAAAAGCTGTAAGTGCTAAATAACTCCCTAAAAAAACCTTACCATAATATGCATTTATTTAAATGGTAAATTTTTTAAAAGTGGTACATTCTTAATAGGGAAAATGTATTTTGAACTGCTAAGAAAAGGAAATTGTCTGAAAGTGTGATCTTTTTGGCAGAGGAAGGTGCTAGAAGTACGTGAGCACCTATAGACATTTCTGGATTGACCCCAGCAGATTGACCAAAGGCCCCAAAACCATGTGATAGTAAGGAACCTGTACCCCTGATTCAGGGACTGAAGGACAGAAAGAAGTGGGCTGGACAGTTAATATGGCTTTGTAACTAATGGCAGTCAATATGATTCTTCCCCCAGTGTTGGAAGATCACAAACATTCTTGTGTTTCTGCCATGTGCAGTTGTGTGATAGGTCTGCCCTTCAAACCTCGACACAAACCCCTACTTTATCCTTGACTACTACCAGAGATGTTTGTGACTAGTTTCAGGGAAGAGGGAGAATCCAGGAAGAGGAGTACTGGAGGAGAGGGGAAGTGTAGGAGAGCACCAGGAGCCTAACCCAGCTCAGTCTAGCAACAGCACTTCCTGCCTCCTCCAAGCTTAAAGTAACACAAAAAGGAGGAAGTACTGCTGTACACAGGAGGGAGTAAACTGGAAGAATCGATCATTTTTAGAAGTGGTACAAGTTTACAAGTTCATGAAGCAGAAAAGGTGTGGTCCAATGGCCTCTTAGGAAAACCTAGGATATTTGAGACAGGAGGAAGAGGGGGAGACTGTTACCAACTCTTGTCAAAGGTTACTGTGCCTTTTCTTTCCTTGTAGCCACTTTCAGGGTACTGAACAGGACAAACAATGAATCTGGACCAAGTCCAAAGAACCTTCAGGGAAACCTACTACTTCCCAAAGCAGAGCATTTCATTTTGTGGCAGGGAATTAGAAACTTTTCCTTATGTGGATACTAAATCTAATTTTGTATAATGTTCCCCTTCCTTTTGAATCTGAAAGATAGTTGCCATATGTCTCTCCTTCCACTCCCTCTAACTCTTCTCTTCTCTAGGCTGATCATCCCGATCCCCCCACCCGCAGCCCCACCCCCAACATCTTGGTACCATGCTCAGTCTCTGGACATACTCCATTTTGAGGTCTTGACTCAAATATCTTGAGATTTTACTGACTAGGAAACTGAGTCCAAAAGAAAGAAATTTGCCCGAGATCATACATATAGTAAGTAGTGGAGTCATTATTTGAACCCAGGCCCTGTGGCTCCAAATCCATTGGAAAGATCCACCATACTACAGTCTTAACAGTTCTTTCAGTTGCCAGCCAGTGCCCAGTCTTAGAGCTAATGAATTTTTTCAGAATCTCCTACAGTCGTGGAGCTCCAGGACCATAAGAGACACTGAGGACTAGGGTTTGCCATCTGTGACATTGCTCACTGGAACAAGGCTGCTGAAATCAGAAGTGTAGGGAAGCCATGATTGCTGAGTAGGAATGAGTCCCTGTCACTGTTGCTGTCATCACCTTATGGAGTCAGGAGTGCTATAAGAAAAGCAAACTGATCCAGGCAGTGCTCTAAGTTTTTTGCTCTCTCCCTGATCACAGAGCCATGCCAGTAGCCTCATTTCCCAGTAATCCATCGTGATCAAAAAGATAACTAAGGACTTGGAAGACTTAGAGAAATAGTTCTCCAATAATTTAGGTGCCACCTCATTTTAACCGGCATACTGGGCCTTTTAGCAGAAATTGCTAGCAGGTTAAAGAGTAAGGTTTCTTTGGACAGCATTGGAGGAGAGAATGATGAAGCAGCTAATTTTAGTAATGCTGTAAAAAAGGATGTTGTACTCAAATATATTTTTAACTCAAATGGAACCTTAGAAACCATATAATCTCTTACTTTTTTCAGAGAAGAACATTGAAACCCAGAGAGAGAAAGGAACTTCCCAAGGTCATATAGCTAGTAAGTGGCAGAATCAAAACTAGAACCCAGGCTGCCTTAAAGTCAGCCTCAAATAGAAAAAAATTGTTCCCCATGTAAATGAGAAAGGTACAGGTTCACTTTTCTGGTCTGTTTGGGTTCAGACTTGAAGGAGTCTGTTGATTTGGTTGGGGGGGTATGGGGGGGTTACCTTTTTATGCATCACAAAACCAGAAGAATTCTATATACATAATTGAATAAAGTGGGGTTTGAAATTCAGTTCAGATTCTAATTTTCAAATCCAGTTAGTGTTCATGAATGCTTATTTGTCCAAGGACACTTAGCATATGTACTGAATGCAGGAACTGGGAAAGATGAATACCATCTGGGTTCAGGTCAACTGATGGAAGGACATGGTAGAAAGAGAGCTTCCACCTGATACTTGTGTGTCCTTGGACAAGTTACTTCACCAGGGCCTCAGTCTCCTCATAATAATGAGGTGATTGGACTAGATGATTTCCAAGACCCCTTAAGATGTGACCAGTGATTCTTTCTTTATACCATGGGGCAGCCCAGATGATGGAGTGGATGGAAAGTAAGTTCCCAGGGTAAAAGGCTAAATTCCTTCCAGCGTTTCAGCCATGTGTATAGAAAGTGGTGGAGGTGATTCAACAACTGGTTTAATTTGTGAAAAATTATTACAAAGATGGTGATGGTCAAGTTACTTTGTCTCTAAGGGAATAGAAAACACTTTGAAAGCTGGATTAGATTTAAAGGAAAATTTATTTCCTGCAGCAGTGATGAAGCATTTAACCACAAACTCCATCCCTTGAGATTTTAAAAAATAGGCAGCTAGGTAGGTTGTGCAGTGGATAGAGCACTGGACCTGGAGTCAGGAAGACCCAAGTTCAAATATGACCTCAGACTTAACTGTGTGACCCTGGTCATCACTTAACTGCTTTCTGCCTCGAATTCCTCGCCTATAAAATGAGGATCATAATATCACCAACCTCCCAGAATTGTTGTGAGGATCAAGTGAGATAATATTTGTAAAGTGCTTTACAGAACCTTTAAAGTGCTATATAAATGCTCTCTGCTATGGTGAAGATGAATTACTCTCTTTTTCTCTTGTATAGTATAGGTTGGGGTTCCCCAGCTTAACATATTGAGGTCTTTCAAGTCAATCCTACCTGATCCCTTTTCTAAGTTGATTGTATCTCAGCTACTTTTTACGCAGTACATGATGCCTGGCACATACTAGGCACTCAACAAATGTTTGTCAACTGACTTGACTATAGCATGGACCCCCAATCTATATTCTTTTAGGTGTGCCCAGATTTCTTTCAAGCAGTAACAGCCCACTCCCTCTGTTTAGGAATGTCACCCCTTTTTTCTTTCTCTGTTCCCCAGTCTTCTTCCAGATTCCACATTCCACACTGTATTCTAGTTTTAAATCCTGGAAGACCTGAGTTCAAATCCAGCCTCAGACACTAGCCATGTCACCCTTGGCAAGTCATTTAACCTGTTTGCCTCAGTTTCCTCAGCTGTAAAGAGATAATAATAGCGCCTACCTCCCAGGCAGATTGTGAGGATCAAATGTGTTCACATAAGTAAAGGACGTTGCAAACCTTAAAGCCTTTATAAATGCTAGCTGTTGTTGTTATAGTCCAGCCCCCTCATTTTAAGGATGAAGAAACTGAGACATACATAAACAAAAGGACTCACCCAAGGGCCATGATTCAGACCTGGGTCAGCTGACTCCAAGTCCAATGGAGAGGAATAGGACTAGAAGAGATGATGTTTGGGGGGCCCTTGGAATCAAATCAGCAAGCATTTATGAAGTGCTTATTGTGTCAGGCACTGAGGATATCCAGAAGCCAAAAGAAAGACTTTCCCTGCCCTTAAGGAGCTTACGTTCTGATGGAGGAAGCCAAAAAGGGAAGGGACTGTGAGGTGGGGGGAAAAGAAGTCCAGGAGGCCAGGAGCTGGACCAGGATGCAAGAAGAGTGAAAGAGTGAATGTGGCTTCTGAGTCTTGGGATTGTAAGATTAACAAGCAGCATCTCTCCTCTGCTTTTGAAATCTGGCACCAGCCAGTTTATAATTAAGGTGAGCTGCAAGAAAGCCTAGGTTGTTGTGCATCAGTTGCTATGGTTTTTGCAGCTTCTCCCTTTTCCAACAGCCTACACCATAAGTGTGCTCCAAAATGATATATTCTTTGTACCAGGAGCTGGTTCTGCTTTAGTAAATTTTAAGGGCTGTAGGACTTGGAGCCTCAGCAGAAAGAGTTGGGTAGCAGCCCCTTCTCAGCCTGCACAGCGGAAACGATACTGATTGATGTACTAGGCTGGCAGGTGGCAGACATTTTAAATACACTGCATCTGAGATCATCAGAAGAGGCATCTTCTGTTGGCCTAAGGCAGTGCTGGTCTTTTGTTTATACCTGGAGTCTGCTTTTGAATTCTAGTATAGGAGTCTCTCACTTAATTGAGTGAGGTCCTGTAAAATAGATCTTCCATCATCTTAACACGTCATTGAAAGTTTTAAATAAAAGTCCTACTTCTCAGCTCAAACTGGTCATTTTGAAATCAATAAAGCTAGGTGGGGTTCAATTCTATTTTGCTTTTTTAACTTTTATAGCACATTTTCATTGTATAGAGAGTGAATATGATCTATTGTTGTGTGACTAGGGAGAAATTCAATTTGACTTTATTCAATATGTTTGTTTCTCTAAGGAAATTCAGTATGCCTCTCCATGATGCTACAAAGCTGTTTATATAAAGGGCTGCTTTCAAAAATATGACAGGAACTATTTGAATTGGCCTTGTTGCCGTTTTTATAAACTAGGCTAAATAAGACCAATAGACTCTAGCCTTCTGGGAAATGGCCAGATTGAGACATCAGCCTTAATGACCCAAGCAAGGAGTCTCACAACTACATCTTTCTCTGAATTTAATCATTTTACAGTGTCTTCAGGTTGTGTTGCTGTTTATCTGATACTGTGCTGTGTGGGAAACCTGGTGACCAGGCTTTGTGATAAATATAATGGTGACTTCTTGGTTGGGAGCTGGTCCATAAATCTTTATTATTAGGTGAATACACCCTTCTGGATCATCTTTTCCTACACCCATCTTATGATGATGACGAGGTTGACCCATCTTATATTGGATGGGGCGGGGGAGGGAGGACCAGGGCGGGACAGCTCTGATCTGTTGCTGCAGAAAACCATCCAATTTTAGTGTCCTAGGTGAGAAACAATCTCTTATTGAACATATTAAGGGCTGTTTGGGTGAATAGATGTATCAGGGGATACAGGACAGAAGAAGGAAACATTTCGTTGTTGATATAATAAGGGGATCAGTGAAGGCAGTGTCCATCATGACCCAGAGACTGTTTAGAAACCAGAGGAATTTTAATCATTACAATTCTGGAAAGGCTCAGAATCAAAATAGCTTGATGATTTTTGTGTTTCTCTAAGAAGGGAATTAGAGAATTAAGTGGTTAAGAGTTGGGACTTTAGAGGGAGGGAGAGTAGAGAGAGAGAGAAAGTGGGAGGTGTTTTTTCATTTCAAGGGTAATCCCTTGCCTCTCAAAAATTATTGGGGCCTCTGCCTGCCAGAGGTCATTGTGTGCTGTCCCAGCAGCTTCAGAGATGTTGACAACATGCAGCTAAAATGAGTGCCAGCAACAGCTGAGGAAGGAGAAATGGAAGCAGCATTCAAAGCAATGGCCGATGCCAAAATTGCTGTGCTGGTAAAATTGGGTCTGTTCTGTGATTAATTTATTTCTTTAAGACTTGTTAGATAACCTGTACTGGGCCTTCCTTTACTGTGTAATGGAAAGAATGATGGAGTCAGTGTTCAGTTAATACAATTTATTCATTTTGTGCAGTTGCCAAGGGATGTGAATAGGAAGGGTGGCATCTGCTTAGTGCCTAGGGCAGCTAGGTGGCGCCATAGTGTGCAGTGCTGAGCCTGGAGTCAGGAAGACCTGGTTTCAGATATGGTCTGAGACACTTACTGAGCAGGTCACTTAACTTCTGTTTGTCTCAGTTTCCTCTGTAAAATGGGGACAATAATAGCAACTGCTTCCCAGGATTGTTTTCAGTATCAAGGGAGATAATCACTGTAAAATGCTTAGCACTGTGCTTGACACATCATAAGTGCTATATAAATCTTAGTTTTTATTATTAACTATCATTATTGTTTAGAGACACATCTGGTGGCACAGTAGATAGAGCTCTGAGCCCAGAGTCAGGAAGACCTCAGTTCAAATTCCTGGGCAAGTCATTTAATCTTTGCTCATCTCAGTTTTCTCAACTGTAAAATGAGCATAACAACACCTCCTTGGGTTGTTGTGAGGATCAAATGAGAT
This sequence comes from Phascolarctos cinereus, assembly GCF_003287225.1. Taxonomy (NCBI): domain Eukaryota; kingdom Metazoa; phylum Chordata; class Mammalia; order Diprotodontia; family Phascolarctidae; genus Phascolarctos; species Phascolarctos cinereus. The sequence goes on along the minus strand of NW_027555847.1, from coordinate 664,347,874 downwards.
AATTTTTTTTAAAAAGAGACAGAAGATAGAGAAAATGAGAAAGTTGGATGTAGAAATGCTGTGCTCATAAGTGCTCAGTGAATCTTTTGTAACTGAATTAATGGGAGAAGGGAACATGATTGAGTAACAATTTGGATAAAAAAGGTTAAAATAGTAATACATTTAGATAGCTCTTTGAGGTTTATGAGGTGACAATGACACCATGCTTCTTCTGCTCAGCTCACACTTCCCTCTCTCACCTTTCTACTCATCCTCCACTGGGCTGCCACAATAACCTTTATACACAGGTCTGACTGCCTTGCTCTAAAATTCTCAGTGGCTCCCCATTTCCTTTACGACAAAATGACTCCTCCTCCTAGTATTCAGAGCACTTCACAATCTAGCTTCACTTCCCATTCCAGTGATGATTCCCATTACTTATCATCAAAGCACACTACCTTCTAGTGCAAACACGCCCATTTTCATGCCTTTTACAAACTCTCCTCCCAGCCAGGATACTGTCTCTCTTTCACCTCTGCCTCTTTGAATCCTCAGTGTCCCTATCAGGACTTCTGAGTACTAGTCTGAGCCAGTCTTGGTCAGCCAGTCTTTGGCCTTTCCCAGCATGATAAAAAGTGTGTTGGACTTGGAGTTGTGATACCTGGGTTAAAATATCTTGGTTCTTTTTAGCTTGTGACCATGGACAAGTAACTTAACCGTTTGAAGCCTCTGACTCCTTACTTGTAAAATGGGGGGGAGGGGGATAAGAGAAATGAAATCTGGTGTTACTACTACTATAATGAATTTTCCTAATAATCATCTAGTTGAATCTAAGTTCTTTGAGGGCAAGGACTGTTTCTCCTGATTGTTTTCAGATCCCCAGTGCCTAGCACAGTGGCACGTTGAATTTAATGGATTTGAATAGGATCGAATTGAATGGAATTGAACTGAAGAAATAGAATATAGATACTGAAAAGAATTAACCTCCAAGTTATTAGTGAATCACATGAAGAGAAACAAAAGCATTCTTCCTTCTTACATTTTCTTTTCCTTCCTGCATTAGGCTTGTTTTTGTGAGATATAAGGCTTAAATTTAATGTATTACCATTAATAGCAACCCCCCCCCCCCATATTTTGGTGTTGATTCATGCTTTTTAATACATTCTTTCATCTACTGTTCGCAGGTTATTTCCTCTTTCTGGCCCTTAAGTTTCCTAATCAATAAAATGAAGGTCTTGAACTACATGGTCTTAAAGAATATTAGAGCTAGGAGGGCTCTCCTACATATTTCTATGATTCTTTGCTCTTCACAACAGCTCTGTGTGGTAGATAGGATTGGTGGTGTTAACTTGATTTTCTTTAGTACTTTAGAGAACTGTTTTTTCATTCATTTGTATGTACTCCCACCACCAACACATTATAGCCACTCTGTAATCCCTTGAAAGGTGTTAAAGACTTGGTATGACTGAAAAATTCATTTCCCTCCATTCAGTTTAGGGCTGACCCTCTGGTGACAGGCATTCAGGCTGTCACCTGACCTGATCTTTCTTTTGTGGGCTCCAAGAGGATGAATGTCTCACCATAGTTGTGATCAGAGTTTGTACTAGAACCTACCTTTGCTGACCTGCAGTGACTTGTGTGTGCCTGACTACCTGACTGAATTCCCTTTCCAGCTGAGCTGGAAGAGCTCATCACTGCTTCCTTAGCATAGTTGCTTGCCTCACCTTATAAAACAGCAGCCCTCAAAAGCATAAATAATTTGTTTAATTTATCTTTGATTTATGACATACTAATTACTTGGATAAACTAAAATGATGTGCTGGGTGCTGACTTCACCTTCCCATAGGGTCTTAGATGATATGACAGGGTGGCAAATAAACCCCATGTCTTGTACCTGCAGAAAAACAAATCATCTGTTGGTTCAAAGCCCTATTTGACTGGGTATGTATTGAACTGCCTACCAAAAGGGAGGTGATCTGAATCACCTCTCCTCTGAAGTTGTCATTTGCCTACATTTACTTGGGCATGCTGAAATGTTACTAGGTCTAGCATTGGCTTATCTTCTCACTTTTCTTTCCAAGGTATTTAACTTCCCATTAACCTCCTGCTCAAAACTCTTCAGTGGGTCCTGAGAGCCTCCCAAATAAAATCTAAAGGTCTTGGCCTTATGGTCAAGACCCTCTGTAACCTGGATTTCCTTTAAATTCTGAGCCTGTGAACCTCCCTGCTCTGTCTCACACTATTCCCTTCCATGTGTGCTATGCTTCTTGCAAACTGTACTTAACTTTCTACTCCTTTTACTCATCCTCTATTTTTCCCAATTCCATGCCTGTGTCCTCCATCCACATTGTTCCTGTATAATTATATCACTCTCAGTAGACAACATTAGTTTTTTGTACATAGTGGATACTTAATAAAATGGTTGTTGAGTGAATCAGTGAACTAGGAAGTTTTCCTACCTATAAAATGAAAAGGCTATTTATTCCCATAACTACTTGGAAATATAAATTTGTTAAAAAGATAGCCAAATTACATATTAGCACTGGCACAATAGATGCATTTTCTGAGGTAGCAAACTTATTTAAAATAACTTATTTAATAAGTTAATCTGTTCTCACCCAACCCATTGAACTGTATTTCTTATCATTACTTAATGCGAACTCTACTCAAGTTAAGCCTGTCTCTTTTTTAGGGTCTTGCTATGTTCCTCATCTCCCCCCCCCCACATCATGTTCATTCTTGCCTCCACATTTAAGCACATACTATTAATACCATTTAGAATGCCCTTCTTCCTTACTATTTACTGCATATCCTGCCAGTCCTTCAAGGCTCCTTTCCTTCCTGAAGCCTCCTTCAAGACTTCTAGTCCACAGTAGTGCATTCATTCACTAAAAATGAAGTACCTGCTACGTGCACAATATTGTGCTAAGTACAAGGTAAGATACAAAGTTTATTCAGTCAATAAATATTAAGTGCCCACACTTAAGCCAGATACTGTGCTTACTCACTGAGGATAGAAAAAGAGGCAAGAGGGAATGTTTGCCCCCAGGGGGCTTACATTCTAATGGGGAGATAACATGCAAACAGATACACAAAGCAAGCTAAATATAGAACAAATAGGAAATAATTAACAGAGGAAAGACGCCTGAATTACGACAGCATTTCTGTCCTCAAGTCTAGTTAAGTAGATAACACATAAACAGAGATATGATGTGTAATGCTTTATATTATAGTTGAATGTCTATGGCAGTTGTAATTGTAAAACATCGTACTAGTCAACAAGTATTTATTAAGAACCTACTGTGTGCCAGGCACTGTGCTAAGCATTTTGAAAATGTTCATCTCATTTGATCCTCACAACAACCAGGTGAGATAGGTGCTATTATTGTCTTCATTTTACAGCTGAGAAAACTGAGGCAAACAAGGGTTAAGTGACTTGCCTGTGGTCACACAGCTAGTAAGTATCTGAGGCTGGATCTGAGCCCAAGTTTTCCTGACCTTATACCCAGCACTCTATCCATTGTACCACCTTGGAGGAGGTGACATTTGAGATGACTTTTAAAGGATGAGTATGAATGTTTTCTGTAAAGAGATATTCCAGGGATAGGGAACAGCTTAATCAAAGGCCGGTTTTTAGAATTCATTGGGAGGGCTGAGAGTAGCCCCATTTAGTTTGGGCATAGAGTATGTGAAGGGTAGTGATAGAGATAAGGCAGCAGAGGTATTGTGATATTGTTTGAGAGGTTCAATAGAACCTTTTATATCAGCCATAAGAGTTTGAACTTAACTCAGGAGGCAAAAAGAAGCCTCTGGAGATTTTTTAGTAGAAAAATTTCACAACCATCACAATATACAGAGTATATTGAGAGCCTTAGTGCAGTTTTAAGCCACTTAAACCTAAAACCGTACTAAGACTTTTGGGACTCAATGTAACAGGTCTGCACAACTTGCGGCCCACCAAAGGATTTTGAGGGGGCCTTCAGAAATGTAGAGGAAAACATTCTCTGTATGCAGAGAAAAGTCTTTGGCCTGCTGTAAGCAGCCCGCAGCATGTAAGCTGGATGCAAGTTGTGAAGTTGTAAGTTGTGTTTTGTAAGAAAGATTTTTCTAGCAGTGGTATGGATGGATTGGAAGAGGCAAAAAGTAGAAACAGACCTGATGGGAGGTTATATAATAGTATAGAATGGCAGTAGTAAAGATTTGTTCTAGGGACAGAATGGGTGGAGTAGAGGCAATAAATGTGAAAGATATTTTGGTAATGGGATTAATAGATCCTGGTAGCCACAATCAGAAATAGTTAGACTTGTTCTTTAGACAGTGGTGTAAAATTCAAATAGAAATGCAGCACACTAAGCTATACAAAAGATGCCTGCAGGCTGCATATTGGCGTAATTTTTAACGTGATATTATCTTATGTTTTAGTGTATTTTTATTTATTTTGTTAAATAATTCCCAATTACATTTTAATCTGGTATGGACTCCACTCAGAAGTGTCATGGGCCATATGCAGCCCTTTGGACACATGTTTGACGCCTCTTGTGTAGACCATGTAATTGAATGTTCTGTTACTTACTGCTTTGTCCACTAAATGTTTAACATACACATCCTGTGTGGCCAACTAGATTGTAAGCGCCTTGTGAGTAAAGCCCATGTCTTGGACAACTTTACGTTGCTCATAGCTCCTGATAAAATGCTAGGCCTGCACTCACAGGATCGTAGATTTAGAATTGGAAGGAACCTTAGAGATCTTCTTTTCTAATCTCCTCATTCTGACCGATGAGTGCACTAAGTCCTAGAGAGCTGACGTGCCCTGCCCACTCAGTAAATCCTTGTTGTTGATGGATCGCTAGAAAATGTTGATTTCTTGTCAGTAACTCGCTTTTAATTTCTTGGACCAGGGGATGGTAAGACCAAGATCCGTACCCCCAAGGCCAGAAGTGATAAGAAGAAGAAACACCACCACCATCACCACCATCACCACCCATCTCAGCCACCTCAGTTGTTGTCACCTCCGCCCCAGCTACGTACGGAAGAAGAGGTCCCCCCGCCACCACCTCCCGTATTGGAGCCCCCTGTATTGGCACCGGTATCTACGGCCATAGAAGAAAGCTTTCCCTTAGCTGCCCCCCTCAACATTGTCCACCCCTCTGAGGTGCCCAGCGAAGAGGATGACTTTAAGCCTCGACCTATCATTCCCATGCTTTATGTGGTTCCGCGGACCAATAAGGTGGTATTTGACAAAGACCGTGTATCTGGCCAGCAGACACTCGAGCACTTTGCTCAGAAGGGTCAGATTTGGAGGGAGCAGACTGTCCCCATGGAGCTAACAGTGAAGGAAGAAGAAAGGGGAGAAACTGAGCAGGTGGAGATCAGTCCCAAAGCCAATGAGGTTCAGGTAATGTCATGGGAAAAGAGGCTAGCTAATTCTAGCATAAGCAAACAGGAGGCATTAGCACTTTAGGAGAAATTGCTTTTTAAGCAAATTCTGTTTCTTGATTGTGAGCAGAATTTGAACTAGCAACATCTGTGGGAGAGAGAGCTAATAAAATTACTTGAGTGTAGGGAGCTTAGGTCAATAACATGAAGATTGAGAAAAAGACATGGAATTTAGCTGAGCCAAGTTGTCTAGATAGCCATTAGCTGGTTGCCATTTTAGGCCTTTCAGGGAGGTTTCACCCTTCTTCAACTGATGTTATCAGTGGTATCATACCAGTAAGGAGTGCTGGCTGTTCTTAGCATAATGCATTATTGACCTTGGCTAAGGGTGAAGATGGGGAACAAAAACGGAAATGTAGTTTCTCTGAAATAATAGGTAATCCTAAGTTGGGCTCTGTACATTGATTCTCAAAGCATTTCCTTTAAGTAGTTTATTTTTACAGGCCCCATCCACTTTTTCCAAATTGAAAATGGAGATCAAGAAGAGCCGGCGTCATCCCCTGGGTAAACCACCAACTCGATCCCCTTTGTCTGTTGTCAAACAAGAGGGCTCAAGTGATGAGGGTAAGTGTGTAAACTTGCCTAAAGCCCCATACTGTCATCATGTCTGGCCTAGCAATAGTTTGATAATGTATGCTAAAATTTATTCAACATCATCAAGATTGAAGTTTTAAATATTGGCTCATAAAATGTTATAACATAGATTCATAGAGTGGAAAAGAATTTTCCAACAGAAATTATCACAGCCCCAAGTTCCCTCTCATATAAACAGATATTTATAGCCTAACACTGGCGAGCACAAACATGGACACAAGAGTCCTTGTCCTTGGAGAACTTCTCCTGGGAGAGGTACCTCTGTGTGTGTGTGTGTGTGTGTGTGTGTGCGCGCGCGCGTGCAAGCATGCAGATAGCTGATGGAGGGAGAGAATATTAATAACTGAGGGAATCAAAGTAAGCCACCCTTAGAGGGTGATAGTTGAGTGGATCCTGATAGAGACACTGAGGATTCAAAGAGGCAGAGGTGAAAGAGAGACAGTATCCTGGCTGGGAGGAGAGTTTGTAAAAGGCATGAAAATGGGCGTGTTTGCACTAGAAGGTAGTGTGCTTTGATGATAAGTAATGGGAATCATCACTGGAATGGGAAGTGAAGCTAGATTGTGAAGTGCTCTGAATACTAGGAGGAGGAGTCATTTTGTCGTAAAGGAAATGGGGAGCCACTGAGAATTTTAGAGCAAGGCAGTCAGACCTGTGTATAAAGGTTATTGTGGCAGCCCAGTGGAGGATGAGTAGAAAGGTGAGAGAGGGAAGTGTGAGCTGAGCAGAAGCAGCATGGTGTCATTTTGATTGGGCTGCGTGACCTTGGTCAGCTCCCTCCAACTCCTCTTGCAAAGGCATCAGCAGGCCAGGGGCAGGTGTGCAGGTGGATGTGGTCCCAGGTCTAACGGAAGTGGGGAAGTTCACTCCCACAGTCATGGGCCCTGGTAGTTTTAGGACATCTGTTTAAATCCAAGCTAGTCATTCTCCTTTCTGGGGCTCACTTTCCTTACCTGTGAAATGAAGGGATCGTTTTCAGCTCTAAAACGTTAATCCTGTAATTCTAACTGTAAGAAATAAGAAAAGGTGCTGGGTAGCAGAGGGAATGCTATTTGACTCGTCAAACCTCAATGAAATAGATATTGGCAAGGAACACTGGGAAAGAGTGGGCAGTGGCATTGAGAAGGCAAGGGATTGGCTCGTGATCACCTCGTTTCGGTTAGGGGCTTTTTCTGATTCTGAGGCTTTACCCATCGTTCACCGCTGAGGAACCAGGTCTTAGCTAGCCTTTGTGTCTCCTGTAGCAATCGACATGGAGCTCTCTACTCTGCAGACACTCAATAGTCATTCAGCAAGCATGTATCAGATACCAGCTAGATGATACACACTGTGCTAAGCCTTTTCCTGTAGAAGATGTACGCGGACACTTTTAATCTCTGTCTCTCTCCATTTTCTCTACTGTAAAAATGAGGATAATAGCATCTACCCCCCATTGTTGTAGAAATTAGATGAGATAATACTTGTTTTAAAAAGATGCTTATCATAGTGCCCTGGTACATAGTTGGTGCTATATAAACAATAGCTATTATTATATAAATTTGAAATTTTAGTGAATAGAAAGTAATTCTTGAGGGCGTAGGATGGATTGGGATAGGGAGGATACTGCCAATAGGGGAATCAGGATAAACTTGATGTAGGAAGCAATATATGAGCTGAACTTCAAGGAAGCAAGGGTGTGAATAAATGTATTGGTTTTTTGGGGGGTTTTTTGGTTGTTTTTTTTTTTTTTAGGCAGTTGGGGATAAGTGATTTGCCCAGGGTCACACAGCTAGTAAGTGTCAAGTATTTGGTCTGAGGCTGGAATTGAACTCAGGTCCTCCTGACTTCGGGGCTGGCGCTCTATCCACTGCACCACCTAGCTGCCCCTGGATGTGAATAAATGAACGAAGAATTTGAACCGTTTCCACACAGTGCAGATTTAGCAGTGAAGATACCAGACAGGAGGTGCTCGCATCTGCCCACTCAGGGTCCTTAGTCAAGCCAACACAATGTATCACATACCTACTATGTGCCTGGCACTATGCTAAGTGTTGGAGATACAAGGAGAAAAACAGTCCTTGCCCTGAAGGAGCTCACAATCTAATTGTTGGGGGGAAGAGGATGAGAGCTCACAATCTAATGGGGGGAGATGGAAGGGAGACAACATGCAAACAACTTTATACACACAAGAACAGAGAAGGATACATTAAAAGAACCATTCCAGGAAAAGCTTCTTGCAAAAGGTGTGAGGTGTTAAATGAGATTTAGAAAAGGCCAGGAAGCAAAGATGAAGAGGGACTTAAGACCCTAGCTTCAGTGTCCATCAGTTCAATTCAACAGCTACTTTGTGCAAGATAAATTATAACCATATAACTATCGTGTAAGTGCATATTATAATTGTCTATGTGTCTTGTCATCTTATTAAACTGTAAATTCCAAGAGGGCAGGAATCTGGTTTTGTATGAACTTTGCATCTCTCTAACACTTAGTACAGTACTATGTACATGTTGGTATTTAATCAGTGTTGAATGAATTCTGTAATTTGTACATATACAACCTGAGTTTGAAGGCATGCGCTTCAGGCAAAGGCAATGTAATGCAGTGTGGTTGACTGTCTTTATTTTTTTTATATATTTGAGATATATATATATATTTTTTTTTATTGGCACTAAAGATTTGCTCCCTACTTTTCTTACCCCCTTTTTTTCCTTTTATCCCTCTCACTTAAAAAAAAAATTCTTCCCTTTCTTCCTCTCCCATTCCTGCTCTCATTCATTTCATTCTAGAAGCGTTTCCTTTCTCTGGAGAAGAGGATGTAAGTGACCCTGAGGCCTTGAAGTCTTTACTTTCCCTCCAGTGGAAGAATAAAGTGCATAACTTCCAGGCAGAGAAGAAGTTCAATGCGGCTGCAGCCCTGGTAGAGCCATATTGTGCTGTCTGTACTCTCTTCTACCCATATAACCAGGTAATTGCCATCTTGCTGAGAATTTCCTGTCAGCAGAATTGCTACAAGGTGGATTTTTGATGTTTTCTATCTCCTGTTGGTACTAGGGATTGCTTTGCTTAAAGCAGTCTCAGAGTTGAATTTTTATTGGGTTCAAGAATCTATTTCTAAAAACTAAAAATCAGGTCGTTTTAGTATAATGTAATAGGTAGAGCCTTCACTGACATCTCTTTTTCTGTAGCTTGTCATCCATGGAAGGCAGCCCTTGTCTCTTGAAGGTTATGTCAGGGAAGACAGACTCTGATGGATCTTACCAAGCTGGGAAGGCTTTGGTTGGTTATAGACTGGTTCTAGCAGTAGACCATATCTGTCATCGAAGAACTGGTGTTGAGTTCAGGGAGGCTTCCCACCAAAATATTGGCTTCTGGATAATTCATTTTTTGGCCAAATAAACCATCTACTAAAGACATAAAAATGTTATGATCTGTATTGGTGAAGGGAGAGCCCTTATATGTGAAGTCATAGGGGTTTTAAATTATTGAAAGTGTAGCTGATGGGACAAGTATGTGGCATGATGGATAAAACAGTGGCCCTGGAGTCAGGAAGACTCATTCCTCCAGGAATAAAGGAAAACTCACTGTCAATTAAAGCTGTTCTGAGATTCCCGAATACCAAGGACACAAGGTCAAAGATAGAAAGAAAAGCCTCATGATGACCAAAATATCCATGTCAGCACTTTCTTGTAGTATCCAAAAATAGGAAGTAAAATGAGTGCCTGTCAGTTGGAGAATGGCATGATAGTTGTGGTATTTGAATGGAGTGGAATGCTATTCTGTGAGAAACAGTGAATATGAAAAATTCATAGACTTAAATAAATTGATAGAAAGTGACATAAATAGAACCAAGAGAGCAATGTATACAATGACAAGAAGACTGTAAATGAAAAGAAAACTAAGATGAAGTCAGACCCTGACTTTCTATAATGACTAAAGATGAAGGAGCATCTCTGGCCGGGTGTCACTTTGGGTAGAACACTGGGCTTGAAGTCAAAAAGACCCACGTTTGAATCCTTCCTCAAACACTTATTAGCTGTGTGGCTCTGGACAAGTCATTTAACCTCTAAACCTCAAGTTTCCTCTTCTGCAAAATGATGATAATAGTGCCTGCCTCACAGAGTTGTCGGGAGGATCAAATGATATAATGTACGTAAAGCACTTTGCCAATCTTAAAGTGCTTTTTAAATGCTATCATCATTATCATCATCATCATCATCTTTTCCTTTTATTATTATTATTACCACCATCTCCTTACTCTCAGAGATGCAGGTGACTGTTGGTTTAAAATGTTGGACTGCCAGGCTCCCCTACTGTTCAGTTGTTTTTGTTTAGCTGTTTATGTGTTTATTGGGGGGAGGTTTTTTTTTAATATAAATTTATTTATTTTTAGTTTTCAACATTCACTTCCACAAGTTTTTGAGTTCCAAATTTTCACCCCATCTCCCCCCTCCCTCCACCCCAAGGTGTCATGCATTCTGAATATCCCTTCCCCTAGTCTGTCCTCTCTTCTATCTCTCTGCAATTCTCTTATCCTCTTCTTCTTCTATTTTCCTGTAGGGCAGGATAGACTTCTGTACCCCATTTCCTGTATTTCTTATTTCCCAGTAGCATGTGAAAAAATTTTTTTTAAACATATGTTTTTAAAACTTTAGGTTTCAAATTTTCTCTCTTCTTCCCTCCCCACCCACCCTCATTGAAAAGGCAAGCAGCTCAATATAGGTTGTACATGTGCAGTTATGCAAAACACGTCCATAGTAGACATGTTGTGAAAAACTAACTCTATCTCCCTTAATCCTAACCTGCCCTCCCATTTATTCTGTTCTTTCTTTTGACCCTGTCCCTCCTCAGAAGTATTTACTTCTGATTACCCCCTTTCCAAATCTTCCCTCCTCCTGTCATCCCCCTGCTCTCTTGTCCCCTTCTCCCCGTAGGGTAAGATTTCCATACCCAATTGAATGTGTATGTTATTCCCTCCTTAAGCAAATCCTATGAGAATAAGATTTACTCATTCCCTCTCACCTTCCCCCATTTCCCCTTCCACTGTAAGAGACTTTTCTTTTCTGTTTATTTTTTTTGAGATAATTTACCCCATTCTACCTCTCCCTTTCTTCTTCTCCGAGTATAATCCTCTCTCATGCCTTAATTTTATTCTCCAGATATGACCTCTTAATCTTCAGCTCACCCTGTACCCTCTATCTATCTACATATACATCCATATGATTTTTTTCCTCCAACTGATACTGACAAAGGTCTCATGTGTTATAAATATCATCTTTCCATGCAGGAATGTAAACAGTTCAGCCTTAATAAGTCTCTTAAGATTTCTCTTTCCTGTTTACCTCTTCATGTTCCACTTGAGTCCTGTATTTGAAAGTCAAATTTTCTATTCAGCTCTGGTCTTTTCATCAAGAATGCTTGAAAGTCCTCTATTTCACTGAATGACCATTTTTCCTCCTGAAGGATTATACTCAGTTTTGCTGGGTAGATGATTCTTGGTTGTATATTGGGGGGAGTTTTAAAACAATAGGGTTACAGTTGTCACAAAGTGGAATTTTCTCATCATTGGAGGCCATCAAATAGTTGTATGGCCGTTAGTCAGGAATGTTGTCAAGAGAATTCCTATGCAAATATAGATGTTGGAGATGAACTCAGAGATCCCTTCCAGCTCTGAGTTATAATTGCATGATCAGTTCACTCACTTAATGAGGTGCATGAAGAGCTACTTAGTGATTTTTGGGGGGGGGTGTCTGTGTAAACAGTAACTTTTAGTCTTTAAGAATTGGCTGTGGCTAGAAAAAAAATGCATCGCCTCATGACACAGCAACCCAGTGATGGGCCTTTCCAGACTTGTCGATCAATTTGAGCTTTGATCAGCGGATAAGTTGTTCATTGCCACATCCTTACGTGAAGCCTTTCCAGTTTGATAGAACCTGTCAAATCTCATGATCTGTTGGCATAGCTTTCTTTTTTAAAATGTATTTTTATTTCATTGAATATTTCCCAATTACATGTAGAGATAATTTTAACATTTTAAAAAATTTTGAATTCCAAATTTTCCCCCTCCTTGAAGTCAGGCAATTTGATGCGTGTGAAGTCATTCAAAACATTTTAATATTTACCATGCTTCAAAAGGAAATGCAGGCAAAAGAAAAATAAGGTTTTAAAAGTATGCTTCAATGTACATTCAGAGTTGGTCAGTTCTCTCTTTGGAGGTGGATAGTATTTTTCATCATGGATCCTTTGAAATTGTCTTGATCAGAGTCTTTCACAGTTGATCATTTTTGCAATATTGCTACTACTGTGTACAGTGTTTTGGCTCTGCCTGTTTTACTTGGCATAAGTTCATATATGTCTTCTCAGGTCTTTCTGAAAGCATCCTGCTCATCATTTCTTACTTCACAGTCATGTACCACAACTTGCTCAACCATTCCTCAACTGATTTCCAGTTCTTTGCCATCACAAAAAGAGCTGCTATAAATATTTTTGTAATCCTATATAGGTCCTTTTCCTTTTTCTTTTATCTCTTTGGGGTACAGACTTAGTAGTGGTATTTTTGGGTCAAAGGGTGTGCACAGTTTTATAGCCCTTTGGGTGTAGTTCCAAATCGTTTTCCAGAATAGCTGGACTAGTTTACAATTCCACCAGCGGTGCTTTAGTGTCCCAATTTTTCCACATCCCCCCCCCAGCATTTGTCATTGTCCTTTTTAGCATAGCTTTTGAAAATCTAGGATCACTACCACACCACAAGATATCAAAGCAATACTGAAAGCCTCATGAGTACCAGTAAGCATTTAGTGACTGTCCTGCCTGCTGTTACCTAGACATTTTTGTAAAGGCCTGGCTTGTTGTCAGCCCTCCTGAATAGGATATTTAGCTTTCAGTGAGGAGCAATCTCTTGCTCCTCAGCTCTTTGGGGAAGGGAAACTCTCAGATCCCAAGCACTATGTGGCCTTGGATAAACTCAGGCTTCAGTGCTTTGTTTTTTTATCAAACAAATATAGTCTCTTATACCATGGAAAGCTAAGTACTACATAGAAGCTATTTAGGATAATGTAGTTCCTAAGCCTATTGTTGATCTTGGAGACTTATAGGGAGTGTCCAGGCACTTATTTGTTGCAATATTTCCAGCAGTATGGCCAATAAGCATGCCAAAAAGTGGAATGGGCCCCCTTGGTAGGGTTAGGTAATGAGTTTTCCATCTTTAACGGGAGGCCAGATGACCATTTTTTAACGATGTCATTCTCTGTGGCCAGTGTCACAACACCATGAATTCTTCTACTTTGTTCACCCTGACATAGAGCTGGCATTTATGCAGTGAATGTTTTGGAACAAAAGCCCCTCTACCCACCTTTTAGAGGAAAGATTTTACTTAATACTGCTTTGTTACTTTTTAAGTCCTTACAGACAGATAAAGAGACTTCCCAGGCCTCTCTGGGAGAGACCTCCTCACTACTTCAGCTTTCTAAGTGTGGACAGAAGACCAAGCCCTTGATCCCGGAAATGTGTTTTACTTCAAGTGGTGAAAATACTGAGCCTCTCCCTGCAAATTCTTATATTGGTGACGATGGAACTAGCCTCCTCATTGCCTGCGCCAAATGCTACTTGCAAGTTCATGCCAGTAAGTTAATGCACTTCACGTGGGAACTGAGGAGAGGGTGGGGTGTTGGTTGGGAAAAGCACAGGTATAAGGCACTGTGGGTGGTTGTGGTACTGTTCAGAAATTCAGGCGTCCTTGAAACAGCGTCTCCTGACAGATGAAATCTGCTGGTTGGGAAATATTGATATTCCTCAAGAAATGCCTTTGGTTGGTTCACGTGTTTGAAGTATTCCTGTATTTCTACTTATAGAGCCTCTTTGAATGCTTTTACTTGCTTTTCCTGGACTTAGGCTCCACCCAGAACACGTATTTTCTGCCATTCTCAAACATCTATACTAGGCCTGATCTACACCCCACAAGGTATAGGTTTTCACATTGCCATGCTATACATGTTATTTCACATTACTACACAGTGGGACTATGGTCCTTGTTCATTGACTTCTTCAAAAGACTTGGCATTATCTCAAGTTTATTTCCCTTTTGAATTTCCTAAAGCTTCTGGTTTTCTCTATAGCTTGGCAATTCTTGGATGCTATACGTCACATAGAAAACCTGAGGATATGTCACGTGATTAGGCAAAAAGCACAGAAGATGTTGAAAAAAGGTTGCCCTTCTATAGCATCAATTAAAGGTCCACGAAGATCGCGTCAGCACAGAAAGAAAAGACAAACATTGTAGATGTAGTGTCTTCCTTTTTCTATTTGATTTTAGAATAGCTCCTTCTAGAAACCCAGGGCAGAATTTAGTAACTGCTAAACTCCTGCAGATCAGTGAGGTATATTTTCCATTATAGTCTGGGCTTCTATTGTGACAGTATCTTAATAGAAGGAGGCCCTTTATTTCACTGGGTACTTTTCTTCTGACTTTTCTATCATAGAATTGCCTTCTTGAGTTCTTCATGAACAGAATAGTTAAATTGATGAAGAATACCCTAGGGCACCTAGGTGGCACAGTAGATAGAGTGCCTGTCAGGAAGACTGAATCCAAATCTGGCCTCAGGTACTTGCTAGCTGTGTGACCCTAGGCAAGTCACTTAACCGTGTTTGCCTCAGTTCCTCATCTGGAAAATGAACTGGAGAAGGAAATGGCAAACCACTTCAGTATCTTTGCCAAGAATACCCCAAATGAGGTCACAAAGAGTTGGACACAACTAAAAAACGACTGAACAGCAAGAAAGAGCCTTGGGAGGATAGGAGATTTTTAAATGTCTTTCCTCAAACTTTGTAACTTACCAGTTTTATTTTTCAAGCCAACTGGAAAACACTTGGATTCAGGGGTAGGGGACAGCCATGTCCTTGCTCTGCATTAAGATCATCCTGCCATCACAACTGTGTGTGCTGATTATCTGGGATTTATATCCTTTCCTGTTCCTCTGTGCTTGACTCCTTGTTGCTTCCCAGCCTTCAGGGCCACCTTGCCTCTCATCATTTCTAAATATATAGGTTAAAATAAGTTGATCTGGATATTTTTTGACTGGCCAGGAGTTTGATTCAGAAAGTTAGAATGGAGCTCTTGGGTAAGTGGATTGGATTTAATTGTGGCACTGTGTTGTAGTAGAAAGAGATTCTTCTTATCCTTCCCATGGTAGGGGCACCTTGTCCCCTTCCACAGGTAAGCGGAGATCAATTAGGTACTAGTAATGATTATAAAACTAGTTTACTTGTTTCTTGCTTCTGTGCAAAAAAGTAGCAACAACCTAAAGGTTAAGCTTCTAGGAAAGGATGGATGGATAGATGAATGAATGAATGATTGAATGAGTGAATGAATGATATGCTAAGCTGAGCCATGAAGAGACAGTAGAAAAGGGAGGTAGTCTCTATACTCAGGGAATTCATATTACAAGAGATAGCACTTATTGGATAGCAAGTTTGGAAAGAGGGGGAAAGGTAAAGCAGCCTCGGTGTCAGAGAGTAAACAGGAAGGGGAATGATGGTTCTCCATCTTACCAGCAGGACTATAGTGGAGGACTCCATGCTTATTGACGTGATGTGAGCAGTCATATTTGCCCCACATCAGAACTGGAGGGCCTTAGGCCCATAGTCATGGGAAGGGAAGAACTAGAGTAGAACAGGTGCATTAGGCTTCTCTTAAAGGAATAGGAATGGGGGAGGAGGAGAAGGGTTGAAATCCAGTCAAGAGGGGAAAGGAAGGAAGCATTGGCTGGAAAAGTAAGAGGGAAGGGAGATATTAACAGAACATGAGCAAGGGCTGGGACAAGGGAATGAGTCAATCCCCTCAGCCCTCTGGGTGAGGAAAGGAAAAGGAAGACATTTAATTTTTATATTCCCCATTGAAGGTAGAACAAAGAACTGTAACTTAGATCTTTGTCCTTTTTGGAAAGTTCGTATTATTCCTTCCTCTCATTCACTGACCCTGAAGTTAATTTTCACGTGCTAGCTTAGTGCTTATTTCATAAAAGTTTCAAGTCATTTTTGGAGAGAATCTTCTGTTGTGAGCTATCCTATAGATTGATTAAGTGACCAGTAGTCCTTGGGGCCTTCTTGTTGAACCTTGGGGGAGAAAATAGTAGGGAGAATTAGAGAGAAGAAAGATCAACCCACCATTGTTTGAGCACTTTGAGAGAAACCTTGGGCCTGCTGCATCCTGGCTTTTTTGCTTAGATGTTAGCTGAAGAGAGGATTTCTAATGGCAGATGATAGTATCATGAGTATCTTGCCAATAATGTGGAAGACTGGTGGCAATACCCAGTTGAGCTTTGCATTTGAACTGAGTAGTATGATAGAATATTGATCTACTATTTGACCTTGGTAGAGAAGGTCACATCTACTTCTTATCAAATAAAATTACTTTTCATGGTTTCAGTCTTGTAGATAAGAGGTCACCACATAGTTCAGCAAAATATCTTTGGTAAAGAATTAAAATGAAAACAAGTGTTC
Source organism: Phascolarctos cinereus (assembly GCF_003287225.1). Taxonomy (NCBI): domain Eukaryota; kingdom Metazoa; phylum Chordata; class Mammalia; order Diprotodontia; family Phascolarctidae; genus Phascolarctos; species Phascolarctos cinereus. Next base: position 664,331,392 of record NW_027555847.1, on the reverse strand, counting down.
AGTTCCCTTGTTGCTCCTTGGAGACCAGGATCTCACCAGCTCTGTGGTAGTAAGTGTGCTTATAGAACTAAGGTGATAACCTAGAGCCTAAGCATCCCTTATCCAGCCAAAGGCTGTTATCCCTAGCTGCTTTGCTTAATGCTTAGGTAAGGATTTAGATTCTAATCTGGCTCTCCACCTTCTCTAGCAGTGCACAAGGGAGCTTTCTTACCAGGCTGAGCTATGTTTTGGGGAACAATTATCCATCAGTCAGCACATAAGGGTGAAGTTACAGCTTTTCTCCAGCTCGGCTTTCTCTCTCCTGAACCAGTGTCATCTGGATTTCTCCTCTAGGCTCTACTCTATAAAGTGTCTTTTTTTTTCTTTTTTTTTTTTTTGAAGTAGCTGACTTGGCTTTTCCACTTGGACTGCCAATCCATCTCTATTGGAGAATGAAGCTGATAGTACAGTGTCCTGGCTGTGTCTGCTCACACTCTTTGTGCTGTCTTCCTGTTACTTGAAACCTACTGTAGGAGCTGCATTCTGAGGACAATTATGTTCCCAATGCAGAGCCTTCCCCCTGGGATTTCAGAGGCAAGAAATAATCACTGAAACTTCATTCAGTTGCATACAGTTCTGATGTTCCCAACTGAAATATTTATGCAGTCTAGCTCCTATTTCACATCCATTTCTTGACTGGTTTTCCAAACCCTGAATTAGTAGCCCTGAGCTTCCTTCCCTTTGTCCACTTCCAAGGCTTGATTTGGATTTGCCTGCATAGCCTGTCCATGACCAAAAGATCCTTTTGATGGAATAGACTTGTGTAGCCATATTGATTTCTTTTCAGTATATGTCTTAGCTCTTGTTTGTGGTACTGAGGTTGTTAGGAACCTAACTGTATTGATATTTTCATTTTAATTATTACCCAATCAGAATATAAGTCACAAAAAGTTAATTTGTCAGATACAATAACTGCCTTAATATTTTAGGTTGGTAGCTTGGATTTATCCAGAATTAACCACATGTAAAGGGGATTTGTTTTCTTTCTCTATAACATTAGCATTTTAAATGGACCATTCCTAGCTTCTTTTGCCCCAAAGCCTTTTGTTTCACACTGTGTGCAGTGGCCTGAATTAAGGTGAAGAAGATGGCAAAAGAGAACAGTTATCTTAAATGTAGTGAATTCTGGAAGGCCTTTTAAATCCCACCAGCATCTGTGCCCATCAGCTCCTACTGACGTAGCATCTGAGCTGTGGATCTCTGCCTTCTTTCAGGTTGCTACGGAATCCGTCCTGATCTGGTAAATGAAGGTTGGACCTGTTCCCGGTGCACAGCCAATGCCTGGACAGCGGTAACGTACTCTTTTCTGCCAGGGCTCTTTGTTCGTCGGACTTTGCTTATAGGCATTCAAAGTCGCTGGTCTTCAGGCCTTTGGGGCAGAGAGTTAGAATTGGGATAGAACTTGGGTCTCTGTCATGATTTCTTGTAACTTTAGGCATGATTCCTCCCTTCTCCAAGTGTGTCCTCTGTAAACTGAAAGAATTGAATTAGACAGCCTGTGAGAGTAGATATGGAAGAGGGGTCCTGCTATAGTACAAAGAGTACCAGATTTGGAATCACTGGATCATCCCATCACTAGTTTTCAGGCAGAGATTGGATTACTGCTTGTCCAGTTTATTGTTTATTGCATACCTGCTGAAATACAGCTGGGACTAGAATAAAATGCTCCCTTTGATGCTAAGATCTGGTTGAGCACCCTGGTTCTGACATTCATCTTGCTGTATTAACAACCCTGAGCAATTTACTTAACCTTTCTGGGGGGTTCAGTTTTTTCCCATGTTAAATGGGGATAACAATACTTGTACTACCTACAGGATGGTTGGGGGCGGGGTGGGTCTGGAAGCTTTAAAAGAAGCGCCAGGTGATTTTGTTACTCCTGAAGAGTTAATTTAAGGACCTGTCTCCAAGAGATAGTTCACTGGGACAGTGAATAAGAGCACCAGGCGGAAGGGAAGTTGAGGGCCTGGTGGCTTTTGCCGTTAATCTACACCACGGTTTTTCCTCTGGTAGGAGTGCTGTTTGTGTAACCTCAGGGGAGGAGCCCTTCAGATGACGACTGATAAGAGGTAGGAAGGATGTTTGTTATTTTTTGAGCGTTTGGCCTTAGAGCTTACACATTAGCCCATTGTGGCTTTTCCTCTCCTGCGGGTAGTCATGACTGGGAACAGCAAGGAAGAGGGAATGACTGATCTCTGTTATAGAGATGATACCGAGTCTACTCTTTTTCATCCTGATGGTGGTGTCACTGACCCTTCAAATACCAAGTAAGACCCAGGTATTGGAAAAAGAGATCGTGGTTGGGAGACAGTACATCAGACTTAAAATAAGTCATGTCTGAATATCCCATCTCATAATCTATCATATGAACTCCTTAGCATAAGGAGCCTTGTTGTAGTTTTGTGAGAATGGTACTGGACATGTAATTAAGAGACCTGTTTAAGTCCCAGTTCACCTTCTTATCTGCGTAAGCTTTCCTGAACTTCAGTTTTCTTCTCCATAAAATGGGGATAATTATAGATTAGCACAGCCCTGCTTCAGCTAATACATGCCTTTGTGCACAATGAGCAGTCAATACAGTATGACTATTCAATCACCAGCCACCTGAAAAAAAATGTTTAACATCACTAGTAATCAGAGAACCACACATTAAAACAGCCCTGAGATATTACTTCACACAGATTAAGCCAGCAGTGGTGCTGATTGGAGGGGCTGTATACAGTAATACTGATTCACTGCTGGTAAAGTTGTGGATTTCTTCAGTGGTTTTGGAAAAACAAATTGAACAAGAAAAATTGCCCGATTGTTCATATGCTTTAACTCTGAGATTCAGCTACTGGTACTATATTCTAAGGAGATTATTAATCGCCAAAAACATAGTGTTGGATTATTTGTGTTAAAACTAGAAACAAAATACATGTATAGTCATCAGGGAATGGCTGAGCAAGGAATGATAGAATACAGTGGAACAGAACATATTAATAATTTTAATAACAATAAAAGTGAGAGCTCACCAAAAAATAAAGTTTGTAATCAAGCTCTCCTGTGCACTGTCCAGGTGGATCCATGTGATCTGTGCTATTGCTGTCCCAGAAGTACGATTTCTTAACGTAATAGAGCGTCACCCTGTGGATATCAGTGCAATCCCAGAGCAGCGATGGAAGTTGGTAGGTGTTGAAGCCATGTCAGACTATGTTCTGTTTTCGCAGAATTACTATTATGCTTTCTTTGCCCAAAGGAATAGTCGGCAGATACTAAGTATTTCTATGTGCCATACACTGTAGTAAACATTGGGGATACAAAGAAAGACAAATACCTTCCCTGCTCTCAAGTCACAGACCCTTTATTAAGCACCTACTTTGTGCCAGCCTGAGGATATAAAGACAGACAAAAGATGGACCCTGTTCTTGAAGAATCCACACAGTCTAATGAGGGAGAACATGCAAACGACTGTGTACAAACAAGCTAGAGACGGAATAAACTGGGGGTAGTCTTAGGTGGAAGGTTCTAAGATTTAAGAGGGACTGGCAGCAGAGAGCTCTCATAGGAGTTGGGACTTTACTTGAGACTTGAAAGAAGCCCGGGAACCAGCAGGCATGGGCAACAGCCAGTGCAAATGTGTGACATCAGAGGCGGCTTCTTGTGTAGGAAGAGCAGCCAGGAGGCCCGTCCAGTGACTGGACTGCAAACTACACAGAGGGAGAGAAGTGTGAGAGGACTGTGGGGGAGGGGCGGGGGGAGACGGCGATGTCATGTTAGCTTTAAAGGCCAAATAGAGGAAGAGTGATCCTAAAGAAGAGAAATGAGAAGACACTCTTTCTTCGCTACTTTGCAGAGGGAGACCCATGGGTGTGGTAGGTGCGTTGCATATATTTTCAGACTTTTTTGATGTATTGATTAGATTTGTTGAATTTTTTTCTTCCTCTTTTTTTCTTTTTTTTTTGTGGGGGGTGGTGGTGGTTTTAGGCAGTGGGGTTAAATGACTTGCCATGGGGCACACAGCTAGTAAGTGTTATGTGTCTGAGGCTGGATTTGGACTCAAGTCCTCCTGAATCCAGGGCCAGTGCTCTGTCCGCTGCGCCACCAAGCTGCCCCCTCTTTTTTTCTTTAAAAATATAATTTCTCATATAGGATGGCTCTGGAAGGGGGAGGGATACTGGGAGAAATTCTGATGGTAAAAAAAAGATAACAAAAATATATTTAAAGAGAAAAAAAATCTTAACAGGATTTTATATTTGATCCTGGAAGTAATTGGGAGCCCCTGACCTTTTTTGAGTAGGTAGGTGACATGGTCAGACCTGTGCTTTTTCGTAAGGTCACTTTGGATTGGAGTGGGGAAAGACTTGAGGCATGGAGACCAACCAGAATGCTATTGCAGTAACCTAGGCAAGAGTGATGAGGGCCTGAGCAAAGCACGGTGGCTTTGTAAGCAGAGAGCATGGGACTTAAACAAGAAATGTTGTGAAAGTAAAAATGACAAGAGTTTGTTAATAGGTTGGAAGTGGCACTGAGATTTGAATCCAGGAGGATGGTGGTGTCCTTAGCAATAATAAGAAAGTTGGAAAGAGAGGAAGGTTTAGAGGGAAAGGTCATGATTTGTTTTCGGCATGTTGAGTTTGAGGTGCCTGTGAGGTATAGAGTTTGAGATGTCTAAAGCCCAGCTGGTGCTCAAAAAAGAAATTAGGGGGACATTATACACACACACACACAGACACACACATACACACACACACACACACACACACACACACGACATTTGTGAGCTAATGAGAATACCAAACAAGATAGTATGGAGGGCAGAGAAAAGAAGAACCCAGGAGAGATTTGTGAGGTACACCCACAGTTGGTTAGTGAGCATGAACTTAATGAAGATCCAGCGAAGGAGGCTGGAAGAAGGAGGATCAGGAGAGAGCAGTGTTGTGGAAACCTGGAGAGGGTAGGATGATGATTGACAGTTCCAAAGGCTGCAGAGAAATCAAAAAGGATGAGGACAGAGAACAGGTCATTTGGTTTGTTGGTGAAGAGGTCACCAGGAATTTGAGAGAGAACAATTTCAGTTGAATGATGATGTCAGAAGCCAGTAGCAAAAAAATTAGAATCAAGAAAAAGGAGAGGAAGTAGAGACAGGTATAGATGGCTCTCTTAAAGTGTTCAGTTGAAAAGGAGGGAAGAAAACAGTTAGGAGGATAGTTATCCAAGAGGGTTAGATCAAGTAAGGACAGGGAAGACATGGATGTGTTTGTAGGCAGCAGGGAAGAAACCAGTAGAAGGAAAGGAAAGAAGGAAGTAAGCATTTTATTGAGCACATATTGAGCACCGTGCTGCATGCTTTACAAATGTCATCTTATTTGATTTTCACAACAACCCTGGGAGGTGGGTGCTGCTATCAGCCCCATTTTACATTTGAAGAGCCTGAAGCAGACAGAGATTAAGTGACTCAGGGGTCACATGGCTAGTAAATGTCTGAGGCAGGATTTGAACTCACTCCAGGCTCAGCGCTCTATCAACGTGCCATCTAACTGCCTTCATAGATGAGGCAGTGTTGAAAATTAGAGCAAGTGGGCATGATATTGGGGGGGTAATCTGCTAGATGGGTATGTATTAGAGAGGTTTGCCATGTGTTACATAGGTAAAAGAAGAGGAGATAATGGGAAAAGGTAGATTTCTGAGTGATGTGAGAAGTGAGAACTCTTGGCAAATGACCTCCATTTTTCTCAGTGAAGTATGAGTCTGATGTGGTGGAGGAGGGGATGCCATAGGAGGAGACAATGAAAAAGTTTGGAAACAGCCACTTTGTTCAGTGGGATGGCAAAGGGCAGAGTGGTGAGAGGCTTGCCTATATGACATAAATTTGTAATGTACACAACATGATTTGTGATTTTTCTCCAGCTACTTTTATCAGCACATGAATAGAAGCATAGAAAGCAGATAGTGGCAATAATCAAAGGCTGAGGTTTGTGTAGAGGCTAGTGTAGAGGTGAACTAGTTGGCCAGAAGCTTGAGAGAGGGAATGGAGGAGAAGGTAGCCAAAGGAAAGTGATGTTCTGGGAAAGAACAGAAGGGTGGAGGGCCTGAGACGACTGTGAGGACAAAGAAGAGGTCCTAAAGCGTAGGGAAAGATGGAACAAGAAAAGACTTTGGTTAACTAAAGGAATTTCATGACACCCAGAGTGCGTCTTTCACTCACACACACACACACACACACACACACACACACACACTCTTTCTCTCTCTCTCTCTCTCTCTCTCTCTCTCTCTCTCTCTCTCTCTCTCTCTCTCTCACTCTCACTTTTCTTTCAGGGAAAGCATTGCTGGGCTGTGACCTGGCCTTAATTCTAGGCACTTACTAGAAGTATGACCAGGGCAAAGCACTTCATAGTTCTTAGTCTCCATTTCTTCATCTACAAAATGGTTATAAAAATGCTTGTGCCGCCTACTTCATGCCTGTTGTGAGGAATGTATGGTATAAGCTATAGAGTGCTGTGTGTGTGTATCTTTGCAGTTAGGTAAAATGAGGAAGCTGACAAAAGATTTTCTCTCTGATACTTTTTCCACATGTATGATTCAGCCTGGTTTGGTTTTTTTGTTTGTTTGTTTGTTTGGTTTTGGTTTTTTACACAGACTAAAACTTATACTACCAAATGAGCATTGTCCTTCAGAGTTGTCCTTTTGTGAAACCATACCCTTTTCCCAGTGGTGTAGCCATTGCTTAAAGTGTTTTGAGGGTCTCTTTTCTAAAATTTTGGCTAATTCTACCACTCGGTTATCCACCATGTATGGTCAGAATTAAAAAAAAACAAACCTTCTCCCACAATATTTGCCACCAGTGAGGCTATAAAGGAAAACATGCCATCGGCTCTGGAGGCAGTTTCCAAAGAGGCTCCTAAAACGTTTTCTGCAATCAAGAGAAGGGTTGCAATCATTCCAACATTTTAAATGACAGTCTTGTTTTTATTGATACCTTTTGTATTTATGTCACCTTTACTTCCAGATGTACACCTTTCCCTGTCTCCTACCCAGTAAGCCAGCTCTTATAACAAGGATTTTAAAAGAAGTGTTAAAAAAAAAAATTCAGTGAACCAAGCCAGCAGTTCAGCCTTGGCTAACAGTGTACTCACATGCCATAACAAAGTCCCTCGCCTCTGCAAAGTGGGAGGGGCGGTGCATTTTCTCAGTTCTTTTCTGGGGTCAAAACTCAGCAGTTCTACCATGTGCCAGGCATTGTGTGAGGAACCAGTGATACAAAGGCAAAAATGTTATTAGTCCTTCCTCTCAAGGAATTTATATTCTGTTGTGGGAAACAACACATACACATGTAAGTATATATAAAATATATTTGTCAATATAAGGTAATTTTCTAGGGAAGGTGCTTGGAGTTGGAGGATTTGGGAAAGATCCCAACTGCGAAGAGGACTTTGAAAGAAGCTAGGAATTGTAAGAGTTGGAAGTGAAGGGGGAAAGCATGCTAGGTATATGGTAGCAGCCTGTGCAAAGACATGGAAAAGAAGGACAGGAGGTCATGTGAGGAACAAGAGATAAGCTGGTTTGGCTAGACCATAGAATAAATAATGTCTAATAAGCCTGGAAAAATAGATGTCCTCATATGTTGTAAGATGCGTGCCATTTGCATTTATATGTAAAGATTCTGATAAATTTGTTTAAAAATAGGTATTAGAGTCACACTTAATGTGTACAGATGGGTACCTTACGGTCCTTAGCCTTTGCAAGCAGCCTTCTTTTAGGGATTGAATAAAATTAATTCATACACCAGAGCTGGGTTTGCTATAGTTAAATAGAGGCTTGCATTACTGACTCAGTTTATTCTTTTGGCCATTTGTTCTGTGGTGGTAATAGTTTCTGTAGAGATAGTTTAGTCCAGCTGCCTTATCTTTCATATGAGTTTTAACCAAAGGTAAATGTGAAGGCAGCTGTATCTTTTGGGGCTGAGGATTTAGCATTCAGACTCTCGTGTGTCCACTTGGGGGCAGTATCTCTTGCATGGTGATCAAGCTTCTCAGGATGCTCTCGTGGTCCTCTGCACCAGTGAGACACCTGGCAGCTGCCACCAAAGAGGAGACTGCTGCATGGGTGGGGGACGGAGGAAGAACTTGCTATGCTTTTAGGGTACACGATGCACTGGAGCATCAAACCTGGTGCTTGGGCCCAGGTCCGTTTCTGGTCTGCATTGGAGGGACACATGTGGGTGAGGTAGTGTTGGGGAAGGGGAAAGAGATTCATTAAGCATGCAGCCACCAGATCCAAGCCCAGCCAGGCTTTGGATGGGTGATTACGAAGAGGCTGTGTTGGCTTCCAGAGTTATTCCTCTGTTGTGCAAATGGGTTTTGTACACAAATGTGGATGTTAAAAGCATTCATTATTCAGGTGGAGTGATGGAGCATCGCAACACGCGAGTGATAAATCCTCTCGCACAGGCTCCTTACGGATCATCTGACATTTCCAGCATGCATCCTCTTCATTACCAGTGCTTGTAACGATGAATTAAAAATCCTTTTACACAAGGCTCACTTGTACTGCTTAATGGGGCCTCACAAGGAAAGCACTTAACTCCTGCAGGTCTGCCCACTAGCAGCCTAACACCATTGTACCTACCTTGTATCTCCTCTCATTGCTCATTCCAGGCCCAACCTTCTTGGTCTGCTTATATGTCTGTGACTAAGAAAGATGACTTCACAGGGATGTGATTTGCATTTACAATATATACCAGGATCCTTGTAGGAAAGAAAAGTGTGAGTCCTTCTCAGCTTAGACCTGATCCAGAGCACCTTCTCAGACTGCGTACTAGATTATCAGCTCCCATAGTGGTTTAAGAGAAGCCCACTTCCGAAGGCTTAACCACATGCACACAAAAGCGCTTCAGATCTCACCCATCTTAGCCAAGTTGAGGAATAAGAAGAGGCTAGCTACTGCTTACTGTATAGGTCAGTATTTTGATTCGAATGGGCAGTTCATGGCTGGTCATAGCTTCTGCTGTAGGGTGAATGTTTATAGATAGCGTGTAGGATTTCTTTATTTGAAACATGATGGATTTCTGTGAAGAGCTGTTAGGTATGAGAAGCACGCAAGAAGAGTGCTCCATTTATCTGTTCTTAGGATATATTATGTGTGAAGTCAGAGAGGACTTTGGGCCTGGTTCTTGATAGAAAGGAAGTTATTATTCTATGCTCTGCTACTAGGAATGTTTATTGACTAAATTAGATCACCTGTCCTGCACACCAGTAAGTAAACCTGCCTGTTCTTTCACACTGCTCTGTGGTTTATATTATTCTTCATGCACGGATGTTTTGTTACAATTTGTGAGAGCACACTAATAGTATGATGTCCACTAGGAGTCACTGTAGGTCTGCATCAGTAAGCATTGAATTGAAACCCAGCCCTGTGCATCATGATTCAGTTTTCCATCCAAACCTGCAGCCCTCTCTTCACATGTTATTAACCACATAGCTACATATCTCATCCTTAGTGGGTATGCACTTGAATTCGGTTTCTGTGCCCCCCAAAAGTGGTCTTATGGACCACTAGGCAGGTCATCTGGAGACGGAAGGGACCCCAGAAACTATCCATTTGAGTCCATAAATGAATGGGAATCTCCTCCAACACATCCCTGAGAGTTGGTCTCAAAAGTCTCCTGAAAGGAGGTTGCTACCACCCAAACCCAAGGTAGCCCTTTTTACTTTCAGATGGCTTCATTAGAAAGTTTTTCCTTAACATCAAGCTGAATTCTGCCTCTACATTTTGTGCCAAACTATTGCTCCTAGTTTTGTCCTTTGAAGATATTACTAGATCTCTAAGATAATTCCTGATCCTGAACAAGAATGAATGGGCAAAAATATCTTGCTGCCAAGATACTGAAACCATAGCCTGTTGGCCACATTGTAGAGGTGTGGTCCTCTGCTCTGAAGCACTTTCCTCACATGGTTCTTTTAGGGGCTAATATTCTTTCCTGAGGAGCCTGCAGGCCTGGGTCTGAATCAGGGAGCATGAATAGAGGAGATTCAGGGAGCAGTGTCATTGAAGAAGCCCAGAGTATCTGAATGATCCATCAGTATGTCATCTGCATTGAGCCCATGCGTTTTCTTGTGGTGCAAGGCTCTCTTAACCCAGCCAGCTATGCACTGTTGTAAGAAATGGTCTTTGCATGGCTCCTGATTAATGGTGTATTGTGGGCCTGAGTGTAAATTATTTATGACATGGAAATTCAGAATAATTAGCTGTCATTCCTCAGTGGAGTAAATGAATTGTAGCGTTCATAATACTGGAGACAGCCCATTCTTCACTCTGTGCTCTGATCTGATTTTTCACTATGCATTTGCTCTAAGGATTTTCTTTCATGAGCATGGATAGCTAGGTTTGGCTCTCATCCTTACAAAGTGTCTTTGGATAGCTACTTTTTTTCCCTTCACAACTTTCTTAGACTCTTGATTTCCTTTTCTGGATGTTATAAGAGTGTGTCTCTTCAGGTTGTAACTAGCCTGCTTATTAGTGATTTGTTTTAATGAAATGTGTAGAACTAGTCACTCTTGCTTTCCATGTCCTCCATTTTGTGGAGGAGACTGGCTGTGACTTGAGTCATATTCAGTACCTTCAATCATTCTGTGTTGGTGGTGGCTATCACAGCGAGGAAAATCAGAGTCCTCAGGACTTGAAGGTCAATACTCCCTCACGAAGGAATATTGAGCATGTTGTATATCAGCGCTGTGTCTGTTGGTGAGAGAATTTTCTATTGACAGTTTAGTAATGAGATCTCATCACTATTGATTCCAGTGTGGGGCTATGTACCTGCCGAGCCCTTAGCTGTAGTACTTATCTAGTATTTGAACACAGTTTCCAGAGTGATCAAGAAGCCACTTATTAAATACTAGGAATGATATTCAGATAACATAAAGGGGTCTGGCTAGTTCTGAAGCTGGCCAATTCCCAGGATTACTACAGTATCCCTGTGCAGCAATGGGGTGGGGTGTAGCATACATTAATTACCCCTAGAGTTCTTGTTGGCCATGTGTACTGGGGTAAGGGACACATGTGCAGCAAGGTATCTGGTTTCAGATGTGGGTGGTGCTGTGTGGTTCAGCAAGGATGAAGCCCTTCATCATTAGGGAGCTCCATTTTGTGAGACTTTTTTTTAAGGCAGTTATGCAAAAATAGCTTTCTGTGGAAAGAAAATCAGAACAATTCCTTTGAAGCCTGACAAAAGCTCCCAAAGGGAAGAGCAGAACTGAGGCAACAGTGTTGTCTGAGGCACTTCCTTGGAAAGGATGTAGCCGAGCCTTGGATTTTGTCAGAAGACCTAGGTTCAGTCAATCAACGAGCCATACTAAGCACTGAGGATACAAAGAAAGACAAAAATGCAGTCCCTGCCTTCAAGTAGCTCCCAGCCTAAAGGTGGAGACAACATGCACAGATTGTACACACTAGATATCTACAGTGGAAAGGAAAGACTCTCTCAGAGTGAAGGCATTAGTGGTGAGGGGGGAGCTGGGAAAAGCTTCTTAGAGAAAGTGGGATTTGAGCTGAGTCTTGAAGGAAGCTATTGGAACCAAGAAGCAGAGGTAAGGAAGGACGGTATCCCAGGCATGAAGGACAGCCAGAGAAAAGGCAGAGAGTCAGGATGGAGTGCGGTATGTGAAGAGCACCAAAGTCAGTGTCACTTCATTGTAGATTATGGAGGCTGGTATGGGAATAGGCAGTGCAGCGGATAGAGCGTCCGGCCTTCTCTTCCTGAGTTCAAATCTGGCCTCAGACCCTTACTGCTGTGTGACTCTTGGCAAGTCACTTAACCTTGATTACCTCGGTGTCCTCCTCTGTAAAATGAGCTGGAGAGGAAATGGCAAACCCCACTCCAGTACCTCTGCAAAGAAAACCTGAAGGGAGGCATAGAGAGTCAGACACAACTGAGACAGCTGAACCACAAAGGCTGTAAAATGTAAGAATCCTGGAAAGGTCGGGAGAGGCCTCAGAAACCAGACAGAGGATCATGTGTTTGACCGCAGAGGTGACAGGGAGTCACTGGCATTTGTTACATAAAGGGGGACAAGGGGTGACATGGTTAGACTTAGATTTTAGGACATTGTTTTGGCAGTTGAATGGAGAATGGATTGGAGTGTTGAGAGTCTTGAGGCAGGGAGATCAATTAGAAGTGATTGCAAAAATGAAAAAAGAAGTTATTGCATTCGGGCAGCCATGAGGTGATGATGAACTTGCAGCAGACGTACAGCTGTGTGGGTGGAGAGAAGGAGACAGATTCAGGAGGTTTTGAGAAAGCAGAAGGGACAAGATTGGGCAGCATAGTGCTTATGTCAGGAGTCCAGGATGGCACTGAAGGGGCAAGCCTAGGGGAGGGGGAGACCACGGTGCCCTCAGCAGTAAAAGGGACCGTTCAGAAGAAGAGAAGGTTTGGGGGAATGCTTGAGTAATGTTTTGGACATAGTGAGTGTGAGATGTCCATGGGTCATCCTGTTCAAGATGTTCTAGAGGCCGCTCTGGTACTGACCCCCTGTTTGGCCTTGAGCAAGTTGTTTCTCTGTGTACATCATTTTTCTCTACTGGAAAATTGTATAGTTAAACTAGAATGATCTCTGAGTGTCCCTGGAGGCAAGGAAGGACCTGAGGTCAAATTCAGCCTCAGATATTTAATAGCTGTGTGACCTGGGGCAGGTCAACTTACAGTTGCTTCAACTGTAGAATGGGGGTCATAGTAACACCTGCCTCCTGGGGTTGTTGTGAGGATCAAATGAGCTAAAGTGCTTGGCACAAAGTAGACACTTAATAAGTACTTACTCCCTTCCTACTTCCTCTTCTCCCTTCCCCCAAGAGGGCAGGCACTAGAATTAAAGAGGGGGATCAGGAAAGGCTTCCTGTAGAATTTTAGTTGAAACTTGAGGGAAGCCAGGGAAGCTAAAAGGGAGAGATAAGGAGGAAGAACATTCCAGGCATGGGGACAGCCAGAGAAAATGCCTGGAATCCAAAAGGATTTATGTTTGGGTAAAAAGTTTTTAGTTGACTAGTTAATGAGCACCTTTTCCTGTGTAAAAACCAGATTTCTCTGTCTGTGTCACTTCAGAAATGTGTTTACTGTCGAAAGCGAATGAAGAAGATATCTGGAGCTTGTATCCAGTGTTCCTATGAACATTGCTCTACTTCTTTTCATGTGACCTGTGCCCATGCGGCTGGGGTCCTAATGGAACCTGACGATTGGCCCTACGTTGTGTCTATCACTTGCTTTAAGCATAAAACAGGCAGCCAAGGTGTAAGTGCTTCTTGGTATAAAAGCTTTCATTTTTTCTCAATCTTCATCAGTGCCTGTTTGGGTTGTTGAGATGGTGACTTTTCTCTATTTTTTCTAGGTCCAGTTTCTAAGGGAAGTGTCATTGGGCCAGACGGTCATCACAAAGAACCGTAATGGCCTCTATTATCGGTGCAAAGTAATTGGCACAACCACACAGACATTCTATGAAGTGAACTTTGATGATGGTTCCTACAGTGACAACTTGTACCCAGAGAGCATTATTGTGAGCAGCCTTGAGATGTTTTGGTGGGCTTGTTGTGGGAAGGGAGGAGGGAACTGTTACCTCATCACCTGATGAAAGAGACTGCCGTTAATAAGCCAGGAAACTTGCTGGTAGTTGGGAAAGTGAAGACTGGCACCATGTGTCTCTTCCCGTGTTGCCTTCAGGAGCATTGTATTGTGACCTGTTCTTTACCTTGAGACATCCACATTTCTGCACCTTCAAACTGTTCCTTTGTTTTACACAAAATTCAAGCAAGACAATATTCAGTAATTACACAAGACATAAAAAAAAAGACTATTCTACAGACAGTAGTTGGCCAAGGGCAAGAACTCTTTTCACTGTGTTGAGCTTGCCGCTCAAGTATCACAGTTCCTGATTCTCTGACCTGTCAGGCTTGTGACTTTGAGGGGATGATAGCATTACCTTTTACTGATTCAATTAACTCCTCAATTTATAACATTTTCATATGTGTGTGTGTGTGTGTGTGTGTGTGTGTGTGTGTGTGTGTGTGTATACGTATATATATATATATATATATATATATATAATATTTTATTTAATTCTTTCAGCAAATAAGCATTTACTTAGTGCATAATTTATAAAAATTCTTGGACTAGGCATTGGGAGAGACACAAAGATAAATACTGCTTACCTCAAATGAAGCTATTCTTTTTAGAAAATGGTTGTTTATTGTTATCACCAGAATCATCTTGGCCACAGTTGTAAATGTTGGGTAGCATTAAATCTTGGGCACAAATGGATAGCAGTAGTCAAAGACTTGTTTACATATGGCTTTCCACCTTAGGGATATGTGTGCATTGCCTTTTAAACTGTATTGTTCTGTCAACAGAGCAGAGATTGTATCCAGTTGGGACCCCCTCCTGAAGGGGAGTTTGTTCAGCTCCGGTGGACTGATGGAAATATTATAAAGCCAAGTTCATTTCAGCTGTGATCAGTCACATTTATCAGGTAAGAAGGAAGAAACTCTTATGTCTATCACAGTCTTGTTTACCCCTCCCTAAGACCTTGGTTGATTTGGGGAAGCAGGAGGGAGCAGAGTAGACAGAGAAAGAGAGAGAAGATAGTCTGTTTTTGTGGTATTAAGAAAATTCATTGATAATGGAGGATAATGACTAAGGGATTGCTTTTCAGCTGTCAAGAATGAATCCTTCACTAAAATCCTCTTCCTTTGCCCCATCGCAGCAAGGAGCTGACACTGGGCTTTCCAAAGTGATGGCCGCAGAACACAAGCTCTGGCAGCTTCCACCAAGCTGACAGATCTTAGGTAGTGACAGTCAGTGTGTCTCTCATCTAAGAATTGGCTGAGTCCAGAAAAGCTCATCACCACAAAACTGGTCCCTGAATGATTTTTTTTCTTTTTTGACACCACTGCTCATCCAGACTGCCTAGCAGGGTCTGGATAGTTTGCGATCTGCCCTGGTGGTCAGGATTGCCTGCACCATTGAAATCAGCCAGCCTTGAGATACTACAGTGAGGAGCAAAGAGTGGCCATCTTGTTCTCTTTGCTCACCTTCCAGGTCTGCATTGCCCTGCGTGTAGCACCTCTGTGGCCTCACTGCAGCCCGAGGGTCCTCGGTGCTCTTAAAGGCAAAATGTGCAGCCCTTTGAAGTGAGTCTGAAAAGGAGGCTTGGGGGTGGGATGCCACTGGGGTGCTGGCATCACATTGGTGCTCTGATGAAAAGCATGTCTTGTCCTATGAAAGATCTAAATTCATGACAGGACACAATGAGGAAAACCCTATTCCCTAACTGAGAAGCAAGCAGTTTCTTTGTTCTTTCTGATTAATGAGAACCTTGGGCAAACTCTGGTTCCTGCCTTAGGGCTGGGCCAGCCAGCCCTGGCATGGATAGCTCTACTTCTTGATTCTTTTCTTTTTTGTCTGGGCCGAGTACAAAGAACTTAGGAGCCACTGGAGACAGAAGCATCTACAGAATGGGATGATCTGCTTATTCTAATATAATGATGATGACGATGCTCACGTAGCGCTGTGCTGATGAAAAGGAGCTTGGGTAGGACAACTCCAGACAGCACACTGTCCCATATAATTTACATTTGGTTTGAATGTTCTGTGTAGTTATTCTAATAATGCATTTGCTGTTGTAATTATGTTTTTAGTTTAATGTTAATTTGTCTTCTCCAGGCAAGGATTGTCAGGGTTGGCATCTCTTTGGGCATTTAAAATTTGTAGTAGGTGACAACTCGGAGAGTAGCACTGATTTTGTTAACATTTCACAATTTTAAAATTACTCAGTTTTATTTTGGTCATCAAATTGGGTATGTGGCCTTTAAAAAAAAACCTCCAAGTAGGAGGACTTGGAGTCAGAGAACCTGGGTTCTAGTCTTTTTTCTCCCACAGGCAAATCACTGTGCCTCATCTATAAAATGAAGTGGGTCTCATTTTCTTAAGGACCTTTCTGTTGAGGTTGTGTGTGATCATTTAGTTAGACTCCCAATTACCTTTCTGTCCTCTCCCCCATATCCAGATGTGGTCAGTGCCCTATGACTACTGAAAGCTCTTCCCAGTTATGTGCCAGTGTAGCTCTCTGTTATCCCTTCTCAGTTGATTATCTTCCTGTCTCTAAATCCCAGCAACCCCAGGTTGGTGGAGGACCTTGAGTTCATGCCATTTGAGGCTCAGTTGAAGGGTCTGGAGGCATTTATCTTGTTGAACAAGAAAACAGGGAGAAGCATAGTGACTTTGTTCAAATATTTGAAAGACTGTCATGTGGAAGAGAGACCAGACTCAATCTTCTTGGCCCCAGAGGTCAGAACCAAAAGTTGTGGAGAGGCCCATCAAGGCCTCATAAGTGGATTATGCTTTATCTGGGGCACTGTAGAAGGAATTCTTTGGGGATGAGCAGGGACTATCAGAATGACCACTACATTCTGTTCCAACTCAGAAATTCTGTGTGTCTGCGAGCTAGGTTTTCTCTCTGGACATTTTCTAGTTTTTTAATATCCCTCCTAAAACATGTTACTCCAAAGTGAACCCAAGATTTCATATGTGAGCTGATCAAGCCAAAGTACATGTTCTAGTTACTGATACAAAGGCCAAAGTGAAAACAGGCCCTGCCCCCAAGAAGTTTACGCTGTAGCCAAGGCAGACGAGATTTACATGGACAAATATGTACAAAATAGATACCTGGCAATTTGGGTAATTCGGAAAAGGTGGAGGACAGCCAAGGCAAAGGCAAAGAGAGGTGGGATATAGAGGGCTGTATATGAGGAACCAACAGAAAGCTAGTTTGACTGGGCTACTGTGTGCATGTCCTTAGGCTAGAAAGGCAGGTTGGGATCAGGTGGCAAGGGCCTTAAATGCTAAACCAAGGGTGTTTGTATTTGATCTTGGAGACAATAGGACCTACTGGAGTTTATTGCCCAGAAGTGTGACATGGTTAGATTTACACCTTAGGAAAATAATGCTGGCAGCTATGTTAAAGTAGCCCTGTAAATCCACACAGCTGGGGGAGTTGAGGAAGAAGCATGGTGGAAAGTATTTAGGTGAATAGGTGCAGTACTGTCATTACAATGTGCCACAGGCTGGTCAGAAAGAGGACATAGATGAGAAGCTTAGGAAACCATTTACAAGCCTGATGCAGCAACATGAGGTAGTGGTAATGGGTAATGCAAGTGTTCAGATATCTGAGAGAGCTCTCTCTTTGCAAAATCAGAGCAGCTAGCAATTTCTTTCTTTGAAAGATGGAAAAACCAATAAGGGAAAATAAAACTCTTGTGGAGGAAGTGGTTGCTGTGAGATGGTGCTGATGGCAACTCTGTGAGGAAGTAACCTCTGTACCTTAGAATTTGACATAGATTAAGAGAGGAAAGTTGGTCATAGCCTGACCTGTATCCTAGATTTGGGGAGAGCAGATCTCTGAGAGCTGAAAGAAAGGATAGAAAAGATGCTGTGGCTTACAATTCTGTAGGAATTGTCATTCTAAGGGGCAGGAGAAATTTGCTGCGGTGAAACTGAAGACACAGAGAGGCACTATCTAAAGAGAGGGATACATGGGGAATTCACTGACACTTAGATTAAAAAAATTTTTTATTGATATGTTTTGTTTGTACAACACCTTCACTGCCAAATATACTCCTCCTAACTCCCCTTACCTAGTGAACTATTTCTTGTAAGAATGAATAAGCAAAGAGAAGGAAGATGCATCTAATCAAAACCAAGCAAAACATCGACCAAGTCTGGCAGTATATGTGGTGTTCCATGCCCATAGTTCTCCACCTCTGCAAAGATGGGAGAGGGCGGTGCGTTTTCTCATCTTTTATTCAGAGCCAGCCTTGGTCATTATGTTTACACAGTTTTCAGTTTTATTAAGAGAAAGAACTGCTACTCAGAGTGAATGGGATAATAAAGGATCGTGGAGGGAAGTTAGAACTACTCATCTCTTCTTTTGTTTCTCTTTTCTCTACCAAGGAAATAGTCTTTAGACTGGAAAGGACATGACAAATGACTCCTAGAAATCTGATAGCCAACAGAATGGGCAGCTAGTAAAAATATCCAAGTTACTGTACTCAGTGATTGTTATTCTCCAGGCCCAGGAGAACTATATACTCAGAAACACAAAAAAATCAACTGGAGTATATGACTGTTGAGCCACTGTCAAAGGTCTTTGAAAGACTGGAGAATGGGAAGAGGTATTGCAGAATTGGGTAAGGAGCAAATGCTGCCTCAGTTTCCCAAAAAGGTAAGAGGATGAAACCTGCAAGTTACAGACCAGTGACTTGAATTTGATTCTTGGTAAGAGATGGCTGACAAAGGTCTAGAAAAAGGAACAGGGATCACAAAATAATGGCTTCATTAAGAAGAGATCATGACAGCCTAACTTCATATCTTTTTTTATAAGGTTAGCTGATTGGTTGATTGAGGAGTGTTATAGATACAGTTTATCTAAATTAAAGCAAAGCATTTGACTTTGAGTTTCTTATTCTATTCTTGTGAACAAGATGGGAAGATGTGGGCAACATATATGGTGGCTGTCATTAAGTGAATTGAGAATTGAATGAATGACTAGATCCAGAAAGAGTAGTTATTAATGGTTCTATATTGACTTAGAAGGTGTCTAATGCAGTACCCAAGGGATCTTCAAGTATGCTTGGTTTAGCCTTTAATGCTTTCATAGGGTGATCCCACCTACTTTTCCAGTCTTACTGTGTGCACACAGTAGTCCAGCCAAACTAGCCTTCTTTCTAGCCTCACACGTGCCGCTTCTGTCTGCCTCTGCTCTGGCTGTTCTCCATTCCTGGTCTGAACTTTCACATGAAGCATTTTCCAAGTCCCTGAATCACCAGGTATCTATTTTGTATTTGTATATGTGAATATACATATATTTGTACGTGTAAACATTGTCTCCCTTGGCTAGACTGTAAACTTCTTGTGGGCAGGGACTGTTTTTACTTTGGCCTTTGTAACCCCGACTCCTAGAACAGTACCCGACACATAATAGGCTCTTAATAAAATGTTTGTTGATTCATCAGTTGCTACACTATCTTCCCTTTTGCCTGTACTGTTATTTCCAGGGTCATATTCTAGTACTGAGTCTCATCTCACCAAATCTCAGTGATACCTATGATATCTCTAGTTTATCATGCTTATTATTCATATTTACTGTATTTCTGTGGAGATATCTGAAGCTTTGGATTTTATTACCAGTTCCTGTGAATTTCTAGGTATCATTACTGTTCTTCCTACATTGAAAGTACTTTTTTTTCTTTTTCTTTTTCTTTTTTTTGGTACATAGTTTGGGTGCACGTACTTAGGAAATTTTATTCCCCTTCCTGGTAGAACTCAGAATCAAGTCCTCACCATTGGATTGGAGTGGATCTTCTAATTTCTCTCTCTGTCTCTCTCTCTCTGTCTCTCTCTCTCTGTCTCTCTCTGACACACACACACACACACACACACACACACACACACACACACACACACCTTACCTTTAATCAAAACTCCCATTGCCTCAATGTCAGCAATCCACCAGATGTTAAGAGCAAAGCAGTCAGATTAAACCAATTCACGGGCACTAAAGTGTGAATGGCTGATGAGTTTAGTGGTCCCAAGATCTATTTGCATTTTAAAAGAAGATCTTGTTAAGCAACTGAATTTCTAGTTGGTATTATCTTTGGGAGATACTTTTAGGAAAGGGGCTTTCCCAGGAATTTACCTCCTTCCTTTTGTTGTAGAGGTTGCGGATTACAGGTATTAGAATAGTCTATATACTTTTAATTTTACTTAATTTTTTTTCTTCTGTGTGTGTGTGTGTGTGTGTGTGTGTGTGTACACAATCGGTGAAGTGACAGAAGATTAAGCCATTACCTGTAAAATCAAGGAGAAGGAGTCAATCCTTCATTCCTAAAATGGGTCTTCTGCTGGACCTTTAGAGAGATTACTGCTAAAGAATTTAGAATTAGACAACTGGAAGCCCATTCTCACCTGGCTCTAGGGACTGGCTATTTTGGAGTCCTTACAATTTGAGTCACCATTGTCCTTGGGTTCACCAGTTTGTTTCATTTGCCCTAAGAGGGTTAGCTGACCTTTCTGACTTTTAAATTTTGTTTTGAGCTGAGGAGACCCTTGTGTCTGTCTCCTCTGATCCTTTCTAGTTTTGTATTGTTTAAATTTTTTTTTCCTTGAAAAATTTGGTGCCAGGAAGCACATTTCCTCTTTTTGTCTTCCTCTTAGAAATGTAGTCTAGTTTAGTCTGTATTTATGGAACTCTTTTCTGTTTTTTCTTGAATGAGTGAGTCAGGAGTTTGGGTATAGTATGTATTACCTGCCAAGCAGCTCATGGTAAGAAATGTTTCCCAGACAATAAATGAATGGTTCAGTCTTCAGATGTATTTTGGGCCATTCTGAGCATGACTAGGTCTGGGAAGTGAAAATCACGCCAAAATCTTGGGGCTGCATGTTTGCGTTTCAGCTGCAGACCTGGTATAAGTGCTCACTTAACAAGGCTAAGTCGGACTTGGGCCCTGCTAGGTCTGGCCCTGAAGACACACATGTACAGATGACCCGGAGCTGACCTTTCCCCAGCCTCTCCTGGCCCTGAGTGTGCCTGTGGAGGAGATTTCACTTCTTTTAGCTCTGTTTAGCTCTGTTGGCCTTTCTAGAGGACAAAATGGCAAAGAATCTGGGCTAGATGAAAACCAGTTTGGAGAAGAGGTTGGAACCAGGTGAGCACACTAATTGGAGTAGTATGCTGTAGCCAGAAGGGTTATCTCCACACCCATAGGCAGGGCGCCTCTCAGAGCTTTTGTTTCCTGCCCTTTGTATGGGAATAAGATACCATTTGTTCTCCAGTATTATTGTGAAGAAAGCACTTTATCCTCCATCAGGCCCTCTCTAAAGATGCACTAAATACACAAGTTTTCCCAGGTGACAGTTCCTCATTTGTGGACTGTAACTCATAGGTATTCCACCAAAGCTCAGGTGAAGGTTTGTTATACTGTTTCTTTTACTGTTTATAGCCTTTATCTCTTTGAGTAGAGTAGAAGGAGCCTATATTCAGAGTCAGAAGGCCTGGGTTCACTTTGTGACCCTTCGCTCCCTGGGCTCTAGTTTCCACATCTATACAATGAAGGATTTGGACTTGATGACTTCTAAGATCTTTCCCAGCTTTTAATGTCATTCAAGCAAAATTGTCCTCTGTGATAAACTCCCAGTATGACTTTGTAAGGCATTTTAGGAACACATCAGAGAAACACTACCACCCCTCTGTTTGGCCATAGTAAACTGCTTCATTCACGCTATCATTTCAAGAATCCTAGTATTAAGCAATTAAACTGGCATGAGTAACCTTTCCACAGTGACTTACCAGGTGATAACCCTGTGTTTTTGGTATCCAGGAAAGAATGTAGGGGTTTCTTGCCTTCATGGGGGGGGGGAGCAGAGGAGATGAAGTCTCAAGATTAGCCCAGACCAGTTTTGATAGTTGGGGGCTGCACAGTACTATGGGAAGAACACTGACTTGGGAGTACAAGAAGGCACGGCCTGAGTGCTAGCCCAGCCGTCAGTCAGTTGTGTGACCTTAGGCAGGTTACTGCCCCTTTCTACATTTCATTTGTTTAAACTGATAGGATTTGACTAGATAATCTCTAAGAACTCTCTAGGTCTGACGTTCTATATCATATGATATACCTTCCCCTGGTTAAGAGTAAGGCCAGTGAGTAATGATAATTGTGTAATTGATGAATTCCAGTCGGGGTCAGTCTGTTCTGAGGAGAGGCGGAAACAGCAGCAGGCTGGCACTCCTGGAGACTGCTTAGTGGCCTGGTAGCGTAGGAATCCCGCCAAGCTGCCCGGCCCATGCACCCCCACTCACAATGACACAGCGTTGAAACAGCGTTTGGCCGCTGTCATTTTGAAGGTCCTGAAGTTCAAGCAGACCACACTAAGTTGTCTTGTCGCTGATAGTGGATTCATCGTAGTTTGGTGACAATTCAGAAAGTAGTACTTCTAGATGTTTGCTATATTTCAGATTTCTTTCCCATTAATTTCTGTAATGTATTCAAGCTGATCTAGACTTCTTTCTGTCCTAGAATGTGCCCTGTACATTTCTTTCTTATTTTCAGTCCCATCATTCTCTGGGCCTAGAATGTACTCTTTCCCCTACTTTACCTGCTGATTCCTACCCATCCTTTAAAAGCCCAACTAAACTGCTTCCCGTGTGAGTCCTTCCATGCTTATACACTCTCCAGTTAGTAACAAGTGCGCTCGTCATATAATACTTTGTCTTACAGCTACATCTGATTCTGTTTTATCTCCCATTAGGAGCTCCATGAGGACAAGTAGTAGGTCTTATCTAAATTGCGTCTGTCTCCCAACAACTGAACTTAGAGCCATCCTGTGTTTTGGGGGGAACGGTTCAGTTACCTATACGTTTATTGAGTGCTTGCTATATGTAGGGTCTTGTGATATGTACTCTGAGAGACAAAAAGGTCAATAAAGTGCGCTTCCTCGCCTCTTGCCATTTACAGTCTCACAGAGACTACAGGGCAGGTCCATACATAGTGATAGCAGGAAGGCAGGCAGGATGTGCCAGTGCAGTGCAGAAGGCACTGTGGCTCTGGGTTGGAAGACTGGAGGAGACCCGACTTTCTGTAGGGAGGTGGGGGGAGGGAGGGGAAGGAGCAGAGGTCTGTGGAGGGTGAGGGCAGGTTTCCTAGAAAAGGTTATATTTGAGCTAGATCCTGAAGGAGAGCAAATGGGCAAAGCTTAGAGGAAGGATCATTTCAGGGTAAATAGTACCCATCACTCGGGAATTTGTACAGATTTCACCCTGACTCACCCCCGGTGTTGCTGACATTAGTTACTTCTGTTTCTCACATCATCATAGTCATCCCCAGTATCCTTCCTCCTCCCATTCCCAGTGAGCCATCTCATATAACAAATAGTGTTTTTTAAAGAGGAAAAAAAATCAGTACAACCAGTCAGTACATTGACAAAGTCGAAAAGCATGTATCATACCTGTGGGGACCCCTCCCCCCCATCTCCACAGAGGGGAGTGTCTTTTCATCTCTCTTCATTCAAGTCATGCTTGATCTTTATAATTTTATTGCATTCACTTTTGACTTTTTGGTTTATGGTGGTTCTTTCCATTTAGAGTGTTGCAGTTACTGTGTGTGTTGTTTTCTTGGCTCTTTGCTCTGCATCAATTCATCTAGCTCTTTTCCATGCTTCTCTGTATTCATCACACATGTCATTTCTTACAGCAAAGTTTTATTCTGTTGTTGTTCAGTCTTCAAAAGATATTGGAGTGTTTTGACATTTTCTTCTCTAGCTCATTTTACAAATAAGGAAACTGAGGCCAACAGGGTTAAGTGACTTACCCTGGGTCACACTCTGAGGCCAGATTTGAACTCAGGAAGACTCGTCTTTAGACTTCAGGCCTGGTGCTCTGTCCACTGAGCCACCTGCCTATGTGTTGTCTTCTCCACTAGACTGTGAGCTCTTTGAGAGCATGAACTGTTTGGTTATTGCCTTGCTTTGTGTTCTCAGCACTTAGCACAGTACCTGGTACATACTAGTTACTTTTTATTATTAATAATTTTCATTATTACTGCTAGCATGCATGAGGCATGAGTTCAGTGTGTGGCACAGAACCCACTGTCCTCTGAGCAGTATCCAGAAGAACTCCTCTTCCTAAACTGAAGGACTCTGATGACTTTGAGGCAGGATTATTTTCCACTCTTTACTTTTGAAACAAACATCTCTTTTCTATTCCCAGATACATAATTCATGTTCTAATCAGTGATCAGAGAAAGCAGTTGGGAGCATGAAATTATTTAACACCCCAGGTCTTTACACCTGACTGATTTTTCCACCATTTGCTAAAATAAAAACATATTTTGGTAACTAAAATTATTTAATTTGAATGAAAATGTTCCATTTAAAGGGGAGTAGTTACTGACTAGCTGAGAGTGATCCTTAGTGAAAGAAGCATAGGACAGAAATTTGTTTCTTCCCTCATTTCTATTTAAAATGGCAACTTTAAGGTTTTTTGAATGTTAATATTAGATTTTATTTAAAAATTGTAGTCTCTAACATCTCTTTTAACTCTGACAGAACATCGGATGTAAACCCCTCATCTTACAAATGGGAAAAACTAAGGTCCAGAGAGAAGTAACTGGCCCAGTGTCACCCTTAATCAATAGCAGAGCAGAGATAAGAACCTTATTCTTCTGATCATTAGTCCCAGGATGTTTGATCCCACATGACATAAGTTCAGATACTTTCAGTCTTTAAATGGGTGGCAGGAATTCCAGTACAGCCTAGTGATTACAGCTTGTTTCTTTAACTGGCCCAGAACTTCCCATATGGCTTGATGGTGTCTGCCCAGTTACCCCAAAAACTTGTATGGTGGGATAGAATGTCCTCCCCAGCTGACAAGCAGTTTTTATAAAATGTCAGTAGGAACTAACCTAGACTGCTGAGTCCCAGGTATCCTCTGAACCTGTTCCCTGGGGTCACTGTAGCATCCCCAAACTGGTCGCCTCTCTGCCGAGCTAATAAGGAGGGGTGTTTGTGACCTCGAGTCCTGCCTCTGCCATGACCAGCCTCTCTCTGCCTTGCCATTTCAAATCTTTGTGTCAGGAATGGTGTCTCTTCTCCAGCTAAACACAACCGTTTACTTAAACCAGTCCTTGAGTGCTTTTAGGTCTCCACTTCTTCCTGATTTTTCTTCAGCTTCTATGGAAAATGTGCTCCAACTTGCCAGGGTACTTACTACAGAGTGATGGCTTCAGAGCCGTGCAGTGCTCTCATGTACCTGTCCCGAGGACACAGCGTTAGGCTGGACACTGACACTAGTGTGCCCCTGGGCTGAAGGTGTTCATGCCAAATGTAGTCTTTTGACTCCTGGCAGCTGTCGTCACCACCACCAAATAGTGCTAGAGCTAGACACCATCCTAGACAGGCCATTCGTCAAAGGATAAGCTCTACATAAGGATGGCAGGGGGACAGTCATCCTTTTCCAAAGGTTTGTGGGAATAAGTCCTAGGTTTAGACATTTCAAAGCTAAATGGGGCCATCAGAGCTCCTCCTAGTCTAATCCCCATTATCTTACAGATAGAAAGACTAAGATTCAGAATATCACACAGACAGCTGATAGCGGAACTCAAGGCTCTGTGAGCAGTACTTCAGCCCCAAAGTTCTGTCACCTTGTCCCCAGCCCCTCCCATGCTTAGTCTGTGACTTGAGTTCAAAAGGTGTTGAGGGTAGCCAGAAGGTCCTCTTCTGCCTGTAGCTTCCATTAAGGTCAGTCCAGAGTTGTCCTATAAAGTGAGCCTTTCTGCAGCCCCGGTGTCCAGAGCCTGAGGATACAGACAGGGAAGATAAACTGCTCCCTCATCTAGGTGTCAGACTGCAGCCACCCTACCGGGACTGTTCTGCTGAATGACCTAGGGGCTAGGGTGGCATCTCTGCTTAAAGGCAAGACATTCAAACTAAGATCCAAAGTGTTTGTGTGCTAGTTGAGGAGCCAACCACTCTTTCATTCATTCAGTGAATGTTAGCGCCATGCTACGTGCATAGTGTCATGCTAGGCTCTGGGGAGAGATAGGAAGTTTAGCTAGGACGTGACCCCTCCCTTCATGGAGCAGAGGCTGCGAGCATCCAATTCTTTGTTTCTGCTTCCATTGTAGGTGGAGTTTGAGGATGGTTCCCAGCTGATGGTGAAGCGTGGTGATATTTACACCCTTGAGGAGAGCTTCCCAAGAGAGTCAAATCTAGACTGGTGGGTAATACAAGCACTGACTGCTTTTTTTAAAATGTCTCTGTTGGGACTTGGGGAAAGCCAAGCTTTTTGCTTAATTTCTGGTTTTACAAGTAACTAGTGTAGAAGATGAAAAGACAGGCAAGAAGTTTCCTGGAGTCTTTTCTAACATTAGCCATAAATCCTCAGGGTATTGTGAAATGTCTTTACCCTACAGGCTGCTCAAGTTTCCCTAAGTTGGAGAAAATCCTTGGGCTTTCTTTGAGCAGGAAGCAGGAGGTAAAGGAAAATGTGTGGGAAGGGTCTGCCTGAGGACTTTGAGCCAGGGATCGCTGAATTTGAGGGGGACCAGGGTTTGAGTCCTGTCGCCACCACAGAAGGAGTGAGATGATTGCTAAAGCCAGTACTTGTCTAAGTTGAAGGCCAGCAGGCCGTAGCCACCCCTCAGATGGCAGTTTGAGAGTCGGTGCAGCTGTCTGCTCGGCTAAAGGTATCAGCTCTCCCTGAACTCCCACCTTCTAACAGAGCCATATTTCCTGTTTTTGCAGTCTGTCAGCACGGGTGCTCCGCAAGAGAAGGTATCCTCAGGAGAGGAGGTGAAGGCAGCAAAGCGCCCAAGGGTGGGCAGTGCCCGAAATTCTGAGGACTGTGGACAGAATCCTGATTACCTGGCCTTCATGGAGAGCCTCCTGCAGTCACAATACCAGCCTGGAGCCCAGAGCCACATGTTTTAGTACAAACACAATTTTAGAACCAACATCTCGTGACCTCCCCCACCCCCCAACCCCACCCTGACCCCTTTATCCCAGCAAAGCACCCAGGCAACTGTGGAACAAGTGGACAGCCCCTTCCCTTCCCCCCTCCTCCTTCCCCCTGCAATAACTTGCTGTGAATTCCTTTCATCTACATTTAATTTTGACCATCCGAGAGACTTGTCTGGCCACAGGCTACCTCGACTCTGCTGAACACACTGCTGATGGTAATAGGAAAAGGAAGTGATGGTAACCTCTCAGATTGCATGTCACCTGGATGCTCTAGAAGAGCTTGTATTCCCGGAGCACATGGATGCCTGGCTCTTGTCTTAGGCTAGGAAGGGTTAAACGTTACGTTATAAAAGCAAAAACTACTCAGATTTTCAAACCATGTAAAAGCTCTCATCTTGAAAAGGTGCTATTTCACTGACTACTGAAGCAGCCTTTGGAATTGTGATTTCTGTATATAAATCACCTTTGTGAAGTTCTTTCTATAAATACTTATTGTTTAAAAAAAAATGAGAAAAAAAAGGAAAAAGAAGGAAAGAAAAAAAAAATCCCCAAACTGGTTTTCTAGATTTGTGGCTTTAAAAAAAAATGTTCTTTTCCCCACAAACTGAAATGGGATTTGAGTAACACTGAATACGAGGGAGAGAAAAACATCTCATTCATTTTCTTTTGTTGTTGTTTTTAAATATTATTTGTATATTGAGTGGGCAGGGAGTATGTTTTAGCTGGAGTGTCTTGGAAGTTGAGGGTGTTTGTGTTATGAGCAGCCCATTTGCGTGTTTCTGCTCCCTCTCCCAGGGGCCGTGCTGAGGCTTGTCAGTCATTCAGGTGGGGCCACAGATAGGGTCGGGGTGTGCACTGGGGGTGCAGGGGCAGCAAGGTCGAGAAGGGGAGGCCCTGCTACCTTTGCCCTGCTCTTTTCTGTAGTCCCCTGGAGAGGTCACGCAGTTTCCTCCCCATGGCTCCAGGCCCCGCACAGGCTTCTGTTCTTTGTGCTCTTAGAAGAGGAAGGTTGAGAGTTCTGCTCAGTCACAGACCCTGGGTGTATTTGGATCCTGGGTGCATTTGCTGCTCCACACCCCTGGCAGATGGGATGCGTGGCCAGCACCTCTGTGCATGCCTGGCAAAATAAATACTTTCTCTTCTGGTTTGCTTGATCTTTTGCTTCTTACTATTGTGAGAATCATTCCGTAACTGAAGTCTCAGAGGTATATATGTGTGTTTGATTAAAGAAGAAATTCCCCCATCCCCTTTGTGGTTGCGACCGACTTCGTTTAAGCAGAAGACCCTTTAGGTTGTCCTCTGTGATGTACGCTGGAGGCAGGCCTTGATTTTTTGGGTGTGCTGGGCACGTGGCCAAGGCGTGTTTGCTTGTCTCCATTAATAACTCTTAGTGAAACCAGTTTGGGGGGGTTTTGTTTCAAACCACATAAGATGTCTCCCAGCAAACCCCGAAGCTGAGCCAGGTGGCCATGAGCTAAGAAGCAATCTGAAGCTGGGGAAAGAAAGACAGGGAAAGAGACCGTGGTCTTGGGAAAAGATCAGGGTCTGGGTCAGGGATTTGCCCCCTGGGTGCTGTAACAGTGTTTTTCAGGCTTCCTGGGGACTCCCTCCTTGAGGGATTAACTGTATGTTTACACTGACTCCCGGCCTTGTAGATGAGACACTAGCAGAGGTTGTTGTTTTCAGCTGTAGTATGTGAACAACCCACCATGGGCACTCTGAAGGGAGTGGCTGACAGTTCTTTACAGGTGGAATCACACCCCTGTGTACAAAGGTGCGCCCTTGCTGTCTGAGGCCATCACACGATGACCATCCTCTTGGTGTTTTATTGGGGCGGGGTGGGGTTTAAGCTGTTGGTTTCAAGTTTAAGTGAAACCGCATCTTTTTTTAATCTTAGATTGAATTGAAGAGAGAAAATGTACTTCATATATGTCATTTTGGAGAAAGAATAAGCAGAGCTGAGGCCAAGGCTCGCTTTATCTGGCTGTGCATCGATCCGAGTGGTTTCCTGCCATTCACAAGAAAATGATTTCAAGAATAATAATCTGCATGTATTTTTTAAAGATGTTTTAACAGTTAATAGGCCAGAGAGAGTGCTATTCAAAACAAAAAAGTGAGAGAATGTTGCCATCAGAGAACTCTTGCTGTGGAAAGGGGAGAGTGAGGGATGGGCAGTGGGGATCTTGATTTGGGGGGATCCCCTTCTTGGTGTAGCAGTCCTGGCTGAAACAGCACCTTTCCTAGATCCTTTCATAGTCCCTTTTAAAAAATACTATTTATGTTGTCAAAATGAGCAGCTGCATATTCTCTAGGGCCCATATTCAAGGAGTGCTTGTTTGAAATGATACTTTGGACACTTAGAAAACTGTTCTTTGTTGTTGGATGAGGCTGCCCCTCCCCCTGACACACACACACACACACACACGCCTTCCAAGTTTAGGCGTTCGGGAATAATTTGTGCTAACATATACAGTGGCCATAGTACCAGGGGAAATGCACTTTTTTTCCCCCTCAGCAAAATATATTTTAAGTATTTTACTTGCTACAGAATTCCAGGCTGCTTGTTATTTTGAAATGTCTTCATTTCTGAGACGTGCCTTTGGTGTTTTAGGTGGCGAGAGGGCTGATAATCTAGGCCCTCGTTAATGGTGGTGTGCTTCTCTCTGAAGGAGGTAGACAATTTGGCAAAGAGCATAAGGCCCATCCAACTGAGCGTGCACAGCATGGGTGTCTAGGAAACGTGTCTTGAGATGAAAAGATGGATCCAGTACTTAAAGGCAGGTAGTGGTGACTTGGACTGTAGGACCAGCCCCTGAAAGAAGCCTTAGACATTTCTAGGCCAGCTGTCTCGTTGGTCTGAGGCCCCTAGGTTCAGTGACTCATTCAGTGGGGCAGGTAGTAAATGGCAAAGCCAGCATTCCAGCCAAGATCTCCGTACACGCATGGCCTCCTCCTCCCTCTGTCAGCCGGCGTACGGCCTCCCAGGTGCCGAGCCCTTCATCTTGTAGATGGGGGCGGGGCAGGGGGAGCAGGGCACGGGTCTGGTGCTCACAGAGACTTTGCCCAAGGTCAGGTAGGACACGGAGAACAAAGCTGGTATTTACGAGGAGAGGACAGACAGACCAGGATCATCTCACTTGTGCCGTCGCTTCCTCTTCCCGCTTCGTACATGCTCCGTGCTGGCCTGCTGGCTGTTCCCTGAGCTAAGCAGAACGAGGCATTCCATCTTGTGTCTTGGTGCCTTTGCCAGGGTGTCCCCCACACCTGGAATGCACACCCTCCTGCCCCCGAGCTCTAGAAAGGCTCAGCTCAGGTGCCGCCTCCTTAGGCAAGTCTTTCCCCCTCCCCGGGTGTTAGTTCCCTCTGCCTCCTGAAATTACTTTGTATTTACTTATCTTGTACATGTTGTATCTCCCCAATAGAATGTAAGCTCCTTGAGGGCAGGGACTGTTTGGTTTTTGTCTTTGTATCCGGAGTGCCTGGCCCAGTGCCTGGCACATCATAGGCACTTAATAAAAATTGTTGAATTGTTGAATCCCTCACACTTCGGGAGTAAGTGTGAATCTTTTCTTTCACCTCTCTGCCATACCCTGGCCACTTCTGAATCCTGCGGGGTCTCTTAGGCTGTGCGCTTTCGTTTTGCCTGGGATTCCTGGAGCTTACTTGCTTCATTCAGTACAAAGTACTGCTGGCACTGGGATTCATATCCAGTTCTTACTCCAAGTCCAGTGTTCTCTCCAGCACACCATGGCCACCTATCCCAATGCTGTCCTTAATTCTTCCTGCCTTCACAATGATAGATTTCACATGTAATATGAGGAATCAGTTATGTGACTGAGTAAATTCTCCTCTGGGCTTCAGTGTCCTCATCTGTAAAGTGGGAACAATATTACCTTCCCTTAGGAGAATCAAAAAAAGGAAAAAAAAATTGACGAAGTGCAAAGGGCCATGCGGGTAATGACGATAACTCACATTTATAAAGCCCTTTGAGGTTTGCTAAGTATTTCATAGGCATCGAGTCTGTCATTTGATCCTCATCACAACTGGGACTTAGGTACTATTGTTGTCCCTATTGTATAGATGAGGAAATTTAGGCTTAGAGAGATGACGGGACTTTCCTAGAGGCACGCGGCTGTTAATTATTCAAGCCCAGATCTTAACTGCAATTGGGGTTGGTCATCCAATGGGAGCCTTCTGGTTGCATTGGCTGTAACAGTCTGTCTAGTTAGTCCAGGACGGTGATACAAAACATGGCCCTCGGGCACTCCCAAGTGTGGCCAGAGCCAGATTAAAATGTCATTGAGAAATATTTAACAAAATAAATAAAAATGCAATAAAATTGAGATAGTACATTTTAAAGCCAAGTCACTGTGTCACTCACAAGGTTTGTAATAGACGGTCTGTTTGGATTTTAACAACATTGATCTGGAAGCTCTGCATTCTGTCTGGCCGGCCTAGCTACCGACTCCAAAGCGAAGTTGAGACTTGCATTTTAGAGAAACAAAACCCATTTCTGTTTGGAGGTGATGTTTAACAAGCCATATTCACGATGAAACAAAGCTTTCCAGGATCAACTGCTGCTTGCTCTTTAGGAGAGCATGTAACCAACGGCCAGGCTCCCTAACCCGATGTGAGACAGCCTTTCAGCCTTCACTGACAATTCTGGCAACATTAGCAAGATAGGGTTCAGCGGGCTTTTTATTTTCAGTGTGTGTGGGCTGACAGATGCACTCTCGTCTTCAACCCAGAACATAGAACTGTGGACAGAGAAAGGGTAATTTTTTAACCTCTCCATGTTCCTACAGGCAGCTTGCAGGTGGTCTGTTGTTGTGCAGATGGTGTGTAATTTTGTTCTGCTTTTGAGACCTTGTAAAATAGAGTAGCAATTTTGGATGGGCCATCATCTGTCTCTGGCCAGAGCTGAAATACCAGTCTTGATTAAGGATAAATAGACATCAAATGTTTTAATGTGTATAACTGGATGAGGTCCCCCTGCCAAGTGGGGGAGAGGAAAGCAAGGAGTTTACTTGTAGTTTGTTTGTTGGGAAGCAGAGGGAAAACAACATGGCCCCAGACATGTAGACTTGGGGGAGCACTAGACTTGGAGTCGGATGACAGGGGTTTGTTTGATTCCTGGCTCTGCCACTCGGCTGCAGGACTTTGGACAAATTTCTGCTCATCTGTAAAATGAAGGTAATGCTCATGTTACCCATCAAGGAAAGTTATGGGTAAGCCTTTAAGCACTAGAATCTTTGTATTATAGCAGATTAGTTACCCAGCCAGTGGCAGAACTTGAGTGTGGATCTTCATGTCTGAGACAGGCTCTACTCAATACACCTCCCTACCTCTTAGTGGCACAGTCCTGAAAGGATAGTATCAAGAGTTCCAAGCTCCAGAATGACGTGAAAATAGTGATGAATGCTAAACACATCCAAAAAAGGGCTTGTTTGTCTTTTCATTAATTTTAGCTGTGTTGAGGTTAGAAGGATCAGAGGATGGCCATAGGACCACAAAGATAATGATAATGAATGACGTGGAGAAAGTTGAAGAAGTCAGCTCTTTCCCATTTTCTCTTCTAAGGAGAATATCCTTTGTCCTACGTAGTTATGTCCAAAAAATGGTTATGAGGAAGTGGGAACCCTAGATGCCTTAAGAGGGTGGTCAGACAGTGTCTATTCTGCCTTCACCAGGTTCAGGTCACCAGGACTTGGATAAATAATTGTCTAGAGTCTGAAAGAACTTGGGTGTGATTGCTGAGCTACTCCATTGCTGATATTTAGGTCTTGGAAAATAGAAGGGGTGCTGTAGCACTTTGAGCTCAGTAGGATTCAACAGCAAGTAATAGCAGTCAAAAAAATCTTAAGATGACCTTAGACCGTATCAAGAGGCCTGGTGTCTAGGGCTCTTCAGGCGACCCTTGTTCTTGCTGTCCTCTGCTGAGCTCAGACCTTGTCTGGAGCATTGTGTTCAATCCCTGGTGCCATGTTTTAGGAAGAAAGACACTCAAAAGTTAAGGAGAGCAGAGATGACTCTAGGGTGGTCAAAGACCCCAAGATCAGTCTCCACGGAAGGAAGAGTGAAAGGAAGAATATTTAGCCCAAGGAGGGAAGTGATAGCTGTCTTCAGTTATTTGAAGGGGAAATGGGATTATATTTGTTCCCCCATGCCCCCAAGTCAGAGGTAGGAGTAGTAGGTGAGAATGTAGTGTCAAGTGCGTGAGATTTAGAAGACCTGAGTTCAGATTCCAGCTCCACCATTTTGGAGTATCAGCGACTTCAGGCAAGTTACTCCCCTTCACTGGGCTTCCATTTCCTTTCCTATAAAGTAAGAAGGTTGAGCTAGATGATCTCTTCAGACCCCACCCAACCCAATATCTGTTATTCTAAGTTTCAGAGAGGCAGATTGAGGCTTGATCTAAGGAAAACTTCCCTACCAAAGCTACCAAAACATGAAACAGACTGCCTCAGGAGGTAAGAAGTTGCTTCATGAGATCATCAAACAAAGGCTGGACATCCGTGTCACAGACGTGTGGACAACCAGCCAATACTGTGAAGAGACTGGTGGATTTGGAGTCAGAAGGATCTGAGTTCCAGGCTTGCCTCAGTCACTAGCTGTGTGGCCCCTGGACCGAGTCACTTACATTCTCAGGGTTGTGAAGATCCCGAGAGATAGTCTGCTTTGGACTTGGGGGCTTTGCATATCTCAAAGCAGTATATCAGTTCTAGCTGTTATGTGTAATTGTAGCTTTTGAGAGGGTTCTTGCTTAGGTATGGGTTGGACAACAAGCCTTTGACGATTCCATACAACTCTTAGGTTTGGGAAGTCTAAGTGACCTGACCTGCCTGCAAGTAGAATTTCTGATAAGTATCAGGTCCCCAGTGATTTTCCATCAGGTCAGAGCTGTTAAGTAGCAATTTTTGTACTGAGGGCATCACCCAGAGAATCACTTCAGTGAGACTTTGAGGAGCAAACCACACAGGCATAAAAGGGGCATGAACCATGCCCAGAGTTGGGGTGGGTTAGTTGTGTCTGTAAAGGGTGGGGGATGGAGGGGGGGGCTAGGGAAGCCCTAAGGACGCTGGTACGAGGCTACTTATGGCTAGGGAGGCTGGAGAAACTCACCCCGGCCTTCCTTCTTCTAGCTTCCCATTTTAAATCCTCCTGCTAACTAGATACTAACCTACGCTCCCTTTTTTCTGCCTTACCCAAGGATTTCCAGTTAAATCCAGTGCCTTGGGGCAGAACCCTGAGTCCAGTAAAATCATGGATCCAGCAGCTGGACTCAGGAAGACCTGAGTATAAATTTGGCCTCAGACACTAGCTGACTTTAACCTCTCTCTGCCTCAGTTTCCTCAACTGTAAAATGGGAATAATAACAGCACTTAGCTCTCACAGAATTGTTGTGAGGATCCAATGAGATCATACTTGTTTTGAAAAAAAAAAAAAGGAACACTAAGCACGTAGTGTGGTGCTAGGGTGTCTGGCACATAGCAGGCACTGTAGAAATGCTTCTTCCTCCTTCGTGGCATTGATGGACCCCTCCACGTCCAAGCAAAGAGCCTGGATGTTGGGGTTGCCTAATCCTGCTCCCTCAGATAAGCACGGCTGCAGGTCCAGCTTCTGACTTTCAGCCCATACGTGTTTCCTCTGGGAAAGCTGGGAATGTTTCTGATCTCCTGGGAACCAGAGAAAGTAGTAGGAACCTCACTGGGAAGCCTGCCGTCCCTGAATCTGCAGGCATTTGAACTCCAGCCCTACTCTCGGCTGCCCTTGCCAAGTCCTTTGGCCAGGGCAGTGCGACCAGGGCAATCTCTGTCTCTGGTTTGCGTTCCATCTTGGCTTTTACCCTTGTCCTTGTATCAGGACTCATTTCTTTTAGAGTGATGATAAAAAGCTCACAGGACCTCAGGGTTGGAAGGGGCTTCACTCAGAGGCCTTCTGGTCCAGCTTATCAACAACAAGAATTCCTTCTCCCACAAATCCTTTCTGCTATTGCTTTAAGATGGCTAGGGAGGGGAAACTCACCCCCTCCCAGGGTCAATCTCTCTCCCATTTTTGGGTGGCTTTGTACTTCCTAACATAAAGCCACCTTTCTGTCCCCCACCCCACCCCCAGGGACACGAGAAACAAAGCTCATCTCTTTTTCACAGTAGCCCTTCAAATATTTGAACACGATTTTCATGGTCCTCTGAAGTCTACTCTTAACCAGGTAGACATCTCTAGGTCCTTCAGATGCTCCTCATATGGCCTTACCTCAAGCTCCTTTACCATTCTGGTCACCTTCATCTGCGAACTTTCCAGTTTGTCACCGTCCTTCCTCAAATGTGGCATGTAGAGCTGAGTACAAAACTCCAATAGGACTGTCACCTCCCCTAGTTCTACTTACTGTGCTACTCTGTGTTAACAGTCACCATATCACACTGTTGGCCCACATGGCTCTTGTAGTCCACTGAAACCTTTCAGACAAACTGGGGTCTAACTGTGCCCTCCCT
Organism: Phascolarctos cinereus; assembly: GCF_003287225.1. Lineage (NCBI taxonomy): Eukaryota > Metazoa > Chordata > Mammalia > Diprotodontia > Phascolarctidae > Phascolarctos > Phascolarctos cinereus. The sequence goes on along the minus strand of NW_027555847.1, from coordinate 664,296,334 downwards.
CATCTTGGATTTGTGATGTTGCTTTTTTTTTTTAATTCCATGTGAATGACTTGATCTCTCTGGGTTTTGGATTCTTTATGTATGAAACAGAGGAACTGGATTAGACCTGTAAGGTCTATGAGCCATGAAATTTGTATTTATCCCTATTAACTTTATCATATTTGTTTTCATGTTCTATCAAGATTTCTCTCTTTATCTTTTGGTTTTTTGGATCTCGATTCTATTATCCTGTGTTCTTTCAGATTTGTGTTATGTGAAGATTGTATTCAGTCAATAATAATAAATTGCCTTCAGTCAGTAAGGATAAATGAGGCAGCTAAGTGGTACAGTGGATAGAGCACCAGACCAGGAGTCAGGAAGACCTGAGTTCAAATGTGGCCTCAGACACTAGCTAGATGTGTGATGCTGGGTAAATTGCTTAACCCTGTTGGTCTCAGTTTCCCCATCAGTAAAAATGAGCTGGAGAAGGAAATGGAAAACTACTCCAGTACCTTCGCCAAGAAAAACCCAAACGGGGTCATGAAGAGTTGGCCGTAACTGAAACAATTGAACAACAACAACCGCGGTAATGATAAAATTATACAACTGGCCAAGCACAGATCTTTGACAGGGAACATCGACGACTAATCCCGATGATAGGTCTGATCGTTCAAATAGCTCGGAGTCCTCCTCATTGTACCACAGTGCAGTATACAGTCACGTCTTTCTGTCTTGGCTGCTATGATAGCACGAGAGCTTTTGATAAACACTTTCTTACATCTTTTTTAACTCTAGAAGCACCACCAATCTACCATCAGACAAAGGAAATGATGTTCTTGGTGACGCTATGCTGGGCTCTTGGTGATGAACGTGTCCCTTTTGGATGAACACAAACCACCCAAAAGACACAGACGTGGTATTAGAACCCAGGCTCTCTATCCCCAAAACCACTCTTTCCACTCTTATCTTGTCTCTAATAATCTTATCCTCTCTACATTTCCGTTTTGCCAAAACTCTTCCTATACTGTGTCCCCCATAAGCCCTGCTTTTTCATTTCGGATACCATTAGTTAAAAAGGCGGACAGATCGATGTGGGAGACATACCAGGGATAGAAATCTGTGAATGCAAGGCTACTTTTTAAAATTTATTTTTTCAATGAACAAAAATTATTTTCTCTTCCTTTCACCTCCACAAATGAAAAAAAGATGGAAAACAAAACCCTTGAAAGAAATCTGCATAGCCAAGCAAGACGAATGTCCATGTTAGTCATGCCCAATATTTTTATATGTGTGTATATGTATATATATATATATATATATATATATATGTATGATGTGTGTGTGTATATAGATGCACATACATATATATATATATATATATATATATATATATGTATTTCATGCTTCTGAACCCCAAGCCCATCTTCTCTCTGCTGAGATGAATGGCATATGTCATCATCAGTCCAATAGAATTGTCGGTCATTGTGTTGATCAGATTTTTTAAGTCTTTCAAAGTTATTTGCCTTTACAATGTTGTTGTTATAGTATAAGTTATTCTCCTGGTTCTACTCATTTCACTCAATACAAAGCCATTTTATCTATAGATTAGATTTATTTAGCATGCTTGTTCTGCACAAATGGAGGAAAGAAGAATTATTTCTTGCTAAAAGCATCAAGGGGCACAAAATGGCATCAGCCAGAGGTGAGGGAGTGTCAAGAGTGACAGTCCGATTTTCCTCAAGGCCTCCAGGGTTTGTCAGTCTTGAACCCCAACCAAGTAAGTATGTCATCTAGTCATTGAAAAGGACATGAACTATCCCTAGGGTTATGGCATCTGTGGTGTGGGGAAAGAATGCTAGACCTGAATTAGAATCCAAACTCATGCTTTTTGGCTAAGTGAGCCAGGGGTAAGTGTTTCTATTTCTCTGGGCCTCAGTTTCCTAATCTTTAAAATGGAGATAATAATCCTTATGCTTCTCAACTCACAGGGGCATTATGAGAAAAGTTCTGTAAAGCTGAGGAATGCAATTATTTTCACTTCTGAATACTGAAGATCATTTAGTCCAATTGTTTCATTTTGCAGATGAGGAAATGTAAGTCCCTAGAGAGGTGAAGGGACTTGCCCATGGTCACAAGTAGCAAAGTCAGGATTTGAATCCAGGCCCTTCAAACTCTAAATCTAGCATACACTATATTGTCTCTTGCTTCTTAAAGTACCTTTTGTGTGATTGATAGAGGAAACCTACTACCCCCTGCCTTTGTGGTCACACCTCCTGTAGCGTAGAATCATAAAGACCCCTGTAGGGTGATATGTAGAAATGAAAGCTGCACTGGAAGTCAGGAGAAACCTGCTTTAAATCAGTCTCTACACATTTACCAACTATCAAAAGCAAGAAACTTCTCCAGCCTAAATCTAAATTTCTTTTACTAGGAAAAAAAAAAGGGAGGAGAGGCGGGAGGAAATAATGATACTAGCAGGTATGGACCTCTGCCAACCAGGGTGGTTGTGGGGATTAAATGAAATGACGCATTAAAGCACTTTGTAAACCTTAAAATGCTGTATAAATGTCAGCCATGGTGATGGCTGACCCCGGGATGGGACCCCGAGGATCCTGTTTGGCAGGGAGGGCAAATGGGCACAAAGGAGAGAAACAATCATTCTCGACGCTGTGAGGCCTTCCAGTGTCAGTCGCTTGCGTGTGACGCGTCTGCCATCTGTCCCCTCCTCTGCATCCTCTCAACACAGCCTGTATCACCTCACACCTGGACTGCAGCAAGAGAGTCTTAACCGGGTGTCCCTGCCTCCAGCCTTGGCCCCTTCCAGCCGCTGCTTCACGCATCTGCCAACCTCATCTTCCCAAGGCACGGTGCTGATGCTGTGACTCAGCTTCTCAAAAAACCTTCACTCACTGGCTGCAACATAGAATGCCCTCCACGATCCCTCTGCTCTCTACTTTTCTTTTCTTGTCTTTTTTAATTTTTTTTAGGCAATTGGGTTTAAGTGACTTGCCCAGGGTCACACAGCTAGTAAGTGTCAAGTGTCTGGTCTGAGACAGGATTTAAACTTGGGTCCTCCTGACTTCAGGGCTGGTGCTGTATTCACTGCGCCACCTAGCTGCCCCTGCCCCCTACTTTTCAACACTGATTGAATGCTGTTTTTACAAACTAGACTACTAGTCATTCCACGTACTCAATACTTCCATTTCCTGCCTGTATGCATTTGCACAAGCTGTTTTCTTTCTTTCTTTTTTTTTTCCCCCCCACAGGGGAGGCAATCAGAGTTAAGTGATTTGCCCAGGGTCACTCAGCTAGTAAATGTCAGAGGTCACATTTGAACTCAGGTCCTCCTGACTCCAGGGCTGCTGCTCTATCCACTACACTACGTAGCTGCCTCTCACAGGCCATTTTCAGTGGCTCTGTCTTTAGAAATCCTAACCTTCCTTTATAGGCTCAGCTCAGGGACCACTTCTATGAAAATTTCTATGATCCCCACATTAGAATGTAAGCTCCCTGAGGGCAGGAACTTTTCTTTTTATGGAGTCAGAGAGAGAGGTCTTTCTATTATCCCCCTGTACCTAGCACAGTGCCTGGTACAGAATAAGCCTTTAATAAAGTTGTATTTGTTAAATTGGACAATCCTTGCCCTCCTCCCCCTCAAAAAAAGGATTTATGTTTACTTACTTGGGACTTGAGCTGGGTCTAGAAGGACAGGCAGCATTTGGATTGGGTTACAACTTGTTTGTCCTTTGGTTGGGTGGGGTAGGTCCCAGTCCCTCTGTGCATTTGTTGAGGGTTCCTATGAGTGCAATGAAAACATAAAACCTTAATAATAACAGCTGACATTTACAAAGCATTCGCTACGTGCTGGGAACAGTGCTAAGTGCTTTATAATTATCATCTCCTTCAAGACTCACAACAATGCGGAATTATTATCCCCATTTTACAGTTGAGGAAACTGAGACAAATAGAATTTAAGTAACTTGCCCTGGGTCACACAGCTAGTAAGTGTCTAAGGCTGGATTTGAACTCAGTGCCTCCTGACTCCCAAGTCTCTTACTCTACCCATTACACTACCTAGCTACTCTGCTTTGGAAGGGTCTGCCAACTTAATCATCAAGCCCCAAGTTTACCTCAGCATCATCATGAGGCCCTGCAGCAGATCTGGACTTGGAGTCAGGAAGATCTGAGTTCAAATCCTGCCTCAAGCACTTACTACCTATGTGGTTTGGGGCAAGTCAATTCACCGCTGTCTGCCTCAGTTTCCTCATCTGTAAAAGGGGATAGTTGTAGCCCCTACCTCCCAGGGTTATTGTGAGAATCAAGTTAGATAATATTTATAAAATGCTTTGCAAACCTGGAAGTGCCGTGTCAATGCTAACAATATGAAAGTGAACTTTGGCCCGGGTGGGATAAACGCATGGCAGTCTTCCCCTCCCTTGACGTGCTTTGTAGCGACCACTTGTGTCCTAATTTTCTGTCTTTTGACTTCTCTCTAATATTTTTGGTTGCATCTCTGTAATTTTTGAGTTGTTTCTTTTCACTAAAAATGTTCCCTGATCCAGTGCTTAGCACAGTATCTGGCACATAGGAGGTGGGTGCTTAATAAGTATTGATTCATTGATTGTGGAATTCTCCTGTAGGAGCACTAATGGTATTCCCTATCTCTCCCCATAATTTTTCTTTGGTTCTCTTTAAACAGGCTTCTTACTAGGGAATGAGTCGTCTTCTTTCCCATGAAGTTTTTAAATTTTTTCTGTTGATGGTGTTTTGGTGTTCCTTCCCCCCTCTCTGCCTAGAGGCAGCTAGGTGGTGGCACCATAGTGCTCAGTGTGCTGGGCCTACGGTCAGGAAATCCCGAGTTCAGATTTGGCCTCACCTACTTTCTAGTTGGGTGACCCTTGGCAAATCACTTAATCTCTGTCTGCCTCAGTCTCCTCAGCTATAAAATGAAAGTCGTAATAACACCTATCTCCCAGAGTTTTGAGGAGGATCAAAAGAGATAATATTGGTGAAGCACTTAGCACAGCTAAACCAGTAAACCCCTAAACGCAGTAGGGGTTTAACAAATGCTTATCTCCTTCCTCCTACCCAGCAAGCCATTCCTCATAACAGAGACTAAAAGGAGGGGCGAGGAGGGAAGGGAGCAGTGCAGCAAAACCATCAGACACGTGTTAGAATGTAAAGTCCTTGAGGCTTCGGATTGTTTCAGTCTTTGTATACCCAACACCTGGTAGCCAGTGCAGGTAATATGCGCTGAGTAAGAGCTTGCTGATTGATGAGCCGAGTCTGACAAGGTCTGCAACACTCTCTACCTAAAGTCCTCCAACTCTGCAGAGAAGAAGGGGTGTGTGCATGTATGTATGTGTGTGTGTGTATGTATGTATGCATATATGCATATTTCCTCTTCTTTGTAAAGACTATATGTTACATATAGACACACATAATGTGTATATATAGGAATATATTTATTTACATGTATATGTCAACTTTTCTTCAGGTCATTGGTTATTGTTGTAATTACATAGCATTTGGTCATTTCATTTCTTTTTTTTTCTCTCCAGTCACATTGTGGTGTTTAGTTTCCTGGTTCTGCTTCCTTACTTCACTCTGTTTTTTGTTTTTGGGTTTTTTTTTTTTTAGGCAATTGGGGGTTAAGTGACTTGCCCAGGGTCACACAGCTAGTAAGTGTCAGGTATTTGGTCTGAGGTTGGATTTGAACTCAGATCCTCCTGACTTCAGGGCCGATGCCCTATCCACTGCGCCACCTAGCTGCCCCTCCTTACTTCACTCTGCATCAGTCTATATAAGTCTTCTCACGCTTCTCCAGTTTCTTACCTTCCTTTCATCATTCTCTTACTAACCTTTTCAGCCTCTCTGAGGGTTCTTATAATGATTCTGTTCTTCATCTCTGAGGGGCAGGAGGTAGATAAGGTAGTCTTATTTCCTTCTAGATATTTCTCTTTGCCCCATTATGTTTCTTTATTGTATTAGAAGTGTTTTTCTATAGGGTTTTTCTACTACCTCTCACTTAACCATCTCACCAGAAGTTTCTCTGGAGACATGAGCCCAGATGACTCTACCCACCATTGATAGTAGCTCTTGGAGGACCGGTGACTGTGTGCCAGTCATACAGGACTTGGTGATTAATGCTTTTTGGTGGTAGGACACCATTCTGAGAGATTCCTGGCACACAGAGAGAAGCCAAGGCACTGATTTTTGACCAAAGCAGAGACAGGTAGGCTTTTTGTCTCTAGAGCTCTGTCCCCCTATTGCAGACTGGTTCAAACCAGTTGGTCAAGACCATTGCTACCCTTTTACCCTAATTAATGGCAGAGCCAAGTTGAACAGCAAAGTCAGGGAAACAAAAGTCTCTTTCTTCCCCAGCCTAGGCCCTGGTGAAAAACACTATTACTTTTCCTGGTTTTTTAAATTAATCATTAAGTACATACTCAAAGATTTTCTGTGTCAACTGGGGTTCCATGATGTTGAAGGAGAAACCCCAGACTTGCTTTTAGGACATTCCTAAATTGACCTGGGGAGACAAAGCTTATAGAATTCCAGCCTGGGAAGGAACCTCCAGGACCACCACTTTACTCCAAGCCATACATGCAAAAGAATCCCCACTACCCCCTATCCAATGAGAAGTCACTGCTTAGGGACGAGGAACATACCAACTCCGAGGCATCCCATCTCACTTTGGACAGCTGTGTTACCTTCCCACCCCCTGGAGCAAAGTAAAGTAATCTAATCTCTATTCCATTTTGCAACCTTTCAAATACTTGAAGACAGCTATCATTTCCTCCACTGTCTTCTCCACCAACATTGACCTTCTCTGGTCATCCAGGCAACACAGATCAGTTCAAGGCAAAGACACTTGATGACTCAGGATGGTAAGAAGATTGGCAGTAGAACATGTACCTCCATGACCCTATCTATGGCACAGTCTCCAAAAAATAGAAGGTGGCACAGTGGATAGAGCACCGGCCCTAGAGTCAGGAGGACCTGAGTTCAAATCTGGCCACAGACACTTGACACTTACTAGCTGTGTGACCCTGGGCAAGTCACTTAACCCCATTGCCTAGCCAAAAAAAAAAAAATAGACACACCCAAAGTGGGAAAAACAAGCATGCATAAGGATTGTTTATGAGGGGCCCACATAACGTGTAGACATACACATAGATAATTCCTACTTCTAAGTGCTGCAGGGCTGCTTATATCTTCTGGTGAATTCATTATATATCTCTCCCTTGGCTGGTGGTGGTATCTCTACACCCATTCGCTGGGCTTTACTGATTTTGACAGGTAGTATCTGTGGGTGCCTCACTTTGCTAGTCTTGGCATCTCTGCTGAGGTCATAGGGCCTACTCCTCACTGGGGAAGAGTTTCTCTACTGGCTGTATTTCTCCCCTGGCCTCACTGCACCGTATTCACTGGTTCCAGAATCTCTACTAGGCACATTGCTCCAAAAGCATTCATCTCTTCGATGCCAGCCAAACCATCTCAGATTCAGTCTGTTATGGTATAGTGGGTAGAGCCTCTCTGTGATAATAGTGGGCTCACAATTCTTTAGTTTTAGCCACCACACCCAGCTAACAAAAAGCCAAGCAGAATATCCCCAGGCTAAGATTAGCTTTTCCTCATGTGTGTATCCTATTTCTGTAGGAAAAGTTGAAGCTTTCTATAATAAATTACTATCTAGTTTGGAATTCCAGTCAAAATGGGGAGACTGGCCAATTTGGGCCCAGACCTTAGAGGGATGCACAGTATTCTCTGCCTGGTTTCAATCCAATACATGGAACTTTGGGGAGCCTTCTTCCAGCCACTAGTGACAAAGAAGCTGGGAGTGTGTGGTGACGAGTTTTCTCACTGGCTTTAGAACTTGGAGCACTGATGATGGGATCAAACTGAGTTTGCATGCAGACACCCCACAAGGATAGCTACACCTCAGTCCTTGGTCTGTTTTACTCTTCTTTTTCCTAGTGGCTTTCAAGGGAAAAGGATTGCTTTCAGCCACCGTTTGGGGAGAGACAGCAGGTCCTGTCTCCCACCCGTCATCCATCTGTCTGAGAACACATGGTGGTGTCTTTCTCTCTTTTGTGCTGATTCTTTTCCTGACTTAGATGATGGAATGGGTCAGCTAACTTTGTGTCCTTCAAAATATGGGAAGAGCCAAGCCCATTGGTGAGTTTCTCTGGGAGCCTCCACTTTGTGAAGGGACTCGAGCTAGCCTGCCTTCCTTCTCTTCCTGGCCCTATTCCTGACTTTCTCTGGACTTCAAAATCACATTGCTTTGCTTGCTTGGTACCTTTGTGTCCCCTTTTATTCTCCTATCCCTTTCACCTCCCTTTTGTGCATTGTTTCCTTACTAGAATGTAAGCTCTTCAAGGGTGGGAACAGTAGTTCCTTTTACCTACATTTGTATCTCCAGCACTTGGCACAGTGCCTGGTATGCAGTAAGTGCTTAAATAAATGCTGTTTCCTTCCTTTCCTTTCCTCAAAGATCCCCTCAGCAACCAAAGCGGTAGCCAGAACCACTGGAGCTGGTAGCTGACCCTGAGGAACAGCCTGCCTCAGCAGTGGATTGACCCTGTATCCGAGATACCACAAGGAGCCAGCCCAGCTGGGAAAGGGAGCCACTAGTCTATCAGCTACCCTGCACCCAGAAGTGACCATGGTCAGGGTTCCGTAGAGGGAGAAAAGGACTCCCAGGGGTAGAGGTTACCCTGGGCTACTTGTGTTCCCTACACAGGTAGCTTTGTGCTTTAAGCTGGAGCTCACTCTCCCCAGGAACTGTGTTTGTGCAGAGGGGAGGCTGTATCCCCAGTTTGGGATGGGTTGGCTCTGGTTTTGGTTTTTTTGTAACTTCTGTTCTTGCTTTACCTTCTCAGTAAACATCCTTTTGTATAAGTCAATTGATATCAACTAGTTAATTTGTATTGGGTAAAAAACAGCAGATGGGGGCTTGTGAACAATGGCGTTAGAAGCGCCAATCCATCAGGATCACCCCAGGATTTTATCCTAAAACCCCGAGGGGAAAAGTTGTCAGGTACTCTCTGGGGACCCCAACTTGCTCATATGAGCTGGGGTTGGAGTGAGCCCAGAGGACGTATTGTACAGTGTTCTTAGATGCTCCTAAAATCCTGGCTTAGCTGCAAACAAAACTGAGACAAAGCAATGGGGAACAGGGTGGGTGTCCTCCACTCCACTAGTTCATATTCCTGTCTTTAATGTTCACTTCTGTCAGCAGTAAAGGCTGATGGCTCTGATGCTCTCTTTTGGCCAGCAAAAATGCTTCTGTTACTGTACACTTCAATTAGTCCTCATGTGCCAGGGGCTCAAGGCCCTTCCCCATCATCGTTGCCCTCTTAAGGAGTCACAGGGTGCTGGGTTAGAATGGGAAGATCACAGGACCTAAAGACCTGGGTTTGTGTTGCAGCTCAAGATATTAGGTTTATTGAGATAATTGGCTTCTCCCCCCATGCCTCAATGCCATCTTCTGTAAGAGAAGGGTTGGACTAGATACATTACAAAGCCCCTCCCAGCTCTAAGGTCTGGATTCTATTTTTTATGGGACCTTTTCAGTCCCCAAAGTCTATGTTCTGAGAGTCCTCCAGCTCTCTGTTCTGAGCATATACTCTCCCAGCATATCAGAACTAGAAGGGACCCTAGAGCACATCTAGTCCAACCATATTTTAAAATATGGCTCCCTGTACGACACCCCTAACAAGTCACCATCCAACCTCTCCTTGAACACCTCCACTGTTAGGGAACTCCCTACTTTCTAAGGCAGCCCATTCCATTTTGGGATAGCTCTGACATATATTGTTGGGCAGTTTCCCCTTACATTGACTATACATCTGCCTCCCCACAACTCCCACCCATTGCTCCCAGTTCTGTCCCCTGTGGTCTCATCCCTTCTCCACCCAGCAGTCCTTCAAATAATTGAAGACAGTGATTGTTATCTTCCAAGGCTTCTCTTCTCCAGGATAAACACCCCCAGCTGTTTGTAGCTTCTCTGAACACATGGGTTGACCAACTGATTCCAGCTGGAGACAAAGACTAGTCTTAAACCCTTACCTAGACCTTTTCAGCCTGAAGTGCTTGCGCATAGATCCTGGAGAACTGAGGAGGAAACATACTTTCCTTTTCTCTGCAGAGGGATGGAACCTGTCAGTGTATACAATGTGGTAGACAAAGCCAGACAGGGTTGCTGGCTCAGTTGGCTTTGTCTGAATGTTTTCCTTTGTTACAAGGAAGGGATTCCTTGTAGGGTGGGGATGGAGCATGGCATAAAGGAAAATAATTGAGTTGTCAAAATAAAAGGCACAATAGAACTTAAAAAAAAACTTGGGCAAACCATTTCCTGAAAAATCCTTCTACTTGGAAAAATGCATGATATAGTGCAAAAGCATCATGGGTTAATTGAAGGAGTGATGAGTGTAGAGTCGAGACCAAGGTTCTGAGCTTGCCTCTATTACCTGTGTAACAGAACTGGGATTTGAGTACCTAGGTACTTGGACAAGTACATTTCTTCCTCTCTGGATCTCAGTTTCCTCATTTGTAAAATAATGGGATTACACAAGGTGGTCTCTCCATTCCAAATCTTACAATCCTAAATGGATCTGCAGGGGAAGAGGGAAGGGGGACAGGCTGGCACCACAGTCTAGGGCCTGATGATTCTCACCCTGGCATTTGACATTGCTTGAAAGCCCCAGCTATTGACCTTGCATTTCTCCTGCCATCTGTGACTCTCTCTGTCAGTCAAGGGCTTTCCTGCTCAGCCTGCTGATTCCAGAATCTGCTTTGGCTGCAGCTGATCAATCTTTTTGTATTTAACACAGCCGACCTCATCACTCATCCCACAGAGCCAGCTGTTGCCTTCTGTCCTATCTCTATATTTGATAGTCCAGGTTCTGCCTTCTGCAGTCCCATGTGCTCAGCTCCCAGAGAAGTGGGAGGCTGGGAATGTGTGTTACCCTTGCAACCTTGTCTTAGGGAGCCAGGAACATCAAATACCAGTCCCTGACCTCTCTGGCTCAGAACTTGCCCTTACTAACTAGAGATGCTTTAGGGCCTGAGCCAGACTCCCATAAGTCATTTAATCCAACCTCCCATCCAGGGAAAGTCCAACCCAGCCTGCAATATTATTGAGAGCAGTGAATTTTAATTCAAAGGACATTAGTCCAGATCTAACTCTACATGACCTTGGGCCAATCATTTCCCCCTTCACTTCACTCATCTGTAAAATGAAGAGGTTGGATTAGATGACCTCTGAGGACCCCTTCCACCTTTAGGGTCACTGAGCCTTTCGCTTCTGGTGACTAGAAGCTTCTAGGAAAGGGATATCAGGGCTTTGTCCCAGGATGAAGCATTTGCTCAAGGAGGAGGAATTTGCCCCAAGAAAAATATAAAGGGTTTCTGACAGTTCTTTTATGTCTCCGTGGAAGAAGGGACAAGGTGAGATGCCCATTGACAGGGTGGTGAGAGGAAGAGTGGCTTGGGCTCAGCATTCTATGGGAGAAGGGGGAGAGAGGTTGGAGGACCAGAACTCCAGCCCAGGGATGAGAAAGGAGGGCTAACCCTGGCACAGAGAGAGTCCTCCTGGTGTGAAGAATGCTGGTCCTTCAGGGATCTCCTTGAAGCATACTCTAACTGTAGAGAGATGAGGCAAGGTAGTGAGTGACCAGGGACTAGTGGCCTGAGAAGCAGCCAGAGGTGTGCTGGTGAATGTTTAACAACCAGGGGGAAAAGAGTGTACCAACAACACACTTTAAAGTTTATTCTGCATTAACGTTTTCTCCCTCATTTTCTTAAGTCTAGGCAGTCAGCAAAACAATAAATCAAGCTCTGATTTGTAGCATTTGCTGATTTCTGCGGGCAGGGTCGGCTAGGGATGGGGGGGGCTGAATAAATGCTCACATTGAGAATTGAACAATCAGCTTGGAGCTGGCTCCAGTGAACCCCTGAATTCGCTCCATGACCATGATTATCCTTTGGAGGGGTCTTTAGGAAGGGTAAGGCAATGGAAGGGAGATAGTACTATGCCCTAGAGAGGTACCAGCTATTCTTTCCAGGATTCTCAAGTCTTCTTGCTACTGGGAAACCCAAGGGTCAGGAGGAGGAATAGGTTGAAAATGTGGGGGGCTGCCCTGTGAGTCCAACGGAAGGCATCAAAAGCATTTCTCTCATCCCAGACACTTTATTTCCCTTGAATTTTACCCTCCCTGGCTTCTCAAACATTTCAGAAAAGTGGACGTGGGGAATGGGGTCAGTGGGGAGGTACACTAGGGGCCAGGGTGCATCTAGAAGAATCAAGGGTAATTATCTCACTTCCCTACCCCAACCCCTCACCCCTCTTCAGCTTGTTGTCCTGTCTCAAAAGACGAGGAACCCCTGCACTGGAAAGGGGGTAGATTTAAAAACCTGGCTCAAAGAGCACTGAACAAGGCGAGGCGTCAGGAGACCTAACTTCTAGTCCCTTTTCTGACACTAAATACAAGGCGGTCTCCAAGGTCCTGACCATCTGTCAAGCTATGACACTTGGGCTCTGTCAGACTCCACTTCAGCCTAGCCTCAGTTTCAACAAGAGTTAAGTTAGTCGTTCTATGAAACATTGAACAAGTTATTTTCCCTCTCTGGGGTCTCAGTTTCCCCTTCTGTAAAATGATATTATTGGATTAAGAACCCTTCAACTTTAACATGATCCTCTGAAGTATTTTTATTTGATGGGGTAGGGTCCCCTTTTCATTCTCCTCCCCAAAAGCAACTTCCTATTTAGTGAGTTACCTCCTTTGCCCTTAAACAGGTTTTTAGATGCCACAGTGCACTGCAGTTTTTAAATATCCTTCCTAAAATTATCACCAGTTGTGGTTTAAACAGAACATCAGCTAATTCATTTTGATCACTGTTTCTCTTAATGTAATCACATTATTTTTTTTTGTTACAATGTCACACTAATGAATCCTCTTAAGTCTGAAGTCACTAAAATCCCCAGATTTTCTTTCACATGGACTGTTGTTGAGGCATACTTCCCACACTATACTTGAATTTTTTTTTGACCAAGTACCCCTTCTCCCCATGGGCCCTATTCTTCCTTGTTGCTCAGTTCTCATTGTCACTTTTAAATAATCATTAAAACAAATCAAGAACTTGTCAGCTACTGTAGATGCCTAAATAATTGACATTTACAACTGTGATGCCACATCTCCATGCCAGGTTTGTGATTTGTTTCCTGAAATCTCGTCTATTTCCTCTTTTTGTCCAGGTGGAGTGTAGTATACACACAGAACAATATCTTCTCTATGGCTCCAACTGATGATACCTCAACCAACCATTCTCTACCATATTTCCCACCTCCAGTTTCTAGGTGTCATTACATAAGTATTTTCTTCTTAACATACAATGCTACTTAGCCACTCCTTTTTTTAACCTATTTTATTTTGAAAATAAAGTATGACTTCCCTTAGCCATATTCCAATTATGAGTCTGTCCTAGGTTTGTGGGGGGTACACATGCAGTTTCAGCATATAATGATAATGATATAAATATAATATAATAATAAAAATGACATCACAAACAATAATAATAATAATCATAACCTGGACCCCATCACAGCCTCAATGTCTTCATGTAGCAATTGATATATCAGTAGCATCACAACGTGTGAGGAGGGTCCCAGAAGCCAAAATAAGGCCCTCTCTGATGAGGAAAAGGCCACGGAAGACACAGCACCCTTTCACTTGAGGGATTCCTCAGGTAATTTTCCAGTTCCAAGTCCCAGGATCTCTGCTATTGCTACCTAAAAGATGAACCTTCTCGACACACACAGACATTTTGATTTATAAGATTCTTTCTCAGGTATGGGGTGGGCTAGATGACCTCTGAGGTCCCTCCTAGCCTTGCGATTCTGTAAGAGGAGAAGGCAGATCAAGGCACAGGAATGGGAAGATTCAAAGCGAGTGAGGTATGTAAGTCCTGGCCTGAGTAAAGAAAGACAGATCATCAAGGAGAGAGAAAACCTTAGCAGTGCATCTGAGGAGTGGGAAACAGATGCAAGGATCAGAAATATTGACCTGGAAGGGACCTTTGGAGCCACCTACTCCAACCCTCTCTCAAAAGATGAAGTAACTAAGATCCACAGAGTATAAGTGGCTTCCCCAAAGTCATTCAAGGAACAAACAAAAGAGCTGAATTTGGGAGCTTGGCCCTCTGACTCCAAATCTAGACTTCTTTACACTTTAGCATGTAGCCTTTCAAAATCACATCTTGACTCAGAGTAAATGATCTTTGATGATGAGTGATATAGTAGCACCTAAATGAATGATGTAGTAAGGTCTTTAAATATGGAGTCACTGGAGATGGCCAGGAAGGAAAGGAAAGAATAAAGTGGCAATTTGGATTCTGGGACCACCAGCAACTGACTTTTCATATGAGAGGAGTCACTTCTAACTTTGGCATAAGAATCTTGAGAGAAAATGAGAGAGAAGACGAAGAAGAAGAAGAAGAAGAAGAAGAAGAAGAAGAAGAAGAAGAAGAAGAAGAAGAAGAAGAAGAAGAAGAAGAAGAAGAAGAAGAAGAAGAAGAAGAAGGAGGAGGAGAGGAGGAGGAGGAGGAGGAGGAGGAGGAGAGGAGGAGGAGGAGGAAGGGGAGGAAGGGGAGGAGGAGGAGGAGGAAGAAGGAGGAGGAGGAGGAGGAGAAGAAGAAGGAGGAGGAGGAGGAGGAGGAGGAAAGAAGAAAGAGAAAATGAGAGACAAGAATGAGAGAGAAATAAGAGGACTCTCAGCTAGACGTTGTAGTCACGCAGTTGAAGGGCCCAAGAATTTAGGCATCTCTGATGTGCCAGCTCTAGCTCTATGAGTCTGTGACTCCATGACATTTGCAGCAGCCACCAAGGCTTCCTGCCTGTGGACTCAGGGATGGGCTGAGTATTTGGCCACAGGCAGTTTTGGTAGACTGCAAAGGAACCAGCCATTGGCCAAAGATCCTGGATGGCACTGGGGAACTGCCTCATGGCAAGGCTGGTCTTTGGCCCTGGCTAATGCCAGAAAAGCCTTTT
This sequence comes from Phascolarctos cinereus, assembly GCF_003287225.1. Classification (NCBI taxonomy): domain Eukaryota; kingdom Metazoa; phylum Chordata; class Mammalia; order Diprotodontia; family Phascolarctidae; genus Phascolarctos; species Phascolarctos cinereus. The sequence goes on along the minus strand of NW_027555847.1, from coordinate 664,281,300 downwards.
TATTCCCAAATTGCCTGTAGCTTTGGCTGAAATTCTGAGGCTCTGGAGGCAGTAAAGCCAGAGAATGTGAAAGCCAGAAGGAGTTCTAGAGATTATCCAGTCCCAATTCTCTCAGCTTATGTATGGAGAAAATGAGTCCCAGAGAAGGACAAAACTTTGTCCAAGGTCACAGGGCTTAGGAAGAGGCAAAGTCTAATCCAGGGATGTGCTGGTAAATATTTAACAGGCATGACACACTTCTCAATTTAATCCAAATTATTAACATTTCCCCCATCACTTTCTTAAGTCTAGACAATCAACCAAACAATAAATCAGGCCCTGATTTGTAGCCTTTGCCAATTTCTGGGATATAAATGCTCACACTGAAATTTTAACAATCAGCTCTCCCAAGGTAGCCTGCCAGGTAGGAGCTGGCTCTCACACACCTTGGCAATCCATCTTCCGCATGACAGCCCTTCAAATATTTAAGGCAACTATTAGGACCTCTCAAATCACCTTGTATCCTGCACAAATACCTCCATGTTTCTTTCAACCAATCCTTCTGTGGACTAGTTTCCAGTCCCTTCTCCATTCTGGAGTCCCTCCTCCAGATCAGGGGTTCTTAACCTGGGGGTCTTTTTAAAAATGTATAGGTTGGTCACTATATTTCAATATATTTTGATTTCTTTGCAATCTTACATATTTTGTATCATGCATTTAAAAACATGATTCTGAGAAGGGATCCCTAGACTTTTCCAGAATGATGGCCAGAGGGGTCCACAGCACAAACAAGGTTAAGAGCACCTGGACTAATGCTCTCTGGTTTGTCAATATCCATGCTAAAACATGATCCAATGGAATCCTTATAGCAAGAAGGAGGGATAACCTGCATGTGGGCCATGTATTCCAATCTGTATGCACCCAATGTCAATTATGATGCTTCCTTGTAGAAGAGAAATACAAAATCTCAGAACTGGAAATGACCCCAGAGGTCTAACCTATAGCTGAAAGAGAACAGGTGATAGATCCCTGGAAAGTGTTCCTACAATCACTAATGGGAAACCATCTCCAGAGGTGGCCCATTTCACTGATGGATACCTCTCATGACTGTTAATAGAAGGGCAGTGTGATACAGGGGTCCAAGAAGACCTGGGTTCAAGTCTTGTCTCTGACTCATACTAATCATGTGCCATGGACAAATCACTCAAGCTCTCAGCCTTTTTTGTGTTTTGGACCTCTTTGGCAGTCAGCCTGGCGAAGTCTATGGCTTCCTGTTCAGAATAGCTTATTACCTGCATTCACATTGGAGAGGAATGCCAAATTTCAATTAGAGGTTAGTAAAAATAAAGGTATCATTTCTTCCCATTCTAGTTCATAGACCACCCCCACCCTGATATCTATCCACAGATCCCAGGTTAAGATCCCCTTGGTCAATACTATAAATTACAAACAAGTGACTGATGTGCATGATGAGAAAGGTTCCCCACAGCACGAATTGACTGACATCCTTCACCTTCTGGAATATCATATTCCAATCATATGACTGAATTCAAAGTTTTCCCTTATGTTGAGCCAAAATCTTTCTCTGCAGCCTCCTCTGAGGCCAAGCAGAACTAATCTAATCCCTCTTTTAAAAAATAGTAATAATTAAATTTTTTTTCAAGCAGCAAAAATTCACCTTCTCTTCCCCTCTCTACCCCCTCTAAAAAAGAAAGAAAAACAAAACCACTGTTACATGTATAGTTAAGCAAAACAAATTTCCTTGTTGGATATGTCCAAACCCCCCCCCCCAAACCCTCAAATTACATTCTGAGTCCTTCACCTCTCCATCAGGAGGTGGGTAGCATGTTTCATCATAAGTCCTCTAGAAGCGTAGTTGTTCATTACACTGATCAGTTCCCAAGTTTTTAGAAGTTGTTTGTCTTTCTGATATTATTGTTATTGTATAAATCATTCTCCTGTTCCACTCACTTCACTCTGTATCAGTTCATACAAGTCTTCTCAGGGTTCTTTGAAACCATCTCCTCCATCATTTCTTACAGCATAATAGTTTCCTTTTCTTTGCCATCTCCAAAAAAGCAATAAACATTTTCGTGTATTCTCAGAATTTATTTTGCTTAGGACCAATCCCTCCTTTAATCTACCCTATCTCTAATTCTCCCTTCTCCCTTCTCCCCTTCCCCTCCTTTTCTCTGTTGAGTGGAATGTGTTTCTGCACCCAATTGTGTAGGTATTCTTCCTTCCTTCAACTAATTCAGATGAAAATAAGGTTTGAATGTCAGCCACTTCCCCTCCCGCTTTCTCCCTATTTGTATAGACTTCTACTTGCACATCACAATTAGGAGATAATTTCCCTGAACCTTCCTTTCCTTTTACCCCATTGTATTTCTCTTCTCCTCCCAGTGCATTTTTCTTTTAAAATCATTAAGATATATTGGAACCAATCCCAGGCTTTCTATCCAGTTAGACTCCCTCTATGACTTCTGATGATGATGGGGTTTAGAGGTATCTACTAATCATTTCCCCTTATTAGAAAGCAAAGTTTATGCTTGTTTAATTCCTTATGATTGTGCATTCGTTTATATCTTTTTCCATTTCTCTTGGCTCCTATGTTAGCATTTCGAAGCTTCTATGAAGCTCAAGTCTTTTCATCAAGAATGCTTGGAAATCCTTATTTCATTAAAGGACTATTTATTCCAGTTTTCCTGGGTAAGGTATTCTTGGTTGTAAATGTATATCCTTCACCTTCTGGAATATCATATTCCAAGTTCTCTTTTGGTGTTGGCTGCTGGATTATGCATGATCCTGATTGTGGCTTCTTAGAACTTAAACATTTTGGGGCTGCTTACGCTTTGTCTTGGAAACTCTTGATTTGACTATGATGTTTCTGGGAGTTTTTATTTTGGAGTTTCAGGAAGTGACCAGTAAATTATTTTTGTTTCTATCTTTCCCTCTGATCTAAGAGCTATAGGAGCAATTTTATTTTGTGATTTCTTGAAATATGATGTCTATGCCATTTTTTTTTTGGATCATGGCTTTCAGGTAGTCTGATGATATTTACATTTTCCCACGAACTGTTTTTCAGGTTGTTTTTGTTATAAGATACCTTACATTTTTCCCCCCTCACTCTTTTCATTTTGTTTTAAGATTTCTTGTTGTTTTATGGAGTCATTACTTTCTGTTTGATCATTTCTAATTTCCAGGGAGTTTATTCTTGGACAAGGTTTTGTACCTTTTGTGCCACACTATGAATTCCCTTTATAATCTTTTCTTCCATAGCTCTCATTTCTATTCTAATTATTTTTTCTTCTAGCACTCTGATTTCACTTATAAAAAGATTTTTAAATTCGTGTTACATCTTTTCCAGGAATTCTAGTTAAATTCATGCCCAAGTTGTGTTTTCTTTGAGGCTTTGCTTATAGATGTTTTGGAGTAATTTTCTTCTGCATTTGTGTCTTGACTATTCCTATCTCCATAATTTTTTTGATCTGCTCATTCTTCCAGACTACTTCCTGATTTAGTACTTAATGACAGCTAATACTTTTGGAGGGAATGGCTATGCTAGTCTTGCTGCTATTTTCAAGATCTCAGGGACAGCTCAGGCTGAGGAGTTGTGAGTTTTTGGTGTTCCCAAAGTAGTCTAAGGAAAAGTCTGATCACTACTCCCCTGCAAGTTCCTAACCTGGGTTTGAGGCAGCTAAGTGGCAAGATGGATACAGCACTGGCCTTGGAATCAGGAATACTGAAGTTTGAATTTGGCCTCAGACACTAACTAGCTGTATGATCCTGGGCAAGTCACTTAATCTCTCTTTGCCTCAATTTTCTCAAATGTAAAATGAGGATAATAATGGCACCTAGCTCATAGGGTTGCTGTGAGGATCAAGTGAGATAATATTTGTAAAGCACTTAGCATGGTACCTGGCACACAGTAGGTATTTAATAAATGCGTGTTTCCTCCATATACCTTATCTAAATAATAGACCTGTGGGCTTGCCCTAGTTAGAGTTCCAGTAGACTTCTCCTAGATGAAGCTACTATCAGCTACCTGAAAAATTGTCCAGATTCAGAGCGACAGAACTGTAGGTTTCCTTTTGGTATGGGATTCCTGCTCTGGCTATTCCTCTGAAGGCTTCAGACTGGGCTGGAAACTAGAACTAAGACCCTGCTCTGCAAGGAGGTTTGGGGAGCTTCCTGTATTTCTTTCTGCTGACACCATCTTGGCTCTGCCTCTCAAGTCCAATCTCTCCTCTTGAGAGATGACTCTCTTAAGACAGCTATCAAATACTCCCATTCCCCAAAGTCATCTCCATTCCAGGGCAACAATCTCCACATTCTTTGAGTCACTTCTCATGTGGCATGATTTCCAGACCTCTCAACATCCTAGCTGCTACACAGTGGACACTCCAGTTTGTTAATGCCCTTCTTAAAATGGTGCCCAGAAAGGAACACAATTCTCCTGACATGGTCTGATCAAGGCAAAGTACAGTGGGACTTTTTTTAAAAATTTAACCACTCAAATAATGCAGTTTAATAGCAACAATAATAAATACTTCTCAGGACAAGAAAAAATATGCTTCTTGTGAATGATTTTCTAGCAGGTATTGTGACAACTGATAAGTCCTCAGCCTTTAGGTCTCTAAACCACAGAAACACTACTAGAACGAAAGGCTAGCTTTTATTTATCTTATTTTGTTATCGTTCAATCATTTTTCAGTCATGTCCAACTCTTTGTGACCTCATTTGGGGTTTTCTTGGCAAAGATGCTGGAGTGGTTTGCCATTTCCTTCTCCAGCTTGTTTTACAGATGAGGAAACAGTGGCAAATAGTGTAAAGTGACTGGCCCAAGGTCACACAGTAAGTCTCTAAGGTTGGAGTTGAACTCAGGAAGAGGAATCTTCCCAACTGCAGGCCCAGTGCTCTATCTGTGATGGTGCCACTTAGCTTCCCTTGTCTTATTCTGTGGCTTTCCTCAAGTTTACCTCTCTTGTTCTGAACACTGCTATTGAAGCCCTGGATGGTGTTAGCTTTGTTGGACATCCCCAACAAAGAATGTAAGCTCCATGAGGGCAGAGGCTGTTTCATTTTTTTCTTGGCGTTCCCTAGTACACAGTTCTGGCACATAGTAGGTGCTTAATAATTATTTGTTAATTGATTAAAATAACATCGTTCATTGGTAATGAGCATGCAATTCACTAAAATTTTCAGCTCACTTTCATATGAACTTATCTAACCACCCTTCTCCTTTCTGTACGTCTGAATTTTTTAAACCCAAATGAAATTAAAATGATTTTTTAAAACCCAAATGAAAGCCTTTACATTTATCCCTACTCAGTGTTATCCCACGATATTTGGCCCATTATTCTAGCCTGTAGAGATACTAATAGGTCTTAGTTTGTGTAATCCAATGCATTGGCTCTTTCTCCTAGCTTTCCATCATCTACGCATTTGGTGAGCCTGCTGTCTGTGATTTTATCCAAGTCATCAACACAAATGTTGAGCAGCATATTTCTCGTGGATGAGGGGACTTCCTCCCATGATGCAAATTACAATTCACCCATTGAGTGACCTTGTATATGTTACGCCCTAAGTCTCTGCAGGGGGACCCTCTTTGAGACATCTTGACACGGTGAAGAATGTATGAACTAGGGGCACTAGGTGGCGCAGTGGATAGAGCACCAACCCCGGGGTCAGGAAGATCTGAGTTCAAATCCAACCCCAATTGCCTAAACAACAACAAAAAAGGATGTATGATGTGATAGAAGGAACTGTGGACTTGACATTAGAAAACCAGGGTACCATTTATGGAGTTGTGTGACCATTGGCAGGGTATTAATTCCTAGAAAGCTCAGTTTCTGCCAATTTAAAATGGGAATTTCTCTTTTCCTGCCTACTGAAGAGCACAGGGTCAGTAAGAACAGTTCATATTTATATCACAGTTTCTGTGCACAAAGGGCTTTGCACCTATGGCATGTGATTTTTACAAAAACCCTGGGAAAATCATAAGGTAGAAGGATTTAGAATTAGAAATCCAACCCCTTCACTTTGCAGGTGAGGAAACTGAGGCCCAAAGAAGTTTAAGTGAGATCCCCAAGTTCATGCAAGGGGTAGGTGATGGAGTCAGGATTTGAACCCAGATCGTACCACTCTGAAGTTGGTACTGTCTCTCAGAATGAAGAGACTGACGTAAAACCATGAGAAGAAAACCAGATAAGGTCCCTTTCACAGGGGTAGAATTCTTAACCAGACAAAGGGTATCAGTGCTCCCAAAAGGTACATAATTTTGATCACATGAAATTAAAAAGGTTTTGTAGGAAGGAACAAGGATTTATTAAGTGCCAGCTATGCAGCGGGCCCTGTGCTAAGCACTTTACAAAGAACAGCTCATTTGATCCTTACAACACCCTTGGAGGTAGTGTTTTACTTTTTACATCCCCATTTTACAGATGAGGAAACTGAGGCAGATACAGGTAAAGTGACTTGCCCAGGATCATACAGCTAGTAAGTGTCTGAGGATGAGTTTGAATTCAGGGCTTCCTGACTTCAGGCCTGGCAGTTTATTCACTGTACTGCCTAAATTAAAATAACTAGGATAAGAAATAAAGGGTTGATTGAAAAAAAAATCTTTGTTGATGTACATATCTTTTTTTTAATAATGTTTTATTTTTTGCCAGTTACATGTAAGGATAATTTTTAATATTTATTAAATTTTTTTTTAATTTAAAATTTTCTCTTTCCTTCCCTCACCATTTGATATGTTATACATGTTCAATCGTGATGCACCTATCTTGATATCATCAATAGTTCATTGTATCATAAACCATCATATTTAATGATGTCTCTGGCAAAGAACTGATATCTAAGACATATAGAAAAATCACAAAAATTTATAAAACCAAAAGATATTCTCCAATGGATAAGTGCTCTTAAAAGCGAAATTACAAAATATTAACAATTATGTAAAAGATTGTTCCTAATAACTAATAATAATAGAAATTCAAGTCGAAACAACTCTCAAATTTCCCCTAACATGAAGGTTGAGAAAGATGACAAAAGCTGAAAGGAGTCAATGCTGGAGGGGCTGTGGAAAGACAGGCCCATTAATGCTCTGCTCTTGGAGCCGTGAACTGATCCCACCATTCTGCAAAGGGATTTGGAACAATGTTAAGAAAGCCACTAAAACGTCTCCACCCTTTCACTCAGAAATCCCCCTGCTAGGCATATACACTTAGGAGGCTGATGGTAAAGAGAAAGTGCCCATACCTACCAAAATATGTATAGCAGCATTTTTTATAGTAGCAAAGAATTAGAAATAAAGTAGATGCTCATTGACTGGGGAATGGCTAGATGAATCGTGGTACAGGAATGTAATGCGATGTTATTGTGATATAAGACAAAATAAATATGAATACAGAAGCACGTGGAAAGACATGAATGCATGACAAATTATGTTAGCGTAATCAGGGTAACACAATGATTACAACAAAGTCACTGGACAGAACAAAACTGAAATGGAATCCAGTGCAGTTATAATGACCAAACTTGGCCCTAGAGCAGAGAAAATGCATCTCCTTCTCTTTAAAGAGATGGTAGAATATGAATATGGAATATAGATGTGTATGTGTGTATACATGTATTTATATGTACACATACACGCATATGCATATGCAGCTAGGTGGTACAGTGGATGGAGTGCCAGGCCTGGAGCCAAGAAGGCTCATCATCTGGCCTCAGGCATTTATTAGCTGTGTGACCCTGGGCAAGTCACTTAACCCTGTTTACCTCAGTTTCTTCATCTGCAAAATGAGCTGGAGAAAGAAATGGCAAACCTTTCCAGATCTCTGCCAAGAAAACCCCAAACAGGGTCATGGAGACTTGGACAAGACTGAAAAAGGACTGGACAACAACATACACACATAGGCTTGAACTAGGGTGGTGGCTGTGTGGGTGGAGAGAAAGGGACAGAAACAAGAGATTTTGTGAGGGTAGAAGAAAAATGACTGGACTAGGCGATTGATTAGACACATGGGGTCAGAGACAATGAGAAGTTAAAGACGGCTCTAAGAGATGCTTGCCATAGATACAAGGTGATCTGGGAGTCAGGACATGGTTTGGGGTATGTGTGTGTGTGTGTGTGTGTGTGTAATTTTCCCAAAGTCATCTGTACAGCTGCTGCTATGGGGGCTCAGTTAGTAAGTAGAGGGGCCCATGGGAGTTTCAGCAGAGGGAGGTGGTATCACTAATGGTAGGTCTGGTGGTGCTGGAATCAAGGCACCCTGAGGGAGAGCCTGGAGGCATTATGTGCCGGGCAGGTCAAGCCCCCACTGCCACTTTGACCGCCACCTCCCCTCAGACCCCGGTAATAGTCGTGTCCCCCAAGTCACCAGACTCGCTTCCAGGCCAGCCCCTGCAGTCATCACTGAAGAGAGAAACCATTGTGGAGGGGGGCACCATCAGCGACACCTGCTGACCCAAGGCCACCCACAGGCAGACGGGCATAAGAGCCCTGGGAGTGGCAGCACACCCCATACCCCAGACCACCCGTCCTGCTTCCGGTCCATCCTCTGGGGAATGGACGCCTGCAGAGATTCTTCTCTACCCACATCCTCACCAGCTACCAGCCAGCCGCCGCTCCCAGGGTCTGCAAGCCAGACTAGCTGAAGGAGCAGGCGCCACATTGGAGAGACAGTTGGGCAGACGTGCCAAACCGCCACCACCATCACCACCGCCGCCGCCTCGACCCTGCTGGAGACGGCCCTGGTCCCCGAACCCAGGAGCCCCCAGAACAGCAGCGTCCCCACCCAGCGTCCTCAGCGTCGTCCCGTGGAGATGCAGCCTGGGAACCGCTCCTGCCGGTGACACGGACACAGCTGCTGAAGACCCAGGAGAGCAAGTTCTCACCCCCACAGTCCTTGGCACTGTCAAACGGTTCAACGTCAGAAACGTGGGAATGACACTGAGGAAAAAGCATCTGCTTTGCTGCTGTTCCCCGAGGACCAGGAGACTTTTCCATCTGAACTGCAGCTGAAATCTCCCATATGCCTCGTCTCCTTCACGAGGATGTGAGTCCCAAGAGCGCAGACTGTCTTACCCTTCTGTATATATCCCCAGGACTTAGCAAAGTGGTTTGCACACGGTAAACACTTAATAAATGCTATTGTTCATTCATCAAGCCCTGTTAAGGGGCGGGTGGTTGCAACCCATCTTCCCATCCTCTGATAGGTTAGTCAATCCCCCCTTGGGATTAGGCCAAGGTCCCTCTTACAGGTCAAGCCATGGCTTCCCAGGAGGTCCTGATTCCCACCACTCTTGTAGAAGATGGCCCTGGGTGGGGAATAGGAAATTGGGAAATGTAAGTATGAAAAAATATATCAGCTTTTTAAGATTTTAAATGAAGTTGGGCTAGATAATTTCAAAGACTATTCCCTTCTGATATTCTCTTTTCTAAGGTTCCTCCCAGCTTTGACATTCTGTGTTTCAATTAGTCAATCAATCGATTCGTATTCTGGGGCCTCTTCTGGTTGTGAGATTCCAGGTTCCACTGACTGAAGAGAGCTCCTTAGGTCTACTGCCAGACAGGGGGCCTTTGCCAGGGACAGAAGGGTAAGGGGTAGGCTGAAGCCAGCCACCATCCGTCCAGCAGATGGCTAGACAGTCTTTTTCCAAATGCATCCACAATATATCACTCTTTTTAAGCAACAGCATCACATAGTGGAAAAAATATATAGGATTTGGGGTGAGAAGGCCTGAGTTTGGCAGCTTACTCCTATGTCCTTATGGAAGTCGCTTTACCTTACGGGACTTCCTGCAGCCTCATCTTATAAAATGACAGGGTTATAAAATGACAATCTCAATCAATCAATCCATTAACATTTATTGACCCTGAGCAAGTCATTTAACCCTGTTTGCCTCAGTTTCCTCACCTATAAAGTGAGCTGGGGAAGGAAATGGCAAACCACTCCAATATCTTTTCCAAGAAAACCCCAAAAGGAGTCACGAAGAGTCAGATATGACAAACTCCTACGCTGTGCCAAGCATGTGCTAAGTGCTGGGGATACAAAAAGAAGCAAAAGACGGTCTCTGCCCTCAAAGAGCTTACAGTCTAATAGAGGAGAAGGCATGCAAACAAATATGTACAGGATAAATAGGAAATGATTAAGAGAGGGCAGGCACTGGCATTAACAGGGGTTGAGGAAGGCTTCCAGTAAAAGATGGGATTTTCTTTTTTTTAATTTTCAGGCAATCGGGGTTAAGTAACTTGCCCAGGGTCACACAGCTAGTACGTGTCTAGTGTTTGGTCTGAGGCCGGATTTGAACTCAGGTCCTCCTGACTTCAAGGCCAGTGCTCTATCCACTGTACCACCTAGCTGCCCCTAAAAGATAGGATTTTCACATTGTTATGCTATATTTTCTGGTCCCTGCCAGCTCTGACATTGTTCTGAGGTTCTGAGGGTGCAGGCATCTGTGGGAATCACTGCTTGGCTCTTGGCTACCCATGAATGGATAAAGCCATAGATGAGCTATCAGATCTGCAGATAGCACAAAGTGGGAAAGATGCCTAACACGCTGGCTCTGATAGAGTCAAGATCCAAAAATCTGATGGGCTAGGCTGGGGAATGAGCTTAAATGCAAAGTTCTACACTTGGGTTTTAAAAATCAGCTTAATTATACTTCTGAAAGTATAGGCTGGGGAGGGCATCATTAGACCACTGACCTTCTGCAAAAAGATCTGAGGGTTTTAGTGAAGAGCGAGCTCAGCAACATGATACAGGAGCCAAAACATCGCATGTCACCTTAGGCTACGCTGAGATGCCCGCGTGTCCAGGAGTGGGCATGATGGTCTGACTGCTGTCCTTGGCCTTGGCCAGACCACACCTGGAAGACTGTGGTCAGTTCTAGAAGCCAACTTTTAACAATGCTGATAAGCTGGTGGGTGTCCTAGGAACATGTGGAACTCACACATGGGCGATTTAGGTTTGGACATAATGAAAACCTCCCCAACACCAGACCTGTCTCTGAGCTGCCTCAGGAAGTGTGGGATTTCCCCTCAATGGAGCCCTTCCAGCAAAGACCAGAGTGCCATCTGATGGGCTTGAGATAACTGGGGTTCTTGCTAAGGTGGGGGTTGAACTACCTGGTCTCTGAGGGCCTTCCAATTCAGAGATAATGGGATTCCAAATCTGAGGCTCCATGTTCCAGCTCTGACATTCCATGTTCTAAAGACTCTCCTTCTGGTTCTGATGTTCCATGTTCTAAGGCCCCTCCCAACATTGACATTCTGGGTTCTAAGATCCTACATTGTCTGACATTCAATGTTCTAAGGCTCCTCTTGGCTCTATCATTCTGTATTCTAAGTTCCCTCCCAGCTCAGACATTCAGTGTTCTAAGATCCTTCCCTAGTCTGACACGCTATGTCTTTAGGATCTCCCCAACCCTGCCATTCCTGGGTATGGCTGGCAACCCACTTCCCAGGGTACCTTTGCTCTCTTGATGCCCCTTTCCCTCTCTGCCTCCGCCAGGCCAATGAACCCACCCTCCTGGTTCCAGGAACAGCTCTGGTTTTTTGCGCTTCCCTCTGGCATGACAGGCCCTCAATGGGGCTGTCAGGGCCTCGGCAGCCAGAGACCCCCTTCACAATGAGCCTCTGTTTACATCAGAGGCACCGGGAGGAGGGCTGAGCAGCTGTGATTAAATAGAATCATTCCAGTGACAGGCCCATTGTGGGCCATGGGAGAACCTTTCAGGGCTGTCTCGGTGACAAAGAGGGGCAGGAGCAGCCGAACAAATCCCCAGGCAAGAGAAACGACATGGTGATCATTGGATTGGCGCTAACAACTCAGTCCCAGCTTCCCCCTGCCCAGGCTCTGAGGGCCGCTTCCCTCCCCATCCATCAATCACTCAACAATTCTGTGTAGCATGCCTGCCATGGGGCTGGGCAGACTGGGGGGAGGGAGCAGCCCTCCTGCATGATCTCGTCTTCTCCTGTCCCCAAGTCTGGTTGGGGAGACAGGAAAAGGGGCAAAAACAAGGACTTTGGAAAGGAGTGGGCTCCACATTCAGTGCTGTAGGAGATCAGGAGAGTGAGACCATCGTGAAAGGCTGGGGGTAGCCCAGGAGGCTTCCTGGAGGAGGTGAAGGAGGCTGAGACTTGGAGGGAGCCTCAGGGTTCATCAGGTCATCCAGTTACAATCCACTGCATGAACGGGGCCCATCTCCAGTCTTCCCAATCTTTATTTTGCCACTGGACCCAGATGACTCTAGAGGAGAAAGTGGGGCTGGTAACTTTGCACAGCCCTGCCTCACTTAAATCCAATTCACTTTCATGTTGTGGCATCACCTTCCTGATGCCATGGTCCTCTTCGAGAATGAAGGACAAACAATAAACAACTGTCTGACCAGGAGTCTTCTTTATAGCATGCTGGCCTAGGAGAGGACAGTACATCAAGGTATGAATCCCATTCCTGTTACAATATTCCCCAGTTAGTCCATGCTGGGTGACTGAGGGAAAGGCCCTTCCTCTCTCTGGCCCACTGTTCCTCGTCAGGGGAAAATGAAGAGATTCAACTAGACGATGTCTTGTTGACTCTAAAAGGCTGTGATTGTAAGGGAAAGAACAGTAAAATTTCACCCACCTTCCTGGTACTCCAGCCTCCCTGCCTGGAGGCAATTCCTAGCTTGGCAGTAAGTTGGTAGCCTGTATTTAAGGCATTACTGAGAGAAATAAAAAGCAATCTCTTCCACCAGGCTAACTCCCAAATATCTTTGTTTCCCGGCAGGGCTCTGGTGCGGGGGGGGGGGGGGGGGGGAATTGTGTTTCAGGGATGACTGGGGCCACCACTGTGATAGATTTTGCTGCCAGCCTAGAAGCCTTTGAAAGATGGGGCTGGCCCAGCAGGTGTGATTTAAGGGGAGCTGGGGAAGGGTTTTGGTCCCTAAAAATAAACCAGAAATAAAAACAAAAGTTTACAAAGCATTACTCTCCCTGCATCCTTGGGAGCAAGGCAGTGTGGGGATTGTCATTTCCATTTTGTAGATGAGGAAACAGAGGCACAGAGAAAGGGAGGTGACTGACTCAAGGTCATGTTTCCAATAGTGCTTTTAAGGTTGATCAGGTCTACATCCCGAGGCCTGAAATTCCACAGTTAGGGCTTCATTCCTTTGGCTTAAGACTCAGCTCCTCATAAAGGCAAGAACTCACTAGGGAAAGGTCCCTCCTTTAGCTATTCTCTGCCATTAGGGCCTTCCATCATTTATAAACAGAGAAGTTAAAGTACCTGTTCATGGAGAGCTTAGGTTAGGTGAGGTTATATGCTAGACTGGGAGTCCAGGTATGCTTGTCTCAGATGCCTCAGGCTTGGGATCTCAGAGCCAGGAGACAGAATGTCTTATTTGAGGGACAGCAAGGAAGCCAGTGTCACTGGGTAGAGGTGGGGCTATGGGGGTGCAAAGTATGAGAAGATTGGAAAGGTAGAGAAGAGCCAAGTTCTGAAGGACCTTGAACACCAAACAGGATTTCATGTTTGATCCTGGGGGCCATCCGGAGCCACTGGGAGTTTATTGAGTCGGGGGGTGGGGTGACATCGTCAGACCCGCGGTCCAGGACAATCACTTTGGTGAATTGAGAATGGGTTAGAGACGGGAAAGACTTAGCAGCAGGCTATCGCAATATTTGAGGAGGGAGATGCAGACCTGCCACAAGGTGGAGGCAGCATCAAAGGAGAGAAGGGCGTGTATTGCAAAGGTGAGATCGACAGGCCTTAGCAACACCCCGGGAAGATGTGAGGATGACCCCTAGATTGGTAGCCTGGGAGACTGGAAGGACGGTGGTGCCCTCAGCAGTCACAGGGAAGTTTGGAGGTGGGGAGATTTTAGGGGGAAAGATGATGAGTTCAGTTCTGGCCATGTCGAATTTAAGACGTCTATAAAATATCCAGTTAAAGTCTAATAAGCAGTTGGAGAGGTGAATCTGGAGGTCCACAGAGCAGTTAGGGCTAGATAAATAGCCCTATATAAGCCCTGGATGAATAGGTAGCTAGGTGGCTTAGTGGATCAAGCACTGGGCCTGGAGTTGAATCTAACCTCAGTCCTTTACGAGCTGTGTGATCCTGGGCAAGTCACTTAGCCTCTGTTGCCTCATTTTTCTCAACTGTAAAATAGGGATAATAGTAGTACCTACCTCTCAGGGTTATTATGAAGATCAAATGAGATACTGCTTGTAAAGAACTTAGCACAGTGCCTGGCTCATAGTAGGTGCTCAAGGAATACTTATTCCCTTCTCCTGCCTCTCTCTCCTTCCCATATGAGTACTTTTAGAGATAAGAATTGAGATTAAGGGAGCTGATGATATCGCCAAGTGAAGTAGTATAGAGGGAGAAGAGAAGAGGGCCCAGGACAGAGCCCTGAGGGCCACCTATGGTTAGAGGGTGTGATCTGGATGAAAATCCAGCAAAGGAGACTGAGAAGGAGCAGTCAGAGAGGTAGGAGAAGAACCGGGAAAGAGGGGAAGTGTCCTGAAAACTCAGAGAGAAGAGTGTCAAGGTGCTCAACGATGTCACAGGCTGCACAGAGGTCAGGAAGGATGAGGATGGAGAAAAGGCCGTTGGATTAGACTCTTTGGAGAGAGCCGTTCGGTTGAATGATGAGGTTGGAAGGTAGACCATAGACACAGTGGTGGGCGATGGCACGCTGTGCACTGGGAATGAGCATAGCTGGGACCTTTCAGTGTGGGAAAGCCAGGATTCAAACTCTGCTTTTCCCCACCCCAATTCCAGCCTTTTCCCCACTACAGAGTGCTGTGATGAAGGCCAAGCTGTCTCAATATGAAGGAACTGTATTGAGTCACCAAGTAGGGGTGGGGGGGACCGAGAGGGTGAGTGGTTGCCTGCTGGGGCCAGACCTGTTTTGCCCGGCAGAGTTGGAATGGAGGGAGTCCACCTCCCCTCCCCCTAAAACCACAGAGCAAATCAAGTTTCTGAATCCAACGAATATAGTATAAGCAATGTTCAGCCATAGCTGCCTCTTCTTGACCCCATTTGGAGTTTTCTTGGCAAAGATACTGGAGTGGTTTGCCACTTCCTTCTCCAGATCATTTTACAGATGAAGAAACTGAGGCAAACAGGGTTAAGTGATTTGCCCAGGCCCACAGCTAGTGAGTGAGTGTCTGGGGCCGGACTTAAAAGTCAGGGAGATGAGTTTTCCTGACTCCAGGCCCGGTGCTGTGTGCACTATGGCACCACCTAGCGACCAAGTATAGGCAATCCCTGCCTATCATTCCAAGATTATTCCACATAACTTCCCCCACTATACTGCTCCAGTTGCCAGTACACAACCCACCCTTTCCCGCCTTATGCGTGGAATCAGACCGCATCTGGGGGTCTCTAATCCATACAGAGCACCTTCCTCACCAGAGCCCTGTGAGGGAGATAGGATGCCAATTACCATCTTCTTTTTAAAGATGAGAAAACTCTGGCCCAAGATGGAAAGTGACTTGGTCAGGGTAACAGAGTGCAGAAGTCAGAATTCACACCCAGGCCTCGTGACTCCAAATTCAAGGATAGCTGAAGTCCAAAGCGAAATAAATAAATAAATGAAAATCTCTTCCCAGAATTGGTTTTTCTGGCTCTCTCCACAGGCAGCTGTTCCCGTCACTGTGCTGATTTCTCTAACAAATCTCATTTCCACCGAGTTGCCAGGCCTCCACTGTGAGAAGTTCATTCTTGTAACTGCTTTGTTTCTGGGTCAGACCACTTTGTTTCTGAGGACTTTGATGGGCTTCAGCTTGGAGGAGGAGAGGAGGCTGCTGGGAGCTGATTATCTCTCAGGGAGTCAGAGCATGAAATGGGGGGGGTGCTTCCCCCCTCAGCTGATAGTTCCCCCCCATCCCCTTCTTCCTGAGGGGTTGCTTTCAGAATGTGCTCAAGCTGCTGCTTACTGGAGAATGGAAGGCCACCAAGGAGGCCTCTCCGAAAGGTGTCAGCTGATTCCTTATTCCCGGAGGGAAAAGGACTTAACTCTGTTGCCATAGTTCTGATTAGTAATGATGTTGGAAAGGGCTTAGCCCAGCTGGCCAAGAAGAAAAAGAATGTCAGAGCTGTGGGAGACACAGTGCTAGAGTTGGAAGGGCCCTTAAAACGTGGAATGTCAGGGCTGGGAGGGACCTCAGAACATGGAATGTCAGAGGTGGGAGGGGCCCTAGAGCACACACTAGCAGAGCTGAGTGGGCCCTCAGGACACTGAACTTTAGAGCTGAGGGGACCCTTAGAACCCAGAATATCAGAAACGGGAGGGCCCTTAGAACAAAGGATGTCAGAGCTGGGAGGGGCCCTAGAACACAGAATATCAGAGCTAAGAGGGCCTTTAGGAGCCAGAGTGTTGGAGCTAGGAAGGCCCTTAGAACCCAGAATGTGAGAGCTGAGGGAACCCTTAGGACACAGAATGTCAGAGCTGAGAGGGCCTTTAGAACACAGACTATCAGAGCTGAGGGGGCCTTTAGAACCTAAAATGTCAGAGGTGAGAGGACCCTTAGAGCACAGAGTGTCAGATCTGGGAGGGGCATTGGGATACAGAATACAAGATCTAGAAGGACCTTATAACACAGAACATCAGATCTGGAAAGGACCTTAGAACATAGAACATTAGATCTGGAGCAGGGTAGAATCTTGGGACCTAGAATGATAGAACTAGGGGGGCCCTTAAAACAAAAAGCATATTTAGAGTTAACCTAAGAATATTCAGGCTGAGAATAAATGAATATTTAAAGCCTAGAATCCATCATGGCAGACAGATCTGGTAAAGGCCATCAACTGGAAGGGTCCTGTGCCCAGCAGCCATGTGTGTTTGTCGACCAATTGAATGGTTTCATGTTGGAGGCGACAAAGAATGTCCCTCTGATTCCAGGAGAGCAAATGACTAAGTGGAAAAGTCCACTGGGAGCAGAGCCCAGCAAGGTTGGCAATTAGAAAAGGGAAAACTTATTAGGAGAAATTGATTTTTAAATTAGTGGGTTTGCTGGATGTCTCGATTCTCCCCTCTGGTAATTGATGAGGGTGTGGGGAAAAAGCAAACCAACCACTCCCGCAGCTATGAGCCCAGGGTCCAGACCGACCTCCTCTGGGTCCTAGGACAGAAGGGGGCTGCAAGATCCTAGGGGCAGAAGCAGCTCAGAGCTCCCTGGGAGAGGAGTCCCATAGAGGGGCAGAAGAGAAAAAACCCTTTCTGCCTTGGGGAAGTGTAATCATTCAAAATGTTAGAGCTGGAAGCAAACTTAGGAATCCTGTCATCAGAGGAGGAAACTGAGATCTAGAAAGACCAGGCTCCTGGGACAGGATTGAAAGACAGAGCAAGCTATGGTGAAGACAGACTGTGACCACCTGAGAGCTCCAAACAGAACCCACAGTCAGAAACGTCCAACCCACTGCCCTCATCAGTGGAAATGCTGCATTGGTACTATTTCTCTCCCAGTCTGCCCAATACTGAGTTCCCATTGTCTAAGGATGAACCACTCCCATCTACCTCAACCCTAGACTCCACTGTCCCACCCCAGATTTGCCCACCCCTTCTACCATGCCCCCTTAAATTATGGAAACCCCATTCTGAAATTTTAAAGCTTCCTTTTAGGTTAGATTGCTTCCTCTCAGGTTCCACCTACCCTCTGGCACTCAATGGGACCTGGTTGTGCCTTTTCTCATAGCACCCCTCTCTCCCCACTTCAACTCCTGGTTCTGGGGTGGGGATGGGGGTGGTGTCAGAATTCTTGTTCCCCCCACACTCACTTCCAGACTTTCCTGCTCTTACCATCATTCAGCCAACTCTAACCAATCTTTCCCATCCTATCCACATTCTGGTGGTGAATCCTCAGGACATCCTCTCTTCATTCTCAGAATTGAGTGTATGGCTCACAGTCTTTTCCTCCATGCCAGCTCTTACCACACCAACCCACATGTTGGTATTCATGGAAATGCCTTAACCTTCAAATTATGCAATCTATTCAATTCCCATCACTCCACTCCATTTCAGCTACACACGGGGAAGGTCCCACCGTTAATTTTGCCACCACCCACAAGGGTTCCATTTTCTTGATTGAAAACTCTGAAGTTCCTTTATCTGATCATAACCTTTCCTCAGGCATTACTCCTTCCAAACCTACCTATTTGTCCTTGCTGTGACCACTAATCCCTTCACCCTCAGGACTTTCCTAGGCTGTGACCTTTTCTCTTTTCTTAATTTCAACCCCTTAATTAAACATTATCTTCTCCTCTGGAATCCCTGGTTTCCTTTTCCTATGGCCTCTTATGCCTTGCCAAAAGCTAGCCCTGGTCTACTCCCCCTATCTATTCCTGCTTACATGCTGCTGAGCAAAGCTAAAATAAGTCCTGCAACAGTGCTGACTGGGTCCACTTCAAATTTATGGTATCTAATCCCAACTGGGCCTCATTGAAGCAAAGCAATCCTTTTCCTTTTCCCTATTTGATTCTCCATCCCCCTCACTATGGCAGCTGTTCCAAGCCTCCTCATCTCTTCGAGTCTCCCCTGGCACCGCCTCCCCTCTCAGATGAGACCTCACTTCATGCTTTACAGAGAAGATCGAGGCTATTCACCACAAGCTCCCTCTTTTTTCCTTCTCCCAATCTCACAACCCCTTGACATCATCCCACACTATTTCTCTATTTACTTCAGTCTCTGAGGGAAAAGGGGACTTTCTTCTCACTCCTCTACTGATGCTCTTAACCCTATCCCCAACTGTTTTCTCCAACAAATTGCCCTTCAATTATCCCTTCTCCCACTCGAATCTTCACTCTTTCCCTATCTGCTGGCCCTTATCCTTTTTTTTTTTAAAGGCAATTGGGGTTAAGTGACTTGCTCAGGGTCACACAGCTAGTAAGTGTCAAGTGTCTGGTCTGAGGCTGGATTTGAACTCAGGTCCTCCTGACTTCAGGGTTGTTGCTTTATATACTGAGCCACCTAGCTGCCCCTGGTCCTTTTCCTACAGCCCCCAAACATACTCTAATCTCCCCTGCGCTGAATAAACCTTCACTGGAACATTGCCTACCCTACTGGCTATCATCTTACCTTTCTTATCCCCTTCCTAACCACATTCCCTGAAAAAACTCTCTAGCCAGGCATAGTGACACATACATGTAATCCTCAGTAGGGGTAGCTGAGGAAGGTGAAATGCTTGAATTCAGACATTCTGAACTGTAGTAGGGCTAAAGCTGATTAGACATCAGCATTAGGTGTGGTACAGATATGGTGAGCTCCCAGGAGTGGGGGGACTGCTAGGCTGCCTGAGCAGCAGGTAGAACAGGTGGAAATGGAGCAGGTTAAAACTTCCTTACTGATCAATACTAGGATTAGGCTTGCAGTTACAACCTAAGAGAGATAAGGACACCCAATCTCAAAAACAAAAACTCCAAACTCTAAACTGCCTGTATTTGGTGCCTCCCTTCACACTCCCTTCTAAACTTTCTGTAGTCTGGCTTCCAGATTAATCACTCAACTGAAATTACTCTCTCCCAAAGTTTCCAATGATCTCTCTCTCTCTCTCTCTCTCTCTCTCTCTCTCTCTCTCTCTCTCTCTCTCTCTCTCTCTCTCTCTCTCTCATATTAGATTTATCTAATCTGAGAAGGGCAAATTGAGGTCCTTCATTATTACTTGTCCATTTCTCCTTGTAGTTCATTTTTCCTTTAAGGATTTAGATGCTTTACCATTGATGCATATGTATATATTTAGTATTGATATTAATTTACTGTCTATTGTGCCTTTCTGCACAATATAGTTTCCCTGCATTTCTTTCTTAATTAAATCTATTTTTGTTATTATTTTGAGATCATAATTGCTACTCCCACCTTTTCTACTTTAAGTGAAGCATAGTAGATTCTGCTCCATCGTCTGATTTTAACTACATGTATCTTTTTTGTTTTAAGTGAGTTTCTTGTGAACAACATATTGTTGGATTCTGCTTTCTAATCCATTCTTCTATCCTCTTCCATTTTACAATGAGTTCAATCCATTCACATTAATAGTCATGACTGTTCATTGTTAGTGTATTTCCCTCCATCTTACTCTCTTATACTTTTCCTTCTCTTTGTTTCCTGCCCCTTCTTTATAAAGAAGACGGTGGCGAAAAAGAAGGAAAGACTGGCACTTATGCTTTCAGTTTGGTGTACTCTTTTTCTGTTCTCTTGTCTCACTTCTCTTTCCTTTACCCAGAGCCCAATAACAGGGTCTTGTCTTTTCTTTAGAGTGTAGATAATTTCTAAGGTCCACTCCAGCTCTAGAGCTATGATTCCATGACAGTATAGAAGAATAAAGAAGTAGAGAAAGAGGAGGAGGAGGAGGAAATACATTTCTCCCTCAGCCCCCCAGCCCAATCCCCTCATCCTGCAAGATCACGTGGGCTTTGGTGCTCACATGTCATCAGGACCTTCTGCCTTCTCTTCATTTCCCACCCGACTGCTCTCCTTTGATATCTTACTCATGCCTCTTTGGGGGGGGTACATTCCCTCCCTTCTTCCCACCCCACCCCCATTTTCAGTTTCCCCCATTAGATTGTAAGCTCCTTGAGGGCAGCCACTTTCTTTTTTTTTTTTTGGTATTTGTATCCTGAATGCTTGGCACTGTGCTTAGGACATTTTGTTTTTCAGTTGTGTCTGAGTCTATGACCCCATTTGGGATTTTCTTGGCAGAGATACTGGAGTGGTTTGCCATGTCCTTCTCCAGCTCATTTTATAGATGAGGAAACTGAGGCAAACAGGGTGAAGTGACTTGCCCAGGGTCACCCAGCTAGTAAGTGTCTGAGGCTGGATTTGAACTCAGGAAGAGGAGTCTTCCTGACTCTAGGCCCAGTTCTCTAGCCACTGTACCACCTAGCTGTCCTTAGCACGTAGTAGGTATTTAATCAATGTTTATCGATTATGAGGATGAAGAGGCCCCAGGATTTATATGCCAAACTTGAGTTTGAATCCTGGCTCTGTCATTTACTAGCTCCGTGACCTTTAAAAGGTCATACCCCTTTTGAGCCTCAGTTTCCTAATCTTTAAAATGGGGATAATAATCCCTAGACTACTTATCTCCTAGAGCTATTAAGTGGCTCCGGTATGTGTAAAGAGCTTGGAAAAACTGTTTTCCAAGTTGAGCTGTATCTTTAAAAGTGAACTATAAGGGACAGTGCAGCTAGGGGGAGCAGTGGATGGAGCCTTGGGCTTGGAATCAGGAAGACCTGAGTTCAAATCCAACCTCATACATTTACTAGCTGTGTGACCCTGGGCAAGTCACTTAACCCTGTTGGTCTCAGCTTCCTCCTCTGTAAAATGAGCTGGAGAAGAAAATGGCAAAACCACTCTAGTATCTTTGCCAAGAAAACCCCAAAGGGGTCAGGGAGAGTCAGACAAGACTGGCCAATAACAACATTAGGACAGAAAGTCTATCCGGTTCTTGGTTCCTTTTCTCGTTGCCTGGAAAGATGAAACATCTGGAAGCCTTCCTGTTTGCAGCTTTCCCTGCTGTGCCTGTGCCGGTGGGCTCTCCTTGGATGCCTCGCGTCTCAGCAGTCCCTGGGGAGGGTGAACTACTCCGCATCTTCCCCCCAGCCCAAGTCAGTAAAGACGTCGATTCTAGGATTTAGAGCCTTGCAGACCATCTAGTTAAATGCCTTTATTTGACAGGTTTTCCCACTCTTTCCAGTGCCCCGACTCTGCCAGGAGCCCGATCTCAGAGCCCTGGGGGATGGGAGTGGGAGGGGTGGAGGGGCCCCGGCTCGCGCCGGGAGCTGAGCTGAGCGGATGGATGAGGCAGCAGCCTTCCTTCTGCGAGCTGGAGGTCCTGAGGAACTCACTCGGGCACAAGCCTAAGTTTAAGGGAGCACCGCAGACAAAGAGCCGCCAAGATCTGATAATAAAATCTGTTTGGAACAGCTGTCTGGTGACAAGTATAATACAGTGTATTAATGGGGCCATTATTATTCCCTAATTAAAAGCTAATAACGAAGAGTTAATTGCCTTTAAAAGATGAAGCACAGCAATGGAAAGGATTTATCTCTGTTTTTCTTTGCTTCCCTGGCTGGGCTGATATTTCCAAACTAATTAATTGAATCAAATCTTACAGAAAACGAGTAATCTCCCTGGACCAGTCCAAGCAATTGAGTTAAGAAGTGTTCATTGAGTTGGAGGCGTTTTGGAGAATCTCTCCAGTGCTACCCACTGTCATCATCACCAGCCAGCAGGTAAGTCCTCTGTGCCTGGGTGGCACTGTTGTGAGCAAATCTGTGAAACGGAGATTAGGTTCAGATAATAAGAGCTAACTTTAAGGTTTGCAAAAGCACGCTTTATATACTCTTAGCTCATTTGAATCTCATGACAGTCCTGTGGGGGGAGGTGCTGTCATCATCCCCATTTTAAAGGTAGGGAAACTGAGGCTGGGGAGAAGCTTACATGAACGTTGCTCGGGGTCGTGTAGCTTGGATATTTCTGAAGCAGGATCTGAGTTCATATTTTCCTGACTCCAGGTTCAACATTCTACCCATTGTGCCATAGAAACTGGTGGACCATGAAGTGTAGGGCTCAGGGTCTTGGGTTAGGGAGATCTGACCTGGTAGCCCCTTGCCAATATAGATGATCTTTGGGTGGCTCTCCCACCTAGGAGTGGTTCTTGATGCCAGCCACCCAACCAGTACAAGGTATGCCTGTAGACATTCTTCTACCCCTCTGGGTATTCTTGATGCCAGCCACCCAACCAGTACAAGGTATGCCTGTAGACATTCTTCTACCCCTCTGGGTATTCTTGATGCCAGCCACCCAACCAGTACAAGGTATGCCTGTAGACATTCTTCTACCCATCTGGGTATTCTTGATGCCAGCCACCCAACCAGTACAAGGTATGCCTGTACACATTCTTCTACCCTTCTGGGTATTCTTGATGCTGATCATTCAGATGCCAAGCGCCCACAGAAGTTTCCTTTTTGGTGTCAAACATCCATCCTGATGTTCTTGACACTAGCTGCACATACTTCTTGATATTCTTCTTGGTGCCAACCAGCCATCCAGGTATTCTTGGTGCCAAATGTCTATCTGGTTACTAATCCTGATCTTCCATCCACCTGCTCTTGGCTTTTGTCGCCATATTCCGGTAGACTCACTTTTAGCTATTGTTGGGACTTTCTGGGCCAGGATGAAGTAGGCCGATGGCACCTTTTTCCTATAGCCTGGAGATGTGGACCAGACTTCCCTGTGGTTGGTGGGGAGATGGACAGATAGTAAGGTGCTTTATAGGTCTAAGGGGAAGCAGTGATGAGTCTTCTCTTCATTATTCATGGAGGAATGCGTCCCTATCCAATCAGTTATTTAATTGGTCTTCCCCTGACCTCCCCTGTGTGCCCAGGCCTCGGCTATGTTCTATCATCATAGGATGTAGAGTTCATCTAGGTAATTCCCTCATTTTTCAGGTAGGGAAACATGCCCAGAAAAGGGAAGGGAACTTGTCTAGTGTTACAGATATTTGGACTGTAAACCAAGTGCTTTTGCCAGCATATGGTGCTGCCCTGAAGTGCTGTGGGACAGACCTGGGCTCCTCTCTGCCTTCAGGCCATTCCTGGACTCACATATAGAACCAGCCAATACCCAGTCATGTGTGGAGGGAGCTAGGAGCTGGGCTGGTCCATCCTGCAGGAGATTGAGTACGAAGATCTTTCCCTTCTCTGATGGCAGGGCCAAGAGGTTCAGAAATGAGCTTGGCTCCTGCCTGGATGCTGGTAGCAGCAGAGTGCATGTAGGGGAAAATGAGGCTGAAGAGGCAGAGCAGACAGGGCAGAGCATGGAGACTTCAAACACCTGCCTGCAGAGTTTGGCCTCTAGGCTTGAGAATGCGTAAGGCAGTCAGTCAAAGGGAGGGGTCAACTAGGGTATCCATGAGGGTTGAGGTTATGACTGAGTTCCATGCTGTATAGTTTCTACTATACAGTGGTCTTTCTAGTGTCTTTCTAGATCACTAGATCTGATGCCAGAGGCTAACACCTGCTACTTGTTTCCTGAGTGACCTGAGGCCAATCATTCCTTTCTCTAGCACTTGGTTTTTTCATCTGTAAAATGGGAAGGGTTATCTCTAAGACTCCTTCCAGCTCTAAATCCTGTGATCATGTAGATTCTTGGCAATTAGGTGGCTCAGTAGATAGAGTGTTGGGCCTAGAGTCAGGAAGACCTAAGTTCAAATCTGGCCTCTGACACTTATTAGCTGTGTGACCCTGGGCAAGTCACTTAACTTCTGTCTGCCTCAGTGTCTTAAACTGTAAAATGGGGATAATAATAGCGCCTACCTCCCAGGGTTGTTGTAAGGATCAAATATGATAATTGTACTAAGTGTCTGGCACATAGAAGGTGTTTAGTAAATATTTATTTTCTTACTTGATTCTGGCATCTGATACTTTAGGTCCATCCATGGAAACTCAACCATGGGGGATGGTGGGTGAAAGGATGGGAAGGAGGAGATGGAGTAGAATTAAGCCCTCATTGCCTCCTAGGGGAAGGGGTCTAGGAGGAGGGGGGGGTGTAAGGGCTCAGCTGAGTGCCTTGGATTGTCTCAGGATGTCATGCCAACTCCTGATGCCAGCTGCCACAGGACTCTGGGCACATCTCACCCTCTCTCCTCTGCCTCAGTGTCTCCATCTACAAAACGAGGGCGCCTGGGCTCTGCATCAACTTGGGCAGGTCCCTTCCCCTCTTGGCATTTCAACTTCCCATCTCTAAGATTCCTTTACAGCTATGATGTTCTATTTTATATATCCTAAGGGCCCTCCCAGCCCTGACATCCTGTGTTCTAGGAGCCCTCCCAGCTCTGACATCCTAGGTTCTAAGGGCCTTCTCAGCTCTGACATCCTAGGTTCTAAGGGCCTTCTCAGCTCTGACATTCTCTGTTCGAAGGGCCCTCCCAGCTCTGACATCCTAGGTTCTAAGGGCCTTCTCAGCTCTGACATTCTCTGTTCCAAGGGCTCTCCCATCCCTTATATTCTTTGTTCTAATCCAGCTCTACCATCCTGTGTTCTAATTCAAAGTTGTCAAACACTCATCCCACAGGCAGCAACACTCTCCAGTGCAGCCTGAACTAGATTAAAATGTAACTGGGAAAGAGTTAACAAAATAAATAGAAATACAACAAAGCATTGATAATGTTAAGATGTGGTTTTCTAAGTCACTTTGTGCCCCACAGGGCTCCTGCTGTATGGTTAATGGTCCCCATTCCTATGTGATTTTGACCAGGCTGCAGGAACTGTCCAGCTTCAACATTTTATCACTATTACTCTCATTTCTGACACTGGATGTTCTAAGGGCCTTTCCAGCTAGGACAGTCTATGTTCCAAGAGCACCTCTTGTGTTCTGGATTGCAAAAGTAGGTTGGATGGTAACTGGGTAGAGGTGAGGCCTTTGAGGTGGGTGTGGGGTGGAATTTCTCCCTCAGTTTCAGGAATAGAGTGGGTGGAGAAGGGGGTTCTAGATAAGAGGGTAGCACCGGAATGACCAGGAACCTGGCACCCTCAATTCTATTTCCATCCTATCCTTTTCCTGCTTTCCCTCCCCACTGTCTAGAGGCATTGTCCTCAGCCTGGCATTCAAGGCCCTTCACATCTTGGCTATGCCCTTCCTCTTTCTAGCTTATTGCCCCCTGTGAGCCACCTCCTGGGCTTCAGACAAGTTAAGTTCCCAGATCCAGGTACCTGGGACCCAGGGAGATCTATTTCCCCCACAACATTCCCAGACTCCATTCTATCCCTCGTGCCTCCTCATCCCCACCAGCCACCCTGAGCTCTGGGTTTTGTGTCCCTTCCTGCTGCTTTCCTGTAGGGTTCTCCAATGAACTGAGACCTTTCTCTGGCCTCCTCCCCCTGTGCCCAGCAGCTCCACTTGAAAAATAACACACACTCTCTGAGCATTCTTCACGGGGAGAAGATGAAGCTAGCTGCCTGAAGACATTCCCCTTCAGATTTTGACTTAAATCAAAAACTTTGGTGGGTAATGAGGCATGAAACGTATTGTCAAGAACTCACTCAGTTGGGATACTTCATCTAGTTGCCAAACGCTGCTTGAAGGCTTGAGACTGCTTTGAATGTCTTCTTCCTGGCTCCTTTGCTCCATGGACCCCCACTGTCCCTTGAGCCCCACCTCCTCTAGGAAGGCCTCCCTGACTACTCCACTAGTCCATAGGTACTCCTTCCAAGACAGAAGGAAATTATTATAATTATATATATTATAAGAACATCTATAAATTATTAGAATTAGAATTATTAGAATAGCTAACATTTATAGGGCAGTTACTATATGCCAGGCACTGTGCTAAACCCTTCACAATTATCTCCTTTGAGCCTCACAACAACCCTGGGAGGTGAGTGCTATTATTACCCCCATTTTATAGATAAGGAAACTGAGGCAAACAGAGGTTAAATGACTTGCCCAGGGTCACAGTAAGTGTCGGAGGCTGTATTTGAACTTAGGTCTTCCTGACTCCAGGCCCAGTGCTCGAGCCATTTCACCACCTCGCCGGCAAAGCTATATAAGGATGGAAAAGTAACCTGGTGCTAACTTGACAAGGGCTTTGAATGCCCAGTAAAGATGTCTGAACTTTATCTGGGAGGGCACTGAAGATTTTTGAGTAGAAGAAAGATAGAATGAGGTCTATGAGTAAGGAGTGGGGAAAGAATGAATGCGGGGGCATAAGGAAGCTATTGCAATGGTCTTGGGGGTAACTCCCTTCAGGGGGACAGGAGAGCTATCCCAGACAATGACTTGGAAGGCTGCTTAGATTAATTCTACTTCGCCCCAGACAGCAGAACTTGGAACGGTAGGTGGAGATTGCATACAGGCACATTTTGGATTGATTTGGGTTTCTTAACTGCAAAAGTCAATGGAATTTTCTGTTTTCGTGCTCCTTGGCCTCTGTGCTGGGGTTTGGCGCTCTCTTCTGCTGGCTCACTCCTAGTTCTCCTCCTCCCTACTCTGTCCCCTTTGCCAGATCACCCCCCATCTCCAGACCCCGTAAGCATGGGTGATCTTCAGTGCTCTGTCCTGGGCTCTCTCCTCTCCTTTTCCTGTGCTTTCTTGGTGATTGCATCACCTCCCAAGGGGTCAGTTGGCATTTGAACTCAGCTGCCTGACAAATCTATAGATCCAGCCTTGATTTCTTTCCTGAGCTCCGGGCCTGTTTTGCTCACTGCCTGGACATCCACCAGGATATCCTGTCAACGTCTCAAGCTCATCATATTCAAGTGGACGGGACTCGTTATTTTCTCGGCTAAATCTGCCTTCCTTTCCAGACGTCCCTACCTCTGTTGAGAGTAACTCAGGTTCATCAATTCAGACGCTTCCCTTGCCTTCGCCCCCAACACCCAGTCAGTTGCCAAGTTCTATCAACTCTTCCTCTTGTATCCGTGGCCTTTCTTCCACTAACTGTCACAGCTATCACTCAGGCCCTGGTCACCTTTAAACTGGAATATTATAACAGCATTCAAATTGGCCTCCTGTCTCCAATCTACTCAGTTGCCAAAATAATTTACTTAAGGCTGATCATGCCATTCGCCTGCTCAAAAACCGCCAATGGCTCCCTATTGCCTGTAGGATAAATTGCAGAGCCCTCAGCTTAAGCATTTAAAGCCCTCTACATCTGACTTTCCCTTACCTTTCCAGGCTTTTCTCATGTTATTCCCTTTAACCATTCCTTGCTCCAGATAAACTGAACTTTAAAAAAAATTAACCAAGATTGTATTGTTTCTTGTTTGGTGGTTAGTACCCAAGTAGGGGAGGAGAAGGAAAGAAGCATTTGATAAGTGCCTACTATGTGCCAAGGGCTTTACAGATATTAACTCACTTGATCCTCACAACAATCCTGGGAGGTGGGTGCTATTATTATCCCCATTTTACATGTGAGGAAACTGAGGCAAATAGAGGCTAAATGACTTGCCCAGAGTCATATAGCTAGTGAGTGTCTGAGGCCGGATTTGTACTCAGGTCTTCCTGACTCCAGGCCCAGTGCCCCATCCACTGTGCCACCAGCTGCCTCATACTATAAACGAGTGGTACATTTTTGAAATGTAAGTATTAAAAAGAGAGCCAACATCTTGAATATGGGCAAGCTGTTTGGCTTCCTACAAAGTCCCACTAATTCTCTGTTTAATGAAATCACGCTCACTTCACATCTGATAGATAATATTTTCCAAGATGTTCACATCACATTAACAAAGTTATGCCTGTGAAGGGAGTTCCCTGATCACTTTTGACTCTCGTATTTTTCTCTCCATAGAGGAGGCCTATTCGCTCCTTGTTGCATACAAAAGACAACTTCTGAATAAGTCTCAGTGACTGGAGCTGCCTAAGATTATTTGATTGGCTGGGACTCTTGGGACAAATGCATTCTGAGGGGAGCAGTCACCCTCGGGCTAGCCTAGAAGCTGACCAAGAGCAGGCTATCTTTATATTACCTCACTTTTTTTTTCCCTTTCGGGAGAATGGGCCAGAGCAGCACAGCACGGGACAGAACAAAGTGGGGCTAAGCTCTTGGCAGAAATGCAATAAAAAGCTGGAAGCAAGATGGTGGCCCCCCATCACCTACCTAGAAACCTGTAGGGGCTGCCTTGAGACAGAAGCTCCTGGCAGCTGTGTGTGCTGACTCATGACAGGCTGAGAGAACAGTTCTGGAGAGGGGGCTTTCTTGGCCCAAGGGAGGGCAGCATTTGAGGGTAACAAGAGTCCTTGCAGAAACACACACTTATTCATATGGCCCAAGAAGCTAGTCCCTGGGTAACGTCATTCCTGAGCCCCTGCCTCCTCATTAGAGGATGGGGAGATCCTCCAGGCAGTGTGAGGCCAAAATCTAGCTTCCTAACCAGAGAAGAGAAATTTCTTGGGCAGCTCTAGCCTTGGGAGTTACCCCAAGTTTAAGAGTTCAGGGACCTGTCCTTCTGGAGAGAGAAAGGGTAGAGACAAGGGGATACAAGGGGTCTGACTCTTGCTACCACACCCTCCACTATTACTGAGAGCTATTCAGACAGTGCAGCTATGATAGGAAGGGGTGGGGAGTCGGGAGAGAGGATAGCCTTTCCAGCAGCTCCAAAGTGTATTTATCTTCTAGTGACACTAGGTGTCACTATTAGTCTTGGAAGATCTGTGTAGGATCCTGTCAGAGATGGATTTCATCAGAATGTTAGAATTTGGCCTTGCCAGGCAACTCTGGGTTCAATTCCTTCCCAAGAAGAGTCCAAACCAGGGATGTGCTGGTAAATATTTAACAATCAGCTGGGGTGGGGGACAATGTATGCATGACACAGTTTTAAGCTTAATATGCACCATTAACATTTTCTCTATCGTTTTCTTAAGTCCAGACAATCAACAAAACAATAAGGTCCTAATTTATAGTGTTTGTCTATTTCCAAGGAGTGTTAATGCTGAAAATTTAATAATCAGCTCTGTTGAGTTGGTACAATTTGACTCCAGTACGTCCAAGACCTGAGAACCCTACAACTTCAACGGAAAAGGTAGTGTCCACCAGGGAGGGAAGAGAATTGTGCTAAATGCTTTATATATTTTCTATAACTGTTTATGGGCTTGAGCCCATAAATAGCTCTGCATCTTTTGTAGAATGAAATACAAGCTATTCTCTACGCAATATGCATTTGTTAACCTGCATGCTTGTATAGGAACTGAGTACCCTATTATTCACATTTATAGAAATTCAGGCACATGCTCTGTACATGAGCTATATTTAAAGATTTTCCAGAGTAGACTTTGAATAGGGGCACTAAAGAGTTAAAAGGGAGATACCCATCTCTCCCAAGATCAGAGTTGGTCCAAGTGAGCTTGGTGGGAGAGGGGGGAGGGAGTATCGTAAACCATGAGTTATGGTGGAAAAAACCAAAAACTTTACTCCTGCCATCAAATAATGACAATGCAATTCAGAAAGGGAGTTCCACCATGGGGGCATGGTTTGATTTAGGAAATAATTATCCTGAAAGATAAAATGGATACAGAAGATAGGTAATTAAAGCGTTAAGACATTAAAATGCATGGTTGTGACTCCAAATTGTGAACCGTGTTATGCTTCATTTAGTATAATATAAAAACTGCCCGGGGAACGTTACATCTGCTCCGTACTACAAGGCTGGTGACTCCTTTAGTCAACATGTCATTAATTTCAGCTGATTTCACCTCTAAAAAATGCTCTAATGCTGAAATAAACAAGCTTTTTAAAGTGGAGTGAGGTGAGATCCCCTGCTTTTTCCAAGGTATGTTTCTAGAGCTACTACAAATTTTACATTTACAAGAGTTGATAAAGCTATTCCTCTTGGGGCAGCTAGGTGGCGCAGTGGATAGAGCTCTGGCGTTGGAGTCAGGAGGACCTGAATTCAAATGCGACCTCAGATGCATAACACTTACTAGCTGTGTGACCCTGGGCAAGTCACTTAACCCCATTGCCTCATCAAAAAAGGTTTTTTTTAAAATTAAAGATATTCCTCCTGAAGGTACAAGAAGGGAGGTAAAGGAAATTGGTGGAAGGCATTTTTCTTTCTCTGCTCCTGAAGCACGGCCTTGGTTTTTCTCATTGTTTCATTTCTCCATTTTCTTCAGTCACATTGCCTTTGTTCTCCACTTGGTCACTTTTCTTTCTTTCTTTCTTTCCTTCTTTCTTTCTTTCTTTCTTTCTTTCTTTCTTCTTCTTTCTTTCTTTCTTTTCTTTCTTTCTTTCTTTCTTTCTTTCTTTCTTTCTTTCTTTCTTTCTTTCTTTCTTCCTTTCCTTTTGCTGGGCCCATAGTTTTCTCCCTAACTGCTGCCTTTCTTTGGTTTAGGGTCACTTTTTCTTTTTTTTTTTTTTGTGAAGCAATCAGGGTTAAGTGACTTGTCCAGGGTCACACAGCTAGTAAGTGTCAAGTGTCTGAAGCTGGATTTGAACTCAGATCCTCCTGACTCCAAGGCCAGAGCTCTATCTATTGTGCCACCTAGCTGCCCCTTAGGGTCAGCTTTTGCAGAGGCTCAGACCGCCCTTCCATTTGGTTCTTCCCTTATTTCCTCTTGGGTAGAATGGACCTAGGGGGCAGCTGGGTGGCACAGTGGATAGAGTGCCAGGCTTAGGGTCAGAAAGACTCGTCTTCCTGAGTTCAGATCTGGCCTCAGACACTCACTAGCTGTGTGGCCCTGGGCAAGCCACTTAACCCTGTTGGCTTCCATTTCCTCATCTGTCAAATGAGTTAGAGAAGGAAATGGCAAACCACTCCAGTATCTTTACCAAGAGAACCCCAAATGGGATCACAAAGAACTGACTTTACTTTTTTGAACTGAGCTGAGAGTTCGGGTTAACTTCCACCTGAGGGGCCTTTGAGGTTTGGGGTGGAGGACTACAGGAACAGAGTAGGAGAAACAGTACCTATTGGAGGCTGTGGCAAACTCCTTTTCTGAAGTCCTGCCTGTTCCTCCCTTCTCCTCCTTCCCACTGTCTGTGCTTTTGGTCTCTTGAGGGGTAGGGAGTGGGGGAGGAGGGGCAGAAGAATTTGAACAAATAACTTCCATCTCTACCTCCAGGCATTTGCACAAGCACCTCCCACACCTGCCAGGAATGAAGGTCTTGTCTCTCCTCTCAGAATCTGTATCTTTTTTCAAAGCTCAGCTCAGCTGTCACCTCCTCTGTTTTACAGTTATTAGTGTTTTCTGCATCCTCAAATAATTTTAATGTATTTATTGTATATTATTTATTAATCCATATTTATGTATTACATAATTTTAATTTAATTTTATTTATCATGTAATTTTTTGGTAATTCTGCAGCACTTTGCCGCTTGGCAATACAACATATGCCTGAATTTCTATGAATGTGGATGATGGGGTACTCAGTTCCTATACAAGCACACAAGGTAACAAATGCATAATCACGTATTTATTAATCTGAGGGCTGCATGTCTCTTCCTCTTCTCTGCCAGCAAGATGTAAGATCCTTGAGAGCAGGGATTGCTTTATTTTTTAGTAATTCTGCAGCAGTTTGCGCCTTGGACTTGGAGTCAGGAAGACCTAGAATTGAATCATTATCCTGCTATTATTCTTTTATAATTAGTGCTCCTTAAACTATTTCATAGGTAGAAAAAAATGACTGCTTTTAAAAATTGAATCAAAGTACTGGGATGTAGGCTGGTCTGAACACACCCTCAGAAAACCTCCAGTGGCAGACAAGGTGAACCTCATCCCATTTCCATCTGTTACTGATTTCCTCCGTCAGTGATGATAGCACATACCTCACAGGGTTGTTGCAGGATGAAATGAGGAAATATATGTAAAGTGTTTCATAGTAGCTATTGAGTTGCTTTTCAGTCATGTCTGACTCTTTGTGACCCCATTTAGGGTTTTCTTGGCAAAGATACTGGAGTGGTTTGCCATTTCCTTCTCTAGCTCATTTTACAGATGAGGAGACTGAGGCAGACAAAGTTAAGTGATTTGCCCAGGGTCACAATGTTAGTGTCTGAGGCCAGATTTGAACTCAGGAAGATGAGTCTTTCCTACCCCAGGCCTGGAGCTCTATCCACTGCACCCCCTGACCCCAGCTGCCCTGAAATGCTTTACAAACCTAACATGCTATGAAATGGTGAACTATTATTTTTAGAATTACTATCTCATTCTCTACTTTTTAAAAAATGGAATTCAGATAGAAATAATTCTGGGACAAGTCATTATCCTGCTATTATTCTTTTATAATTAGTGTTCTTTAAACTATTTCATAGGTAGAAAAAATGACTGCTTTTAAAAATTGAATCAAAGTATTGGGATGTAGGCTGGTCTGAGAACACCCTCAGAAAACCTCCAGTGGCAGACAAGGTGAATGAACTTCATCCCATTTCCGTCTGTTACTGATTTCTTCCGTCAGTTCTCTATATTTTGAAAGCTTTTCATTCAGTGTAGCTTGGAAATTCTGAGTATATAGATGCACTTATTGAAAGCTCTGTTTTCATTCTTCTGTGGAACAATGTTATACCCAAGAGATTATGGGCAACAGCGTAGTTCGTGATGATGCTCCAGTTCCAGTAGAGTCTATTGGTTGGATTCTCAGGAAAGTTTTGAAGTCTGTGTGTATCCCTGTATAAGTACAGGGATTTCTCATTTGTCAATCCATGAAAGACAGTGAGTTCCTGACTGAGCTCCCTCCTGTCCTTCCTGTCTTCTCATGCCTTACTCCCTCACATATACTCTGATCCAGCAACACTGGATTCCCAGCTGTTGCATGAACGAGACACTCCGTCTCTTGGCTCTGGGCATTTTCTCTGGCTGTCCCCCATGCCTGGAAGGCTCTCCCTCCTCGACTCCCACTACTGACCTCCCTGGCTTCCTTCAAGCCCCAACCAAAATCCCACCTTCTACAGGAAGGCTTTCATTCTAGTGCCTTCTCTTTGTTAATTATTTCCTATTTATCCTGTGTAAAGCTTGCTTTATATATATATATATATATATTTGTTTGCATGCTGTCTCCTCCATTAGAGTGTAAGCTCCTTGAGGGCAAGGGACCATCTTTTGCCTCTTTTTGTAACCTCAGCACTTAGCACACTGCCTGGCACATAGTAGGTGCTTAATAAATGTTGATTGATTGATAGATAGATAAAAATTTAGCCACCAGCTCATGTCTTGCCAGGCATTTGACAGATGCTGAAATTTTGTTGTCCCGCCATTTTCTTGCATCATTTACATTGATCAATAAATCTGGGCTCCTTAAGTAGAATCTCTAATTTCTGGTGGTGATACTTCATCCTGAATTGCCTTCACAAACTCCTCTGTTTTTTATAAACCAGTCCCCCATGACTCAGCCCTTTATTTGATGCTTTGGGGCCGTGCAGATGGACGTCACCTGTGGAGGGCATTTGGAGTCCAGTCTTTTGCCTCAGTCACTTCACAGGCTCTACCCACTCCCATTCAACAAATCCAGTGGCACGTATACTCCTCTTGTCAGATTTTACCGTTGCTGGTGAAGTGATGGCAGCTTGTTCCAAAAGGCATTTCTGTAAGTTTTAACCCGTTTATTAAGCACTCTGAGTAAACCCATCAATACTCTTCTTCCTTGCACATGAGGAAGTGTTAGTGTTATTGCTGTTCATTTCTTTGCATTCCTAGCCCCTATGCACTCTCTAAATGCTTGTGATACTGAATCCAATTAGAGCTATCCCAGAGAAAATGGAGGCAGCTAGGTGGCACAGTGGATAGAGTACAGGAACTGGAGTTAGAAAGACCTGACTTCAAATGTGACCTCAGATATTTACTAATTGTGTGACCCTGGGAAAGGCACTTAGCCCTGTTTGCCTCAGTTTCCTCATCTGTAAAATAAGCTGGAGAAGGAAATGCAAACCACTCCAGTATCTTTGCCAAGAAATCCCCAGATGGAGTTACAAAGAGTTGGACGCGGCTGAAAAACAACAACAGAGAGAATGGGCTAGAGGTGATGGATTTCCCTTCACTGGTGGTGATTGAGCAAAGGTCAGATGATTGCTTACCAAGCCCTAGGATTCTCATTCAGGTATAGGTTGGAGCAGATGCCTGCAATTTCCCTTCCAGTGCTGAGATTCTGTGATTCTGACAACGAGGCCTGTACTTGGCCGGTGGCAGTGGGAATGATGGATGAGAGGGATCATGGGATTTAGAGAAGGAAAGGACCTTAGAGGCTACTGAATGTAACCTCTCCACTATATAGATGAGAAAACAAGTTTGAGAGAGGCTAAGGAACCTGCCTGGGGTCACTCAGCTAGGAAGCATCCAAGACCGGGCTGAAACTCAGGTCTTCCTAACTCCAGAGCCAGGGTCTTACAGTTGTGCCATGGATGTGGACGGGCCTTGGTGAGGGATCGTATATGAGAGGAGAGGGACAGGGAGTAGCAAAGAAACCTCCAAGGTTTCAACTGCAGAGAGAGAGAGAGAGAGAGAGAGAGAGAGAGAGAGAGAGAGAGAGAGAGAGAGAGAGAGAATGAGAGAGGGAAGGAGAGAGAGAGAGAGAGGGAGACAGAGGGAGATCTCTATGGGTCCTTGAGTCTTGCCTCTAGGAACTCCCTGAAGACAAAGTTAGACTCGACTCTGTCTCCATTTTCCAACAACATGGCTTTATTGTTGTTGTTCAGTCACGTCTAACTCTTTGTGACCCCATTTGGGTTCTTCTTGGCTCATTTTACAGATGAGGAAACTGAGGCAAACAGGGTTAAGTGACTTGCTAAGGGTCACATAGCTGGTAAGTATCTGAGGTTGGATTTGAACTCAGGTTCTCCTGACTCCAGGGCTAGCACGCTATCTACTGTGCCACATAGCTGCCCTTAAGTAAGAATCTGATTGAATGGGGTGGTGACAATTTGGCCCACTGACTACCTGTTTCCTAGAACAGTTCTCGAAGTATGGCCCAGGGACCACTGGCGGTCCTCCAGACCCTTTCAGAAGGTCAAAACTGTTTTCATAATAAGACAAAAACATTTTCATTTCTAATACAGTAAGCATCAGTAGATATACCCCCCCACACACACAAAAACTCTTTGTGTGGTGTCCTCAGTAATTTTTTTTTGGTTAGACAATGGGGTTAAGTGACTTGCCCAGTGTCACACAGCTAGTAAGCTCAATAATTTTTTTTAAGCTCAATAATTTTTAAGAGTATAAAGGGGCCCTGAGACCAAAAAGTTGTCCTAAAGGGAACCTGGGGGTAATTGTCTTCATTCTGAAGATGGAGGAAACTGAGGCACACCGAGGTGTCTAGAGTCCTAAGTGAGACTGGATGGGGCCAGGCTCCAAAGTTAGCTCTCCCAGTGTCTGACTCTGGTCTTCCCCTCTCCTTCGCCCAGTGAAAACTCTAGTCCTGTGACCATGGGAAATAGATAACTAATTTTGAGCTCCTTGTGGGCCTTGGCCTTGAGTGGCGATCTCTGGGAAGGTAGGATAAAGAAGAACAAGGCCCTGCTTGCCCTTAGGGGGTTTCTAGTCTGAAGGGGCAAACTCAGGTGCTGCCTCTAGGAGTTTCCAAGCAAGAAAGCCCTTGTTAAGGACCTACTATGTCTCGGGTTAAGCACTATACAAGGTGGACACCTGACTAGGAGACCAGAAATGAACAGTGTAAGCCTCTGGAGACTTGGTTGTGGGACTGTGTGAGGCCGGCAGTGGGTGCCGGAGGAGCCCGGAGAAGGAAAAGATTAATAAGGCAGCCCAAGGAGACCCCTGGGTGGGGAGCCAGGGTCCAGCCAAAGCCCTGTGATTACTGTCTGTGTGGCTCTGGGCGAGTCAGTTCCCTTGTTGTGACCCTTTGTGTGCTCATCTATAAAATGAAGGGGTTGGACCGTATGGCTTCCAAGGTCTCTCCTAGACCTAAGTCCTAGATCTATGATCAAAACCCGTCCACACCCAACCTCTCAGATTCATGTTACAGAACATCCTAACCAGAGAGACCTTAGCGATCATCTCGGCCTATCTGCTCATTTCATAGACAGGGAAACTGAGGCCCAGGGAGGGTCAGTGATTCCTCAGGATTCCACGGCTTGTCAGCAGCAGCACCAGGACTCAAAGGAGAGAAAAAAAGAGAAGATGCTCATGGTCCTTGTGCGTGGGAGCCATGGTAAGCAAATGGTAACGAGAGGCAATCTTGAGAAAAGCAGAAGAAACGGAATATGCTAAATGTATTCTTGTCATAGGAAAGAGCCCTGGACTGGGAGTCAGCTAGACCTGAATTGGAATACTGCCTCAGATACTTAACTAGCTGGGTAGCTCTGTGCCTAGCACACAATAAGCATTTATTAAATGGTCCATCCATCCATTTGTCTATCTATCTGTCTGTCTGTCTGTCTGTCTGTCTTTCTGTCTCTGTCCATATGTCTGTCCATTCATCTATTTATCTGTTTATCTGTCTGTCCATCTGTCCATCCATCTGTCTGTCCATTCGTTATCTATCTCTCTTGTCTGTCTGTCTTTGTGTGACCCAAGCCAAGTCATTTAGCTTCTCTCAGCTTCAGTCTCTTTATCTGTAAAATGGGGACAATAATGGTACCTATCTAGGTTGTTATGAGGCTCAAATAAAATAACACATTTGAATCTTAAAGCACTCTATTAGTTAATCATGGTGATTAGTTAATCATAGCTGCCTTGGGCCTCAGTTTCTCCATAAAATGAAAGTGTTAGATACAATGGCCAGGGCTGCTGCCTCCTGTTTAGGGCCTTTTTCTGCCTTCTCAGACTGTCTCATGGAGCCCTCCCACCTCCCTTCAGGGCCCCGGTAGCAGCAGGGTTCTGAGCAGAGGAAGCTCTGGCTTGCCTAGGGAGAATTCCTCATGGAGCTGAGCTGAGCTGACCTGGCTCGTCACCCTGGGTGAGTGACTCCATCAGGGATGGAAAGCAGCCTCCAGAATGTCCCATGACGGACCTTCCCTTCCACCCTGCCTTGTCCCTTCCTCCTGCCTGGCTGCTGCCTTATGGCTGCCAGCCCGCCAGGCTGTCTGGACTCTCCCGCATTCAGTCTGTACCCTGTATACCAAGGTGTTCCTGCTGCTGGTGGCTGACTCATCCTGCAGGGAAATTAGAGACTGGCCTGGGGGTGGGGGAGAGGAAGCAGAGAGAGACCAGAAAGTGGAGCTAATTATATTCTGTCAGGGAGCTCATCTACACCAGACTGACTGACTGCCTTGTCAGGCTGGGGAGGTTGCGGGAGGCTTGGGCACACCCAGAGAATGGTGGCTGTTCCAGACACCCCCCCCCCCCCCCCCCCGCCCAAGACCTTCAGCACTGCTGGGGAGCCAGTCCTCTTGTGCGAAACCCTTCATGGCATCAATGATGATACACAGAGGGTAGAGTGCTAGGCTTGGAGTTAGGAAAATCTGGGTTCAAATCCTACCTCTGATACTTGTTGGCTATATGACCCTGGGCAAGCTAGCTCTCTGACTCAGTTTCCTTATCTGTAAAATGGGATAGTAATACCTGTAGCACCTATCTGGCAGGCTTACTGTGAGGTTCACATGAAACAATGGATAGAAAGTGCTTTATTAACTTTAAAGGGCCATATAAATGTCAGCAGTGGTCATGATAATGATGATAACAGTCTCCATTCTCCAGCTTTTTATTGCTAACAAAATACTCTCCTTATAACAGCCCAGGGGGCAGGCAGTGCAAGTGGAAAGCCAATTTTTTAAAGCTTGGCTACAGGTTATTTAATGCTCAAACTACAGGATACGTACACACAGGAAATAAAAAATGGAAAAGATCTATAAAGATATTTCTAAATAATTATGCAGATGAGGAAACAGGCTCAGAGAGGGACAGCAATTTGCCCAGAGTCACACAGCTCGTAGGTATGACTGGCATAGGCACCCTGACTCCTCTATAGCAGAGATGGAATATATTCCACCCACTTTAGGCAGCTTGGCAGTGCAGTGGATAGAGTGCTGGCCTTGGAATCCCGCTGTGGATAGAGTGCTAAACCTGGGTATTTTACCCACGCTTTGAAGGGATCAGGTGGACTTTCCCAAATGATATTCTATAGCACATCACATCTTGACAGTTCCCCAAGTGACTGAAAGCTGCAGACAATATGAGATCCCTCCATAATCCTCTGAAGAATTTAAGTTTAGAGACATCCAAAGGATGAGGAGTGGGTTTGTGGTGGGCAGGAGGAGGCTGCAACATGTTACTGGTGAAGACTCAGCAAAGAGCCGTCATCAGAGAGATGTGGTCCAGGAAAGAAGGAGGATCACCACATGAAGTAACAAGAAGGGAGATAACTGAAGGACATTTCACACGCTCCACTGAAATTCAGGAGGGATAAGCGCGCTGACCGGCAGAGGTGCACACGGCTGCTGTCACTCTCCCGGGCGATGGCTCTTGGGCCATGGGCTTTGGAGGAGCTTGGGAGAGAGAAAATGGTGAACTTCCTCACCTGGTATCAGGCAATGGTTACCTTCCCCGGGGGAGCCTGACAGACTAGAATTGAAGTGACAGAGAAATAGGAAGAAGCCTGACTTGGCTTGGGTCCCACAAAGACACTCAGACAGATAGACAAATGGGCAGATGGATGGATGGACAGAGACAGACAGGCAGACAGATAGATGAACGGACAGACAGACAGAGATGGATGGACAGAGACAGACAGGCAGACAGATGAATGGACAGACAGACAGAGAGATGGGTGGACAGAGACAGACAGGCAGACCTGAAGAAGTGCCACCCTAGTACTACACCCTAGGAAATAATAACAGCAATAATTATTGTTCTAGTATGTATAATAATAATATGTGTAATAAAATAGGTGTAGATGAACATGTATAATATAGAAACAAAATATAATACAAAAATAATATCTAGGAAGATAAAACAGGTATAATAAAATAATGCATAATCTATAATAAAATACGCATTAAAAGTAATTATTGTTATATGTAACGATAACAATGTAATTCTTGTTAGCATTTAAATAGCATTTTTAAAGTCCCACAAAGCACTTTATAAATACACTCATTTGAGCCTCACAGCAATTCTGTGGTACTGTTATTGTCTCCATTTTTTTTTTTTACAGATGATGAAATTGAGGCAGACAGAGGGTAGGTGATTTGCCCAGCGTCACACTACTAATGGATATCCAAGGCTGGATTTGAGTCAAATCTCCCTGAATCCACATCCAGCACTCTAACCATTGAGCAACCTTGCTGCCTGGGCAGAGACTGCCAGGTTCCTCTGAGATTCTCATGTTGGAGCAACAGTAAGTCCGGCAGTGGACAGTGTGGACACTGAAGTACTTGGACAGTTTTGGTCATGACTGGCATAGGTTTTCCTGCTGGGAAAGACTGGAGCATTTGAATTTGGAGGCTGTCAGCTTCCGGGCTGCCAGGGAGTTAACCCCTTTTGAGTCATCTCCAGTATTTGGATTCAAACATCTATGTGCAAGAATGTCTGTGTTTACCCTTAGCACAAATGCAGCAGGAGAAGATATTTCCCTAAATAGGCCAGAGGCTGTTGACTTACAGATCTGATTAGATCTAGGGTTCCTAAACTGGGATCAGCAGACCCTTAAGAAGTCCATGGATAGATTTTAGGCAGTCCTTGAATTTGGACAGGAAAACATTCACATCTTTATTTTCACTGACCTTTAGCTGGAATTGAGCATTTCCTTCAATTAGGATTTTAAAAAAAATTCTAAGGGGTCCATGGGCTCCACCAGAATGCCAGTGGGGTCCACGCACAAAAAAAAAAGATTATAAACTTCTGGATTGGATAATCTACCCCAACCC
This sequence comes from Phascolarctos cinereus, assembly GCF_003287225.1. NCBI lineage: Eukaryota > Metazoa > Chordata > Mammalia > Diprotodontia > Phascolarctidae > Phascolarctos > Phascolarctos cinereus. The sequence goes on along the minus strand of NW_027555847.1, from coordinate 664,241,095 downwards.
TAGACAGAGAGCAGTGACATCACTCTCAGAGGAGCAGAGGCCAGGGCTAAGGGGAGCCATTTCCTTGAGAGCCAGAGAAAGACTCAAGGAGCTTAGCTCCTGTGGGTGTTGGGTAAAGTCCATGAAAGGGGAATTTCAACACATGCTTTGATCCTTCCACCTACTCTGTTTAGATCTAGTATCTATTGATTTCTTTAAATATCTTCCCATTCAAATGTAAATTATTTGAAGTCTGGGACTTTGTATCATATCAACACAGCGGGTGGTACGTATTAAGCTCTTAATAAAATCTTGTTAATGAACTTGTCTGCCAAAGAAGACCTGACACTGGTCGCAACTCCCTGCCCACACTGGGGGAGCTGGAGCCAGTCCAACTGGCTGGAGAGAGCTGATTGTTAAATTTTCAGGAGTGTGCATTTGGATCTCAGAAACTGGCAAACTGCAAATCCGAGCTCGATTCATTATTTTGTTGATTGTCTAGACTTAAGAAAATGTTAATGCAGATTCAACCTTAAAGTGTGTCACTCAAGAGCTGGTTGTTAAATATACTCCTTGAGCAGGATAGCCCTGTACCCACACAATGTCAAAATGAGAGGGGCCAACCCCTCCCCATTATGTTGGGTGGACTCCCTGTGGAAGACTTTTGGGAGGACATGGAGAAAGAACGAAGTCTTGGTGTCATCGAGATTTTGGGCTGCTTTCTTGATCAGAGTGTTTACAAAAGAGCCTGTCCCTTCTACAGTGTGCTGCGCAAAATTTCCAGAATCCCTTTGGAGCCACCAGTAAATGAAATAGCCATCAGGGCCAGGCCGAACATTAGCTTTATCAGTAGACAGGGAAGCAGAAACACAAGCCATTAAGACGGATTATCATCTTCTTGGAGGAGAGAACATTGGTCCTTACCCCTCCGCTCTCAGTAGATGGGCTGCATAGATGGAAAATCACGCTCCTTTCCCTCGGCTCTTCTGGGCTGCCAGGATGATCCAGTTGCCAAGTTACAGCTCGAGCCTTTGATTTGGGTCATTTACTACACTGTAAATAAGATTCCTCCTTTTCTCTTGCTCACAGATGTGGTGGCCTTTCGGTCCTGTTTTCTCATTGTTCCAAGGCACTCGATTCTCTGCAGGACCAACTGAGGAAATGGGGAGCGGTCCTTTACGTTACCGGGGCCTCTCCAACCACAGTCCTGTCACTGGAGAGGGGAGAGTAGATGGAGATGTCTTCTTGCACGGCTCTGAGGGCTGAGGGTCTTCCTCCTGACATCATTAAGCACCTGCTGAATGCCTGCTCCATGAGGGTGCTGGGCTAGGGCTGGGCAGGGGCTTGTAACCAGGGCTCTGCTGGAACTTGCTCGATTGTTAAATTTTTGGTGTGAACTTTCCATCTCAGAGCTCAGCAAATGCTGCAGATCAGGGTTTGATTTACTGTTCGGTTGTTTGTCTAAGTTTAAGAAAGTAAAGGAGAAAATGTTAATGCAGATTAATGCAGACAACTTAAAAGCATGTCTTGCATACATTTTTTTCCCCTGGAGAAATAGTTGTTCTGCCTTTACCAGCACTGCCCTGGTTACATACCACATTTGGGGTCTGCCATCCTGCCCTAGCCAGCTCAGCAACGTTCAGCGAGGCTCTGCACAAAGTTGACTTCAAGGTGAATGAGTTTGTAACAGCTTAACAAAGACTGTCTACCGGGTGGGGGTGAGTGGGGGCTGTCGGGGCTGGGGGAGTGGGGGGAGTTAGGCCCCATAATGATAGAATCAGGGCTCACTATAGGATGGAAGTTGGTTGGGGGGTCAGATGCTTAGGGACTCTGGCACCACAGACTGAGGACCCATTGGAAGAGGAGAAAATTCTAGAAATAGTACCCACCTCCTTCCCTAGCAGGTGGAACCAGCCTGGAAGGGTAAAGAATTACAGGGAAGGTCAAATCATATCACATTTCTACTCAAGAAGCTGCAGAAGGACCGTATGGAAAACACGAGATGCGCAGATTTCGAGCCATTTCCATTCCAAATGTTCACGTGGCTTATTTGTGTCCAGCCTGTGGCAGAGCCTTCCCAGATCGGTCACAGTCCGACACACTGCACCTTGACCCCAACGTAGCCGTGTCATTTTGGTCCTCTTCAAGAATGAAACACAACAGCTAACCAACCAATTTATCATTGACTCTAGGATAAAAAACACAATTACCTTTGTATTCTGGACAATTGCTTCCAGGCCACCATCTTTGTCCCAGAGCCCTTGGGGCATGCCCCAACTTCTTGCCACCATCTTCAACCCAGGGCCTTCTCAGAACCCTGTAATAGCTCTGGACCTTGGACCCTCCTCTCTGACTTCTGGCCTTATCCCAGGGCCTTTTCTAGAACAGTCGAGACCATCTCCTAGACCAGTGACCCACACAGATGTTACAAGCTTGATCTCACCAACACCCACAAGTGTCCCAACTTCCACGTTCACCTGAAATTCCTTTGTGGGACCGCGATATTTTATAATTCCATATTTTTGTTTACCTGTTCTTCATATTCAACTTAATCTCATATTCTTCTGCCCTTCAATTTTCTCTTAGGCCAACACTCTTATACTGGCTACTCTCTCTCTGTCTCTCTCTGTCTCTCTGTCTCTCTCTCTCTCTCTCTCTCCCTCTCTCTCTGTCTTTCTATCTGACTGTCTGTGCCCCCACCTCCTTGGTGCATCATTTCAACTCTACAATATCTTCTACTCTTGAATCTCAAACTCACTTGTCCTATGTTTGATCACACCTTGCCAAACCAACAACCTTGGATCAGTCCCACCATCTAGCCCCTGCACTCTTATTCTGCCGCCAAACAGAGCTGGAGAAAAAAAAAAAACATCTAATGATTGACTACAGATGCATATCACATAGCATCAGCTGGCCCTCCCTGCAGCAAGGCAATCCTTCTGTTCTTGTTCAGTCATTTCAGCCTTGTCCAATTCTATGACTCCTTTTAGGGTTTTCTTGGCAAAGATACTGGAGTGGTTTCTCATTTCCTTCTCCCATTCATTCTACAGATAAGGAACAGAGTTAAGTGTCTGAGCTAGGAAGTGTCTGAGGCCAGATTTGAACTCAAGATGAGTCTTCCTGACTCCAGGCTGGTGCTCTATCCACCGTGCCACCTAGCTGCTCTCAAATCCTTTTGTACCTCCCCAAATAATGCAATTCCACTGACCACAGTGGTTATTCAAAACATTGTTATCCCTTCTCAAGCCCCCTTTCCCCACCCTCTTCTACATCACTGAGACTTGAGGCCATTCGCCCAGAGCTCCATCTTTTTCCCCTTCACAGCTTGTCCCCTTCCTACGTTTGCAGTCTCTTTATACTTCATTCCGCTCCATGGACTCGGCAGTCCAGCTCTCTGGACTACTCCCTGTCCCTCATACATGATACTCCTCATACGTGTGACACAAGCGACCCTGTATGTTGGCACCGGCTGCCCTCCATGGCCAGAGTGCTCACTTTCCTTCCTCCATCCTGGCTTCCTTGCTTTCCTTCAAGACTTAGTTTAAATGCCCCCTTCTGCCGGAAGCCCTCCCTGGCCCTCTCCACTGCCAGCCCCTTCCCTGGAAGATTGCCTTCCCTGAATACATTCTTATTTGCATGCTATCTCCCTAATAGAATGTGAGCTCCCTGAGGGCAAGGACTATGCTTTTGGCCTTCTGTGTAACTTCTGTGTCTGCAGTAAACATTGCAAACACACGCATATATATTACTATGTATGTATTACTATGTATTTGCATGTGTGCACATACATGTGTGTTTATATAGACATGTTGCAAACACACGTGTATTACATGTGTTTATATAAGCATATATGTGTGCATTTATATAGATGTGTTGCAAATACACATGTACTTATGTATAGTATGTGCACATATGTGTTTATATAGATACATGGCAAATACACATGTATTTATATATGTACACATGTGCACTCACATATGCATGTCGCATTGTGTTTATATATGCAACGCATGCACATGTATGCACATGTAACTGCATGTTTGATGCACACGTGTATATCTTGTTATATATAATCATATGTGTTTATATATGCATGTTTCAAATATGTATATTTGTATTAAGATATGTGTACACATAAGCACATGAATAGTTATGCATGTATGTTGCAAATGTGTATTTATAGGTATCACATATGTATGCATATAATGTCTATAAGCAATATAGGTGTATAATGTATGTATAGAATATATGTACATGTGTGTATTTACACATGTGGGTTGCAAAGAGATATGTATCACCTATATATGTGATATACATAAGCATATAAGCACATATGTATATTGCAAAACGTGTTTGCATGTATTGTACATGTATATGTACATATATATGCATATATTACAGGTATATTATCAAATAGGTTTATGTTTAGTCACATGGATGTATACAAAATATGTTTATGTGTTTATAGTAAACATATATGTTTATATATGTATACTGCCTAGATGTGCGTTTATATAGTTACATATATGTACGTGTTATGCATTATACACATACATATATAAGCCTGTATGTATATGTACGTGTTCATATATCTATGCTAACTGGCTTTATTTGGCATATGAAGTCCTTTACAAGCTGACTCTCGTTTATCTTGCCAGGCTGATAGACTTTCCGCCCACCACCCTCCGGCACTCTCTGCTTCAGCCAAACTCATTCTATTTCCCTTGGAGGCTTTGCGCCGGCTGACGCCACTCTCTCCTTCCTCCCCTCAGCCTCTTAGAATATACTCAGGGCTCTGCTCAAGAGTCAGCCCCAATGTCAGGTTTTTGCCTGATCTCTAGTTAGAGTTTTCCTGGACCCCAATTAATTTGTGTTTACTTCGTATGAACTTTGCATTTACTTAGCTGTGTATGCAGGATGGGCTGTTAAATGTTTAACAACTGGCTCTTTGAAAAAATGTCTGCAAGATACACTTTTTTTTGGAGCCAATCAGAGTTAAATGACTTGCCCCGGGGTCACGTATTTAGTATCTAGTGTCTGAGGTTGGATTTGAACTCGGGTCCTCCTGACTCAAGTGCTACCCAGCTACCCAACACACTTTAAAGTTTAATCTACTTTATTAGTATTTTCTTAAGTCTAGAAAATACTCCCCCCCCCCGCCCCAATAAACCAAGGTGTAGATGCTGACACTGAAATTTAACAGTTGACACTGTCTGGTAGGAGCTGGTTAGGATATACTTTCTAGTGCATGCATTATGCCACCAAATAGAATGTCAACTCCTCGAGGGTAGAAACTATTTCGTTTCTGTCTTTGTTTCCCTGTTGCTAGGCAATAGGGACATCTGGCAGGCGCTTAATTACCTAGGTAACTAGGTAACTAGGTAGTGCCAAGTTTGGAGTCAGGAAGACCTCCTTCCAAATCCCATCCCAGCGACTTGCTAGCTGTATAACACTGGGCAAATCAATTAACTTTTGTCTGCCTCAGTTTCCTCATCTATAAAATGGGGATAATAATAGCACCTGCCTCTCAGGCTTGTGGTGATAATTAATTGAAGAGGGAAGGGAATAAGCACTTATGTAGCACTTGCTATGTGCCAAGCACTGTGCTGAATGCTTTATAAAAATGGTCTCATGTGACTGATTCTTTTGATGAGACAGTATTGGCAGAGTACTTTGTAAAGCGGAAAGCACTATATAAATGCTGACTGTTATTATTAACAATCAAAGCTTTCCGAGTCGTTGAATCCACGAAGGCTGTAGCCTGACTTAGCTGTAGGTAGAGTAGGGGGGTTCCTCCTCTGGAAAGGTCCCCAGATCCCTCTAGGCCTGGCCTTCCTCTCTCTGCAGCCTGGCTTTTCCATTCGGCATCAGAGCTCAGATTAAGAATGTCAATTTCTCCAAGAGCTAGAACCTGGGCAGACGGCTGGACTGGGGCTGGGCGTCTGCTCTAAAACGGATTAGGCCTGAGGTGTCCAAGGGCCCAGAGGTTTATGGGAATGGTGAGGGCTTCGGACTCCGAGGTCGGGGCCCAGCGGACAAACCGCTGAAGTATTGGCCTGGAGAAAGAGAGGGAGGAGGGGCCTTTCCTAGTGTGTGCTAATTAAGCTGCTTGGGTTGACCAAGGACTATGGGGACCAGAGGAGGTTGGGCTAGGGGTAAACAAGGAGCCTTGAGTTCCAATACCCTTCCCATCCATATGTACAAAGTGCTGCACAAGTGAGAAGTGGATTAACATGAACAATATTAAGTGTAATTCATATTCAGTGTATCAAACCTCTTTCCCATAGGTTAACAAAATGCTAGCACTGGAAAAGACAGTACAGGTCACTGAGTCCAACTTCCTCACTTTACAGAGGCAGTCCACAGAAGGGCTGTGACTAAGCCAAGGTCACCTAGGCAGTGACGAGTAGAGTGAGGGTCTGCATCCGGCTCTTCTGGCTCAGGTGTTCTTCCATCCTTGTCATTTCCCAGATTGGGTTAGGGATTAGGCTGAGGTCATACGGCAAAGCCAGGGGAAAGGGTAGCGCCATGGCCACCCCCTCCGTAATCCCCAACCCCAACAAACTTCTCCAGCCCTGGCCTTCGTTCTCTGCGTGTGGACATTAATTGGCAGAAGCCAAATGTTCTGTTTGTGAGTTCGCTTTATCCCTGTTCACCTCGTGCGGGGCTAATTTTATTAAAGTTCCCCAAAGAGGGAATTGTAAATTCATTCCTGTGCATCTTGGCGGGGTCGTCCCCTCTTCTCCCCAGCTAAACACGATTAGGTGTTATCTGGGCCCTGTGATAATTAAAAAGGAGCTGATCCAACATAATTCTTAATTAAACCGTAACGAGGTAAGAAGTTGTGCGTCCTGCTTTGGGGCTTCTGAGGACGCCTTAGTGGTTATGGGATTGCTGATTCCTTGAATAGAGATGGAAATGGAGTTTCCCCTCCTTTAAATAATTTCAATATTAGATAAAAAAAAAGATCAATAAAAAAAAAATAACCCTAACCCTAACCCCATCCATGGGGGGCAGGTTTGCTTTAGGGATGCTTTATTTTGATAAGGTCTCAGAATCTGTGGCCAGTGGCCTCTCTCCAGCTGCAGCCTCTGAAAGTGGGGGCTTCCTCGTCAGTCACCCCTCTCTCTTGAGGGCCAGCGCCAAACTCATCTTTCTTTCCCCTATCCGAGCCTTGGCTGGGCAGAACCTGGGCTCTGGGTTCAGCACAGCCTACAGCCCTTGCTTTGGGAATCCTAGTTACTTTTTCTTTATGATAAAAAGAGCTTCTGGACAGTTCACACTTTCAGGGTTATGAAGGACTTCCTTAATAGGCCCAGGAGGGGAGATACATAATCTAATTATGTTGTGCCTACTTTACAGATGAGGAAACAGAGGCTCAGAGAAGGGTTACACAGCTAGTATGTTCTGGAGCCAAGATTCAGGTCTCCAATCTGTCCTGGACTGGACTCCAGCATACTGGCCCCCGCCATACTGAGCCCATACACATAGCCCTTCAAACACAGTAGGTGCTTCCTCTTATTTCATTCACCCTCTCTCTATTCCTCAGTGATCTTCTCCAGGCTTATACGTTTCTTCAGCCTGGCCCTCTCTTTGGAGATGTGGATGTCCTGCCTTCCCACCAGCACTTCAAACATGGCCCAACCTGAGCTTATTGTAATTTCTTAAAATCTGTTCCTCTTCCTCACTTCACCATTCATTCATCCAAGCCTCCTATGTTCATAACCATGGGATTATACCAGAATTATAGAATTTCAGAGCTGGAAGGGAACATGGTAGAAGAAATCAAGCACTGATTAACTGCCTACTATGTGCTGATATAGCCTCACATTGCACTAAATGCTTTATGAATATTATCTAATTTGATCTTCACAACAGCCCTGGGAGGTAGGTACTATCATTACCCCCATTTTACAGTTGAAAAAACTGAGGTTAAGTAATTTGTCCAGGGTCACACAGCTAGTACGTATCTGAAGTCAGGTTTGAACTCAGGTCTTCCTGACTCTAGGCTTTCTGGTGCCCTTCCTTTGCTCTGGAGCTGAGGTCTCCCAGCTGTGACATGCATGTTCTAGATCTGACAGTCTATGATTCAGAGGGTTGGGGGTAGGAATTGGTGGAGACAACCACCAGTGTCACGCTCCTCATTTCCTCTGCTGGACTCTTTCCACTGCCACCATCACTCGGCAACCTCTCTTCCTCTGAGGATCGCACCAGACAAACTTGGAATCCAGTCTGGGTTCTGGAGTGGTTATCTACTGGCTCCGAGGGTGTTCCCCTCTCTTCTCAATGAGGTCGGTGCCTGGCTCACAGCCTCTGTCCACCCTTCCTATGGTGTTTGATGTCCTGACTTCCTCCTTCCTCAATCAACTAAGCCTTGGGTCACCGGTTACCTCTTCCATTGTCCATAAGGGACCCTGGATCTGGCCACTGCCCATAAGCGTTCTACTTCCAGCTTCCAGAACTCCCTAATTCCTTCATATGATCATCATCTTTCTTCTTTCTAGCTCTCCCCATGCCTTCCTCCTCCTCAGTCTCCTCTTTGTCCTCATCCTCCCTTCTAATCCCTCTGTGCTCCGCGACTGCCTCAAGCCATCTTCCTCGCTCTGGCTTTGCTCCCCCTCCATCCCCATCCCCATTTCTAGACGACAGCGTGGTGTAGCATGAGCAATGTCTAAAGTTGGAAGACCTGGGTTTGAATTCCAGCTCTGCAACTTATTTTCTGTGTGACTTTGCTCATGTCGATTAGCCTCTCTGGGCCTCAGTTTCCCTATCTGTAAAATGGAAGGCTTAAAGAAATATCAGCAACATTGTGTGATGATCAACTGTGAATGACTCAGCTCTTCTCAGCAACCCAGTGTTCTAAGACAAGTACAAAGGACTCACGAAGAAAAATGCCATCCACATCCAGATAAAGAACTGATGGACTCAATGCAGATTGAAATGTATTTTTTTCACTTACTTTATCCTTTTTTGTGTTTTTTTCCCCCTTTTGATCTGTTTCTTCTTTCACAACTGTGACTAATACAGAAATATGTCTTACATGATGGCACATGTATAATCTATATCGAATTGCCTACCATTTTAGGACGAGGGCAGGGGAGGGAGCGAAGGGAGGGAGAGAAGGAGAAAAACTTGGAACTCCAAATCCTGTAAAAGTCAATGCTAAAAATTGTCTTGACATGTAATTGGGGAAAAAAAACTATTTTAAAATGGAGGGTTTACACTAGATGACCTCTGATATCCCTCCCAGATTTAAATTCAGGAACCTTTGGTACTAGAGTCATTGAAGATGGTTGGGCAGGGTCGGGGTGAGGTGGGACTTTCAGGCCCAACCCTGCCCAGCCTCCAGCACATTATGTGAAGTTGGTTGGTTTGGGGGAAAAGCACTAGTCTGGGAACCATGAGATTGGTCTCTGCCCCTTTCGGTACGTTGTATAACCTCTCCAGGCCTGTTTTCTCATCTGAAAAATGGTGCTGACCTGTACCTTGATCTTTGCTCCTAGATTCTACTATTATGCACGTGTGTGTGTGTGTGTGTGTGTCTGTGAGAGAGACAGAGACAGAGATATAGAGACAGAGAGACAGAGACAGAGAATACAGGGGGACACTCTGAGTAGGTGGAAGACACAATCCAGCCCCTGAAGCTGGCTGACCCTGAGTGAGTCACTATATTTCTCTGGCCCTCAGTTTCTCTATGTATGAAATGCAAGTTGAACTAGATTACCACAAAGAGCCTCCCAACTTTGACATTCTGGGTTCCAAGAGCCCTCCCAGCTCTCTAACATTATGTTCTAAGGTCCCTCCTAGTTCTGAGTTCTATGATTCTGGGGTGGGGAATGGTGGGGATAACCATCAGCAGAGTCTCAATAATATCCCCCCCAAGATCAGATACTTCTTGACCTGGTGGGGTTCATGTCCTCTCTGCTCCTCCCTCCCCGCCTCCATGGATGACCCCTCCTACAGAAAGGGGGTCAAGGAATAACTGCTATCAGCCAGGTGGGGACTTTCAGTCTCCCACCCTATGGGGATTTGGCAGGATTTCTCCCGGGGAACGCCCAAATCCTCTCCCTCTGAGTGTAGGAGAGGGACCTGGGACTGTCAGCCTTCTGCCACATCCCTGAAGCACACACAATTCCAGCCTCATGCTTGAAGGAACTGGGGACAGTTAGCCTGGACAAGGAGGAGGCTGGGGGTGCAGCGGGGGGTGTGTGGCAGCGTATGAAGGGCTTGGATTAGAAGTAATGGGAGAAAGCTGCAGAAGAGGCAGCTTTCATCTCAGTGAAAGGTGACATTTCTTATCTGTTGAGAGCTGCCCCAATGTGGAATGGATGGCCCATGGAGCGTTCCTGGGCTGGCAGTGTCGTCTGGTCTCCCCCCCAACTCACCCTGCTCTTCCGGTGATTCTGCTCCCATCCCCCTGGGGCCGAGTGGCTGGCCAGCCTCCCTGAGGCTCTGTGACTGGCCAGCACAGGCCTGGGGCTAGGGCTTTTCTACAGCTTCAACCAATACAAGGTCATTGTTATTCACCAAGAGCTAGACAAGCCCCGGGCTCCCTCAGCCAAAGCCTTGGAGTCTGAAAGGGTTTCTGGGCCAGGAGCCAGGGGCCAGGGCGCGATGAGAGGGAAGGAGGGAGGGAGGCTTAGGGCAGCTCTCAGAGCTAGAGCCCCAGTGAAAAGAAACCAAGGCCTCAAGAATTCCACTTTGGCCTTTCAGCAGCTTCCCCTTTGTCTGCGGGGGTTAGACATATCCCCTCTGTGGGCATACAGGGCAAACCCACTGGCCTTGGGCTGACTCAGAGCAGGAGCGGAGAGACAGGTCTGAAGGGGTCTATTGTAGAGACGCTGTGGGTTGGGGGTGGGGGGAGGTGGGGGAGAGGGGAGGGGAATCCAAGGGAGGGAGAAGTCGGAGGACAGAGGGAGAGAGGAAGACAGACACAGACACAGAAACATATGGAAAGAAAAGGAGACAGCGAGGGAGATATATGTATGCGCATGTGTTTATGTACATATATACACACAGATATGGTGCATATATACACACACACATACTTTGAGAGAGAGAGAGAGAGATACTGTATTTTAATACAATGAAATCATGCTCAGGCTTTGGGGCTGGGTCTCTCTGTGAGGGCCATTGGCCCTGTTTGGTCTCATCTTTGGGTGCCCAGTAAACGTTTGCAGATGTCAGAGAGTGTGAGGCTGCAATACTGCTTGAAGGCAGGGATTGTATGAGGCAGGAGCTCAGAATGCCTTCCCAGCGGGGCAGGGCGCTGGGTAAATGGGCAGCGGGTAAGGGCGGAGACCTTTGCTCTTGCTGTCAGGGTTCTTTCTTTCCACCATAGAGTCTGTCTGTTTCTGGACCTGTCTGCCAAGAAGGGGGCTTGGCTCATCTGGGCTCTAACTTGACCAAACCCCAAAAGGTATTGGCAGGCCAACGCCCCATCTCCCCTGTGCCTCTCCCAATCCCAAACATTGTGGACCCGATGGGGTGAGCACACAGAAGTTTGATCGATACTCTTGACTACTCGAAAGCCATTCACAGCTCCCGAGTCTAGCCCAGCCCAGCGTGACCCTGCCCTTCCCTTCCTGCAAGTCATACATCCTATGGAGCAACAGAAGTTACGGGAGGGCTGGCCTTGAACTCAAAAAGCCTCAGAATGGCTCTTACTAGCTGTGTATCCCTGGGCAAGGCTCTGTGCCATCTTGGGCCTCAGTGCCCTCATTTTTAAAATGGGGATGACAATCTCACTTGCCCCGTTTCTCTCTTTCCACTCGCTGCCCCTGCGCTGGTTCTCCCCTGGAGTATCAGAAGAGCCTCCAGACTGGTCCCCCTGCTTCGTGGCTCCCTCTCTGACCCTTCCTTCAGGAGGCTGCCCCAACCATTCTTCGGAGGCACCGCTCATCCCCGCCCTCATGTCTCCAGGATAAAATACAAACTTCTCAGCCTGGCACAGGAAGCCTTTCACAACTTGGCTCCGATGTAGTCTTCCGGCCTTATTTCACATTATTTACCACCCCACTCCCCATGATTGTTTTTCCTCAAAGTCTACATTCAAAGCAACCTGGATCAAACGCTCCCCCAACTTGACTGCAACCTTCCGTCTCACTATAGTCTCTGTCCATTCCCCTTCAAGGCTCAGCCCAGCCATTGGGCCATCCATGAAACCATCCCTGATCCCGGCTCCTTCCTCAACTTACCGTGTGTGTGTGTGTGTGTGTGTGTGTGTGTGTGTGTGTGTGTGTGTGTGTGCGCGCACCCGCATCCCCACCCCCTCAGTAGAACATAAACTCCTTGGGGGCAGGACTGCTTTGTTCTGGATCTCCTGGGCTATCACATAGGAGGTGCTTTATAAAGTCGATTTACCAAGCCCTATTGGTTTCCCTTCCTCCCCCACAAGGTGGTGAAGAAAATGCTTTGTAACAAGGAGCAATGGGAGCCTGCATCCTCACTACCCTCTTCTTCCTCAGGGTCTCCACTTGACCAGGGCTCCTGGGGGCCGAGGACCAGTCCTACCACCAGAATGGCCTCCCTGCTTCTCCTCTCCCTCACTGCCATTGAAAGGCTGGGACTTCTCTCTGTGAGGGGGAGGAGCTAGCTCTCTAGCTGGCCCCAGTGCTATCCTTCCTGGGGCCCAGCTCTCCAGCCAAAGGCTCCCCCTGCCCAAATAGCCAGGCCTGCCAATCAAGTTTGTAGATCCCCACAGGCCAGGGGGAGGAAGGTGTGGGCTGGAGAGATCAGACTCGGGAGTCAGGAACCCTGGATATGAGCTCAGCTCTGTTGCTTATGAACCTACCTGGGTGGCCTTGGGAAAATTCACTTCCCCTCTCTGGGCCTCGGTCTCCCCATCTGTAAGATGGGGTGTTGAGAGCAACATCCGTGTTCATAAGATGCAAGGAGCTTGAAAAACCCTAATCCCGGATTCCTTCCATTCCTTGGCTGCCCCTCACGGCCCCACCCTGGCAGTTTCCATAACAAAGGAGGCTCCTGTAGACCCGACTTTCAGACAATCTTCCTTTAATACAAAGTCGATATATCTACATACACAGTGGCAGGAAAACCACTTACAGTTTCAGTTTGAAGTAACAGTGGGAAAACGGATAGTGTCTCTGCTCTCGTACAAAGAGAAAAAACTGGTCTCGGTTGGCATCTGCTTTTCTCCTTTCCCCTCATCTCCCTGGGGTGAAGTCTTGGCTGCAGGTTGTCAAGAGTTTGGGGCCAGGTTCCCACGGCCCTTTTGGTCGGGGCGGAGCGGGCCCAGTCCCTCCCTGGTCAGTGCAGGAGGCCGGTTGGGGTTGTGTGTGTGCACACACACGTTGTGGTCTGAGAGTGTGTGTGTGTGTGTGCGCGCGTGTCCAACTTCCCCATGCCCAGGGTCCAGCTGGGGCCCCCATCCTCATGCATCCAGAGAGCAAGGGAGAGGGAGAGGTGCCCAGGGTGGCCTGGGGCAGGGGATGCATCTTCCTTCCACACAGTCTGAGCCCTGGGGGCCCACCAGCATCCAGGTGGTGGTTCCCACTAGATGTCTGGTGTGACCCAGGGCACCTGCACGCCTGGGGTGGGTAGGAGGGCTTCCAGGGTGGGAGGGGCCATCCCTCCCCCCCCCCCCCCCCGCAGTGGGTGCTTGGTCCTGGCAGAGGAGCTCAAAGGAGGAGGGGGCCTGCTGGCCAGCCTTCCCCTGGCCTCCCCCGCACCTGGAGCCATGCCTGATATGTCTGAGATTTAATTTAAAAACAAAACAAGGACAGTTCATTCTTCCATGAGCGAGTCGAACCTTTCCAATGGTAGAAAAGCATATGTAGAAGTAGCAATTCGCACGTAATCTTGTACATGATCACAGCCAGCACACAGAACGTTTCTACCGTGAAAAAATAGACTGTCTTTGAACGTAATATGAATAAGCAAATTCTCTTTTAAATTCATTGACTCATATTCTGTCAGTTTTTTTTTAAAAAAAGGAAAAATACACTATTTAAAAAAAACGGTAATGTCACTGGTTACAGTTACATCGATACTTTAAAGAAAGCCGCTCACAGCGCAGGGCCAAGGCAGGGCCAAGGCTCTGCTCTTTCCTGATGGTCTGACGGCTGGGAGGAGGTGGGCTCGGCGGAGGCCGCATGGTTATCCGGAGGGGGTAGGGAGAACCGGCAGAGGCTTCGGGTTCAAATTCAGACTTTGCCTGGGTGACCCAGGGCAAGTCATGGCCTTGTGGGGCCTATTTCCTCACCTGTAAAGCAATGGGTCCTACGATTCCTAAGGTTCCTTCTGGTTGGAATCCTATGAGTCTAGAACCGTCTCTTCCCCAAGCCCCGGGCAGGGGTGGGAGAAAGGAGACAGTATTTGCTGAAGACAGGGAGGAATGGGTTGAACAGGCCTGTCCCAGCAGCTCCTCTGCCTTGCCCCCCTCTCCCCACCCTCTGAAATCCCACCTGCAGGAAAGCTACTTGCCATGCTGCACCCTCCCCCCTTTGTCTTTTTCTCCAGCTTTCCAGAAATAACATTTTTTGGAATCAAAAAAGAAATAAGGAATGTTCCAAGTATTCAAAAGGGGATGTGGCCCCAGCCCCCCTGCCTCCCAGCTGGGTCCTGGTTGTGGGGACCCCTGGGCAGCCTTCCCTCCCCATGCTGGGGGAGTTCTGGCAGGCCGGGCCAGGCTTGGCGAATCTCTGTCCCTCCCCCAGTGCTGTACAGAGGAGGCATTTCATTGATGTGGTCATTGGCTCAGGGCTGCGGCTGGGGGCTCTGCGTGGGTGAATGGTGGAGGGTGGTGTGGGTGGGGGGGTGATTTCCCCTAAAAATGTCCAACCAGGCAAACAAAGACATCAAATTCTTAATGATGGGCCCCAAGTGACTGTGCCCCTCCCCGGAGTGGGGGCTGGGGGGGGGCAAGGTGACCTGGGGACCAAAGCCAACTTGAGGTAACAAGCCGCTGCTGCTCAGACCAGCCCTGGCTCACAAGCTTCTGGACCGCTCCTGGAGTTCATGCTGTGGAGGCCCCAGAGTGAGTGGCCTGCGTTGGGCCCGCCCTTCCCCCAGGCTCCCGCTGTGGTGTCCAAATAAAAAGGTACTTGTTCGGTTCAGTTTGTGGTAATCAGTTCGAGGACCCTTCCGGGTGAGGGAAGGGGGAGCGTCCATGACGTCCAGCGGCCCGTGGAGTCGGTTCGGGGAGGGATGGCTTTTTATGTTGCATAGTGGTCAAAACTTCCAAGGTACTCGAGGGCAGCCTGGTAGCAGAACTGGTACTCATCCTGAAGCACAGACAGGTCAGGAGAGGAAGAGGTCAGTTACACCGGCAGTCGTACAGCCTCCCCTCTCCCACCCCAGGGTCTATAGAGAAGACAGCTTGCCAGGGGACAAAAAGTGCTGCATTCGGAGTCAGTGGGCCTGCCTTCGACTTTGCAGGCACCAGTTCCACGTTTCCCCTGGGGGATGCAGGGCTGCACGTGAATGTTATACCCATTTTACAGCTGAGGTAACTGAGGCTCAGAGGGCTGAAGAGGATCTATCGAAGGAATTGTGGTATCTAGACTGGAGAAGACTAGGGGCAGGGGGCATGGTGGCAGCACAGCTGTGCATCTTAGTTTTGAAGGCTGGTCATGAGACGGAGGCAGCCACAGAGCAGCAGCAGATGAGGAAAAGTGAGTGTGGCTTCAACGTCCCTCCTGAAATATGGGGCCCAGAACTGGATAGCCGAACGGTGTGGTGGAGTGTGTACTAGGCTTGAGCTCAGGAAGACCTGAGTTCAAATCCAGCCTCAGACACTTACTAGCTGTGTGACCCTGGGCAAGTCACTTGTCTTGTCTCAGTTTCCTCAGTGGTAAAATGGGCATAATAACAGCACCTACCTCCCAGGGTTGTTGTGGGGATCCAACCAAATGATATCTGTAAAGCTCTTAGCACAGGGCCTGGCACAGTGCAGGTGCTTATAAATCCTTGTTCCCCCTCTCTCCCTCCCCTGTACCTCAGATGAGGTCTGAGCCGAGCTGAGGGCAGGGGGATGAGCACCCGCCTCCCGTGCTCTGGACACCAGGCCTAAGATGGCACGAGGCCTGCTGAACCCCAGCCAAGCGGGCCCTCACCTCCGTCTGCACCATGGCCGGCCTCTGCGTCCGTAGCATCTTCACCGTCTGGAAGATGTCCACCACTCCCTCATAGCGCATCCTCTCCAGGACGATGCTGAGCGTGATGAAGACCCCAGTCCTGCCCACGCCGGCACTACACACAGCGAGGAAGAACACATTCAGAGGCAGAGAGAGAAGGGCCCGCTGTTATACCCCTTTGGTCACGTGATGACGCCAGGGGCCCCCAAGAGCCATCTGGCGATGTCACGGGAGCGTCCGTAGGTGAGAAGACCGTGAGCGTGTGTGATGCAGTGGAGAGCCTGAGAACGGCGGTAACTGTGAATCAGGGATGAGTGCAAAATTTCTAGCTATCTGCAGCAGTTACAAGGGGACATGAAATCATCTGCGACAAAGTCACAGACGCTGCTGATACCCCAGTGGGATGCCACCTCCGTTCAGCACTGTAGTAAATGCTAAATTTCAGTTACAGGTTAGTGCAAACAAAGATGCTGCTTCCCCCCCATTCATATTCAAGGACTCCCTGGAAATCTCTCCATGGACCCCAGGGTCAGAGGCCTGGATGTTGTTCGACATCCTCATTTTACTGAGGCCCAGAGTGGGAGTGGGTGGCTCGAGGTTACACCGCTTTAGAAGTGGGGGAGCCAAGATCTGAATCCAGCTCTTCTGACTTATAACCCCAAGCCCCTAACAGGCCCTGCTCTCCTTCCTCCTGAGGCCACTCGGGGGCTCTCTCAAACCCCACTTCTAATGGGGGCATCTCCTACCCCAGCTGCAGAGAGAGGGGAGGATGTGATCATGGACCACGGAGAAAGATGGGGAAAGAGGAAGAGGAGGCCACAGGCCAGAGGAGAGACAAGGAAGGGAAAGGTCATGAGAGGGGAGAAAGGGCCCAAACTGTCATTATTATGAAGCACCTACTCTATACAGGGCTCTGCTGGGCACAAAGTTCAAATAAGCCCTCGTGGAGCTCAGTCTAGTGGGGGCTACCTCACAGCCCCACACACCCACCCATTCTTACATGGTGAGGGCATTAGGAAGGTGCAAGCCAAGCGAAGGGGTGGCAGGTACTGATGGATGGGGAGGGGATCAGGGCAGGGGCAGAGGCAGAGGCAGAGGCAGGGGGAAAACCTGGGCTGCCTCTGGGGAACAAAAGGCCAGTCTGCCCGGACTGCACAGCATGCTGACGTGGAGAAGGGCCACACGAAATAAGGTTGGGTGAAGCCAGACCATGGGGTGGCCTTGAATGGGAATGGCGTCTGAACTTTCCTGGCCCGGCAGCAGGTGCCCTGAAGGGTTTGGGCAAAGGAGGGACAAATAGTGACAAGATTGGAGATTTAACCCAATGTCCTCCTTTTACAGGTGAGGAAACTGAGGCCCAGAGAGCTCTGAGTGAGCCAACTCAGGCTACTGGTAAGAGGCGGAGGCAGGACTGCCTTGTATTTACTTGGGACATATTTCCCATTGACATAATTGTATGGGTTGTGCCTCCCCAGGAGGACGTAAACTCCTCAAAAGTGGCATCTCTTTGGTTTTAATTCTCATATCCCCAGGCACATGATAGCCTCCTTATAAATGTCTGCTGACTGACCACTGACCGGCAAGTCTGGCAGGGGGCAAAGGAAGAAACGAGTGGAGGTAGGAAAATGTCATCCAGGAAAGTGTTTGTAAGGAGGACTGACTAGGCTGGGGACTGTGGGAATATAGAAGTGGGGATGGACAGGAGGAATGGGACACAGATGGGAAACAGCACCAGTTATTGGTGGGGAAAAGTCCCCAAGCCCTCCCTGTGGACCATGGGTCTATGCTTCCTCCAGGGGAGAGGCCCTAGCCTGGCAAGGGGCACAGATGGGCAGAGAGAAGGGGGGAGCCACAGGAGGGTGTAGGGCAGGGTTACACCTTCCCCCTGGAGGTACAAGAAGTGTGACGGGGTGGGGGAGGAGGGAGACGTAAGGAATATCTAGGAAATAACTGTATTAGCCTCTTGAAATACTACAAAAATACTATTGTTAGTGAACAAATACATGGATTAGAGAGAGATGCCAAGGAGACAGGGGCCGGGTGGGGAAGGAAGGGGCATCAGAGAGCATTGGATGGAATAATTCCTACCAACTAAAACCAAATGAATGAAGGCTGGATGTGAAACCCCTTTTCATATTGAACAAGGGAAAAAGAGCCATCTGTGACGACCCCAGGAAAGGTGTGTTCATTGATCTCCACAGTGCCAGCCGGTGCCAAATTGATTTCCAATCTGCAAAGTTACAGACTTTTCAGAGTCCCTTCGCAGAAGCACAGTCCGTCCTTCCTGGACGTGCTCCCAAGGCTTCACTCACATTTACAACTCATCTCAGAGAATCAGGATTCTTGGTCCCGTTCTTAATCAAATCCCAAGCAGGAAACAAACTGGAGGCTGGGCATGATATGTGGCTAATCGCTTTCAAAAACTATCCTGAGAGAATAAAATCAACTAGTTTATTTGACTGTGTTCTGATAAATCTTTAACAACATTATGATAGTAAAACAAGTCATCATGTACTGAATAAAGGGGTTTTTATGAAAAATTTCATCTGTTTTATTCCTCACATGTGTGTGTCTGAGACACTCTAGAATTTATTTCCTTTCACATTTAATAGGTGGTGTGGGAAGGATTACTGAAAACCAAGGAGCATAGGGATGGAAAAAATGTTGGGTACCCCTAGGGTAGGGTTAGAAAGGCGAGGCCACATCTGGAAGAGAGATGGGGAGAAGGGAAGAGATGCTCATGGACAGAGGAACAAATGGGGAGGTGGGAGAGGAGACCAGATGGGTGTGGAGGACGCGACATGGACCATGGAGGAAAGGGATGGTGGTGGGTGTCTCCTTACATAAGCCCTGCCCAGAGCGATGCTATTGCCAGGACCTCGCCCTTGGCCAAGTCCACGCACACAGACACACGTCAGGAGGCCAGTGCTGACACAACTCAGACCACAGGATTGTCTGCCCCTGCCCCTGCCCCTGCTCTGTGACCCCAGGGATGGCCCTACCTGCAGTGGACAGAGATGGGCCCGTCCTGGCCAAACTGCTCCTTGGTTTTGTGCACTTGGCCGATGAAGTCGATGAAACCTTCGCCCGACTTTGGCACGCCTTGCTCTGGCCAGTCTGTGAACTGGAACTGGCGGACAGTCCGGGACTGGCCGTCCTGGGGAGAGGAGGAGAGGCCCAGCCCAAGTCAGTGGTTACCACGGCCTGTTGTTTACTCACTTAAAACAAATGTACTGTATACAAGACATTTCCATTATACAAATGCTGTATAAGAAGAGCTCTCTCTCTCTCACCTCCCTTGTCTCTCTCTCTCTCTCTTCCTTCCCTCCCTCCTGTATAAGAAGTGCTAGAGATATACAAATATGGAAAAGACACCATCCCTGCCCACACAGAGCTTACAATACACTGAGGGAATGAGGTCCCAACACATACAACCTTCTATGACAAGCTCCTGACAGAGGCAGAGAACAGGTGACATATAAGGGTCAAGCGGGTATCCCTTAACAACAGGGGAAACCTGAAGATGTCCTCGGTGGACCTGAAGGGGAGTGTGGGGGAGGGAGGGAGAGAAGGCGGAGCACTCTGAGGCCAGACAAGGTGGGAGCGGAAGGGACTTATCTGGTTTGGTTGGAGCATGAAACATGGTGAGGCCAGGAATAAGAGAAGCCTGGAGAGTGTAGGGTGATGCCAAGCCGTGCCCATCTCCTTCCATCATTCCAGGGCCGCCGCTGTTCATCATCCATCGATCTTAGTGGCCACGGCCAAGCCATGGCCCTGAACTCTGGTCCTCCTTCTCCTCCTCTTCCTCCCACGGGCACGTAGCCTCTGCCCCTGAGAGCCTGGGCTCTGGGAGGTGAGCTTTTGTGGCACTCTGCCCAGAACCAGGCCACATATCCTACCTTCCTGCCCTGTTCTCTGACTCTAGACATGGTTTTCACCTGTCAGAATGTAAGCTCCTTGAGGGCAGGGATTGTGCCCGAGGTGCCTGGCATACAGTAGGTGCTTAACAAATGCTTTTTCATCCATTCCAGACCATCTTGACTTCATCAATGTCATCCCTCATTCAACGCATCTACCATCAGCCTCTTGGTATCACCACCTTCTCGCTTGTCAGCTTCCTCCATCAGGAGCAGAGCAGAGGCTCCCAGGAGACCCAGGGTGGCCCTCACTCACCCTCTGTGCATGTGGAGGGGCAGCCTACCTTGGGGCTGGAGCACGGGCATGACAGGGCCTCAGTGGGGAGTGAGGTCCAAGAGGCAGAACGGACCTCTTCTCCCACATGTGATGGCCTTCCCTCTCCTGCTCAGGACCCTTCTCACGGCCTAAGAGTGAGCCCGGCCTCTGAGGCCTTCCCAAGCACAGCCTCGGTCTACCACTTTGTCCTCATCTCCCTCCTGCTCCTCTACATTGACCTGCCTCCCACCACAAGCACGCTGGATTTCCTGCAGTGGTCCCCGAGTTCTCAGAGCACTTGTTCTGCCTGGCAGGCCCCTCCCTCTCTCTAACTGGACCCGTCTTCCAGGGACCTGCTGTAGTCCTGAACCTTCTCCAAGTCTACCTTCCTTGTAGCTGCTATTGCACTTATGGCAGCTAGGTGGCGCAGTGGATTGAGTCCTAGGCCCCGAGGCAGGAAGATCTTTGTTCAAATCTGACCTCAGACACTAACTAGCTGTGTGACCCTGGGCAAGCCACTTAACCTCCGTCTGCCTCACTTTCCTCAACTGTAAAATGGGGATTATAATAGTACCTGCCTCCCAGGGGTTTTGTGAGGACCTGGCACACAGTAAGTGCTATATAAATGCTTTTCCTCTCCCCTTCCCCCCTTTATGGTCCGTACTATTTGCTTTGTTTATCCCACAACAACTTGTATGAATATGTTCTTAGAGCTAAAATGGGCCACGGCGATTTTCTAGTCCACTCCTCTCCCATTTTACAGATGAGAAAATTGGGGCCCAGAAACGGGCTGGCCACCTTGAGCCGAGGGAGAACAAGGCTACATAGTACGTAAGCTGCAGGGAGTGCCTCTCGCTTCCTGGCCAGTGTCTCTGAGACCAGCTGCTTCCTCACCACTCTGGGCCTGGCCTCAGTCTGCAGGTGGCCAGACTGGCCCGATGGCCTGAGCCCATGGGGAGGGGAGGGCGGGGTCAGTGACTGCCCTGGAGTGCCCCACCGCCCCACGCGGAGCCGGGACCTTGGGCGTCTGTACCCCTCACCCAGCTGCCCCTCTGGGATGGGCTGGGCACTCACCCGGGCGTCGGTGACTTTGAACTCGCGCAGGATGTACTGGGGCATGTTATACTCCGCCATGGGGTCCACCACAAAGTACTGGTAGCGTGCCGATCGTTCTGCTGGCCAGTACTGGTGACATTTCTCCTGGTGCAAGGAGAATGGGGCTGCCTGTCAGGTCTGCTGTCCCATGCAGGGGATGTGTGTGTGTGTGTGTGTGTGTGTGTGTGTGTGTGTGTGTGTGTGTGCACGCGCGCATGTGCGCGTGCATGCATGCAGGGGGCAGAGGGCCGTGGCAGTCAGGGAGGGAAAAGCCACTGACTGCAGGCTGCCTCTTTCTGCCCTGCCCTTACCCCACCAGGTGAACCTATCTCATCTTCCCTCCTCCCCGAGGAGTCTGCCCCTCAGTCCCCTGACTCCAGACTGTTGCCTCCCTCAGGGCAGGCCCAGGGCTGGCCCTTCTACACTTTCCCTGCTCCTCCCCCTAAACTTAGGTCCCCCAAGGCTCCTTCCCTAGGAGTCCTGGGGGAGGGTGCCCTCTGAAGGCTTCCCACAGCTCTGAGGGTCCCCGCTTGTTGGGGGGATGGTTGTCCATGACACATTCTACCCCACGCTGTTCTGCTACCCCAGCAGGCAAGGCTTGGCGCTCGGGCCTCTCTGGTGACTCACAGGCACGGAAGGCCAGGGCCGCCCCTGCTCGCCGCCTCCCCCACTCACCCGACCCATCTCCCGCAGCTTGGTGAGCATCACCACGATGGTGGAGTTGTTCTCCCACAGCATCCGCCAGAAGTCCTCGGTGGTCTCTGCCAGCGGCCCCTGTGTGGCGATGTAGGCCTTCTGCTGCCTGTGAGCAAGAGAGGGTCGCTGAGAGACGCCTCAGTCTTCCTCGGAGGGTGCAGGGCCCTGCGCTGGCTGCCCCAGCGTCTCCTCTGGGAATGATGGGGATTTTTACCCTAACAGAGACCACTGAGGTCGGCTCCCCTCCTTGTACAGACAGGAAAACTGAGATCTGGGCTACAGGAGTGATGCTCAAAGGCATGCAGAGACTTGAATCCAGGGCTCCCATCTCTGGGTCCAAGGATGTTTCCTGTCTCTTTTCAAGCTGGAGGCAAGAAGGCTGAGCGACTGTCCTAAGCAGAGCAGAGCCTTATTCGGGGTTTATTTTCTTTCCTCTCCACCTCTGGACTCCTTGGTCCATCTGCCCATGCAAGAGGCTGTCTATTCCTGAAGGCAGCTGGCACCTCTGGGGGTAAACCCGTGGTTCTGGGAGGGGGTGGGGCAGGCCAGGGAAGGAGAACAGCATGGAACTGTGGGGCAAGGGAGCCGGGGACAGCTAAGCTAAGGCCCCCAGGGCAGGGACACTGAACGGCCTTCCCAGCCCATCTGGGCCCACCCTCGCCTGCGCACCGGTAGCCGTCGATGAAGCTGGCATTGATGTAGTCAGAGCCCTCCACGCCGCGGATGGGCTGCAGGCACACACGTGTGCTCTCGTACGGCATGATGTTCACCAGGCGGTTCTTGAACTTGTTACAGGGAAGGTTGGCACTGATGAAGCGGGACGTGTGGGCTTTGGAATTGGCCAGCCTCTGGAGAGGGTATACGGGAGAGGCGGGTTTGGGTTGGGTGGGCACCAGGGGATTCCCTGGCTCAGAGCGAGCCCCCAGTCTCCCCTTTCCTCCTCACCCTGGAGGCAGCAATGTGGAAAAGATGGCTGTGTGGGCCTTGGTGCCCCGGCACCTTCCTGGACCAGATTTCAGACCCTTAGCACCACCGGTCCCATTACCCCAAGCCCTTCCAGAGTGGCCCCTCTCTGAACACCACCTCTTCCCCTCCACGGCCTCCCCTCCCCTCTCCACGGCCTTGCCTGGCCGCACCAGCTCCAGGGGGTGACCCACCCCTCTCCACGGCCTCGCCTGGCCGCACCAGCTCCATGGCCTCTCCTCCCCTCTCCACGACCTTGCCCAGCCACACCAGCTCCACGGGGCAAGCCTCCCCTCCCACTCAGTCCCCTGCCCCACACCGGGCTCCCACCTTGAACTCCAGCTCCATGCCCGTGACGTGCTCGCCAGTCTCCACCTGGGCCAGCTTCTGAATGTATGAGTAAAGGTTGCGGGCGGGGACCTCAGTGTTGCCACAGGCAACGGCTTCCAGAAGGGCATCGTGGATGAAGCTGTACTGGTCCTCGGTCTGGACCATGTAGTTGCGCTGTGAGCGCATGAGGGTCACGTGCCCGTAGATGTCCACGGTCTTCTCGGGCTTGATCCGCTCCAGCATGGCGTCTATGACGATGAAGCAGCCTGTCCGGCCCACGCCCGCGCTGTGGGGAGGGAGAGCAGATGCTTGGGGGCTGGACCCGATAGCTCATCCTGGGATGCCAGCACCCATTGCTCTGACACCCAAAGGCCTTCCTTTACCAAGGGCCTTCCCCCACCAGCAGATGGGGCAGGCAGGCAGTGGGTGTGGGCATGCATCATCCTCCTTTCAGGGATGTGAGGCAGGGAAGCAGGCGTCAGTGCTGGGGGTCCCTACCCGCATGCCCTAAACCCTGCTGGTCCTCAGGGATCCCTTCTATCTCAGGGCTGGAGGCTACTCCCTTGTTCTTCAGAGAGAGGGTGGGGAAAGGGACCTTTGTGCGGTCACATAGCATGTCAGTAGCTGATCCTAACAGCAGAAAATAAACAGCTACAAACAGGTGACTTGCCCAGGTCCAGGTAACCTCCTTTGCCCAGGGGCCAGGCTTGGATGCCAGGACCAAGGCTGGTGGGAGGCCAGGGATCACTGTACCTGCAATGAACCACAATGGGGCCTGCATCTGGAGGGTTGCAGGTCTTCACTCTTCTCAAGAAAGCCAGGAAGGGTGTTGGGTACTCAGGGACGCCATGGTCTGGCCACGCTGTGAATTGGAACTGGCGTACTTCACGCTTCTCGCTGGAACCATTCTGTGGAGACAAGGGGCAGGCTAGTGGGCAGATGACCCCATGGACTGTGACCCTCAGAAACTCCCATCTTTTCTTAATGTATCCCGTGTACCACTTCCTAACAGATGGCTCTCCCCTACTCTAAAACCTTACATGGCTCCCTACTACCTTGAAAGTCCAAACTACTCCACCTAGACATCTCTTTCCTCTCTCTCTAACCTTGCCCCCTAACTCCCTTCCATGTCCACATCTGTGGCTACCAGAGCCCCTCCCGGTTCTCCCCCACACCCCTCAATACCAGTTCTGTCCACTTTCACACCCTTGATGAAGCTACTGATCCTTCTGTAATACCCTCCCCCCTCTCTCATGTGTATCTAGGACCACGAAAGGCAGTCTGCAGAGGGGTGCTGGCATATTTTTGGGGGCCAGGGCAGGACCGCTCTTGCTTGGTAACTTTGGGGGCTTTGCAGGCTGAATGTAAGCAGTGAGCTCCTGCCTTATTCTTTTCAGTGATGGATGGGGGAATCTCACCTTCCCCATACACTGCCTCTTAAATTCCCTGCCCAGCTACAGTGGACAAGGATGGTTCTGGGCACGGTCTGTCCCTCAGGGGTGATATGGGGGGAAAGGCTGGCCAGGACCTAAAGTATCTCCCCTCCTGCCTCGTCTGGGCCTGCCAAGCTGGTTCTTTCCATGCTCAAAAGTATAACGGCAGGCCTGGCTCCTCCAGGGACTGATCCCCATCCTGAGCAAGGAAGCTGCCTTCTCTTCCATAACCCGTGAGGCTGGGAGCGCCTCTGAGGGCAGGGCTGAGGCTTCTCCTTCCCCGGTGTCCCCACAAACCCCAGCAGAGACACAGGACTGTGAGGGACGAGGGTGGAGGCTGGGTGCAGAGGCCAAGGCCCTAGCCTGAGAGGCCCTTGGACACCCCAGAACCTCAGGGATTGGGAGAACCCTCCCAGGACATCCGGTGCAAGCACAAACATCCTCCACCGGGTCCCCAACAAACCTCCCTCAGACTCTTGTCCACCTGAATCCCTCTCTCCCGAGGCCGCCCTTTCCCTGTGTCCAAGCACGGCCCTAGGTCTGCCTCATCCCTCAGGGCAGGGAGCAGGGGGAAAGGCAGGAGGAGGCACCTTGTGCAGGGAGAAGGTCCGGACGCAGAATGTCGCCAGCTCGATTGTGTCCAGCAGGGTAACCTGGATCACACCATAGGTCTCTGTGCCCCGGCCAGGCCAGTACTGGTCACACTTGATCTGGGGTGTGGGAGCAGGAGGGAAGGCCAGAATCAACGTCATGGCTAAGGCACTGCGGGTGTCGCTGCCCCACTCCCACCATGGGCATCAGCCCCAGAGGCTCCTCTGAGGGAGGATGGGGCCTGGGCCGGGACCCTGGGGCATTGCCACGGCAACCCTTCCAGCCTGCCCGTGATGAAGGCTATCGGGGCCTGAGCTGGGGAAGGGGGCCCCCCTTGGCATGAAGCCAGTACTTGGCAGGAGGCAGCGTCCGCTAACAACAACAGCCAACAATGTTATGGTGCTTTCAAGTCTGCAAAGGGTTTGTCTAATCTCATTTTAGCTGAAACAACATTTCTGGGAGAAGATAGAGAGAAGAAAACAGAGGTTCCAAGAGGTTAGGTGACCTGACAAAGGTCACGTGGCCAGTAAACATTAAGGGGTAGAATCTGAACCCAGGTCCCTGCAATCTGAAAACTTTCCACATGACATGGTGGCATGCTCATTCTTTTGGGGTTAGCAGACGATTCTTCTTGTCATTCAGTTTTTTATTTATTGCAAATTAAATTACGAGCCCTTCAATTTCACACCTTTTTGCATATGAGCCTACACACAGTGGGTGTGAAATGATGATGATGATGGGAAGGGGTGTGATCGGAAACCAAGGTAGGCTCAGTGCTGGGCTAGGAACATACCGTATTACTCCAGCAGAATGCAAGCTTCTTGAGGGCAGCGATTGCCTCATTTCTGTCTTACTAACCCACTGCCTAGAAGAGCACCGGGTACATCAAGTCTGCTGGACTGAACTGAATTTAGAGTTAGGAGACCTGGGTTCAAGTCTTGGCCCTGACACTTAGGATCTGTGTGACTTTGGTCAAGTCACAGCCATGCTGAGTGACTCAGTTTCCCCTTCTGTAAAATGAGACAATTTCCTTCTTCCTCCTCTGTTCCCTTGGGAGTTGGGGGCTCCCTCGCCCAGTTTGGCCCTTCCTTACCCGTGACTTCTCCTCCAGCTTGGTCATCATGACCACGGTGGCAGAGCGTTGCTCCCACACCATGCGCCAGAAGTCGCCAAAGGTCTCAGGCAGGGGTCCCTGCGTGGCGATATACGCGTTTTGTTTTCGGTAACCATCTATGTAGTTGGCGTTGATGTAATCGCTGCCCACGATGCCTAGGTTGGAGAGATTGAGGGGATTCTGAGGAGCTGAAAGGCTCATCTCCAGGCAGGGGGACTCCAAAGTGAAGGCATCCCTTGGGCATGGAACCACGAGGGTCCTCCTTTGGGGGATGTGGGGCTGGGGCCATCCTTCAGCAGGGGTAGTTAGGGCCGACCCTGTGCAGAGCCTGGGATGACCCTTGGTTCTAAAGGCAATCTTCTCCCCATGCCCTGTCTCTCTCATGTGTACCTAGGACCATGAAAGGCAGTCTGCAGAGGGGTGCTGGCATATTTTGGGGGCCAGGGCAGGACCACTCTTGCTTGGTAACTTTTAGGGCTCTGCAGGCTGAATTATTCTTTTCAGTAATGGATAGGGGAATCTCTCCTTCCCCATACGCTGCCTCTTGAATCCCTGCCCAGATACAGTAGACAAGGATGGCTCATGGTCTCCAGGAAAGAGAGTGTGGGCAGGGCCTAAAGTATCTCCCCTCCTGCCTCCTCTGGGCCTACCAAGCTGGCGCTTTCCATGCCCAGTGCCATCACCTTCTTCCCTCTGTAGCCTGACCTTCCAGACTCCAGAAGGAGTAGGCAGGCCGCCTTCCCTCTCCCTGGACTACCTCTGACTGCTCCAGTCCTGCTCCTCTACCCTTGCCTCTCCCTGTTGCTGAGGGTCTGAGCACACACCCACACCCTCAGGAGAGTGGTCATCCAAGAGTCCTGCCTCACTAGTCCTAGAGACTCCTTGAGGGAAGGGCCTGAGTGGCTCTGCTCCCACCACCTTGCCTACTCCACAGGCAGGTTCCGGGCTGGGCTCACGGGGGCTTTGGTGAGCTCTTAGTGCGTGGCTGATAAATGCTCAGCTAAGGGAGAGATGGTCACTGAGCTCCTATCAGCTCTGTGGTGCTGCTGTCTGCAAGACACACTGGGGAGACGAGCCCCAGAAGCATGAGGCTAGGGCAGAGATCTCAGAGATGATCTTGCCTAACCCCTACCTGAGCAGGGATCCCCTCATTCAACCTCTGCTTGCACACTCCCAGTGACGGGGGGCTCATTACCTCCTGAAGTAGCCCACTGCCTTAGGGGACAATTAAGGCTTAGAGACCAGACTATTTTAGCCACCCACAGAGCTGCTTTCTCTTTCATCCATCTCTCTTTTTTAGAGGAGTTCTGGTTTATGGAGAGTTGGTTAAACTCTCACTGGAGCCGGAGTGTGACCGAGGCCTGATTTTCATGGTCTGGGAGAAAGAGTCCAGGGTTGGGAATCAGGGGCCGAGTTCCAGTCCTGGCTCAGCCAATAACTGAGGGACAGATCTCTTAACCTTCTCTCTTGGCCTTAGCTTTCCTACCTGAGAAGTGGGGCTGCTGATCCCTGCCCAGGAGTCCTTGGGAGTTCGGGGGAGAGGTCTTCTTACCTTCCATGGGGAGAAGGATGACCCGAGAGTGGTCGTAGGCTATGACATTGGCATAACGATTCTTGGGCTTATTCACCTCCAGGTTAGAGTGTTCCCAGGTGAACTGCTGTCCGGGGTCAATAGACTGCAGGACGAGAAACAGACAGAGGCAGGGGAGAAAGGGAGATCCAGAATGGCGGGGGAGAATAGGGAAGAGGAGGGATGGAGGAGAGAGACAGAGAGAAGAGAGACAGAGATAGAGGAGAAAGGGAGATCCAGAATAGTGGAGACAGGAGAGATGCGGAAGAGGAAGGATAGAGGAAAGAAGAGACAGAAGTGGGGAGGAGATAAGAGGAAAGATGGGCAATAGGGAGAGAAACAGAGAAAGCACAAAGAAAAAGGGCAAAGAGGAGGAAGAAAGGGTATAGAATGAAGAAAGTGAGTGGAAGGGAGACAGAGAAAAAAAGGAGAGGGGGAAAGGAAAGGAGAAAGAAGACAGGAGAGAGACAGGAAGAGGAAAGGGAGGAAGATATAGAGAGCAAAAGGGAAGAAAGAGAATGAAGCGGGACAGGAAGAAGACAGATTGGACAGAGGTGGGAAGGGTGTCAGACACAAAGGCTGTTCAGGGCTGCTATTGGTGGCTCAGCCTTTTCTGGCAAGGCTACTAGAGGCGGGGCTGGGGGGGGGACAGTCACAGGGCGGTCCTTGCTCTACCTACCTGTGCCATGTGAGAAATCACATGAGAGAACTGGGATAGCTGGGCCAGACGAGCTGACCCAATCCACTCATTTTCAGAGGAGGATCCCTAACTGAGCCCTAAGGGATCAGCCAAGGCCATGTGGCCGTGAGAGACCAGTGTCCCCAGCTCCTTCGAAGGCACTTCCCACTGCCCTACAGTGCCAATGGCAGGCCTGAGGCATTTGCCTTGGCTGTGCCCACTATCCCCCTGGGCACAACACAATGCCCAGCTGTGGGGACTCTTCCTGTAGAAGCTCCCCTGACCACACCCAGCCCTCTCCACCATTCAGCTAACTTTGGTAGTGCTGTGGCCTGCTTTATTCACAGAGAGGATCATGGGATTGCAGTACAATGAGTTTAGGTGACATACTCAAGGCTGTGTAACCAGCAGGCGGAAGAGCAGGGATTCAAACTCAAGTCCTGATCTCAAATCCCGTGCTCTTTCCACCAAGCTAGGCAGCTGCCTCAGTGAAGAGGCCTAGGCCAGGGCTGTGCGTATGTGTGTGCAGGGATGTGGTGGCAGGGTCTGCAGCCACTTACCTCATACTCTTGGGATAACTTCAGGTTGTCATTGGCTTTGAGGTGCTCTGTGTGCTCAGCCATCTCGGTGATGGGGATTGGAGGGTGGCTGAGCATACCTGGGGGGGAGAGCAGACCCGCCAGGTGGGGGCGGGGAAAGAGGGTGGTCATGGCCTGTGGCGGGGCCGGGACAGCCCCGGCCCAGCCCACGGGATGCATGAAGTGGGGACGATGGGGGGTGAGGGGAGGCTCTACAATGTGAGTTCTGCAATGGAAGGGCGGCGGTTAGAAGAGAGAAGGCAGGCAGGGCTCGAAATTAATGTCCTGGGAGAGGGGGAGGGGGCAGAGGGAAGACAGGTGGTCTCCTCTGCCCACCACAGCCCCTAGAGTAGGGGTGATCAGGAGGAGGCAGGGAGGAAGGGAGGGAGGGAAGAGACTGTTGATGGTGCTTGGTTCCTAAGAGGTTCTAGACCAAGTGAACTGCAAGGGAAGGAGCTGACCCCACATACACAGCTGTTACAGAGAGGGGAGGGAGGTCTGGGTGGGGCCCAGATGGAGATGGACATGCAGATGGGCAAAATGGGAGGTCTCTGGGGAAGCTGGCTCTGTCACCCTTGGGGTCCTCCCTGCCTGGCACAGGGACTCTGGCCGGTGGGCACCTCCCAAAGTCCGTCCACCAGGTAGATGGAGAGTGGCTGAAGACCCATTCTCAGCTCTGTCCCCTCCCTCAGGGAGATGGCTTTCATCTGGGGCCAGGCAGTGAACAGCTTTCACAGGATGCGTTTGGTTCTTACAAAACTCTGGCCAGACTTGCAGGGACTGGAGAATAAATACTTTTAAGAGTTTCTTGGTCCTTGGTAGCTTGGACCTGGGAAGGCTAAAACTCAAGATTCCACCTAGCAGAGGTTTGGGAATGGTCCCTTGGGTTTAGGCATGTGGTAGGACCACTTCCTACTGTAACGAGTTACCTCAGCCATGACCCCTGATTCTAGCCTCAGCCCTAAAGCCCTGACCCTGACCCTGGCTGGCTGCCTCACTAATGCTTCCACCTAGAGTGTGTGAATGACTCAGTATACAACCCCTCCCCACTCTAAGGAAACCGCCTCCCTGCTGCTGGGTCCAGAACGTGTTCTGAGCATCTTCAGGATGTGCTCTTTGTTACTCTGTGTGTGCGTGTGTGTGTGTGTGTGTGTGTGTGTGTGCGCGCGTAGCCTCCTGCCCCAGGGTCCTTGCAGGAGGCCCTGTCTCCACTCTGGGCCATGGCTCACTCCCACCACCTTCAGAGCCTATCAGGGGTGGGGTAGGGGATGAGGGTGACTGCTGAGAATTTCGAGCCCGAGAATGTGTCATGGTGAAGCAAGAGGTGGTGGGGGCGTGAGCAGCTGAAGAGAGCAGGGCAAGGCAAGCACTGCTCCCTAGTTTTACAGTGCACACCCCTCCTTCTCCCCTTCACTCCTGCCCTGAGGGACAATGAGGCAGACAACAGGGTGGGGTGGGCACAGAGGTGTAACCAAAGTCCTCCCGCCTCATCAACCTGGGGTCCCTTTTAGGGGACAAGGAGCTCCCTAGGCTGGGAGACAGGCGAGCCTTGGATTCTAGGCCTAGCTCTGTCCCTGGTTTGTTGTGTGACCTTGGATCTCTGGGCCTCAGTTTCCTCACCTGTAAAATGGGAGTAATGTCACCTGCCCACCATCCAACAAGAGGATAAACTGAATGGATGGGAAGATGCTTTGGAAAGGCTAACACACATTAATACGAGGACTATGTGTTACTCACCACCTACCATCCCCAACTCCTCCCATCAATTAAGTGACCACAAGGTGGACCAGATGCTCCCCTCAACCCCTGACCCGCACCCCGAGGTCACAGCATCACATGACCGAGAACCGGAAAGGACACTTAGAGATGGATGGTCTAGTCCAGAAGAAGAAACTGAGGCCCAGAAAGAAGGGAAGGGACTGTGCCCATGTTACATAAGATGGGAGGAGGGCAAGGACTGCTCTGTCTACTGACACAGTTGGTGAGAATGTTCTCTATGAGGGACAGATGAAGGCCTGGCAATGCCTGGGCATCCCTAAGTTGGGAGACCAGGTGGGAGAAGGGCCTGTCTTCGAGTTCTTGGTGCCCATGGGGGACTCAGGGTATCCTAAACTATGGACTGAGGCAGGCCTTCAGCCTCTGCTTTAAAAGACTCATTCCCCTCCTCCCCTTGTGGCCCAATTCCTGTTTTTGGAAGCTTAATCTAATTTGTTGGAAACATCGATCCACTTGGGGGAAGATCAATTCCTCTTTTAGGACGATCCTTCCTTTTCTTCTGACCACTGATCTCTATTTTCCTGAAGAGCCATCATTAGGGGGAAAGACAGATCCCTCTTTGGGGAGAAGGCACTCTGTTTGGGGGAGAGAGAGAGGTGGTTCTGAGAAGGGAAAGCTTGGGGAGAGTGTGTGCGTGCGTGCGTGCGTGTGCGTGTGTGTGTGTGTTTATGAAAGCTGTGGCTGGTCTTCCCTAGTTCCATCTGACCAGGGAAGGAAGAGTCGCCCCTCTCCCCCCACTCAAAGGGGGTCAGCTGTGGCTCCCACAGGGCCAGGATATAGAGGAGGAGCCCTGTTATTATGAAGAGGGAGAAGACCAAGACTGGTGGCATCAGGGACAAATGGTGGTGGCTTCAGGGAAATGGGTCTGTAAAGGGAGGCATTTAACTAGGTTTGGAGTTAAGGGAAGAGGCCCAGACTGGCACTCCAGCTCAGACAAGCTCTAGCGGCGTGACCACGGGCAAGTCACCGCACTCTTTGCACCTGTCTGACCTGTAAAGTGGAGATGGTAATGCTCGCACTCCCTACCTTGTTAGCATGTTACCAAGGCCACGAGGTTGTAGGATCATGGACTTACAGACCTAGGGCTGGAAGGGACCCTGCCTCCTCCCAGCCCGGCCCAGGTCATTTTACAGACAAGAGAACTGAGTCCCAGGAGGCTACGTGATTTATTTCTCCAAGGTCACCCAGCGAATAAGCAGCAGAGTGTCATCATACTTGGACTTCTCAGCTCTCTACCAGTGTGAATGTTTGCTCCACCACACGGGCCTGGCCTCTTCACAGGTGATTTCATGACATGTGGTGGGTAGAAAAAAATGAATCCCTTGATAGGGATGAGCCTCTCCATGCCTAGCTGGGTAGGCTAGCTCTTGAATGACAGAATTAATCCTGTTTACGCGGCTGTATTTCTAGGCTCATGCATAGAACACAGTACAGCCTGAGAACTGCAAGGGCCCTTGGAGGCTATCTGGTCTAACCTCTTAATTTTACAGAGAAGGAACATGAGGCCCAGAGAGGTTTTAAGATCTTTGACCAAGGTCACACATCAAATGAAGA
Source organism: Phascolarctos cinereus (assembly GCF_003287225.1). Classification (NCBI taxonomy): domain Eukaryota; kingdom Metazoa; phylum Chordata; class Mammalia; order Diprotodontia; family Phascolarctidae; genus Phascolarctos; species Phascolarctos cinereus. The sequence goes on along the minus strand of NW_027555847.1, from coordinate 664,208,467 downwards.
GCCAGAATCTGAACTCGGGTCCTGACTCTTTCTGCTGCCCCCAGAGACACTGCCCAAGTTCTGACTCATGCTGGCCTGGGCTCTGGAAGCCCAGTGTCAATTCTGCCACAAAGAGAAAACCAAGGCAGACATTGCTGTTGTGGGTGAAGAGTGGAGGGAAGAGGGCACCACGTTTTGTATTCAGTGAACTTCAAGCCCACGGGAGCATACAGGCAGACCTGGAGGGGCCCCAGGGACCATCTCAGGCCACTGTCTCATGTGAAGATGAGGAGGTCGAGGCCTAGAGACTTGAAGTGCCTCAGCTAGCGCCTTGCAGCTGCGTCAGGGGTGGGATGTGAACCCAGCGTCCTTGGGGAACGCTGTAAAATGATTCGTCCATCCTCCTGTTCCCAAACCGCTCTGGTTCGTGATTCCAGATTTTCCTCTAGGGGACGGGTAAAGTGGACACTACCTCGCATGTCTGACCCTCTGCCTCCCACGCTGCCCATTCCTTCCCAGGAAGCTCTCGCTGGGTGTGGGGGGGCGGTAAGAGGTGGGGAAAGGGAAGGGGAGGGGAATAAGTGTTTCAGTAAGCGCCTACCATGTGCCAGGCGCTGCAGTAAGCGTCTTACAAACCGTGTCTCATTTGAGCCTCACCACAACCCTGGCAGGGAGGTGCTGTTAGTATTCCCATTCTTCAGTTGAGGAAACTGAGGCAATCAGAGGTTAAGTGACTTGCCCAGGGCCACACAGCTAGCATCTGAGGCCAGAATGAAACTCAGATCTGCCGGAGTCTAGGCCGTGTGCTCTATCCATTACATCCCCAGGGACTATAAGATTTGGCGCTATGAGGGTCCTAGTTGCTACCTTACTGACACCTTCATTTTTGAAAGGAGAGAACTGAGAGGAGAGCTCATTTGACAAGGTCACACACTTAGAACTCGGTTTCCAAAGTCTCCAGTCCTAAAAGGGGCTGATTGTTCTTGGCTGAGCACCTACCGGGACATGGATATTGGGATCTACACCCCAAAGCTCCTGACGAGCAGGGGCCAGGAGGCAGGTGCTGCTGTGGGCCCAGAGCCAGACTGGAGGCGGGGTCTGGGGAAGGCACAGACTCTGGAGCCAGACACTTTCCAACAAGAAGGCAGCGACTGTGGTCATCTCTTCATTGGGGCGTCATCCGCCTTGGCAGAAACCTTTCTAGTAGGAGAACAGGGACGCCCAGAGGCACACCCAAGATGCCACAGCTGGGAGGGTTTGGAGGGAACAGTAAGGAATAGGCTTATGGGGCTTAGAGGGGAAGGGACCTTCTGACCATCTGCCTTCCAGAGGGATCCAGAGGCTGAGTGCAGGCCCTCTCACACAGAGCTGTAGAGGTGGTGGTGGTGAGAACCTCATGGCTGGGACACAGAGGTTCTCAGCTGGCTTTGTCTCTGGAGAGCGCAGAGAACGAGAGCTCAGGGTCAGAGGCTGGGGGATCCTCAGTGGGAGCCTACCTCCTCGCTCTATGACTTATGACAAATCATTCAACCTCGACTATCTGAAAGTGACTCAATCCAACAATCATTCTTTAGGTGCCTATGAGGAGTTGAGGGTGCCAAGACAGGAACCAGAGAGGTCCTGCCCTTGTAGGACAGCAGGGCTCTGGTGAAATGTGAGGGTCCAAACACATGTGAGTGTATGGTTGTGGGTGTGTGTGAATGGTTTTTATCAGGGGATACTTTTAGGTAGGGTCAATGATGCTATAGAGTTAGGGACTGACCTGGGTTTGAATGAAGGTGAGAGCTGGTGGGATGGTGAGGGGGGAGGGGGCAGGAGAGAAGAGAGAGAGACAGACAGACAGACAGACATACAAATAGAAAGACAGAGGGAGACAAAGAGATGAGTCAGAGATGGAGATATGAGAGAGAGAGACAGACAGACAGACAGACAGAGACAGAGATAGAGAGAGAGAGAGAGAGAGAGAGAGAGAGAGAGAGAGAGAGAGAGAGAGAGATAACACAAAGGGCTAGCCTTAGAGTCAGGAAAATCTGTGTCACTCACTAAGCTGCTCATTGCCCCAAGCAACTAAGAGTATACATCCTAGAGGAATGCTACCTCTGCACTGGTGCAGGAAATCTGAACGCTGGGAATCTGTGAAATCCCAGGCCTAGCCAGTGGACAAGCCCCCTCCTCACCTCACTCACAGATACGCTAATGGGTTTTCACTCACGTGGGCACTCCTTCCTCCAGCACACACACCAGGACCCTCCTACACCTGCTCATGCTACATGATTCTTGTCCATGGTCCCCACCCCGAATCCTCCACAGATGTTCTATCAAAGCCTCATCTTTCTCTAGGTCTCCTAACACTTTGGGGCTACCAGTGTCACACCTGGGCTGTCCCTCACTATTCCTTGTTCTCAACCAATGACCGGCCCACGTCCTTTTCTGGTCCCGTTCCTCAGGATGTCTCTTGTGCTGCCCTTTGCATGCCTGTCCTCGGCAGTGTGGGAAGGCTGGAAGCGCCCCTTAACTTCCCTCTTGGGATCCCGTCTGTATCCCCCTCCTCTTCCATTCTGCACCAGGTCCAGGGTTCAAGCTGGACCAGAAGGCCACTCACCTTTATAACTCCCCTCTCACCCTCAAAAACAGTGAGCCTGATTTGGAACTCAAAGTTTTGAAAGTGAATGTTTAAAACTGCTTTTGCATGTAACTAGGGAACATTAAAAAAATAAATACACAAATCAATATTTAAAGAAGGTGAGCCTGCGCTTGAAGATTGCCAGTCAGGGGGCACCTGCGTGAGGCAGCCCACTCAACACTGGGACAGCTCTAAATGCTTGGAAGCTTCCCCTAACATAGAGTCCTGTCTGCTTCTAGGCATCTCCCACTCTTCCCACCAGACCGTGAGCACCTTGTCGGAGGCGACCCTTCAAGGATGCTTTCTGCTTGCCTGAGTCTTTTTTTTTTTTTTGGTAACCAACAATCCTCAATTTCAGTCAATTGTGTGACTATAAAAATGTGGCTATTGTAGAGGACTGTCTGAAATCCTGTCTGTTCTCTCCTATTTACCTTAAAGGATATGCTAAATGTGTGGACAGACCATTATTGAAGGTTTGATAGCAATAAGAAAGCAGGTAAATGGGTGGGTGACTTAATCCACACGCGGCCACATCCAGGCTCCCACCCTCTCCCTCACACGTCACATCCCAGATCAGAACCCAGACACGCTTGCTATCACATCCTGGACATCCTCTTACCACCCACTCTGCTCCCCCACCTTCTTTCTTCAAGTCTGGAACCCTCATCAATGAAGAGCCCCGCTGCTATTGGACAGGCCATGTCAATCAACTGTCCCTGGCTCTGCTTATCTTGCCTGTGATTTCCTTAACTAAAACGCTCCTCCCTGGCCACCTCTCCCTGGTGTGTTATCTCTCCCTGTCAGAATCTGAGCTCTCTGAGGGGAGATGCCTCATGTTTCCACTTGTATCCTCAGTGCTTGGCATAAAGCAGGACAGGTGCTTAACATAAGTGCTAAGTAAATCTAGCCTCAGACTCGAGTTGTGTGACATTGGGCAAGTCACTTAACCTCTGTTTCCCTCAGATTTCTCACCTGTAAAATGGGGACAATTCTATCACCTACCTCCCAGGGTTGTTGTGAGTATCGAGGGAGATAACAGAAGGGCAGCTAGGTGGCGCAGTGGATACAGCACCAGCCCTGGAGTCAGGACCTGAGTTCAAGTGTGGCCTCAGATACTTACTAGCTGTGTGACCCTGGGCAAGTCACTTAACTCTGATTGCCTCCCCCCAAAAATACCAAAAAAAGAAAAGAAAAGAAAGAATTAACAATTGTAAAGCACTTACCACAATGCCTGGCACATACTAAGTATGATACAAATGGTAGCTATTATTATTACTAACAAACAGTTTTTCATTCATTCCTCATATGTAAAGACACCTCATACATACTCCTATGTTCCTACTGTCATGTACACACATGCTCATTCACAAATATATACTCTCATACATATACGTATGTATATATATGTGTGTGTTTATGTATTTGTACATATGGATATACGTCATGTACTTCAATACATATATGTATATATTTGTATGTGTGCATATAGAAAGCACGTGTATATATCATAAAAATATATTCCCATACATATATACCTGTATGTGTATATAGAAATGCATATATGTATACATCACAAATACATATGCCCATACTTTACACGTGTGTGCATATATGTCTACATACATACATATGCACACACCACACTGTACATTCCCATGCCGTTGTATATGTGCACATATATGTACACGCATGTATATGCACACATATATGTATATATGTATGTGTGTACATCACAGATCTATACCCCATACATATGTGTGTACATATGTTTATTTGGGGGTACATGTATATATGTGTGTATGTATACAGATATATAAATATATCTATATACACATGTGCATATATCACAACTACACATTCCCATACTACCTATATTTGTGTATATGTCTGTATACATATACACACAGATACACACTTATACGTGCACATCATGAATCTATACCCCATACATATGTGCATATATATATTTATTTGCGTGTACGCACACGCACACACATACACACACACACACACACACACACACACACACACAATCTCTAAAAACCCTTGTTCCTGAGTAAGATCACTGGTCTTTCCAGGTCCTTTTTTCTTTTCTTTCTACACTTTCTTCTGTTATCCAAAGCACAGATGATTCCCAAATTGACTCCATTTTCCATACTCTCACTTCTGAATTCCCACAGCCATCCCCTGTGAGACATACCCAGACACCCCTGGCACCTCAAATCCAATTCCACGTCCCAAACTGAACTCATAATTGCCCATGGCCCTCCAACCCGAGCCCCTCCTCCACATGCTACGTTGCTGCTGCTGCGGGTGCCCCTGCCCCTCCGTCCTTCAGGCTCTCAGCCCCAGGGAGGCTGGCCGGCCCAGCCTCTTCCCTCTTCCTCGCCCGCCAGTGCTCCATCTGTTGCCAAGCCCCTCCGTTCTACCCTCGTGGTACCGATTCCTTCCACTGCATTCCCAGGGCTGGTTCATGGCTCATGCCTTCATCACTGCTCACCTGGACTGATGCAGCAGCCTCTTCACTGGCCTGACTCCAAACCGGTCTCCCCACAGCTGCCACCCTGATCTTCCTAAGGTACGGGCTGACCATGCCCCTCACCCCCTTGCTCAAAAAACCTCCACTGGCTCCCCACTGCTGCCAGGGTAAAAGGCACACTTTTGAGCCTGACACTGAAGGACAACCCCCACTGCTTCTTCTCACCCCAGATGCCTGCTATGGTCTCTTGTGCTCATGGATCTGTCTGCAAGGCTAACTCTCATGCCTGTACATCTTCCCTTCCTCATCTCTCCTTCAGATTCCTCTCTTCAAGGCTCGCTGTCCACGCCGCCTTCTCCAAGTAGGCTTCCATGCTCTCTGCCTCCTGGCTCCAAGGGATTTTGTTTTTCCTCCTCTGATATTTCTAAACTTTGTCTCATCTTGCACACTCCTTTATTTCTGCTGATGGCACCACCATCTTTTCCTCCAGTGACTCTGGGTTGTAGCCTTGGCATTACCCTTAACTCCTCGCTTGCCCTGCATATCCATCAGTCACCAAATCTTGTCATTTCTTCTTCTACTTCTCTCCCACCTACCCCCTTGTCTCTACTCAAACAGCCTCTACCTTAATTCAGGCCCTCATCACCTTCCCCCTCCTGCCCAGATTACTGCAATGGCCTCCCAGCTGGTCTCTACCTCAAGCCTCTTCCCTACTCCAATCCATTCTCCACCCAGTGGATCAAAGGAGTTATTTGGCAAGTACTTAGCACATAGTAGGTGCTTAATAAATGCTTTCTGATGGACTGATCTCTCTTTAGGCTTTATCATTCCCTATCTTGTATTGTCTTTTTCCTCCATTAGAATTTAAGCACCTGGGGCATCTAGATGGCACAGTGGATAAAGCACCAGCCCTGAAGTCAGGAGGACTTGAGTTCAAATCCAGTCTCAGACCAGACGTTTGACACTTACTAGCTGTGTGACCCTGGCCAAGTCACTTAACCACAATTGCCTTGCCAAAAAAACAAACAAAAACCAACAATACAACAACAACAAAAAGAATTTAAGCACCTCCAGGGTAGTGGTTGTTTTATTTTTACATCCCCAGTGCTTAGCATAGAGCTTGGCACCCAGTAGGTGTCTAATAAATGTTTATTGTTAAGTATATACACACACTTATATCCCTATGTAAATCCTCATACATACCTACTCACAAACATATTACCTCCATTTCTATGCCCCTATTATACACAATAAACATATATATATACTTCAATATATGTGTAGATATATATATGTACACATACATATACACACACAAACATACGTTTCCTCATACATGTATATATTCACATACGCCTCCCATAATCTTGCAATACCCTCATAGCTGTTTGGGCACAGCTTCAACATACGCACATGCTTCCAAAGACACGCTCGCATAGCTATCCTATACATTCTGCATGGACATTATATACCTGCATCATCAAAAATATGTTCTTGCTCACGTGTGCCCCTCATACATGCACATCCACATACATCCACATGGCCAGACATGTAGCCCAATGCACCTACCTACCCCTACTGACACACAGCTGGGCTCAGAGACCTTCTCAATACACATTTTAAGCATTTAGTACATGCACCCAGTAGCCATATATACATGTTAAGTGAGCACGTACACACACACACACACACACACACACAGACTGAGACATCTTTACCTAGTATATCAAACTCACATTGATTAGGACTTCTGAGAACATCTAAACTATGGGGTGGGTGAGGGAAGGGGGGGAGGAACGACACTGTCAGCAGAGAGACTTCCTTCTATCAGACTGAGAGGCTCCAGAGAAGGTGGGAGGGAGGAAGAAGGAGAAGAGAGAGAGAAAAGAGCAGAGGAAAGAGCAAGGGGTAGAGAGAAGGAGCTAGAGGGGGCAAGACGGGGAAAGAGGAAGAGGAAAGGGGCCAAAGGAGAGAAGGAGGAAAAGAGAGGAATGAGAGAAAGGGGGAGAGAAAAAAAAGAAGAGGAGAGGAAGAGAGAGTGACAGAGAGAAAGAAGGAAAGAAAGAGAGAGAAAGAGAGTGAGAGTAAGAGAGAGAGAGAGAGAGAGAGAGAGAGAGAGAGAGAGAGAGAGAGAGAGAGAGAGAGAGAGAGAGGCCTCCTGACATCCCTGGGGCCTGGAGCTTCTGGCATAGGGTCTCCTCCCCCAGCCCCTGTGCTTCCCCCTGTAAAACCAGGAGCGCTGCTCTGGGCAGGGCCAGGTAGGCCGGGGGTGGGGGTGGGGGTGGAGGGGAGGTGGGGATGAGATGCAGGGCCTGCAGGATACAGAGGGCGCGTGGGGACGAACAGAAAGGGAAGAAGCCAACAGAACTGGGGAGGAGAAACCAAAGAAAAGCAACAGAAAAAAATGACCCCCACGGGAACAGAAAGACACAGGAACTAACTTTCAAAGTGAAACTCGGGGTCACTGAGGGGGCTGCTGAGGCCAGAATCTGCAGAAAACAGTAAACAATAAATGAACAAAAATGCAGGAACGTTTCTGTTCCGCCCTCCCTCTCTCCCTGTGTGTCTCTGTCTCTGTCTCCGCCCATCCCGCTTCAATGTCATGCTAATCAAACAAAAGGAAAAAAGCAACAGAAATTTAAGAGGTAAGGTAAAGTCAGTCTTTGTGCTGATGGCAGAGGCTCTGTTCACCCAGTGCCCCCCCTTCCCCACCTCTGTCCACTGGAGGGAATACACTGAGAGACCCACCCGGCTATCTACGTTATGGCTGAACACTGACTTCAAGGGCGAGAACCTTCACTGGCTCCCACCGGCCCCAGGAAGAGTACAAACGTCTCTGCCCAGCGTTCAAAGCCTCCAGTCTTGCCCTGTCTCATTCCTCTAGCACCTTCGTTGCTTGTACCAGCCCCACCCTGGACACGCCATGCTTGCTTCTGCCTTTGGCCTGTGTGTTCAGGCTGCCTTTCCAAATTCTAGCACTGAGCCCACAGGGATTTCTCCCAATGCTACATTCCCCCGCAACCTGTTGGTACCCCTGAGCACACGCCCCAGCCTTGGCTCTCTCCTGCTCCAGGTGTGTGTATGCGTGTGTGAAGCAGTTCCTTTCAATCAGACTCAAGGACAGGGACCAAACACTCTCCTTTCTCTCTCTCTCTCTCTCTCTCTCTCTCTGTCTCTCTCTCTCTCTCTCTCTCTCTCTCTCTCTTCTCTCTCTCTCTCTCTCTCTCTCTCTCTCTCTCTCCCTGCATAGCACAAGGCCAGGGATATATTTGTAAAACTGATGAACAGCCAGCGAATGAGTGAATCAGTTTCCAGTCCACTCCCTGACCCTGATGGCCCTCTCTTAGCCCAAGCAAAAGCTTGGATTCCAAGTGTCACTCGCTACCAGGGAATTGTTGACTAAGCCAGGATTTCTGAAGGGAAATACAAACTACCCTCAATTCAAATACACTGTGAAAGTTCCCACGTTTTCACTGACTTCTGGGCCCTGAAGACGTGGGCTGGGCTCTGGTCTCCTTAAACATAAGGCGCTAGCTCGGGGCCCTGATGGGTCATTTTGCTAAGTGTCCTTACCTGCTGGTGGACATTAGCCCTGCACGACCTTTAGCCATGACATGGCCACCGCCCCAAAGGCGTCTGTTAAGTTCTGTCCCAGAGGTGGGTCAGGTGATCCTGCTTCCAGTGTTTTGGTGAATATGACACTAAGCAGTTGGTTGGATTATTCTCTGGCTGAACTGACAGGACAGTCCACTGGTCTGGGGCCCCTGCCTGTCTCAGGTGGGCAGGCTCCTCCTTGTTCCAACTTTTTTTTTTTTTTTTTTGGTGGAAGGGGGATGGGAGTCTCCTCCCACGCACCACAGCCTCAGGGAGAACAGAACGAGGGCTAGAAAGGAAACCCAAATGATTGCTGCTCTCAGCCTATCAAAGGAGCATCCCTAATCGGGCATGCCTGCCCCTGATGACTTCAGGACAGAAATGGGAGACAGGACGGGACGGACCGAGTATGGGACACCACTGAACAAGAACAGCCAGAAACAAGCCTGCCCCCCTGCCTCCCAACACTGCTCCCCGTAACCGAGCATCACAAAGGACCTTTCTAAATTCTCCCAGACCGTCATTCCTGGGGCAGCTGAAGTGGGGTGGGATGGGGTGTGGCACGTGCCCTGTAGGAGCCCGGGAGGAGAGATGCCACACCCTGAGTGCGTGCTGGGGAGCTCGGGCACGTGTGTACATGTGTAAGTGAGTACAGCAGTCACACCTGGGTGACAGCGTGACATCAGTCCCTGGGAGATGCCCCTGCGTTTACTCTTCTGTTCACAACCTGATGGCTTTCCTAGCAGCTGCAGCTCATTAGGGACTCTTGGCACATTAAAAATCACAATGAAATTCTTCCCCAAAGAAGCCAAACCCTAAGAGTGGAGGAAGAGAAGGAACTATAATTCACTGCTTGTCAAAGATCTTTAGGTGTGCCTGGAACCCTCTAATAAGGCCAAAAGCAATCAGTTATGTGTGTTCATTAAAAAAAAAAAGACAAAAACCAACTCAACAGGTCAGAAACTGTCATGATTCTCTAGACAGAGATTCACCTGTACACAAGGGAAGGCCCTGGTTAGGGGGCACTCAGCAAGGAGTCAATGAATTAACTTGGTTAAACAGGTGACCGGGAGGGTAATATGGGGATTGCTCACAGCTGGTGGCCCCCCCACCTCCCCAAGGCACCTCTCTCTGGACCCTTCAAAGCTCAGGCAGATGTTGCCCACATGCCTGCGCCTAAGGAGATCCCAGGTGTCAGGGGCCTGCCGGGCAGAAGGGGAGGACAGTGGGAAGGGCCCTGAGATACCTGGTGTCTGGAAATTTATGCGTCTCATTTCCACCGGGTCCTTTGGGTGGTGGGGGGTGAGGTCCGCGTTGTTCAGCAGGCATTTGGTGCGTGGCTCCGAGTCCTTACGTTTGCTTTGGGGACAGGGAAACAAGACCTCGTGAGTGTGCACCTAGGCTAGACTCACGGGTCTGTCTGAATGACAGTCAGTGTGAGCATGCCCACATGCCTATGGCGCCTGTGCACTGGTGAACGATGGCCCAGGTGAGTATTTGGTTTGGCTGTGATGGGAGCACAGGAGACTCATCATTCCTCCCCTTTGTCTTCAGAAGACAGGGGTGGTGGTAGGGAGTCGGGGTGGGGACTGTCTACGTCTGACATAAGATTTGGACAACAAGGCTTGGTCATACAATCAACTGGTGCTTGTGAGTGAATTTTCCAAATCCCCTTTTCGCCCAGCATCTCATCTAAGCCCTCCAAGTCCCGGGATGTTGGTGTCATTATCACTGATGTATGGATGGGGAAACTGAGGCCTGGGAGGGTAGGAGGATCATGGAATCACAGAATTACAAATGGAAGGGATACTATAGGTCAGTTAATTCCATCGTCTCATTTTATGGATGAGAGAAGGCCTTGCCTCAAGTTACACAGGGAGTCAGGGGCAGAGTGGGAGCAGAACCTGGGACTCCTGACTCCAGTTCAGGGTTCTTTTGCCGACCTTGAGCTGGTTTTAGACTATTCTGAAGGGGGGATGACCTGGGCTGGCAGGAAGGGGATGGCCTGCTTGGCTCTCACTGCTCCACTGAGGCCAGGGGGCACCAGCCATTCTTGGGGGCTCACCCGGAAGAGGCCCTGTGGAGTCTGGGGTGGCAGAGACTGTATTCATACCCCCTCCCAACTATTCCCCAAGACAGTGCTCCTCTTGCTGGGGTCTACAAGGCTGTCAGAGACGGGGTCTCAGGGTGGGCGAGCGAGGTCTGGCTCTTACCTATCAGGTTTGCTTTTCCAAGAAGCAGCAAAAGGGAGGGGAAAAGAGACACCGTTAGGAAGAGAGGGGAGGGTCAGGCTGGATGTCAGATGACCAAGAGGCAGGGGCAGGAAGATGATCAGGGGTCACAATGGCTCTCTGCTTGTTACCCCCCATCCTCTCCAATATTCCTTTCCCAAATGGGCCCCTCATGGGTTCTTGTGAGAATCCTGCTCTCTCCTCAGAGCTCACAATCAAAATCCTCCCAGTCCTTATCCATCAAGGCCCAGCTCAATCCCCATTTCCTCCAGGATTTACTGACCAGCTTTGCTGCTCCCCCAGCTCCCAGAATACCTCTCATAGTGACCCTACCATCTGGGGTCTAGCCCTTACTTCCATCCCATCCTCCACAGACCTCTTCTTGTTTCCTGGCTACGAGCCCTATTTCCCAAACCAGACTGGGAGATTCCGAAGGCCTGAGCCTGCCTTTTTCTCTATCTCATGGAATCAGCAAAACTCTGTGCTTCCAGGCCCTCAGGGGGCATGAAGCCCACTCCACACAGGAATGGGATTCTCAGCTCTAACACGTCCACTAAATGGGTCACCAGACTCTGTGTGATGAGGAATTCATCACGTCTAGAAGCTGCCCACTCCCACTCTGGACAGCCGATTGCTGAGGATTTCTTCCTTCCACGGAGCTAAATGTACCTTGTGCTAACTTCCATCCACACTCCACTGCCCTGGTGGCCAAGGAGAAAAATTCTTGTCCCTCCTCCATAGGACAGGGCTTCAAATACTTAAAAGACAATACTCATGTTGCCCTTCGGGGCCCAGCCCTGCCCCTGCCTCCACTGATAACTGCCCACTCTGCCCTAACCTCCAGCTCACAGAGACCTCTCCCTCCTGTAAGCCCCACTGCCCCTGACCGAGGTGCTGCCCAACCGAGTGAAGGCCACCCTGTCCTCCACCAGCCTCTCCAAACAGAGGGCTCCTGAAGGTGAGACCTTTGTCTCTCAGACTAGGAGCCCCTTCAGGTGAGGGTCTGGGTCTGCTCCCATCTGGACACTCTCCAAGGGTAGGGCCTGGGTTTGTCTCCTCCCTGTCTTCCCCACAAGTCAGGGCTGGGCCTGTACTGAGATCCAGCTTTTAGAACTGGAAGTGATTCTGGATTGTCTAGGTGGACCCACTCAATTTGCAGATGGGAAAGCTGTGGCCTAGTTTTCCTGGGAAAGAGTGGGTGACCCGCTCCTGGTCACACAGCAAGCCTGAGGTTAAGCCTTCTTTGCCCACCTCTGTGGCCCTGGCACTCCTGGGGAAAACACCTGGGTGGGGGAGGAGGGGCTTACTTCTTATAAAGCAGGATGGCGATGACAATGCAGATGATGAAAACCACGGCCAGAACGGGCCCGATGACCCAGATGAGGCCCTCTTCCCCATCGATGATGGGCTGCGGGTCAGGATTGTCCAGCTGGATGGGACTGGAGAAAGGGCTGGCCGCGAAGGTCTGCAGGGACAACAAAGCAGTTTTCATCACGGTCAGTCTCCCTGCTGCAGCCTTCCCTTGGAATCCTAGGCCCCTCTTATTCCGCTCCCTCCCTCTCTTCTTCATCACCCTCCCCCCCAAACCCCCCAGGGCTTCATGGTGAGCATGAATCCTGGCCTAGGATCCAAGAGATCTGAGCTGGGGTCATCAAAACGATAGGATCGGGACCCCTTGGATAAGTCACCTCCCTTCGAGCCTCAGTCTGCTCATCTGTGAAATAGAGACAGTTGTACTCGCTGACCTCAGAAGGGGTGATAAAGATAATGATAGCTGCCATTTTGAGAGTGCTTTTAAATTTACAAAGTTTCTTTGCAATAACACTAGGGAGGTAGAGAATACAGGCATTCTTACACCATTTTACAGATGGGGAACCTGAGGTTTCAAGAAGTTAACCTGGCCCGGAGTCACACAGCTGCCAGAGCTGGCATTTGAACCCTGGTCTCCAGAATTCAAGCTCAGCACCCTCATGGCTACGCCTCTGCTGCTTTTCTAGGCTCTCTCAAGCTAGCTCAATGGCGAGGCACTTGGAAAAGGCTGATACAAACAGAAGGTGGTGGTGTTCTTTTCCCCTCTCTATTTCTAGGGTAGTATAAGAAGGGGATGGGGAAAGAGGGCCGCCAGAAAGGGAGTAGCGTGTACGGGGCATTTCCTTGCTTGTCGTCAGAGCCTCAGAGTTTTCCTGGGGAAAAAACCAGTGTTGAAGAATTCTCTCTATTGGTAAGACAGGGAGACTGAGGGTTATGTGGTATGTACAGGGTCACAAGGCAAGTGCTTGGGGGACTCAGCTATGCCTGCCTCTTCCCCCACTGACACCTTTGCTGAGCTATAGAGCAGGCCTCAAGACCTGCCTGGGGAAAGGGAGAAGCATTAGAATAATCAATAAGAGTAACTAACATTTATAGAGTGTTTACTATGTGCCAGGCAGTGGGCTCATTAAGTGCTTTACAATTATCATCCCCTTTGGTTCTCACAACAACCCTGGGAGGGGGGTGCTATTATTATCTCCATTTTACAGATGAGGAAACTGAGAAGGCAGAGGTTGGGTGGAGGTCTGGCAGAGCGGCCACAGTTCTCTGACCATGACCAGCCTGGAAAGGGGAAAGCAGGGAGAAGGGGAGCTCGGGGTGGCCGGGGAGGAGAGCAGGGGCTCACGGGCTCTGTCTTCTGCAGCACTGCCAGGACGAAGAAGACGTATCTCTGGCCGGCCTCGAGGGCTTTGTTGTCAAAGCCGCTGTAGTGTCTCTGGTCACCCAGCTCGAAGCGTGAGGGCAGAGAGTAGAAGCGGGCGGCGATGTAGGGCTTGGGGGAGTCCAGCTGGCGGGAGTGGCGTAGGCTCCGCCGGTGCAACCTTGAGATGTCCTGAATCAGCTAGGGAAGAATGCGGATGGATGCTGACACCCAGGGCCTCTGCTGCCTCCTCCAAGAAGCCCTCCCTGATCAGCCCGGCCTCCACCTCCTGCTCTCTGCGGCCCGGGCCACAACCCCTGCTCCAAGGACTCTCTCTCACCTCTTCTAGGTCCATATCCTCTGGGCTTGCTGGGGGATTCTGGAATCCTCCCCGGATCTTCCGCAAAGGCACCACCACAATGAAGTAGCTCCTGTGTGGGGACAGAAGTGAGTGAGGGACCCCACAGGGGGAGCCTGAGAGGGAAGCTGGGTCTCTGCTCTGGCCTTGCCTGACTCCTGGTGTTAGGGGGAGAGGAGATGCAGAGCAGACTCCAGAAGTAGCCTCCTGTAGCTGGGAAGGCCTAGAAACCCCCGAAGCTCTTCCCCTTGGAGACTTTCTTGGTGATGAGGACATGCTATGTGCATGCCAACCCTGGCTCCCCGCGCCCTCTGCCTGCCTTGCAGGGATGGGGAGGGAGGAGGGAGGGAGGCGACATACTGGACAGGCACGGGGCTCTGGCCATCGGGGAGCTGCACCAGCACGCGGCCGTCGGGCTCAGGCTTGTGGGCGATGGCAGGCTTGGAGCTCAGCATGTTGAAGGCCGTCCAGGCGGCCACTGTCTGCTGCAGGCCGCCCATGCTGTTCCCACGGTTGGTCAGCACAAAATTGTAGAAGGTGCTTGGCTTGAGGTTGGTGATGAGTTTCTTGGTGGTGCGGCCATCAACGTCAATGTTGAGCCCATTGTACTGGATCTGGGGGATGGGGAAGGAGGAGGCTGGAGGTCAGAACCACCTTCCATGCTCCCCTCTGCTTACAGGCCAAAGGCCAGACCTCTTAGCCCTACACGGAGCGGCCTCCTCAATCGAGCCCCAGACCCTCATGCTCACTGCCTCCTCTGTGAGCCCTGGCTGAGTGCTTCCTCTCCCCACCTTCGGGGCCCCGAGACCCAGGGGCTTTCTGCTGCTGGCCCATGCCTGCTCTGCACGGCGAGACAGCGCCCTGACACTGAACGTCAGTGAACTACTTTCACTACTGATGGACAGGTGGGACATTGGCTCTGATGTTGTCCACCCTGGGGGGCAGACTGCTCTAGCAGCTGCTCTGTGTGTGTGTGTGTGTGTGTGTGTGTGTGTGTGTGTGTGTGGTGTGTCTGAATGTGTGTTTGTATATGTGCATGCATGCCTGTATGTGTGTGTATGTATATGTACACACACATCTGCATGTCTAGGTATATGTGTGGCAGGTGTGAGATGTATTGTGCATGTGTATATATGTGTGGCAGATGCCTGCGTCTGTATGTGTATGGTGTGTATATGAGCATGAATGTCTATGTCTATCTGTGCACGTACATTTGTGTATGTGTGTTGTGCCTGAGTGTGGCAGTGCATGCGTGCATGCAGGCATCTGTGTGTGTTCAATTTCACACATGTGTACACTCAGAGAAGGGCGGGTCAGGGACTCACCTTGTAGGGGGTATGGGAGTTATAATTCTCAGGAAATTCCCAGCTCAGCAAGACCGAGGTCTTCATCACCATCTTCACCTTAAAGTTCTTGGGTGAGACTACATCGTCGACAGAGGAGCCAGTGCAGGCGGGTGGGCGGGAGGGCACGGAAAGATAGAGAGAGACACGAGAAAGCAGTGAGGGCCAGGGAGGAGGGGTGGTCAGGGTGGCAGGGCCCGTGGCCTTGGGGAGAGAAGGAAGCTCAGTCGTCCCCTGTCGCCTGCTCGTCTCGTGGCACAGCTCTCACACTTCTAGCCATCCTGCTCCCTGCCTACCCGAGGTGGGCCCTTTCTACCTAGTTCTGAAGAATTGAGACCCCAGGGCCGAACGGCGTTGATGGGGGGAGAAGAGGAGGAGGGCAAAGAGACAGAGGAAGAGGAGGAGCAGAGTAAGGGGGCAGACAGAGGGCACTGGGTTGGCGAGGCGCTGCCCCCCACAGCACAGAGTGTGTAGAGAAAGGCGCTTCCCACCTGTCGTGAGGCCTCGCCCCGTCTGGGTGCCGGCCGGGTGTGTCTGAACTCAGCAACAAGAGCATCATCGAGAAGGAAGAAAAAAACGCCAAAAAACCAGCAGACTTACCTGATTGAGGTGGGCTGGGGGTGGGGAGGGATGGGGAAGAAGGAGAGGAGGAGGAGGAGGAAGAAGGTCTTCGGCTGATGTCGAGGCCTGGGGAGGGGGCAGGGGGTGAGTAGCTCACTGCTTCCAACACCAGCCCCAGCCAGAGAGGAGGGCAGGAGAAGTGCTAAGTCCTACCTTGGTCCAGAAGGAATGTCCGATAGCGGACAGTGGGGCTGTAGGGCCCGGGGCCCTGCCTCGTGTGGGCACGGATTTTAACATCATAGGCTGTGTTGGGCTTGAGGCCTTGCAGGGTGAACGAGTTATCCGGTGATGCGGGAAGCTCTGTCTCCACGGGTGGCCCCACCGAGCCGGCCTCTCGAAAGGCCACGGTGTACTTGACGATGGCCCCGTTCCTCTCGGCTGGCACGGGGGGCAGCCAGCGGAACTGCACCGAGGCTGCCGACACGTTGCCAGCCTCCAGGATGTGCGGGTAGCCCTGCGGCACGTCCTCAGGGATGCTGAGCTCCTGGGCCGCCTCCTCCCCGAAGCCCGCCCGGCTCTTGGCAGCCAGTTTGAACACGTACGTGGCCCCTTTGTGGATGCTAGTGGCTGTGTATTGGTCCTCTGAGGCTGGGAACTCCAGGGTGGCTAAAGGGGACACATCCTTCCGGCCAAACTGCAGCCGGTAGCCTAGGACCTGGCCCTCGGACCCCGGGGCTGGCTCCCAGTGCACCTGCAAACTGTTGTCCAGGGTCTGGTGTATAGATAGACTGGGTTTGCCCAGGACTGAAAGACAGGACAAAGAAAGGAAAAAAGGAAAGTATGAAACAATGACGTCAACTCCTATTTCTTTGGCTCTTTAGGGATTACAAAGTACTTTCATCACATCTGAATGGTGAGGTTGGTAGTGTAAGTCTCACTTGCCTCCATTTTCTAGATAGGGAAACTGAGGCTCACAGGGTAACCTTCCTAAGGTACTGATCTGAGGAAGATAGTACAGAACAGGGGAAAACACACTGGATTTACAGTTGTAGGACCTGTGGATGGATGAAGAGATTGGGGCTGGAGAGGCAGAGCAGGGCTGACCCTAGTGATCCTGGGAGCCGGCGGCAGAGGCCTGACTGCCGGGGATCCCCTCCAGTAAAAATGTCCTGGAGATTCTCCCCAGTCGGGCTGTAGGGGGACTCCTCCTTGGGAAGTACAATGCTATTATGGAGAAAACCATTATTACTACCTCTGCGGTTTGGGGAGTGGAGGGGCAGAGAAGAGAGATTGTCCTAAACGTTCCCATAATCAGCTGGGCTGGGAAGGATTACATTTGTACAATAAACGTCATTTGAGGGTGGGAGGGAAGTGTTTTATTTCTCAATTGCTTTGGACATGAAAGAAGAAAATGGGATCTATTATAAAATTTAAATGACTGGAGCTGCTAGCCCTGACTTCTTCCTTGTGGAGGGCACGCAGCACCAGCCTGGCAGAGATAAGGCCAGTACGTGGCCAGTGGCAAGCCTGGTTCTAAAACAGCTGTTTTAGGCCGAGCGAAACTGATTTGGGGGAAACACTGGGGGATTTTGGAGGGAAACATCCTGACCTAACTGACTCCTGGTTTTCACCCACTTAATGGGAGAGATAAGGTGGAAATGTGCAAGGACAGGGTGGTGGAAAGAATGCTGGATTTAGAGGCATAAGGCCTGGGTTCCAGTCCTGACTTTACCACTGACCATCCCTGTGCACCTCATTTGTAACATAAGGCTGGACTCGACGATCTCTAATGCCTGACCGTCTATGGGCTAACATTCCCCTGGCGGCGTGTGCACACACTCGATGCCCGCAGTTCTCTCTTGGCTTTGCTTCCTTCTAAAGATCATCCCATTTCACAAGTGGAGATGCTGAGCTAACACTCACCCTGGAGGAAACCAGGAGAAAGGAGAGGGGACTGGCCAGGCCACAGAGAACATCCCCAGCCCCGTTCTCCTTTCCCCAGGGGAGGCCAACTCCTCCTCTTCCCGTGGGCATCTCAAAGCCTGGGTGACTTGTCTAGGCTCACACAGCACACGAGGAGCAGGTGGGAGTGCTGACGTGCCCCTGGTCCAGACTTTTCTCTTCCCACTCTCCCTGCCTCTAGTCTCTCCCTGTCTAATCCCTCTTGCATAGGATGTCTGATTAAGTACTGCTCCCAGCAAAACTGTGGATCAGAAACCTTCATCCCCTCACCTGCTAAAGTATCCTTCATGGCTCTTAGAGGACATGACACTTGGGGGCCTCCTAAACTCTATCCTGCAGCTTCAGTTGCTTATGCTCCCCTCCCTACACGTGCCCTCTGGGGCAGCTCGGCCGAGGTCTTCCCTTCACCCTTCTTGGAAGGACCGCTTCTCCTCCCTCTGACTCTCCAGGAAGCCTGCCCTCCTCTTCCTCCTCACTGAGTTCTTCAGCCCCAAGTCCCTGGCTGGCTCCTTTAGTCTGCTTAGGTGGGCCCAGTGCACCCCTCCTTCTGCTTTCTCAGGGTTCTAATGCTTCCTCACAGCACCCTGGCTGTTGGGATGGAGCCCGCAGACACTCCTGGCTGTTTGCTCTGGACTAAATCTGCAATTTTTCTGGTACAAGTAACTTGTGGTGAGGGAGCTCCCTTTACCGATGCTGGCTAGCTGGCCACACCAATCTTAGGAGGGCTGCTAGGGTCACTGAGAGATTAAATGGCCTAGCCGGATCACCCGGGTAGTAAGTGTCCGAGATAGAACCTAAACTCCAAGGCCAGCTGTCTCGTCACTACATTATGCTGTCTCTACTTTTCCATTTTGCAGATGAAAATACTGAGCCTCAAATATGTGAAGGGGCTCGTTTGCCCCTACTCCCACAGGTAATAAGTAGCAAACCCAGATTCAGCCTCAGGTCTTTGCCTCCACGGCTAGGGTTCTCCCCACTATACCACACTGCCTTTCTGGGGGTCCCCTGGGGCATGCCTCTTACCTGTTCCCTTGGTCACCACCAGCTTGGGTTTGCTGCGTGCACCGTCACCTTTCATAGTGTATGCTGCCACGGTGACAGAGTACGAGGTTTCAGGCTGTAGCTTGTCGATGACCATCTCCTGTTGAAGGAAGAATCCAAGAGGAGAAGGAGGGGTCAGCAGCTGTGGCTCGGGAGGGGTACCCAGAATATCCCCAGGACCTCCATCCAGCCCCCAACCCAGGCCGGGGGGCCCACGGTGGGAGAGATGACTAGGGCAGAGAAAGGTGGGGGCACATTGTTGGAATAACACGTGCAGAATCTGTTTCAAATCTTTCTCTAACACACTCCCCTCTCCCAGACTCTCTCATACATAACACATTGTTCAAATCTCCTTTACAGCTCCAACATACTCTCCAAATCTGTTTTACATGGACATGCCCTTCAAACTTTCCCTTCTTATACAATCTGTACTCCCTAAGTAAACCAATCAATTGATAACAAGCAACGATTTAGTGCCTACTCTGTTCTGTGTACTGTGCTGGGTACCAAGCCAAACATTGAAACAATCCTTTCTCGCACACATCCTTCATATAAACTACCTCCAAATTCCTCTTAAACACTCCCTGCAAATCTGTCTCACACGTAACCTTCTAATCTTTCTCATAAACTTACCCACTAAACCTCTCTTACACTTCATCTCTCTTCCAAATCATTCCTAAATATCACTGAAATTTGGGAGGATCACCAGACCTGAAACATGGCTAGGGAAAAGTAGCTCCCTTATTTAAAAGGAATAAGAAAGGGAAAGGGGAAGGGGACCCATAGCACTGGGTGGAGGATCTAATCTTGTGAGGAAATCCAGGAAACAGAGCGAGGAATCATGGCGGCGATCACTTAGGCAGAGCTAAATGGGTGGCAGAAAGATACTCCACAGTGACACTGGAATATGCTACACAACTCTTGGAGAAAAAGACACAAGAGATGAGAACAGATCCCCAACCCATCACAAAGGCACTGCAGAGCAGGAGGCAGGGCCTTGAGCTATACAGACATCTGCTGGAGTTCTCTGCAATTTCTTTGCTTGCGTTAATAATGATAATTTTATTCTTCAGAATGTGGCAGTCCCAATAAGGGAAATTGCTATAATGGTTTCTAAGAAGATGGAACTGGTGTCCAGGGTGGAAATGACAGGCATCTTATGGGCACCCCAGTTTGAGAATTGTGCTAGAGAAGGTGAGGAAGACCAGGCCCCCAGACATATGAATCCCAGATTCTGAGAGAGTGGGTTTCTAAAAGCTCAGAGGGAGGGCAGGTGGCATCCTATGGACTAAAATTGTATAAGGCAAGTGGGTCTGAGGAGATGGAAAGTTCTCGGAAGTAAGAAAAGGGAAACAATGAGGAGGGAGGGAGAAAGGGAGAGCAGTGTTTATTTTTAATATGTTGCTTATTTTTTAAGGGGGTAATTTTCTTATGTAGAAATAATTGTTTAAGTAGGGCTTTAAAAGAATCCAATTTTGAGGATGTTTAAATTTTAATACACAAATGCAGTATTCTTTCCTTAGGTACAAAGTTTGTTGATTCAGACAACTGATGTACAACCCTTTGTCTTTGTCACTGGGTCTTCCCTCCCTCTTTTTGTGTTTTTTGGCTCGATAATACTTATATTTTGTTAGTGCTTATTTTTTATGCAGAAATATAGATTTCTGCTCTTTCTGCAATGATGGAACAGAGTAGGGAAGACTCTATTGCTGGTTAGAACAGGGGAGGGTCCTCCTAGTTCTGTCTTCTATCACCACCTTTTAAAATGGCTCTATTCTATCAGAACACAATTTCTAGTCTACTTCCAGGCCTTATTGCTGGCTAGAACTGTTGAGGGGTCCTCTGTCTTCTATCACCACTTTCTGAAACGGCCAGACTATTGGAGCATGATTTCTGGAACACTTACAGTTCTGTGTTGCAAATCAAATTGAAAAAATGTCCTGGAAGGGGACAGGGGGAGAAGTTGTCTAAAGTGGCCAATAGATACACAAAGAGCTCACCAACTAACTTGATCTGAAAAAGATGCATATAAATAAGCCAGTTTGATGAAATGCTGCCAACCTCTGGAACAGGGGTGGGATTCCCCACCCTTGCTCTAGACAGAGAGGTAAGAGACTCAAAATGCAGAACAGACACATTTTGGGGGTAACACGGACAACTGAGGAATTTCTTTTGCTTGACTCCACGTGTTCATAACGGGGGTTTTGTTTTTCTTGCTTTCTCAATATGGGGGAAGAAGAGAAAGTTGGGTGAGGGAAAATACAGACTTGAAAATTAAATTAAATTTAAAAAATACTATGATGAAATTTAAAGATACATTTATGATGAAATCTTGGTGAAATTAAAAATAAAAATAAAAAGACAGAAGATAGAAACCAGGATCAACAACAAAACCCTGTTCCTGGGAGAAGAGAGAGAAATCTCTGGATGAGTCGAGGCTGGTAAAGAACATTAAGGAAGACAAAGCTATGTTAGGGAAGAGAGGAGGGGCAAAGAAGTCATGGAATTGCTGGACCAAATTAACAAATATATGACAAGGCAGAGCAAATGATCTCATCATTTGCTTCTGTTTATCTCTGACAAGAAGAACAGTTTTTGGTTTATAGGGGACAGAATAAAAATGACTTATGGGGAGTTTGTGACTTGCAATGAGCAGGGCCACCAGCAGCAGAGGAACTGCACTCCTGAGCCCTGAAAGGACTGGCATTGGCCAGTGGCTGAGGTGGTCACTCTAAGGGATCTTTAAGAAGACCGTGGAGAACAAATGAGACATTACGGGACAAAAGGAGGGTAAACGTTGCCCTGATTTTCAAAGAAGGAAAGAGAGTGGGACCAGCAGACTCTATGCCAGTGAGTTTGGCTTTGACTCCTGGCAAGATTCTAGAACATGCTGTTAAAGGGGTGGCCAGTGGATATTTAGAAAGGGAAGCAGTGATCACAGCATTGAAATGGTCAGAAGGATTCTCAGGAGGCCACCCAGTCACAACCGTGTCTGAACAAGAATCTCCCTCCCTCTACAACAAACCTAATGAGTTCTCATCTAGCCTTTGCTCATAGACTTCCAGTGGGACAGAATCCACTACTGTCTGGGGCAGCCCATTTCCCCTGGGGACAGCTCTAATTCTTAGAAACAGCATGGCTTCATTAAAAATAGTCCAGGCCAGCTAACTTTTTTTTTTTTGGGTGAGGTCACTAGACTGGTAGGTCAAGGGAATGCCACATATAGAGTTTACCTAGATTTTAGCAAAGCATTCGGACATCTTTGATGCTATGTTTGTGTGGAGTGAGATGGGCTGGAACTTATAACATGACTAGGTAGATTTGGAACTGGCTGAATGACTAGACCCAAAGATTAGTCATTAACGGTTCAGTATCAGCTGGAAGAGGAGTGCCTAGCATACTGCCTCAGGTATCTGTTCTTGGCCTTGTGTTATTTATATTTTGATCAATGACTCGGATAAATATATGGATCGTGTGCTTATTAAATTGTAGATGCCACAAAGCTGGGAGAATAAGCAAAAGGACTGGATGAGAGCATCAGGGTCGCAAAAGAACTTGATAGACTAGAAATCTGGGGCCAATCTAATAATATGTAATTTAAAGTTTTTGACTTGGGTTCAAGAAAAAAAAATCTATCTTACATGCGCAAGGTGAGAGGGATATGGTTAGAGAGCAGTTCTTCTGAAAAGACTGGGGGGAGGGAGGAGAGGTTTAGTGGAAAGCCAGCTCCATATGAGTCAACAGTGTGATACGGCAGCCGAAGGAGGTATAAAAAGAAGTATGGTGTCGTGACCTAGAAAGAGAATGGTCTCATTGGATTCTGCCCTCAATACACCCTGTGAACTCAACTCAACCAACAATGATCGAGCACCTGTGACGTGTAAGAGCCAAGGCTAGGCACTGCAGACAGCAAGACAACAAGGAAGCAGGCCTGGCTGCAAGGAGCCTGCTTTTCTACTGGAAGGCTGTGCTCGGTTCTGGGGGCCATGCTTTGATAGCTGGAGAGCATTTGGAGGACAACCAGAACATCTAAGTTGGAGGAAACAGTGCTGTTTTAACTTGGAGAAGCTGGTGAGGCTATGGTGGCGGTTTACAGAAATCTCAAGGGCCATCATGCGGAAGACAGATTAGCTTTGTTCTGCTCGGCTCCAGAGGACAGAACACGGAGCAATGGGGCCAACGTGGGATGGAGAGTAGGAGAAACTTCCTGACAGGGCTATCCCAAAGCAGAACAGGTCTACTCTTGCTGGAGATCTTCACGCAAAGGCTAGATGACCCCCCCCCAATTCATCAATTATGAAGTAGAGGGCAATTATTGTGGTTTAAGGCTGGCCTCTGAGTCCCTACCAACTCTGGGATGCTAGATCCATATATACACACTCTCTAAATTTTTCTTTCACGCAGATTTTCCAAATCTCTTCCTTTCTTACAAACACACACCTTCTGAACCTCCCTTACCCATCCAGGAACCTCTCTGTCTTACATACACCCACTACAAATGCTTCTCACTCTCCATCAACACAACTGGACGCCCCCCTTCCCCCCGCCACCTTCGCCTTCAATAGCTCAATGATCCTGGGAGAGTCATTAACCTCTCAGTGCTTGGGGAAACTTGCTAAGGCTATATGTTGCACAGAAGGTGCCAACCCACACAGGGGGCAGTTTCCTCATCTGGGAGTCCCATAATCCTAGCCCATAACAATGACAATCACAAAGTGGTTTACATCTATTACCTCATTTGAATCTTCCTACAACCCTGTGAAATAGGAACTCCAGACATGACTGCTGCCATTTTGTACGTTTTAGAGAGGTGCTATGCCTTGCCGACGGTCACCTATAAGGAGGTCCTGATTCCCACCTCTCTCCTGATGCGTATTAAGTACCTTCTCTGCTTGGCACTGAAGGGGAGGCCAATTCCAGGGACAGCCTCTGCTCTTGGATCACAATTTGGAAGAGGAATAAGTCACTGGCATATATTCTAGTTAAAGAACATTATCTATCTATCTATCTATCTATCTATCTATCTATCTCATCCATCTATCCATTTATTTATTTTGCTTCCACATCACATTTTTAATTCATCCTTCTGTCTATCTGTCCATTTGTCCATCTATCTATCTATCTACAAACACATATATAGTATTATTCACATATGTGAGTAATTTGTTTTGGAAGGCAGCTTAGGTGGCACAGTGGATACAGTACAGGGTCTAGAGTCAGAATGATGCATCTCTGAGTTCAAATCTGGCCTCAGACACTTACTGGTTGAGTGACCCTGGGCAAGTCACTTAGCCCTGTTTGCCTCAGTTTCCTCATCTGTAAAATGAGCTGGAGAAGGAAATGGTGAACCACCATAGTATTTCTGCCAAGAAAATCCCAAATGGGTGATCCGACAACAGTAAACACATATATACATATATGTGTTTGAGTATGTGAATATATATATATATATATACACACGTATATAATTAGAATAACTAACTAGAATGTACAAATAATAAGTGTATCAGAGGAATGTAAAACAAGGCATTGTAGGAAGTCATGTTCTCTTGGAGCCTTCATTAAATCATTGCAAAATGAGGGAGCTGGCTGAGCTGATTTCTAAGGAGCCTTCCTTCTGGCCCTGAGACCCTATGATCTGAGGTCAATTCAATTCAGCCAATACTTCTCAAGCCTAAACCAGCCCAGACCTGAAGCCTTGGTATATTGTTCTCTCTCTCCCCCTTCTCATTCTTTCTCACCCTTTCTCTCATCCATCCTCATTCTCTCTCATTTAATCTTTCATTCTCACATTCCCTCTTCTTCTCCCCTTCCCCCTCTATCTCTCTTCCCCTCATACTCTCATTTTTATTCTTTTCTTCTCTCTCCAGCATTCTCTTCTCAGTCTGCATGGTTTTGCAGCTATGTATATAGTTCCAACCAGACCCAAAACATCTCACGGATTGTCTGAGTGGGAAGGGCTCTTTAAAACTCTCTCGCCTACCTACCTCCTTCATTTTGCAGATTAGGAAACTGAGGGCCAGGGGTGGCCTGGGATTTGAACCGAGGCAACTCAGCCAGGGGCCCTGACCCTAAGTCCACCGTTCTTCCCACTGCCCTATAGTGCTCTCAACCTCCCCAAGGGCAGGGATCAGGCTCTGTCCCCCACAGCGTGTCTCAGCCCAGAGCTTGATAAAGCAAGTGCTCAACAGATGTTGACAGAATGAATGAATCCCTGACAATGTCACACACATGGATCCTTTCTCTAAAGCATGTCTATCTCCTGACAGCCTCCACGTGCACCCTTGAGAATGCGCATGTTCCTTCGCTCATATGCAGAGACACAATCTGGAAGCAGAAGCCAAAGGTACCTTCTCATCTGTACACAGCCTCATGTTTATGGGGAGCAGAATGGAAAAGGCCCTGGGCTGGTGAACACACACCCTTGAATTGCCTCAGAGGTGCTGTCCAAGCCTAGGGCACCACCTCAGCCCCCTAACCCCCCTGCTCCTGTCTTCAGGGACTCTGGCTGGCCCTCTTCCAGCCTCTCGGCCTTCCCAGCTTCCAGGGAAATACTCAGATTTTACATGAGCTCAGACCACTAAGGTCAGAAGGACCCAAAGAGACCACTAGGCCAACCCTTCTATTTAACTACTGGGGAAACTCAGGCCCTGAAGGGAGAGATGATTCACCTGAGGTCTCCCAGTGGGTTAATGGTGCAGCTGGGATTAGAACTTCAGGGTTCCTGACTCCCAGCTCAGGGTTCTTGCTCCTACTCCAGACTACCTCCTGAGTTTTCTCTGTATGGACAAAGTCTGGTCTTTGGAGGAGAGACTTTGGTGGGCATTTCCCACCCAGCCCTGGACCCCTGGACTCCAGCAGCTTGAATGTGCACACATTCATACACCCTCTTGGATACACACACACACACACACGCACACACACACACACACACATACACACACCATGCCACGTACACACTCATTTAGGGACGTCTGAGTATTTCTGGAGCTGGCCTCAGCTCTCTCAGTTTGAGAATGCCTGGCTTATATCAAACAAGGAAGACAGGAATTGCATGAGATTAGAGGCAGGGAAGAGCACACAGAGCAGGGACTCCCCCCAGAGCCCAAAAGGGCCGGGCCTCCTTCTCCTCCTCCAGCCTCCTGATCACGTAACACCTCACATATCCCACCAGAGCAGCCCCTATCCTTTGGAACCTTTAAAAATATTAACTGGGAGGAAAAGCATCCTGGCAAAAAGAGCCTGGGGTTCAAATTAGGCAGCGAGGATCTAAGGGTGCTTACTGAGGGCCTACATCCCAATGTCTGGTTTTGCCTCTGGGGGAAATGGGGTCAAGCCAACACTAAGTTCACAAAGAAATGGACAGCGTCAGAGCTAGAATGGCCCTTGGATTAGAGCCTTCTGTTGGCAGATGCTGCAGTCCAGTGAGTGCAGGGCCTTCTTTCCCCCAGAACTCCCGTGTGTAGAAAATTTTCTAATTGCTGAAGCACTTTCCCACACAGCATCTCTGCTGCCCTGGGAATGAGGCAGGGGCTGGAAGCAGCATGAAGCCACAGGGCCATAGATCTGAGACATTCAAGGGGCTTTGGAGAGCATCTGGTCCACATGTTTTATTTTACAGATGAAGAGAGACTGAGGCCCAGACAAGGCAAGAGGCCTGTTTGAGGTCAGTGGGCTCAGCCAGGATTAGAACTCAGGTTTCCTGCCTCCTACTCCAGGGCCCTTCCTGCCTTCTGACCTGAGTGGATGACACGAGACATCGTGATGTTGTAGTAAGGGCATTGGGCTGGGAATCAAAAACCTTGGGCTTAGAGCCCAGCTTGGCCACTTGCTACCCAAGTGACCTCACTGCTCTAGTGCTCGGCTTCTCCAACTGTAACAAGATGGTAGAGGGTAGGGCGGGGAAGGTCTCAGTCTCTCCACCTGTAAAGCAATGGGGATGGGGGAAGGGAGGCATTGTACCAAATGATCTCAAAGCATCCTCCCAGTTTCAAATTCTGTGATCCTAAATTTCTGGTACTGGAGGATTTTGGAAACCCACGGCCCCGGGGCAGTGCCTTGAGTGGCCTCTCTGACTGATGTGGTCACATCACATCGTCCTGGCTTATAGCCATGAGAATGGAGCCCAGAGTTATCTAACTGAAATCTCCTGGTTAATGATAATAATCATAGCTGCTAGCATATATAAAGTACTTTAGGACTTGTAAAGAGTTTGACAAATATGATTTCATTTGATCCTCACAACAACCCTGGGGAGGGGCTACTATTATCATCTCCATTTTACAGAAGAGGAAACTGGGGCTGAGAGAGGTTAAGTGATTTGCCAACAGTCACCAGCTAAGTGTCTGAGGCAGCTTTTGAACTCGTGTCTTTCTGGCTCTATGTCCAGTGCTCTATCCACTGAGGAAAAAAAAAAGTGACATGCCCAAGGTCACACAGATAATAAATGGCAGGATCTGGATTTGAACCCAGACCCTGTGCATTCCACTGGCTTTCCCTTACAGTGAGTGCCACAGAGATGTTAACACACACTGCCTGCGATTGCTTTTTCAGCAGTCCTGGTATGGGGGTCTTGTCTCCTTGGGGAAATCCTTGGGGAAATTCCACCTGGAACAGAGTATTAAGAAACCTGCCTTCAGCTACTGGCTGGGATGGGTTGCATGACTCTGCCTAACCACAAGCCTCTGTCTTTCCACTCATAAAATGGGGGCAGCAATCCACGTACCAGCTACCTAGTACTAGCCAGCTAGTCTCAGTTTCTAGCTGCTGTGACAAAAGCACTTGGCAAAGCCTCAATTTCTACAATAATGTCCTTTCCCGGTTCCCCAGTGTCCCCTCCTCTAAAATGGGCAGCCCGCCCTCCTCCAGAGCTGTGGTGCACAGCTCCCTGCAAACTAGGGAGCATGAGGGAAGCAAAGATGTCATTGTCATCCTCCTGCTGTCTTCCCAGCACAGCATTAGGACTGTGACACCCTGAATCTTCCCATGTCAGAATGAGAAGGGACCTTGGAACACAGGATGTCAGAACTGGGAGGGACCTTAGAACACAGGATGTCAGTGCTGGGAGGGTCCTTAGAACATAGGATGTCAGTGCTGGGAGGGTCCTTAGAACACAGGATATTAATTTTGGGAGGGATCTTAGAACACAGAACAAAGACTGTCAGAGGTGAGAGGGTCCCTATAACAGAGAATATCAGAGCTAGGAGGGGTCTTAGAATGTGGAATGTTATGGCTGGAAGAGATCTTAGAAGACGGAATGTCAGGGGCTGGCAAGGACTTTAGAACACAGAACACAGATTGTCAGGGCTGGGAGGGCCCTTAGAATGGAGAATATTAAAGCTAGGAGAGACCTTAGGACAGAGAATGTCAGAGCTAGAAGGAACATTAGAACACAGGATGTCAGTGCTGGGAGGTGCCTTGAAACACAAAGTGTTAGGATTGGGAGGGACTTTAGAACATAGAACGTTAGAGCTGAGAGGGACCTTAGAGCACTGAATGCAGACTATGGGAGTGGGGAGAACCCTCAGAACAGAGAATGTCAGAGCTGAGAGGGGCCTTAGAACACGGAATGGTAGTGCTGGGAGGGCCCTTAGAACACAGAGTGTCAGAGCTGGGAGGTCCTTAGAACACAGAGTGTCAGAATTGGGAGAGACCTTGGAACACAGAACGGCAGTGCTGGGAGGGCTCTTAGAACATAAAATGTCAAGGCTGAGAGGGCCCTTAGAACCCATCTAGTCCAAGCACCTTTCCCATAGCTGGGAGAAGGCTGAGCTAGAGCTCAAACCTAGGTGTTCCCATTCCCAAGCCACTATTCTTCCCTCTCCCCCAACAGAGGTGGGGACACTGAAGCCCAGAGAGGAGAAGGGTCATGACCAAGCCACAGGCATGGGAAGAGACCAGGCTTCCTGACCCCAACTGAGCACCTGCCTCTCTTGACTCTTGAAAGGGAGATGACACACTGTCCTCTAAGCACTGGGAGTGCAGGCTGGGAGGAAGCCCTCCCATGGTGCTGCGGGTGGGGAGGGAGGGAGGGAGGCAGAACAGAAGGAGGAGGAGGAGGCGTGCAAGGAGGCGTGCAGAGGCCAGGGGCTCTGAGGGGACGAAGCATGGCACGGCACGGCACAGCACGGCACGGCACGGCACAGGAAGTGGGGATTGGGCATCAGGAGGAAGTGGTACTCACGTATTCAGCTGTATCATCTGTTTCCCACTGGGCAGAGAAGGAAAGAGGAGCGAAGGTGAGACCACAAGGAAGCAGGGCAGGCAGAGGGGAGAGGAGCAGAGGAAAGGGAGGGAGACAGACAGAGAACCCCAGGAAGAGACAGGGCAAAGGACAGAGAGAGAAAGAAGAGCATGGATGGGTGGGAGGAGGGAGGGGGGAGTCATAAGAAAGACGTGTCTATTCTAGCTAGAGGAGGTGAAGCGCCAGAGCCAGTGGAATAGAGAGAAGAGGAAGGAGGCAGTGTGGGTCTGGGGGCATCTCCCCGGTGTGTGTGAGGTGGCTCTGAGCCCTGGTCCTGTTCTAGCTTGTCCTGCCCGACCCTCCCTCCAGCCCCTCCCACTCCACGCTCACCAACCTGGGCATCAGCCAGCATGACGTCTTTGATCTGGGGCAGCCCCTTGGCCTCACCATTCTCCATGCGGACATAGTGGACCTGGTAGCCTCGGATCTGTCCGTGCTGCCGGCTGGGGACAGGTGAGCGCCACAGCACCCTGATGGCTGTGGAGTTCAGCACCTCTACCTCCACCTTCCGAGGGGGCGCACTGGGCACTAGAGGGACAGGGAGACAGGGGGAAGGAGGGAAGGGAGGGGAGGGGGGTGGGGTCCAGGGTTAACACCAGCCAGACCCCTGGCCACCATCTGCCAGCTTGGAGCCATGAACACCGTGGAGTTCACATGGCTCTGAAGGTGGGAAGGCTGGGTCTGGGTCCGGGGGCTCTGGACCCTGAACCTAGATAGCTAACCCTGCAGGGAAGGTGGCAGCACCACCCCACTGGAAAGCGGGAGTCAGAGCCGGCAGGCACCCTGGAGATCAGACACTGTCACTCCCTCATTTTGCATGGGAAGGGACGGAGGCTCTGTAGCCAAAGACACGGGGCTAAGTCAGCAGCATAACTAAGCGGTGGACGTGGGTCCTCTGACCCCAAACCATGCCTGGACCTGGGCTGGGAAGCCCAGCTGGCATCCGTCAAGGAAGCTCCTGACTGGGGAAGGAGAGGACAGAATCCAGACCACCGTATGAGACAGGCTCTGCCCCAGGGGGCATCTCTCAGAAGGTGCACCCAGTCCGTCACACAGTTAGGGTATCTCTGGGACACTCATGCCCAGGCTGGGCTGAATGCACTTCTCTGGGAAGCCTAGATTCTGACTGGTGTCTATCACACCCACAAGCTGACTTAACAGGCCTTGAGGGTCTCCCCCTGCTCCTGTTGACTCCGTGGCTCCCTCACTGCCTCCCTGAGGCTGTGAATGGGACCTGGAAGGGATAGGGGATCCCTCTCAGCTGTCCTTGTGTAGCCTCTCAGGGTGTTGGCACGGGACGAGGCTAACGCCAGGGATCTTCTGGAGGATCGAGAATGCTCAAGCCTCTTTGGACAGAACAGGCTCCTTCGCAGGGGAGAACAAACCAACCCCACTTCCCCTATGCCTGACCTCCTTGGTACCATCACCCTAGGGGGAAGGCAGGGCAGGTATGATTATGTGACAGACTGGGAAACTGAGGCCCAGAATGAGGACAGAAAAGGAGCTGCTTAGTCACGTAGAGACTGCTTACTCTTGATGTGGGGCTCTTCCCAGAATCCCAGAATAGTATGTGATTCTTTGAGGTATAACACAAAATATTATACAATTATATAAAAAGGACTAGTCCAACCCCCTCATTCCATGGAGGTGAAAAACGGGGCCTAGAGAAGGGACCTGGGGGCAGTGAGGTGGCGCAGTGCATAAAACAAATCTGGTCTCGAACCAAACATTTGACACTTACTAGCTGTGTGACCCCAGGAAAGTCACTTAACCCCGACTGCCTTAAAAAAAAGAGAGAAGGGACCAGGCTTGTTACTCAAATAGCTAGTGTTGTGCTAATTTGGACCATATTTTTAAATTTTTAAAAAAAAATAAAGGTGCGAGGATAGTGGAGACTAAGGAACAGAGGTGGAAGGCAACTAGCTTTGGGTCACTCTGCCAGTCTAGGACTTCAGAAACTGGTTGGGCCTTGGCCACACAGGGCCTTTCCACTCCCCAGTTACTTACATTCCTGCTTTCCCCTGTGGCAATGTGTGGGTACCTGCTGGGAGGAAGCCCCTGCCCCCAGCCCTGGTCACTGGACCCGGGCCTTGTGAGGGGGAGCAGGAGCTGGGGCCCCCCTCCCCCCCCGGCCCCCAGGGCCCTGGGGGATATTTACCATCTTCATCGGTGCGGATGATGATGGGCGAGCTCTCGGGCCCTGGTCCCACGGCCGTGTGGGCCACCGCGGTGATGCGGTACTCAGTCCACTTCTCCAGGGACTCCAGGAGGATCTGCGTGGTGCTGGGGGGGATCTGCTTCACCTCCCGGGGGTGCGGGTCCTCAGAGTCCAGGGCTCGGTAGCGCACACTGTAGCCCGCTAGGTCACCATTTTGGCTCTCGGCGGGCGGCGGGCGCCAACTTACCAGAATGGCCGTGGATCTGGTGCTGACGCATTTTACGTCTTGAGGGGGGGCAGACGGTTCTATTGAAGGGGGAGAATTGTGGGGGGGAAGGGCAGGGAGGGAAGGGAAGGGGGAAACAAAAGATGGGAAAGATAAAAAAAAAAAAGAAGATGATAACAAAACAAACAGAAATAAAACAAACCCAAAATGAAATAAAATATGTGTGGAAACAAACAAATAAACTCAGCTCTGAAATGAAAAGGCCAGATGCAGTGGAATGGCCCCTGGGTGGAGGGTCAGAAATGAGACCGGCCCTTGCCCAAGGAACCAAACCGAAATCTGGCAGACAACACGGGGGATGCTAGCCAAGAGTTTTGTCTCCCTCTGGAGGAAGGCCTCTGAGCTGGACTGCAAGGACCTGGGAAAGGCAGAATAGACAGAGCCTTCCTCTGAAGGACTGGAGAAATAGTGGCCCAAAGTGGGGATAAAAGGGAGATGTCTCTGAGTCGGTGAAAAAAGACTCCTACAGTCTTCCACCTTAGAATTGGAGCCTTCAGGGGGAACTGATTGGAAGGAGATGCTGAGACCCTCACAGGTAGGAAGATACCCAGAACCCTTCTCTAGCCTCATCTGGAGTGAGAGACCTGGGCACCATTCCCAGTCTCACCTGAAGAGAGACATCTATAACTTCTTTTGCTCTCACATGGAATGAAATTCCTAGAACCCTTCCAACTCCTCACATGAAGTGAGAAACCTAGAATTCTTCAGTTTTGTCTGGACCAAGATATCCAGCTATGCATCTTCTCTGGCCTTCCCCAGAACAAGGAACCTAGAACCCACTCTCAAGTTTCACATATAGTGAAATACCTAGAACTTCCCCATACCTAACATAGAAGGCATTTTGGCTTTCTCAGCCTTGCCTGGAACAAGGTACCTAGAACCAGCATTCCTTGGTAAAAGGCACCCCAAACTCTTCTTGAATTTTATCTGGAGGAAGGCATTTAGAATGACATACCTAGAACCTTTCTTCAATCTGAGGAGCTGAGTGATATACCTGAAACCTCTAACCTCAGAATCACCTTAAGAATGTTACTTAGAAAGCTCCTCTAGCCTCAACTAGAGTGAGATACTTAGAATCATTTTCTAGCTTCAGAATTTGCTAGCTTTCTAGAATTATTTATTTAGTTTTGTCTAGAATAACATACCCTAAACCCTTTCTCTGCCTTGACTGAAGGCTCAGACTTTGAAAAAAATAAGATACCTAAATTTCTCCTAGCTTCCCCTAGAGCAATATGCCTAGACTCTTTTTCCAGACTCACTTAGAATGAGTCAGCTAATACCCCTCCCCAGCCTTGCTTGGAATAAGTCACTTAAAACCCTTCTTTATGTTTGTCTAGATCAAGGATCTAGAACCCTTCTCCAACCTTGCTTGAAATTACTTAGTAAAAATCCCTGCTTTATCAGGAGGGAGATGCCTAGATTTCTTCTATAGTTTTGCCTGGAATGGGATACCTAGAAGTCCTTCCCAGTCTTCCCTATTTTGAGGCAGCTAGAATCTTTTCCTAGCCTCACGTGAAACACACTTAGAAACCTTTGTCAACCTCATATGAAGTGACACATTTATTAAGCAGCACCCATAGGGAGACTTAGAAACCTTCCCCAGACTTGAGCAAAGTGAGTACCTCGAACCTCTTTCCAGATTTTCCTAGAGCAAGAAACCTAGACTGCTTTCCCTGTCTCCCTTGAAGCAAGACATTGCCTGTAATTTTAGCTTTGCTTGAAGCAAGATACCTAGAACCACGCCTCAGTCTTGCCTGAAGTAAGACATTTAGAACCTTATTCCATCTTGCCTGGAAGGACATGTTTAGAAGCAGAGGGTTTTTTTTTTACCCAGACTTGCCCCAAATAGGAAGTCTGGAACTCCTCCTCCATCTCCCCAAACTCCTGGCTAGTAATCCCAACCAAAAGCAACCAAAAAAAACTTAAAAACAAATCCAAGGAACTGTGGCCGATGGAAACAAACCAAAGTGTTTGAGGAAATGAAGGATTGAGCTAAAAAGAGGAAAAAAAAACACCAAACCATAACAAAACAGACAATGGCAATAATAATAATAATAATCATAATTGTAATAAAGAAAGAAAGACGGACAGAGAGAACGAGCGCCTTCCAGAAAACTCCCAGCCTGGGTACGTACCTTCCACTCTTCAACTGCTAATTTATAAAGACTTTCTTACGAGGGAAGGACAGAAACTGAGCTAGGAGGCCAGACCGAGCTCGTGATGGGTCTCCGGAGGCTGGACGGCGCTAGGCAGAGCCCTGCATTGTGAAACCCAGAGACAAGTGTGCGAAGGCTTCTCTGGGAAGGGCTCAATATGGGGACATAGGCCGTGGGATTCGAATTGCTCTGCTTGGCCCTGGAGGGCAGAATTAGGAGCAATGAGGGGGAAGTGAGAGAGGCAGACTCTGCCTGGGTGTCTGTCTACACCGGAAAAAGATAACTTTCTTTTTTTTTTTAGGCAATTAGGGTTAAGTGACTTGCCCAGGGTCACCCAGCTAGTAAGTGTCAAGTGTTTGGTCTGAGGCCAGATTTGAACTCAGGTCCTCCTGACGTCAGGGCCGGTGCTCTATCCACTGCGCCACCTCGCTGCCCCCTAAGAAAACTTTCTAATGATGAAAACTTGCCGAAGTGAAATGAGCTGCTTTGGCAGCTGATAGTGAGCTCCCCATCATTAGGAGTATCTGGACAGGAGCCGGCTGATCCACTCAGGAATCACTGGTAGAGAGGAGGTCCCTTGGAGTGCTGAGATCTCGCGATTCTGTTGGGGAGTGCTGGGTGGAGGCGAGGGCTTGGGCTCTGCAGTTCCCCTCCCCATTATCTGTCCACCACTTTGGTCACAGGACTCAGTGTTAGGAGAGGGCTTAGGGACCATCTGTTTTACACTCTTCTACTTGACAAAGGGGAGCAGGTGAAGCCCAGAGAGAGGAAGGGGCCTGCCAGAGGTCACAAGCACCTAGCTTTCTGGCTCCAGGGGCATCGAAGTGCATTTACTAGGGTAGAGGAGAACAAGTCATCCCGAGCCTCCCGTGTCCGGTGAAGGGCTGTGTTTGTTGTTTTCAGAAACCCACTGCAGAGAAGGTCTGGCCTCAACCTACCCTTGCCATCCGGGCCTAAGGGGCTGAGCCCCACTGTGTCATGCCTGGCCTTCCTGTCCTCAGACTCACTGTGCCCGTTCCTTGGACCCACTCACTCACCCGCTCTGATCCAGGAGGGCCGAGCCTCATCCCCCAACCCAGAGAGCAGGCCCTTCTGCTCAGGGCCCGGCCTCCTCCTGATAATCACAGGGGGTGGGGGGGCAGTGGGGGGCGGTGAGGCAGGGGTGGG
Organism: Phascolarctos cinereus; assembly: GCF_003287225.1. NCBI lineage: Eukaryota > Metazoa > Chordata > Mammalia > Diprotodontia > Phascolarctidae > Phascolarctos > Phascolarctos cinereus. The sequence continues at coordinate 664,173,615 of NW_027555847.1, read as the reverse complement.
ACTGGAGGAGGGAGGGGAAGGAGAAACAGACAATCTTCCTCCCTTCCTGCTGTGCCCCACAGGCCAGAGGCCCCACAGGATAGAACGCTAGCTGCTCAGAAATGGACCCCGAGTGCCAAGCAGGCTGAAGCTACTTCCTGGGGGGAGCTCAGGGCATTGCCAGTTTCCTTCACAACCCAGCCCAACCTGCGTGACTGCTGTGGAATGGGCCTACCAGGGCTTGGTGGTCAGCACCTTGACATAGACAAACCACGTCTGCATGTCACAGGACTTCAGAGTTGGCAGGGAACATCTAGCATAGCTCCCCTCATTTTACAGATGGGGAAACTGAGGCTCACAGAGAGAAGAAGGGGCTTGCTCAAGGTCACAGAGTCAGAGATTTGGCAAAGGAACTTAGGATACTACCTGAGATTTGAGAAGGGAACTTAAGAGGCCACCTTATACAGTTCCCCTCATTTTATGGATGGGGAAACTGAGGCTCAGAAAGGAAGGGGCCTGCTCAAAATGGTAGGGTCACAGATTTGGCTGTCTAGGACAGCCCCTTTATTTTATATAGAGGAAGAAATCGAGACTAGATAGGAGAAGTGACTTGCTCAGGGTCACACAGGCAATAAGGAGCAAAGGCTAGATTTGAATCCAGATCTTCTCACTGTCAAAGTGGGGGACCTGGGGATAGGACACAGGTATCTGGGCCTGCTGGTCTGGTGTACATTCTTCTGCCCCTACTGTCATCCCTACAGAGGAGAGTCATTTGGGGTGGGGTCCCAGAAGCAGCACTCAGGGAAGAGCACATCTGTGGACTGAAATTACCACTCCAAGACCTGCCACACTCCCGGGATGGGAGAGTGGGGGCGGGGGGGGCACGCAGGGTGAGCTGTATTTGTGAATCTGCTTGAGCCCAGCCCGTACTCACCTGAAATGCATCTTTTACAGGTTCAAAGTTGACTGCCCAAGCCACAAGGATGGCCCTTACTGACCTCGGACGGAACCACGTTTTTAAACCTTTAAGTACCATAGACTCGGCGCATCCTATGAGGCTCCAGGAATCGGCTGGGGGAGAAGGGGGAAGGGGGAGGAGACAGGGGAGGAGAGGGAAGGAAACCCCATCTCGGGGCCGCAGTGCTGGAGAATAAGCCTGGAGTGTCCCAGGCCACCGGGCGCTGGCGGGCTCCAACTCCTCTGGGCTCCCGTGAGCCGGGCACCGTCGGAGCCCTCACTGCTTCCCTGGCCTTCCCCTGCATTGACTCAGCCCAGCATGGCTCTGGTTAGTGGTAATGCCCCCGGCACCGAGGGCGGGGACAGAGGCAGGAGAGGTCGGCGCTGATCACTAGAGGTCTGTCTCTGGTACTTGAAGGGTTTAAAAATCCCAGAAAGATAGGAGATACTTTACCTTTAGTTTAATGGATTTAACGGAAGGAAAGGGTGCCGGGGGTAGAATTGCACATCGGAGGGATGGCAGGGAAAGAAGGGAGGCAGGGAGAGGAAGGCTTAGGAAGGACAGCCACAGCCTCCCCTCTGCCAGACTGGGGTATAAGGAGGTGAACGAGGGGGATGAGAGCAGAGGGGGGATGAGAGAATGGACTTTGTGGGGTGGGAGGAGCAGAAAGCAAGTGTGAGCTGGTGGTACAGAGCATACCGAGGGATGGTGGGCAGATGGCCGGATGATGGAGAGGAGGAGGGGGCTAGGAGACTGGCTGATAATGATAATAGTAATAAAAACAATGATGACAGCTCGCATTTGTACAGTGCTTTGTGCTGGAAAAGCACTTTATAAGCATTATCTCATTTGGATCTCATAACAGCCCTGGAAGGTGGGTGCTTTTATTATCCTCTTTTTTGGATGATGACACTGAAGCTAAGTGACTTGGCCAAGTCCACACGACTAGGAATCACCTAAGCCTGGATCTGAACTTGGGACTTATCCCTCCCAGGTTCGGCACCAACTAGCCAACCAAGAAGTCAGGAGAGACGGCTGCAGAACCAGGAATGGCCGGGCCTTCCTACGTGGTGGTGGCGCTCCAATGAATCTACTCCTGAAGTCCCCAGAACCAGACGCCCCAGAGACTCTTCCTCCCAATCCCCAGTTTTACAGGGGTGGCATCAGCCTCTCCCTGGCTCTTGGGGCTGCGCAGTCTCTGCCCTGGCCCCACTGATCCTGAGACTGACCCCTGCCAGGGCAGGATCAGAGGACGTGGAGGCAAAGTGGCCTCTGGCACCTTTGTGGCGAACCCCTTCATGTTACAAGGGAGGAAACAGGGGCCGCCCCATAGGTGTGGCGGGCAAATGTGAGAAGATGGGTCATCTGAGTCCAAATCGAGAGCTCTCGCTGCTGACCCGGGCTGCCTTAAATTATAGAATCTTTTATATGTGGAGAGAAGATGGAAGAGCGATCCAAAGTGGATTCCAGGTGGGATCTGAACGCACGTCTTTGGATGCCAAGTTCTTTGCTCTTCCTTCCGCCTCTTTTTAATTTATTTTTCAATACTAAGTATTTATTTTCTCTATTTCCTGACTCCCCTCCCTACCCACCCTTTAGATTAACCATACCAGCCCCCTGAAGGGTCTTACAGAGTTCTAAGATGCTGGTCTCTCCCTTTCTAAGCTACCTTAGATTGTGTGTGTGTGTGTGTGTGTGTGTGTGCACATGCACCCCCATGTTGTGTCTTCTCTACTGTAAGCTCCTTGAGAACAGGGACCGTTTCATCTGTGTGCTTGAATTTCCTAGGACAGCGTGCTGTGTGAACCAGGGCTAATCATCCGTAAAATGGAAATACTTAGAGTACCACCTCTCAGGGTGCTGTGAGGATCCACTGAAACATTACACATGTACAATGTTTTGCAAACCTTACGGCACTTGATAAATGCGGCTCTAATAATGATAATGCCTGGAACACAGTTGGTGCTTAATAAATGCTTGCTGACTGATTGGCGGGTGGTCCTGCCTGGTGGTTGTCCCCCTACCCAACAGTGGGGTAATGGGTTCCCAGTGGAGAGAAGAAGTGTGGCAAGGGCTGCCTATCTGTGCCCTGGGCTAGTTCTTGACCACAGACAGCCCAGGGCCCAAGACATGACCCGGTGGTATGAGAGGAGATGGGTGAAAGAGGGAAACACATGTAATCAGCTGGCTGGCAGCCACGTGTGCAGTAAGGCTGCCCTCGGTATGGGATGGTGGTGTTGGCCCACAATCCATTAAACTAAATAGCTGGCTGTCTCTACAGGAATCTGGGGGGGGGGCATGGGCACCCCCCCCCCCGACCCTAGGTGACACCAGCTCTGGCTGGAGCCCAAGGTTACACAGCTGCTAACAAGCAATGGCAGGTCAGAGACTTCAAATCCAGGGATCCCTCCACTACCCTGGGCTGCCTCAGTTTCTTAAATCCCTTAGTGGCGACAGGAGAACCAGGGGCCAGAAATGGGCTCTGGCCCAGCCCTCCCCTGGCTCAGTGCTAGAGGGCTTCGCTCCACATTGGTCCCACCCTCCTTTGGGGCACACCTCAGAGTCACGGAACTAGAGGGGATTCCGGAGACCTTTTTCCCACACTCCCCTTCACCTTCTCCTGTTTTGCAGATGGGAAAAATAAAGCCGAAAAGAAAAGGGACTTGCTAAGGTTATGCTGCAAGCTGATGGCAAAGGAGAGGACAGACCTAGGTGTACTGATTCCCATGCCAAATGTCTGCCTGAGATCGTCTGCTATGCTCCAACTAAGGTAGGGGCTGAGAGGGTAGGGGAGGAGTTCTCTGAGTGGCCCCCAGCCCCTGGTGCCCCAGGTGGACTCTGACGTGACACCCTCCCTCCAGTCTGCTCTGTCAGCTGCCCTCTAGCCCTGACGACTGGTCCTTTCTTCCTCCTCTCCCCGTGAGGTTGGGTCCATTCCACAGGCCCGAAGCTCTCTGGGATGGGCGGGTGGAGTGGGACTGGGAGGGGGGGGCCCTGCCTGGCTCCCCTCCCTTACAGTAGGGCCGGGACAGGAGAGACACCTACTAGACTGGAGAGTGCGCTGCCTGACCTCCGAGGTGAAGGCCCCCAGGCCTTGTGCGGAGCGGGCTGCCAGGCGGAAGGTGTATTCCGTGTTAGGCTTCAGGTCTTCCACCACGAACCAGGTTGTGGGGCCGAAGTTTTTCCCTACCTAGGATTGCAGAGGGCATGGAGAGATAAGGGGAGGAGGAGGATGGGGGAGTGGGGAGGGAGAAAGAAAGGGGGAGATGGAGAGGGAGGAGGGAGATAGGGAGAGAGGGAAGAATAAGGAAGGGAAAAACAGGGAGAAAGGAGAGGGATAAAGAGGGCAAAGAAGAGATAGGGAGAGAAAAAAGGAGAGGACAGGGATGGAGAAGGAGAAAGGAAGTGGGGAAAGGAAAAGAGGAGGAAGAGGGGGAGAGAGAGGTAAAGAAGGAGAGAAGGGAGGGACAGGGGGAAAGAAGGGGGAGGGAGGAGAGAGAGAGAGAATGAGAAAGAAAGAGGAAGGAAGGAGAGAGAGAATGAGAAAGAACAAGAGAGAATGAGAGTGAAAAGAGACAGAGAGCCCGGAGATAGGGTTGGCTTTGCTGAGGCAGTGACACCCTCATGGCCTGACCTGGCCCTGGCAGCAGGCTGAGCGGACCCTCCACTGTACCCCCACTTTTCCCACCCTTCCCACCCCAATCCGACATTCTCCAGGGGGGTATACCTCTTTGCCATGGTCTCCTTCCCGGTAGAGTAGCTCATACATCACTATACTCTCCTGCCGAGGGGCACTCCAGGTCAGGCTGATGCTGGTCTCGGACTTAGCTTCTGCCCGGAAGTTCATGGGCTGTCCAGGTACTGGCAAGCCAGGGATGACCAGAAGTTAAGGGAGATGAGAAAAGAGACAGGAATGGATGGAGAGGCTCCCACCCCAAGCTGCCCCACAGGATCACAGTATTATGGACAGAAAAGAGGCCTTAGCAGACATCTCTAGGTTGACCCTCTCATGTTACAGAGGGGAAAACGGAGTCCCAGAGAGGAGAGGGTTCTTGCCCAAGATTGCACAGCTCTTCGGTTTTGGGATCTGAGCCTAGGTCCAGGGCTTGGACACAGACCATCCCATTTCCAGACCCAACTCTGGGGATGATGGTGGGGAGGGATCATTCCTCCAGCTGATGACTTACCTCCTTGCTGTGTTTTGACCTGGATGGGGTCTGAGAGGGGTCCGTCACCCACAGAGGTAAAGGCCAGGACACGGACAGTGTAGGTCTCATCTTCTAACAGACTGCCCACGGTCGTCAGGAGACTGTCATCCACGTTGTGTTTCTGCCAATTCCCAACGGGGTGGTCGGGCTCCATGGTGTAGTAAACACGGTAGCCACGAATCAGGCCGTTGGGTTCCACCGGCTCTTCCCACTGGATGATCATGGTGGTGGCACTGAGCATACGGCCCTGCACATTTCGGGGGGCACTGGCTGGGGCCTGCTCCCCAGTCCGGGTCACTACCGACTCGCTGGGAGGGCCCTGCCCTATGGTGTTGACAGCCGACACCCAAATCTCGTACTCCGAGTTGGGGCTGAGGCCTCCGATGCTGTAGCGTGTGGTGGTGATGTCCTCTTTGATCTGATAAGGGCCATCTTGGCTCTTGGACTTGTACTCGATGACATAATAGGACACGGGGTCGGGGTTGCCTGAGTCCCATGTGATGGTGATGCTGGTGGCGGTATTCTCTGTCACTACTGGGGTTCCAGGGGCCTTGGGGAGGGCTGGGGAGCAGGAGAGATCAGTCAGTCGACCAACAGCCATCTATGACGCACCTACTCTGTACAAAGCACTCTAAATACAAACCAAGGGAACACGGCAAAGAAGAGAGAGACCTGATGATGCTGCTCTCCTGCTCAACACACTTCAATGGCTCCCAGCTGCCTCCTTCTCTCAACAGCTGAGGGGTACTCCCCTCCTCTGCCACTTGGCACCAACCTCTCTTTCAGGCCTGAACTGCCCTCCCTCATCATCTCTCCCGGGGCAATCCTTCTCTTCCTTCCAGGCTCAGGTACACCTCACCCCTCACCCCCCAGCCCCTCACACACTTCCCGCCTTTCTAAGAGGCCTTCTCTGATCCCCTCACCCCTCACTTGAGACCTTACATGGCCCTTTGTTTCACACGTCTCTGAGATCATACGTTACAGGGGAAGAAGCATTAATGTTGGCACCCTTGGCCCCAAATGACTGTAAGCCTAATGAGAGCAGTGACCAGGTCTTATTTAAACCTTGCGGCTACTTCAGCACCAAGTACAGTGCTCTGTACCCAGTAGGTGCTTAACACACATTTAATAAATTGAAATGGATTCTGATGGCTCTCTATGCTGGCCCAGAGAGCTGTCAGAAGCTGGTGGGTAGGGGACAGGGGAGTTTAGGTCACTTAAACCTTAGGTCAAGCTTGCTGAGGAATAGTTTCAAGGTCCCAAAGAGGGAGTGGCCCTTCTTTGGTGTTTCAAATGAATCTTATGATTGAGATTTTATCGTGACTATTTTTCATATGTGGAAACTTAGGCTGAAGGAGGAATGGCTTGTCTGAGGTCACAGAGCAGATCAGTGGCAAGGACAGAACCAGCGGGCCATTGCCAGGGGCAATTCTGATGTGGTGGAGGGCCCCTGGTGGCCACTTACACTTCACTGTGATCTGTGCCACAGCCTCGATGACGCCCAAGCTGGACATGGCCACGCACGTGTAGTTGGCTGAATCTTTGACATCGGTGAGCTCCAGGACATTCCGCCCCACAGGCATGTCATCCTCAGGGGTCAGGTCCTCGGCCCCCTGCATCCACTTGACATAGGGCATGGGGGAGCCCACGGCCACACAGGTGATGTTGACGTTGCCTCCGGGCATGATCTCGTGGCTGACGGGCAGGATGGAGAAACGGGGGGCCACCCGGCGTACTGGGGATCGGGGGGAGTGGGGCCAGATGCACAAGGGGAGGAAACAGGAAAACAAAACAAAAAAAAGAACAGAAAAGAAAAGAAAGAAAGAAAGAAAGAAGGAAAGAAAAAAAGAAAAACAGGGGAAAACGATTTCAATACAAAATGGGCTCTTTCCTCCCCCCCTTGAGTTTTTTAAAAAACGAAACAAAAAAAATTAAAAGAACAAAAAATTAAACACAAAGAAATAATAATATCAAAATAATATACTTCACAAACAATATATATATATATATATCATAGACACAAAGCGATATTTCATAGCAACAGGGCTCCATTGATCAAGGGTAGACCCATCACAGCACAGATAGTGACACAAAAATTTATCAGTCATTTCTCATCTTTACTGACAGATCCGGCTTCCCTCACCCTAAACAGACAGCTCTTCCTAGGGTCCGGGGTGGGGGTGGTAGTAATTCTCTACTCCTGACTTAGGCTATGCAATTATCTAGTCCTGGCGTGCACCTCCAGAGAGGCTGGGGAGGCCTGGAGAACTTGTGGCCTAAGGGGTGTGTGTGTGTCACATATGTGTGTGTGTGTGCGCGTGCGCACGCACATGCTCTCTTGTGCACAGTGGGGGAAGGTTCAGTGTCCCAGCCCCTAGGAACTAAGGGTTTCCTGGTCAAGGTGAGGAGGGTGTGCAGGCAGGAATCTTAAGGTTTCATGTTTGCTCTCTGAAAGTTGAGGGTGAATGAAAAGACTGGCCATGGGGATGTCAGTACCATCTGGTTATCTTGTCAGTGGGGAGAGGCGATGGTGTCTTCAGGGAGATTGCCTTGACCCTTCCCCCCAACCTTACCCGGGGACCGAGAGGAAAAGATGAGAAACTCTAATGAAATTTTTGTGGTTTTCGGGTATAGAAACCCTAACAAAGCCTCTTGAAGATCTGACAAGGTTCCATCGATAGATGCAGCTTTCAGAGTCACAAACATCATGCAAAATAGGTCAAGAGAGAAAGAGACAGAGACAGAGACAGAGACATAGGGAGGGGCAGAGAGACAGAGAGAAACAGACAGAGAGAGAGGAGGGGAGAGAGATAAAAATGCAGAGGAAGATATCTGGGGGGCCACTAGCATATGCCCAGGTGGGTACTAGAGACGGAAAAGACAGACAGAGAAAGAGAGAGCAGGAAAGAGGAGAAGAAGAGAGAAGGGGAGGGGAGGGGAAACCCACTTCAATGCTGCATACTCTTATTCTAGCTGATGTGAGACAATGTGGCATGTCACATTGTCACATCATAGCCCTGGCGGAATAATAAATAGAATAATTAATAATAATAATAATAAAGAGAAGGATAATCATAATCATAAACAAGGGTGATGGACTTTGGACGTTGAGAAGACAGTGACATGTTCTGTGCATCTCCTTAGCTGAGAAGTGGATGCAGCCTTCGGACCTTACCCAGTAGAACATGAAGGCGGAGGGTGGGTTTCGGGGCCTCTATTTTCTGAAGGCGGCAGCCCCTTCCTTTGGGCATCCTGATGGAGAGGCCTACCCTCTGCCCAATACCCCAGAGGGACTTTTTTGGTGAGAGGTAAAGGATCATGGGATTTCCATTTAGAGAGGGAAGGCATCTTAGAGATAGACCATCTAGTCCAACTCCCACAATTTATAGATGGGGAAGCACAGGCCCAGAGAGAGGCACAGGTTTGCTCCAGGTCACACAGCAGCACTGGGATTCAAGCCCAGGACTTCTGACCCCAACTGCCATACTCTTTTCCACTCTGTCAGGTTGGTACAACTCCTCCTGGGAACCCAGGAGCTGTAAAAATCTTTTTCTCCCAGAACGAGGCTTAAGGTGCAGCACAGAAGAGCCAGGGTAAATTTTCTGGAAGAACCTTTGTCCTCTGGGGAGACTGGCTAAGTAGGCAGTCAAGGAAGAATGCCATCCCTAGAGCCAGCAGCATGGCAGAGTAAGGACAGTTCAGTCGGGAGGCGCGGGTTTGAGTCCTGGTTCTAACATACACTAGCCATATGGTGACCACGGCCAAATTATCTTACTTCTCCAAGCCTTAAGTCTCCTTATCCATAAAATGGGAATAGTGAAGCTTGGCCCACCTCCACTCTAAGGTCCATCAATATCGCAAGAGCTAGAGGAAGCATCACAGACACCCCCCTTCCCCTACCACTTTTGTCCCCATCCAAGCCCATACTCAGCCAGCTAAGGTCTTAGCATCGCCATTTTATACATGTGTTTACCAAAGCCCAGAGAACTCAGGCGGCTTGCCCAAAGGTACTCAGCAAGTCAGTGGCAGAGCCAAGGCTGGGATCCAGGGCTCCGCATTTCCAGGCCAACGGTCCTGTTGCTCTTCCAGTATTTACATCCTGGGTATGGGCTGGAAGGTAATGCCACCCAAAAGCAGGGGGGTGGACGAGATGGTCCCCACATCTTGGCAAAGAAGGGGCAGGTGAGGGGCCTTTGGCTTGGCTTCTACTGGAGTTAATGTCAAAGGCTCGTGGACTGAAGAGTATGAGGTTGGGGGGGATAAATTTGGGGAGTTCAGGGAGTACACTACCCCCCCCCTCCTCTCTGGCTCCAGGGAGGGGACGGTCATGGGTCACAAGAGCTCTTGGCTGAGCAGCTGGGGCCTGAGGGTCTGGTTTTCAAGCTCTGGAGCCTCTACTGGCCTCATCCTTTAAAGAGGAGGAATGGAAAAGGGGCCATAGCTGCTGGGAGCACAATAAAGAGATGGGAGTCTTGGGGTTCCAAGCGGTCAAAAGTCCCTGCGGGAAGGAGAGGAGGAGGCCCAGGAAGCCCTGCTGGGCAGGAAGCTGCCAGCATTTCAGAAAACAGAGTCTCACGAAAGCCCTGAGAGTCACACCGGAGACAAGATGGAGAGAAAGTTTAAATGGAACCCAAGAGAAGGGCATGCAGATGGAGTGGAGGTGTCGGGGGCAGGATGAGTCTTTCAGGGGGTAGTGAAGAGGTGGGGCAGGATGCGGTGCGGAAAGGAGATATGTAACTTTCTGAAGGAGAGCCGGGGGCCATGGAGGACAGAAATGAAGGGAACGCCACTGGACGGAATCCAGTCGGCACAGGGCATCCACAGCAACGTACAAACACCAGCAGGTGGGATGCGAACGCTGAGTTGTCATGGAAACAGACACGACAGGAAATTCAAACTGAGGATTAATTAATCAAAGACAAAAAACAGAACTGACTAAAAAAAAAAAAACTAAGAGAAAGCATATCAGATGGGTGTGTGGGTGCTGAAAATCGGGGTCTGAAAGGAAAAGGGCTACTATTTCCCTGGGGAGGGGGCCCCCCTGGCAGAACACAAACCTAGGCCCCGGGCTGGCCCTGGGCCCGCCACCTCCAGGGACGAGGAAGGCCTAGAATGACAGGCTAGCAGGGACCAATTTTCTTGGGCTTCCTTCCGGGACCCCAGCAAGCATTCTTTTCCATCCGTGACTCTAGGATTGGAGAGGCCAGGCAAAAGTAGTAGGGGCTGCCTCTGGGAGAGAGACCCCCTGCTGAATGAGAAGAGGCAATTAAGATTGGGGAATTTGAAAGCTGTGCCTTTCAAGCCGGCCTCAGGGATTGGGGCCATAGTGCATAGGACAGGAGGGATCTTTCTGGAGAAAAAACTAGGCAAACCAGCCCAGGCCTCAGAGTATTCCCCAACCCCTACCCAGAGCCTCTCCATTAAAACCCTCTGTGCAGGGAGCTCTGTTACCCACAACTGGTCCTTACTCTGCCCTTAAGGAGGAAGGTAGTACAGGGATACTAGGAATTAGAGCCAGAAGGAAGGGACCCTAGAGATCACTTCATATACTCCTCTAATTTTACAGATGGGGAAACTGAGGCTCAGAAAATGGAAGTGACTTTCCTAAAGGTCACAGCGAATGGCAAAGCCAGGATTGGAGCGCAGGTCCTCCTAAATCCAAATGTTTTCTGTTATGACCCCGGCTGTGGGTTTGAACGGTGTGGAAGATGTAGGAAGAGCACCAAATCAAGTAAGGTGCAATTCACTGTTATCCTTGGGGAGGCGGAAGGCCATGGAATGGGCCAGTGGTCAAAAATAAAGGGCCCCCAGCAACTGGAATCCAGCCAGTCCTGGGCCAGGATCCTTTGACCACACTCTGGATGAGGCGACCGCGATGTGGGAGCTACAATGAAAACGGATGGAGGGGCCTGAGAGGTGGCTAGGAGGGTGGCTGCATGTGCTAGCAGACGGCTCCTCCCCATGGCAAAGGGTGGGTCCCATTCCGGGCCAGGTTCAGAAAGTAGAGCAATGCCTGAGTGCAAACGGGGTGGTCCCACGGCTCTTGGGGAGCCCTGTAACTGTGCCTTGGTGGAAGTGTCTGTTCTCAATCGGACGGCTAGCTTATAGAGTGGTTCTCATCAGCACGTCCAAATGATCCCACTTAGCCAAAGGGTCATAAAGCTAACAAGGAATAGCTGGCATCTGAACCCAGATCTGCTGGTTTCAAATCTAGGTCTCTTCCCTCCATACCAGACCATATGGCATATCTGAGTTGAAAGGATCCCTCAAAACAAAGGTTCTTAACCTGGGGTCCATGAACCCTGGTTTCAGGTAGTCTAAGGGTTTTTTTTTTAAACTTGCTAACTATATTTTGAAATAATTGGTTTCCTTTTTTATCCCATGTATTTAAAAACATTCTCTTGAGAAGGGGACCCCAGGTATTTCTAGGCTGACCGCCAAAGGGATCCAGGACACAAAAAGGGTTAAGACTCCCTGACTCAGAACGGAGAAGACAAGAATTGAGACCACTTAGTCCACCCGCCCCAAAGGTTGCTGATAGATGAAGAAGATGAGGCAGAGGGAGTGGTGAGCAACTGGGCTGATATTTGAACCTAGGCCCTGGGACTCCAGCTGGAGGGCTGACCCACTCTGCCATGCGAGCATGGCTCATCTCTTTTTGCCTGATGGACTCTACTCAGCTTTCTCTCCAGATGCATTTCATTGTATCTTAAGCCACACTTAAAAGTCCAGAAACCTGAAAGGCTTCTGGAAGCTGGCTGGGCATAAACCTTCAATAAATAACCATAACTGAAATAAATAATCATAATGAGTGGCCATTCTGAAGGGCCCTCAGCTCAACGTGAACAAAGCCAGGACTAAAGAATAGACCGCCAGTTCAGGAAGAGATGTGTTAAACCCGGCGCAATCGCCCGGTGCCCAACACAGGTTTTACACACAGTAGGTGCTTGGCTCCATCGGGCTTCACCGAGTGTAACTGGAATGTGTCCCTGACTCATGCATGAGGTGGGCATTCCTTCTTAGATGTCCTTTTGCTCTTCTGGGGACCACTCTGAGACCTGGTTAGCTTGCAGCATCCAAAGATGACCCTTAATCCCTTGCACCAAGAGGATATCTGGGTGGAGGTCACTGAGCCAATGGTGGGGTCCCAGGAAATGGGTGGTGGTGGGGTGGCCGAGGCTGTGTTCTGCCAAGTCTAGGCTCAACCCATCACTGACCCACCCAACGTCACTGCCCCCAGCTGCAGAAATTGAGGTGTGGGTTAGAGAGGAAGGCAGGTGTGAGGCCCACGAGGCTGAGAGGGTCCCGCGGGAACCACACCCACGGTTACCGACCTGACTGGAGGGTCCAGGCGGGTTAATTTGGCAACACCAGCCTCTGTCCTCAGCATGCTCCCGGGGGAGGGATCCGGCTGGCTCCGGCTTTTCCAATCCTTCACCCATTAGCCAGCGTCCCGGTGGGGGAACCCACTGGGGTGAAGGAGGGCAGGAGGTGGGCCGGAAAGGGGGAGGAGGTGGTGGTGAGAGAACCTGCCGCTTCAAACCCCGATTCACATGAAAACCAACTCAAAACCGGTCAAAGCAATAGGAAGAGACCCCCCCCCAAAAAAAGAAAGAGCGAGGAAACCAAACCAGACCAAAAGGGGGCCAGGGGAGGGGGGAAGGGAAGAGGGGTGAGGGTTTGGGGAGGGGAGAAGGGAGAAATCAAAAGGTGAAGTGATTTGGTTGAAGCACTAGGAACGAAATCAGTGTTAACATCTCAACATTCAGCAAGCCACTGCTCCAAGGGGTGAGAAGGCGGACAGTACTGGCCATTTTGGGGAGAGAGGAACGGCTCCTTCTGACTCCAAAATGAGGATGGGGGAAGGAGCATGGACACAAAGTTATGAACAGCCTCTAGAGTATTAGTGAAGCTTAGATTACACCTGTCGGGGTTGGGCTGTGGGGGCGAGGATGGCCCCCACTGCCCATTTCCAGGCCCTGCCCTTTCTCAGGCCCACATCTGAGATCGGGACCCAGTGTTCTGACTTTGTACCTCTCTCCCGACCTTGTCCCCAGAGCGGGATCCTGTTGGCCCTCCCAGCCCCTTGCCCCCCGACCCCGTCCCTTATTTTTCTACTTGTCCTCTAGCCCACCACACTCCCCTGGCTATCTCCCACCCAGATTCAAAGTCAGAACAATGGATCCAGACACATCAGCGACTGGGTCGAGGGGGATGTGGCAGCAGATGCCTTTTAACCTGCCCCTGGGTGGTGGCTTTTAAAGTCCTTATTGCTTTGGGAGTTCCCAGCACTGGAAATGTCCTCCCTTTGTTTGCTGGTTGTTTTTTTTATAATTTTTTTTAAAAACAAGATAGAGATCCAATGAATCTCAATCCTAATTGAATTCTAATCCACCTCACTCCCGCTCTGCTGAAGATCAGATGTGGGCATCTGGGGGGGGATTCCACTTCAATTCTGACAAGGTGTAATCTAATTCCCTCCCCTCCCCCCATGAAAACAGAGAGAACAGCAGTGCAAGGAATGAGATACAGGCAGGCAAGAGAGTCCTAAGTCAGTAGAGCGCAGTGTTCCTGTGGGAGCCTTGGGCATGGTCTGTGTTCTTGAGAAATCCCACAGAGAGACAGCTGGGGCTGGGGGTGTCCAAGGTTGGAGCAGAGGCAGAGATAAGACACTGAGATGTGAGAAGACAAGAGAAGCAGAGAGGGAGGGAAAGGGAGAAGAGAGAAAGAGAGAGAGAGAGAGAGAGGCAGAGACAGAGAGAGAGTGTGCTAGCTCTCTACCCCCTGACCCTCTCCCTGGCTCTGGACCCGCACGCCTCGGATGAGAGCCGGGGAGGTGGGAGAAAGGTTAGGGGTATCCAGGGGGTGAGGACCCAGAAGGTTTCAGCAATTTTCTGGGATGGAGGAGAATGGCTGTAGATCCTTCCCTACCACACCATCTGTGGGTTCTGAACTCCAGGGCCCAACAGGAGTCATTTTTAACTGAAAGGTCAAGAACTCCCCGTTCTACTCGCTGGGCACCAGGGATGAGATGATCGGGGGGGGGGGGATGGGGGCAGGGAGTAATGGCTTTAATATCTTAAGCTCATTATACTCAGTAATGTCATCTGAACCCAAGAGTTTTCTCTGAGAAATGTCTGGATTTTGTGTCTAACAGCAGAGATTGCCTAAAGCTGCTCTTAATTAACTCTTTCGACCCTGGGGTCCGCTTTTGAGGGCTGTTAGGATGAGGCAGCTGTTGAATGGGTCTCTCAAGATTGGGAGAACACCTAACCTATGCTGCTGCTGTTGCTGCTCAGACATGTCTGACTCTCTGTGACCCCAGTTGGGGTTTTCTTGGCAGAGACACTGGGCTGTTTTGCCATTTCCTTCTCTAGATCATTTTACGATGGAGAAACTGAGGCAAACAGGGTGAAGTGACTTGCCCAGGGTCAACCAGCTAGTAAGCGTCTCAGGCCAGATTTGAACACAGGTCTTTCTACTCCAAGCCTGGTGTTTATCCACTGCACCACTTTAGCTGCCCCTTTCTTTCTGTATCTGGTCTAAATTTCTGCCAATATTCAAGGCCTTCTCCTTCTCTTACTTCTCCTTGTTCTTCACTCCTGACATTTAAAACCCTCCAGTTGTGGAGGGTCCCCTTGTCCCCACCCTCTCCCACCTCCCTACAAATTCTCTCAGCTCCCAGTGGCTCGGTGTCTTTACTATTCCTACATATGTGATGCTAGAAGAAACACGTAAAACTGGAAAAGACTATAAAAAAAAATTTACTCAAATCTATTCATTTCACAGATGGGGAAACTGAGGTTCAGAGAAAAGGCATGAACTGTGCAAAGACATACAGCTAGAAATTGAACCCAGGTCTCAGAGTGCCATATTTGGAGCTCTTTCAACTACTCCATCTAAGGGTTCTTATCCTGAGGTCCATGGATAGACTTCGGGAGAGGGGTGTCCATGAACTTGGATAGTGAAAAATTACAACTTTATTTGCACTAACTTCTTACTGAAATTTAGCATTTCCTTCAATTATTTAACAATATAATTCCAAGAACGGGGGCCCTCGGCTTTGTCACACTAGCCAAGGGGTACAAGACAGTAAGGAGGTTCAAGAGCCCTACCCTAATCCCCCCTTCCACCTACTGGAATCTTCACCTTCCTTCAAGGCCTAGCTCATGCCCTAGTCACTCCTCCAATGCCACAACAGAGTCACAGATCCAAGTTACAGAATCACAGGTTTCTGGAGTTAGAAAGGACTTGGGAAAGTGACTTACATTAGGTCACACAGGGAACAAATACATGGAGGTCGTAGGCCCTGGAGCCAAGCCTTCTGACTCTGAATCCGATGTTCTTTCCACTATGTTATGCCCCTGCTATGGCACTGGGGAGAGGGAAGATGAGTGAAATCCATTTATAATCCCCCCAACTCATTTCTGCCAAGAATTTCCCCTTCCTTTTCTCAGCCTGATGCTTGCTGGGAGCCAGCACTACTTTGGGGTTTCTGACTTGTACCCAGATAGGGTCAGCCGGCCAGGGAAGAAGGAGGTCTGGATCCCCTAGCCCTGGAAGCCCCAGGCTAGAGATTATCCACTCAGTTAGGAAGGGTATAGAATCTCAGACTTTGAATAAATCTCTGGGGGCCACCTATTCCAACCTGTACCTGAGCAAGAATCCCCTCTAATAAAATATGTGACAAGTGATCAATCAATTTCCCCGAACCTCCAGTGACAGGGACCTCACTACCTCACCCAGCCCACACTCGTTTCACTTTGGAACAGTGCTAGATCAAGCCAGACTCTGTTGTGTCCTCCTTCTCTCACTTGGCCCTACTTCTTTCTGCACATTAAGTCTCATCCCTCTTTCTCAGGCCAACTTTTTAAATGCTCGAAGACAGAGCTGTTGTGCTCTCCTTAATACACTGTCCCTTCCCCAGGCCAGACGTCCTCTGTCCCCTCTTAGGATGAGAGCACCAGTCCCTTCTCTAATCCCGTCACCCTCCTCTGGAAACGCGTCAGTCTGCTGGCATCATCACTTCTTAAGGACATGGGCCCAGAATTGAGCATGACCCTTCAGACAGGGTTGGAAAAGGGCTGTGGCGGGGCTTGCTCTGGAACACCAGGGCTCTCTCCATCCCAGAAGCCTCCCTGGCTGCCACGTCACCTTGATGACTCAGTCACTTAAAACCCTCAGGGCCTTCTATCTGCCATCCAAGTCCTGCCTTCCCTCTTCCTGTGCTTGGACAGTTGAAAAAACCCCACAAAAAAACCCCAAACCCATTTATCCCTATTCAATTTCATCTAATTAGATTCAGCCCAGTGTTCTATCTCCTTGTCTCTTGGCTCTGTCATCCAATACGTCAGCCACCCTTCCTAGCTTTGTGTCATCTGAAGATTTGATAAGCACATCAGCTGCTCCTTCATCCAAGTCATTGATAAAATGATGAAGAATAGCACAAGGCCCAGACTGAGCCCCAGGGCGCTCCACCAGAGACTGGCCTCTGGGACCAAGGGACTTAGTAGAAGCTAAAATGACATTTGGCAAAGTGATGAGTAATCAAGTGTGTGTGTGTGTGTGTGTGTGTGTGTGTGTGTCAGAAAGCTAGATGGGAGATTTCCCTTGCCTGTCTTCAGCACCTCACCCAGGGCCAGGTTCCAAGAAAATGTATGGGTTAGATGAGATAGCCACTGAGGTGCCTTCCAACTCTCAAATTCTGTGATTCTGTGAAAATCTAATCCAGTCTGATGGGCATCCTGGCAGCATCAGAAGAAGGCAGCAGCTCCCAGTCCCCTTTGATTACTGCTGAGTCCTAACAAGCCAGGAGTCCTACAGCTGAAGGGGAGGCTTTCCTGTCCATTCTCCATATGGGGCCTCACTTCATCTTAGGCCTAGGAGGGGGGAAGGAGTGGAAACAGGGCAAAACCCATCGGAGCCTGCCCTCTCTTCAGTGCAAGGCAGAGCAGGGATGGTGGCAGACTTTGTCATGGGCTCACAAGCCTGGTTGGTATGCCCAAATATGAAGTCACAGGTAATATGAAACCAACCAAGGTGGGACTTTGGTAACTTCTCAAGGACGCTCTGATGTCCAATGGGAAAGGTGTGGGGTATAAGGCAGAAAGGATGGGGAAGGTAGGGACTGTGGTGTGAAAATCTCTGCATCTTGGTGTTGGATAGAGAGGAGAAAAGGGGGGAGGAGAGGGAGAGAGGGAGAGAGGGAGAGAGAGAGAGAGAGAGAGAGAGAGAGAGAGAGAGAGAGAGAGAGAGAGAGGAGAGAGGGAGGGAGGGAGGGAGGGAGAGAGAGAGAGAGAGAGAGAAGAGAGAGAGAGAGAGAGAGAGAGAGAGAGAGAGAGAGAGAGAGAGAGAGAGAGAGAGAGAAGAGAGGAAGAGAGAATGTCATAACTGCCCTTGGATTTCTCAAGAATCACCTGGTGCTCAAACCAAGGACACTCGGAAAGTAACTGCCCTAGGTGTGGCTTGACCTCTTCCCAGGCCACTTTGTGGAAAGAAATGCTGCCCCCTAGGGCTGAGAGCCAGGGAGGGACCAGCAGTCAGCCCCACTCACTCTACCAGAGTCCCCACGAATGGACACAATCCCCATTGGCTTGCCTGCTTTCCCATTTACTTAGAGGAGAAGCCTCAGCTCAGAGCGTGGAAGGGGAGGAATTCAGGATCTCTATCCCCTTATCCCAACTTGGAGAATTAAAGGAGCATTGAATTTAGGGCTGGGAGGGCCCTTGGAGATCATTCCATCTTGTCATTCCTGTTACAGAGGAGGAAAAGGAAGCCCAGGATGGTGATAGGACGCTTCCAGGGCCACACAGGTAGTAAGGATCGGGGAGGACTTTGGACCCAGGTTGGGTCACCATGGCATCAACACAATGGACTGCTCCCTGGGCTCTTCGGGGAGCCCTAGGTCCCCAGACTCCACGGACAGGAAGACAGCTTTCCCCAGTATTTCTTGAGAAGGGAAGAGCTGTCCTGAAGGCAGTGAGGCACAGTAAAGACAGCACTAGATTTCGAGCCAGAGCATTTGGGTTCAAATGCAGAGGTTGCTTCTTACTGCCTGTGTGACCTTTAGGCCAATCACTGGACTTTCCTGGGCCGCACTCCCTTCCCCTGTAAAAAGTGGGGGCTGGACCAGATGACCCCTCGGGTGCCTTCCAGCTATACCTCTGTGATGTTCTCATCTGAGTACCCCCCAGAGCAGCACATGGCGGCTGCTAGGCACAGTGATGGCCACCTCTGGGGCAGGGCACTCGCCCACATCTAGCTCCATCCCAGGGCAGTTGTGGGGAGAAGGCTTTATGACGTTTCAAGCCTGAGAGAGAAACTGTGGTCACCTGATGTTCCTGTCAGCCCAGCCCCCAGGCTGGCCAGGTGCTGTTCTCTCAATGGGGCCAGGGCCCAGGCAGGCTCGACTAGCTTCACCTACATTACAGTACATCCCTATACTAATTAGACTCATTTGATGTTATAATATGTGTCATTCACTGGGAAACAGGCCAAGAGAAAGCATGCCTTTCACAATTTCACTGTGTCTCATGTCATATTTATTCTAACACTGGACAGGCAAATCAGGGGATCCTAATTGTGAAAGTCACTTCATCTGCCTGAGCCTCAGTTTCTCCATCTGTCAAACTGTGATAATGATACTTGGGGAGGGAAAGTGCTTTGTGAACCAGGAAGCATTGCAGTAATGGGACTGATGTACTCCCATTGAAATGATGATGATTATGGAATCTTAGACCTGAAAGGTCCCTTCAGGACAATATGACCCACCCAACTCATTTTGAGGAGGAGGAAAGAGAAAGGACATAGAATTAATGCTGGAAGAGACTCTGGAGGCCATCTGGTCCAAGCCCCTCATCTGACAGATAAGGGACTGAGGCCCAGAGTGGTGAAGTGATTTGCTCACGGTTGTAGCAGAGCTGAAATACGAAGCCAGGCGCTCTTTCCATCACCTGCACTGGACGGATCAGCCTATATTTACAACTGTGTATGCTGCATGCAGGGGGAACTCGGTCAATGCTGCTCCCCCAAAAGGGTGCCAGTATGACTGAGCAGTACTGGGCACAAAGTAGGCACTTGGTAAAATGCTTGTGCATTGACCGACTGACTAAGAGCTGAGGGTTCCTGCAGCAGAGAAGAGCTCAGAATGAGAAAAGGGAACTGCTCTGGGCTGAGGTTCCCACTCTGGGAAGAGGCAGGGTAGCTTCCAGGGACACGCCACCGAGAGACTGGGCCCGGCCCCCAGCCCAGGCTCTCTCCATCCTCCCAACCCCAGGAGCCGCTCTCCAGCGCTCCTGCACCCCATTTTTGGGCAGGCATTCCAGCTGGGTAACCCCTTTCCTGTGTGGTTCCGTTACCCCTTGGGGGGCAAGGGGTCAGGTCAGGCTGGAGGCAGGAACACTGGCTTTCTGCGCAACTTGCTGGAAAATAACACCCACACAGCGCAACCAGGAAACAAAAGCAAAGAAAAGGGGACAAAACTGAACAAAAGACAGAATATTCTTTAGGGGGTAAAACGAAACAAAGTAAAAATTTGGTTTAAAAAAAAACCAACACAAAAGAAAACCGACAGAACAGAAGAAATAAAGGAACGGAATAGATCACACACTCAGAAGGCGTCTTGAACCCAACGGATCAAATCAACGGAAGTGGCATGCAGAGAAGAGAGTGACATTCTCCCATCATGCATCAGGCCCAGTGGCCCAAACGCCAAGTTACCATGACGACGTAGAGTGCAAAAATTCAGCAACGACATTACCAACGGGATGCAGAAAGGCGCTCACAATGCAGGGCGTCGCGGGTAGTGACCCGCCCGGCGGGCCGGGCGCATCGGAAACATTTTCTCTTGCTTTTTCGCTCTTATTTAAATTTTTTTAATTGATTGATTGATTGATTGATTTTTGGTTTGTTTGTTTGTTTGTCTTAAGAATGTAAAAATGTGGGTAGAGAACGTAAAAAAGAAAAAAACACACCAACCTTCTCGTAGCTCTGAGGGATGTTAAGGGGGTTTGATGCGGAACACAATGACATGAGGAGAAGAGAAAAAATAAGGGGAAACACAGAGAGAGTAAAAGAGGCCTTCCCAAGGCTGTTAGCTGCAACCGTTCTTTGCTTGTTCTCGAAAACAAAATAAAAAAACTTCCAAAGTAAAAAAAAGCCAAACAGCTTCTGCGATTTGCCCCTGACACCGACTCTATCTCTACCTTGGTGGTTTTGTCTTTTGACATTTTCAAGTGTCCGAGCTCCAGGCCTAGGCCTGGGAAGGCGACAGGAGTTAGCTGCCACCACTAGCCCCCGCCTCCCCTGCCCCTGGTCCCCAGAGGGGGAGGAGTCAACGGGGCACCTTGGGGAACTGAGAAGACAAGGCCCTGGAGGTCCAATGCCTCCCCTTGGCCACCCCCACCCACCCACTCCACCCGGCATCCCTCCCCTGCCCACTCCACTGACCGCTCCCCCCCCCCAATTCCCAGCCCACCCCTCTACCCCCTGCCTGCCTGCTGGGGCTACTGCTTGTCTGGGAGGGTGGTGGGGCAGTCTCTGGAGACCTCAGAACTTACAAAGCTTCACCCAAGCATTTATAGAAAGAGACAGAAGGTTAGGGAGGGTTGCCCAGCAGCCACTGCTGAGCATGGGGGAAACTCGCCATGGGTACCTTGGTGGCTATTTTAGGTGTCTTGGGAGGGAGGCTTCGTTTGGTTAGATCCAAAGCTTTGGAGCTACCCAAATTCCCCTTCTCCCTTCACTTGCCTAGGCCCCCTTACCCTCACTGGCCACCATGGAGGGGATGGGAGAGAGAGGAGACTGTGGTGTGACTGGGGGGAGAGGGAAGGTTATTTTTGTTTATAGTCTTGGAAGGAGGCTTTTGGAGGCAGGTGGTGGGGAGGAGATTCCTTCTCAATTTATCAGTTTATCACAGCACTGGGAAGGGACTTTTAAAGGCTGCTCTGCCCAGCTCGCTCAGTTCAGTGAGAGACCCGAGAGTCAAACCTAGGTCCCTGGATTTCAGATTCTTTGGAGCAGAGGGGATCTGATACCCTCATTCTCTCACTGTAGAGGATTATGGAATCTCAGAATTCCACTGGGGCATCTAACTCTCTTGTTTTACATTTGGGGAAACTGAGGCTCAGAGAAGGCAGAGACTTGTTCAGCGTCTCATAACAAGTCAGGGTAATGCCAGGATTTGAACCCAGAGCTAGTCAACAGCCTAGGTTCTTTACTAGGTTATAAGAAGCTGCCTCTGCCCTGCTTTCTACCCTACTATCATTGGGCACACAGAGAGAGGAGGGGAACATTGGTGGATTTTTTTTAAAAAAAGGATGGCTCGGCATTCCTCCAAATCTAACTACCGCTTGATCATTCTCCATCTCCCAGGGCATTTATAGGAACCAGAGCCAGCCTGGCATCATAGTCCAAACCTGGGTATGTAGACTGGCCCCAGGGAAGCCCTCCAAGATGCCATGGCCCTGATACAGGAGGGCTGGGCGAGAAGTAATTTCTTTTTAAGAAAGCATCAAGACCCCTAAGGGGATTAACAAGGGTCTGAACGTAAGACTTCAGGAGTCAGAGAGAGGGAAGAGGACATAAGCCACGGAGGGAAGCCTGGGGCTGGGCAGGGCCTCTGGCCACTAGAAAGGGGCACACAGAGCCAGGACAGATTGTGGACAGGTAGGGCCTCTTTAAACTTTCCTGGGGTTCTCTGGGTAACAGCTAATAGGAAAACAAAAGGCCAGGGACAGGGCTGGGTTTAGGCACAGGTAGGCCGGGTAGGCATGGTTTCAAAGTTATTTCCCTTCCATCCTTATGACACCTGAAACGCCACCATTACAGCTTCCTTTTAGTAAGATGAAGATTTTACCAAGAGGTGAAAGTACAGATTCTGGACAGGTGGGCACACATTAAGCTATTACTTGGTCATTGGTGCCTTAGTATAACTGAGTCTCAGTCTTTTTCTTCCCTCCCCCACTCCAGACAGTAGGCTCAGCTAGAAGGGAAGCCAACGCCTGTATCTGGGTCTAGTTCTTGGAGCAGCAGTGGGGTGGGGGGAGAATCAGCTTCCAAGGCCAGGGGCTCCTTCATGCTCTCTGCTAGACCTAACCCCGACTCCCAGCTAACTGGGGAGGGAGTCTCATCTCCCCCTGGCAGGGGTTTTCCTGGGGCCCAGGGTGGGAGTGGACAGGGTTGGAGGGGGAGGAGGGGAGGCCCAGAAAGCAAAGCCAGCCCAGACAGAGGGGGGTGGGGTGGGGAGAGCTTGCAGCACAATACACCATGGGAAGCTGACTAAGGAGCACGGTGGGGAGGGGGTGGAGACCTGCGGGCTCCCCCTGGCCCGCAGGCCCAAGACGGATCACTCCCACCCTGACCCCTGCCAAGCTCCTGGCTTCCCTCCCAGAGTCCCTCCTGCTGGGCTGGGCTGGGCGAGGGGCAGCTCTCTCTCATCCAGGGGATGGCTAAGTTTTCTGGCTCTGGTTTAAGAAGAGCTCACTATGCCCCGTGCCCTCTCCCCCTTCATGACCTGCTGAGTCTGCTGGTCTAGCTAAGTGATCCCCCGCAGCCCTAGTACCTTCAGGGATTCCCACCTGGGGGACAAGTGGATCTTGCCAAGGGTCAGAGCTGGCAGCAGAGGTCAAACTAGAACCCAGTTCTTCTGTCTATTGGTACCTCGTCAGTAAGAGCTGGAGCTTGACTAGGGATGCCGAGGCCCAGACAGGTGAAGGTCACTGGGGGAGTGGCCGGGCATGGCTGGGACTAGAGCCGGCTGGTGGGAAGGGCTCTTAGAGAAGCCCCAATACCACCCAGTCACTTTCCGGAGGAGGAAGCTACTGCGCAGGGAGGCTCTGTCTGAGGGTCTTGACTGTGTGTCCCCCCCCCTTCCTGGTGCTCAGCTTTCCCAGCATCATCAGCCTGCCCTGCTACCTATCACCTGCCTCTCTGCTACTTTCCATCCCCAGCCCCGAATCCCAGATCTCTTGCTCGGGTCTGCGGGAGCCGGGGAGAACCCGGAGGGTACAGGGTGAGGGGGGCGGGGAAGAGACTGTGCCCTGAGTTTCGGGACGACGCGCTCCCTACCTCTCACGTAAAGGTTAGCGGGGGACGAGTAGCGCACTCCCGCGCTGTTGCTGGCCACACACTCATATTTTCCTTGGTCCGTCTCCTCGCTGCTCTCGATCTGCAGGGCACCTGGGGGAGGGTGGGGGATGGGGTGGGAAGAGAAGGACCAGAGGGAGTCAGTACCCAGGGCTGGGGGCCACTCCAGCTCTGGACCTCCCTGAGGCTGGCCTTCAGCTTGGCCCAGGCCTCTGCGAGCACTTGACTCAACACCTCCAGTATGAACCGAGCATCCTGGCTGGGTACCACCTAGCACAGGATCACACCCCGCTCCCTGATCCTCCCGTCAGCTACCACAGTCCCCCGAACCTCATCTTCTGCAATATCTTCTTTCGTACCTCTCTAATATACTCATCAAAGAAGTCTGACCACACGACTAAGACTGTACTAGACTGGAGGGCTGCGAAACATCCCTCGGCCTTCCTTCTGGGGAGGTCAACGTTGGGCTGAGCACGAGGAGTTTTAGAGATGAGAAGACTGAGGCTCACCCAGCTGAACTGATTCACCAAGGTCACAGAGAGCAATTCTAGGAACTTTAGAATGGGACCACTGCACACTACAGTACCCTCTCTTTAACTGATTCTCTTTATACTTATTCTGTTTGAATTTAGACTCTGTTGTTTTCCCTTTTAGAATACAAGGTCCTTGGGAGGAGGGACTGTTTTAGTCTTTGAGTCTGTACCGTCCCCCCCCCCCCCCGCCCCATCTAGCTGGGTTCCTGGCAACCAGCAGGCACTTAAGCCATGCTTGATGATTCAGTGATATGTTTTGGGGAGGGGAGGAATTTTATTCCTCTACCAGACTATAAGCTCCTTGAAGGCAGGGACTATGTCCCAACAAACCTTTGTATCACTCTCAGTGCCCAGTTCTGCACACAGCAGGTGCTTAACCTAGCGATGGTCTGCACACAGGAGGTCTGTTGTATTTACTGTCTTATTTCCCCTGCTGTACTTCGCTGTGGAGGAGCCCTGTCTCCCTAGCCTGATCTGAAGACGCCCAGGGCAGGCACCTGAGGCCTGTCCTCTCAGCTCTCTGCAGAGGGGAAGGGAGCAGCAGGGGGAGTACTCAGCAGATATAAGGTAAGTGGGGAGTGGCACCGAACGGCCGTTTAGCCCACACAGATGCTGACGGGCCAGGGGCCTAGACTGGGCAGCAGGGGCCCCTCGGGACAGCAGTGAGTTGATCTAGGATGGAGGGTGGGGGGTGGCTCATTCATACTGGCTCCCAGAAGGCCTCAAGAAGCTCTCTCCAAAAAGTACAGGCAGCCTGGTTTGGGTTCTGTGCTCCTGCATCAGCTGATGCTGGCCCACAATGGCTAATTTCCAGAGCAAGGACAAACATACAGCAAATTTTATATCTGTGTCTATTTTCAAGGTGAATCACTTATTTGTTTGATATTGGTCTACCCTGGAGGAGGCCATGCCACCCATGGGTCTGAATTTAAACAAATGTGTTGAATTTCATAGACCCTAATTAAATCCACCTGTGCCTAGGAAGGAGTCAATGAAAATGTGCATGAATTTCCACAAGTGTGTTTGAATGTCACACACCTTCATTTAGAAGGCACCCAAGAGAAAATTAAAAAAAAATAATATATATATATCTATATATCTGTAAGAAGGGGCTGGCCTGACAAGAGAGTTAATTGGGCAGCTGCTGAAGGCACTGGGAAGGTTCCTCCTGCCCCCAAATATCTCTCATTCAAGGAACACAAATGTGTGAAACCGCACCATTGGCTGCTTACGTCTTTGGGGATAAAGGCATGTTCTCCTCAGGCTCTTAAAAATGCAGGTAGCGTTGCTAGCCTCTTGGAGAGCGTACGCATCACATCTTACTGTGAGCAGGCTCACTGGGCTGTACCTAAGGAAGGGTGGTGGGGCCACGTTTCAGCATTTCACTGAGCCTAGATCCGGGCTTTCTTACAGGGAGTGTGGTGAAAGCCTAGGAGGACCTAATGTGTTTGAATTCATCTAGTTTCTCAGGTTTGGAGCCTTAAGGCTGTCTCTGACTCCTTACCAAATCTGCAGGACCTAGCAGACCCACTGGTCCGACTCTAGGATGGATCCTCATTGTTACCCAACTCGACTATGCCAACAGACTCCAGCCAGTCTCCGCTCTCAGCTCATTCTGATCCACCCTTCAGTGCACGGCCAAATTGGCCTTCCTTGTACACAGGTCTGGGCGATATCTTCTGTCTGCACTCAAGCTCCCCAGAACTTGGGGATGCTCTGCTGCTCCAGCCAGGCCGCCCTCTCTGCTCTCCTGCCTCTGTAACTTGGTTCAGAAGCCCTGATGGCTGAAATGTCCTTTTTTGGTTCTGTTCAATTTAAACCCCAACTGAAATGGCCACCTTCTTCTCCAACCTGCTACAGTGTAGCGCTCTAGCCCTAACGTACTTGTATATTAGTTATCTACATCTGCTCTCATTCCTCACTAGACTGTGAGCTCCTTGGACTGTCCAAGAGACTGCTAAGCTTTGCACAGTCTGGTACAAGTACGTGCTTAATAAATGTTTTATTGAAATGAATGAAATCCCATCCTAAGGACTTGTTAATTAATTGTTCTGCCCTGCTGAGGCCACGGATGGGAAGGACCTGTGTTAAACCGGGCAGGGACCTCACATTCATTCCACGACAGCCTGCCGCTTCAGTTCCTAGATCTCAGACTGACGGGCATTTATTACAGACAGAGGCTTGCTGCAGCTGGTGGAGACATGGGCTAAGGAGTTTGGGTCTGGACACCTTATACTTCTATAGTGCTTCAGACTTTTCAAAGCACCTTTACCTCCAGAAGGAGAAACTGAGGCTCAGAGATGGGAGGAGCCTAGCCCAGGGCTGCAGAGCAGAGCAGTGAAAGATCCGGGACTGGTCTCTGGTCTGCCATTCTCGGAGGCTTGAGTGCTTGAGGCCAGGTGGAAGAAGGGGCCCATCTCACCTCTGGTCTCAATTCAGGTCGCTCCGTTGGAGATTTTTACCTTGCACCCACTGACGCTGCCCATTCTCCTAACTTCCTTCTTGAGAAGCTTGAGAACCCAGAACCTGTCCCTCTGCCCTCTCCCCCTGCATACCTGCCCTAGAGAGCTCTGCCCCTGCCTCCACGTCCACAGGCACACGGTTCTGCCCTTCAGGACTAAGTCTGAGCGCCCAGACCAGGGTCACAGAACTCCGGAGAACTTCCTCATTTTACAGAAGTCCAGAAAGTTAAATTTTAGGCCCTGGGCTTCAGAAATGGTTTCATTTTCTTCCAGGGAGCCCTGGCTTACTTGTTTAATGAATTAAAATGAATTAAAAAAACAAGATTCAAACCCATGTTCCCTGACTCCAAACCCGGGGCTCTTTCCAGGAGGCCACAGCTCATGCACCTTCCCCCATTAAGGAAGGGTTTTCAGGACTCAGCTGGTTCTGGGCTGGGTCTGAGGGCCATAGGTGGGATAAGTCACCGCATTCTGGTCTGCCTGGGTGACTTCGAATCCACTCCTCCTGGTCTCATCATTGCATTCCCCAAGGGATGGCACAGCTCAGCTCTGTTTTCTCCCTAAGGCTGAGGACAGACTGTGCGTGTGGATGAATGTGTGGGGGAAGAACAGAGGAGCTACAGCTATATTCAGCGCCTGCCCTTCTCTACTCAAAGGCCACGCCATCTCTGTGGGGGAATCGGGAGTACACGCATAAGCGGCCTTTGAAGCTATGGACAGTTTGCTTGACCATTTGGGACTGATGCCCAGAACGGTGACTCATGGTTGGGGGAGACTCAGAGAGCTTTAGGGAGCAGCTCGTAGACACCCCTTATTTTCTGAATGGGTAAAACTGAAACCTAGAGAGAAGGGACTTGTCATGTGTGTGTGCGTGCATGTGTGTTGTATGTCTATATGTATGTGTATGCACACGTGCATATATGTATATGTGTTGTGTGTACATATGCGTATGCATGTGTATGTATATGTGCAGGGTGTGTGTGTGTGTGTGTGTGTGTGTGTATGTGTGTGATGGGGAACTGTCCTTTCTCTGGCCACTAGATCATTACAGGAATGAGGCCCAGAGAGGACTTCAAAAATAAGCTACTTCAACTCCCTCTTTTTTCAAGGCTCCCTCTTTCAGGTCTGGAGGGTGGTCAATAGCCAAGCCTCAATTTGAACCCAAATCTTTGGGCTCTACGACCAGCGTTACTGCCAATAGCCCACACCACATTACCCACGGGTGGGCAGCCCCTTTTAACCCCTTTTATGAGGCTGGGTCATCTGCAGACTTAGCAGAAGACCTGAGAAGGAATTCCCAGCCTTGGCGAGCCCAGACACACAAAGACCAACATTGAAACAGAGACAAAAGAGCACAGACACAGGAGGACAGGCCGGGGGAAGGGAAGGGAGAGGAGGGGCGTGGCACGTGGGAGGCGGGGGAGCCAGCTAAAGGCCGCCCTAGCTCAAGCTGGAACCCTGGACAGGAGGCAGGAGGCTGGGAGCTGAGGAGTGTGTGGAGGGAGGAGCCAGAGAGGGGGGGCAGGTGGGTGGGTGGGTGAGTGAGTGGGTGGGTGGGTGAGTGAGTGAGTGAGTGGGTGAGTGGGGAAGCCTCTTACCTCGGATCGGAGTACTTTCTGTAAGGGAAGCAAAGAGAGTCAAGTGAAAAACAGAAACATCTGGCCGGCCAGCTGAGAAAGGACCCCATGGAAGAGAAGACAGCCAATGGTGAGAAGCTGCCCAGCCTGCCTCTTTCTCTCTCTGGGCAACTGAAAATCTACCCAGCCTCCGAGGCCTAGTCTGTGGCCTACATCCACTGGGATGCTAGTCCTCCCTGCCCTCTGCCTTCTCTTAACTGGAAGTTCCTCAATCTTGTCCTGCTGTCTCCCACTGCCACACGTTTGCCCAGGCTGTCCCCAGGACTGGTACACACTCTCATCTCTGCCTGTTGAAATCTTTCTCTTCCCTTATGACCCAGCTCTACTACTGCCTCCTCCATGCAGTTTTTAGTAATCTCTCTTTCCTCAAATTTTCCTAGACATTTTGCCTGTCTTTTCTTTGCCCTCAACACGTTCCCTGGCATCAGCATTATCTGTGTATTTGTCAAGTTTTTCCCTAGGTTCACAGGACTGGGAGCAGAAAGGGGACTCAGCGATCATCTGGCCAGAGGATGACATGGGCTTCTAGATTTGGAGTTGGAAGGGACCGTGACGGTTGGGTAGTCCAACCTACTCATTTTACAGATGAGGAAACCGAGGCTCAGATTGAGTGACTTGCCCAAGACTGCATAGGTACTGGGGGGCAGAAGCCGTCTTCAGACTCAGGTCTCCTAAATCCAAATCCAACACTATTTTCTTTTTCCACGGTGCCCATCATTCAACAGATGAGGAAACCAAGGTCTAGGTCACCCAGGTGACCTGGGACAAGTACTAGAGCCTAAATTGTTTCCTGTACGTCCATCCCTTTGTTTCCCTTGTAGACCGCTCCTGGCAGGCAGGGCCTCTGGCATTTTTCGTTTTGAGAGTCGCCAGTGCCACGCTCAGGACAAGGAACATAGCACGCGCTTAACCAATTGCTGACCAAATAGGATTGTTAAAAATGGAACTGAATTCCAACACAACCCGGCCCTTGTTTCTCCACCTGGAAGCATTCCCTCCACATCTCTCCTTAACTACCTAAACTGGGAGGGCAAGGACTGGGGGGTCTCTCACAATGTCCCCATGCCCACCCTGGGGAAGTGCACAAGTTGGGCGTACAGGGCTGAACAGGACCGTAGAGGTCACTGACTCTAGCTGTCCCATTTTACAGAGGAGAAGAGTAAGGCCTGTAGAGACTTGGCCAAAGTCAGGGATGGTCAGCAGCTGGGCCGGCACTTGAACCCTAGCCCCCAGATCTAAATCCTTAGCTGTTTCTGCCCTTTATACTATGTGTGAACCACCCCGATGCTGCTGCCATCAGACCTGCCTGCTCCCATCACTACTGCAGGAGACTGACTCCTCATCGGCTAACAGAAGAATGGAGAGTGGGGAGGGAGGGAGGGCTGGGGTGCCCTATGCGGCCAAGCCTGTGGGTCAGTGCTTTGTCTCTCCCATCAACTCTGCCTTTTTCCTACTCTGGGAAACAAACCCGAGGGGAAGAAGGATGCACACAATGGAATTGTATTGCTGAAGCCTCTTTCCCTCCAAGGTCCCCTTCTGTTCCCTTGGAAGAGGGATGATCCATTTTATCGATGAGGGAATTCGAGTCCCAGAGGGGGAAGTGACTTCACTAAGGCCACACTGCCACTAAGTAGAGAACTAAGGTCTGAAAGCCGGGTTTGCTGACTCAGGGTGGCGTCTTTTCAAGCAGGCTCTCAGAAAACTGTTCAGCATGGAAGGACAGAGGGGGGATTTTTGCTGGACTGCTTAGGAAGGCTCGCTTCCCGGCTCCTGGCTGGCCATTTGGATGCAGGAGCCACGTTCTCTCCCCATCCTCATCATGCCCTGAGGGCACTGGAGTGGCAGCCCTCTCTGGGCCAGCCCATGTGCTCCCTCAGACCCCTTAATTCCCGCCCACCACAGACTCAAGACACCGGTGGAGAGCTGCCGGCCGGCAAAGGGGGGTGGGCTGTCTTCAGAAGAGAGGGCACAAGGGAACCACTGCCTAGGCATGATCAGGCCCCATTGTTCTCTTGGGACTGGCAAGTGGGGAGGTGAGGACATTGGTTAGAGAGTCAGCTTGGGAAGGGTGTTAGGAAACTTGGTTAGATGAGGAACAGATGGAGGGTGGGGGGGTCAGGAGCTCCCTCCCTCCAGGTTAATGAAGCACAGGGATTAGCTTTCGGGCTTGGAATTACACATAGGGGTGGGGGCAGGGTTCACAAGGACAGTCTGGGGGCAGGGGAGGGATCGGGCAAGAGGGAGGGTCTGGGGAAGAGAGAGGAACAAAGTGGGTTGGAGACCCATTAAGGGGGAGCGACACAGTCTTGGGGGGACTCCTTTTAGCTCCCCAAGGGAAAAGGAGAAGAGACCAAACCAGCCAACTGAGAGACAGACACCTCTGTTGAGTCAGATGGGATATCAGGCAGGGGTAGAGCGGCTGAGGAGAAAGAGGGAGGGAGCAGGGGACAGAGCCCTGCCTCTTCTGGAGATCTCCAATATTACGCTCCGTCGCCCCAAGAGTAAGCCAATTATTCTACCACCATGGGAGCTGGGGGGACAAAGGCAGGTGTCCTTGGGGTGAGAGGAAGGAGACTGGAGTTTCATGCCTAACCCTACAAACTGTTAAAACTGAGAGCCACCTTGGAGATCGGCCTCCTCATTTGAAAGATGAGGAAACTGAAGCCCAGAGATAGAACTGACTTGTGCAAGGTCACACAGCTGTGATGCAAACCCAAATCTTTTGACATGGCCAAATCTATTGCTTTTTTCCCCCTATTCTACCCTGCCTTGGCTGGGGACAGAGAGACAGGGGCTGCTCTCCTACAAGACATCCTCCCCCTTACTTTCTTCTTCCATCAGAGGCTGAGTGACACCAGGGGGCTGGGAGGAGCTCGGGTTTGGGGCCTGCCCTCAAAGAGAGAGGATCCATCAACCAAAATCAGGTATAAGGACCAGAGTTCTGCGTTAAAGACTGTCCTTCCTAAGGGACAGATGCCAGTGATGGATGGATAGACCAGCCTGCCTCTGCCTCTTCTCCATCACCAATACCAGCTGAGGCCCAACCTGCCAGGGACCTGGGGAGGGATGGGGAAGACCAGTGCACTGCGGGTTAAGCAGAGGGCCTGTCTCCATAGTAACCAGAGAACACGTACCAATGCCTTCTTTGTGTATGCACTGCTCTCCCAGGAGGATGTGGAAGGAAAAGGGGCAGAGCAGAGGGAAGTGAGTGTCTCACACTCATAATGTCAGGGCAGGAAGTACCCTCAGAGATTCCCCTTATTTTACAGATGGGGAAAATGAGGCTCAGAGAGAAGTCACACAGACAGTCATCAGGAATGGAGGTTAGAACCTGGGTCTCTTGGCTATCAGGTCAGAGGTCTTTAGATTCAAGGAATACTGTAAGTCTAAGGAACCTTAGCAATCGGTCCTACCTCTTCATCTTACTGACAGGGAAACTGAGGCCCAGGGAAAGGGACAGGATTTATACAAGTCGTACAACAGGTCGGTGGCAAGGCTGGGCCTAGAATCCAGCTCTCCAGGGCATTTTAATCTTGAGTGAAAAGGCTCTCACAGACATCTCTCATCTCTCGCCTTTTAGATTAACTAAAGTCCTCAAGGGATTGTTGGTCTAGGGTTTGAGCCAGGCTGACCTATTCCCTGCCCGCCATGCACTCTCAGGAGTTCCCATTCCTCTGTTACAGATTTATTTCTTTGGTATTTGGAAAACTTTTCAGTGCCCAAGAGTCTCCCATTAAAATGTAAACCCTCCTCGGGGTGTGGGACTAGCTGCTGTGCCTGGGGAATGGTAGGCAGGGGGATAGAGACAGCTCCCACCATTTTGCTGGACCGAACACATCACAGAATGGTAGGCAGGGGGATAGAGACAGCTCCCACCATTTTGCTGGACTGAACACATCACACAATTGCACATTATTAGAGCTGAAAGAGTCATGAAATAGCCAGTCCAATACCCTCATTCTACAGATGAGGAATCTGAGGCTCGCCTAAAGCCAGAGTACGTGGCTAGGCCTCTTCACTCCAAGATCTAGTTCTTTTCACTCCAACATTCTTCAGTCACAAATAATTTCTCCCTCATGAGTGGTGCCATGATAATCCCCACTCCCTTCCTCCCTCTAGGGCCTGGATCACTGTGGGAGGCAGCATGGTGTGACAGAAAGGATGTAAGCCTTGGAGACAGGACACCTGAATTTGAGCCTGGATCTGACATGTTCTAGTCATGGGACAGTGGGCAAGTCACTTCCTTTCTATAAGCCTCAGCTTTCCCATCTGTAAAATGGGGCTAATAATACTGCCACTGTCTACCTCCCAGGGCCACCGTGAGAAGTCATCATACTCTGTAAGTTTTCAAAGCATGACAGAAAATGGGTGTTACTGTCATCATCAATTAAAGACTCACTGCTAAAATTCTCGCACTTATTTCTTCTCATGGTGGGACAGTGTCTAGGGGGCCACTGAAGGCCTTGCTGGGGGACAGCGATCTCTGACAGGTCCAAATAAGCTGAAGTGGTGGTGATGGGGGAGGGATGTCATCCTGGCCATCGTATTAGGTAAAATGGAAGTGGGCTCTGTTTGTACTGGTCAGGTGGTACCCATGCCAAGCAATGCCAACTCCTAGCTCCTCCTAGTATTTTTAGATGTGAAACTCTTCCCTCCCTCCTTTCTTCCCCAGGGCAGGGATGAGATAGAAAGGCCACCCTTTCTTGCCCCCAAAGGCTGCCACCCCCAGTCTCCTTTCTCCTTCCTTCTCCTTTCTCTGAGGTTCTGGCCTTTGGTGCCCCCGAGGACAGGTCGTTCTGAGGGAGAGAGGGCTCCTGGTGAGAGGGGTTAGTAAACATGCCGTGTCTAAAGCTGTTAGGGTGGTCATTAGTTCTGGGGTCAGGAAGGACGTTAGCTGTTTAACTTGCTTGATCAAACAGACTTACCAAAGGTCTCTGAACGTTTCAAATAGTGAATCAGAAAAGAAAACATGAATTTGTTAAGTGGGTTATTCAGACAGTAGCAGCCCCTAAGTGTGATGGCTTTTCTGGTCTTGGGTCCTTCCCAGATCCAACCACTGCTGACTCACAGAAGAGGAGTCACAAACCCCAGCAGGTCTGACACCCTTCCCCACCTCCCCCGGGTAGCACCCTTGTCTGGAAACTCTCAGGGCTTTGAGGATGCCATCTCTAGGGGGGACTTTCTGTAGAAAGTCTGCTTTCCCCAAATGGGGGGGTTGGGTTTGAGGAGCATGAAGCTGGGTTTAATTTGGAGGGGAGGACAATGTGGCAGGTCCCAGCAGCTTCATTTGCTAGGTGAGGACATCTCTAAAGACAGAAACTCAGAAAGAAATCCTTCTGCTGGCTCACATACCTGCCCAATAAAAGAGCTCTCATTGGGCCTGTCCTCATCTCACCTCCCAGTTCCCCTGGGCAGCTCTCTTCCTGATTTCAGGGGGCTCCTAGGACACTTCGAGGTGCAGAATAGGGGGACGGGGCACTAAAGAAACCTAGCTACTCCCATCTGATCAGCCAGGGGGAAGAATCTGGGAGAAACATGAAAGAGCTTCAGTATTCTCTGATCACAGCTCAACAGGTGAGGTTTTGAGAGGGAGACTGAGAAAGAAGAGAAGCCAGACAAGGCACATGTGTCCATGTGTGAGGTTTCATCTCTAAACTGGACAACATTAGGAACCAGATGAGGCTTTTGTCGGTAGCTCACAGCACAGAGACATATATGTATATGTGTGCATGCACACGAGCCAATCACATGGCACCATATATGCCAACAGCTGTGTGTGCAGACACACAGGTGTACTCAGGCAGGGACCGACAACGCGGCCACACTGATACCGGTCCGTGTGTGTATGTGTGTACAGCCACATTTGTGTGCCTGCAAGGTGTGAACATGCGGGTGTGCATGTATCTGTGTGCATATACGTGTGCACACACACATGCATAAAATAATACTTGGGGAACTCATGAGAAAGAAAACAGCTACAAACACGGACACGTATATAAGCAACACTACACCCCACAAACACGTGATCCGATGGACAGATGGACGAACAGATGGGGGAAGACAAACAGAGCCCAGTGCCCGGCACCGAGCAGATACACACAGCTGTCAGGGGAGTGGCTCTTATTGGGATGACCCCAGGGCCACCGGAGAGGCCAAAAGGCGAGGCCTGCCCTCGCCTGAGGGAGAGCCAAGGCCACAGAGAGACAGGCCGGGCCTTCCATCCCCTCTCCATGAAGGCCCTGGAGGATGCCCTGAGCCTGAGGCCGGCCCCCACAATGCCGGGTGCATATGGAAGCCTCTTGCTTGTATCAGAAGGGGTTGGAGGGAAGACTGAGGTGCTTCCTTCCCCTCCAGAATGCAAGGATCAGAGACCATGACTGGCCAGGCAGCTTTTGGTCCAGAGGCAGAAGGTCCTTCTTGCCTGGACACTTCTCTAAGGGCCACCTTGCCCAGTACAGCACTGTCTTTCCTGTCTGACACCCCGTGCCCCACCCCTCCCCCAGCCCCTTTCTCTGCCCAAATCCTTACCTGATCTCAGCTGTTTGATCCTGCCATTGCTGGTGCTGGGGTCCACTGGTAGAAAGTCTTTGAACCAGGTGATTTCGGGGTCTGGGTTTCCGCTGGCCGCACAGAGCATGGTGGCAGTCCTTGTACGCTCTACCACCTTCAGCTGGGGGCCCATGTCGATGTTGGGAAAGCCAGGGGGCAGCTGGTCCTCTGTGGAGAGAGCAGGCCCATTGGTGATGGTGGTGGTTAGGGGGTGGGTATTTGGGGCAGAGGCCAATAGGACACCTCCATACGTGGCTCCAACCCCCACCAAATTCACCCACTTTTTAACCTTCCCCTAACCTGTTCCACTGTTTGGGAAGGTAGAGGGGAAGGAGCCCTGGACTGGGAGATGATGGGTTCAAGTGCCCACTCTCCATTGACTGACTGCGAGGCCTCAGCTGAGTCATCTACCCTTACTCTGAGTCTCCTCTGGCTGTGAATATGAGTGGACTAACGGGTTAAAATGGATTCGGGAGTTGGGCAGCCAGCCAGCGCTGTAGGCCCGCTTCTGAAACTCACTCTCTGGGTCATCTTGGGCAAGTTACTGATGCTCTTTGGGCCCCAGATTCCTCATCTGTAAAAAGGGGTTAGTCCCTGGCCCACCAGCCTTCCCAGGAGTGCAGTGAGGACCGAAGGAGACAACAGATATGAATGTAGGGACGAGGGAGGGCTCCCCTGGGGCTGATGGCCTCAATCAGCTGTCAGGAACCTCTGCAAAGTAATTCTGAGCAGGCAGTGAGGTGGGACCACTGACTGCTGGGCTCCTGCCATTCAAAGCTTTCCAAACTGTGTCAATAGGCTCAGTGGCCTAATTCAGAGTATGTGTGCAGGGAGGGGGAGAGGGAGCTGCAGCCAGCGCCTAGGGAGGGGACAGGGAGGCATCCCAGGTCAATGTATCGGCGGAGGCAGAAGAGGCCCTCTGGGGCCTGCGGGTGGCCTAAGCAAGTCTCTGCTCCTCTCTCTCCTCATCTGCAAAATGAGGGCATTAGACTAGCCATGACGTTTTGTTCTATTTCCCAAGGGACTTTCTAACTGTGACATTCCATAATATAATGTCTCCTCTAACTCTGACACTGGATGTTCTAAGGGCCCTCCCAAACCTGGCATTCTATGTTCCGAAGACCCTCCCAGCTCTGACATTCTGTGTTCTAAGGTCCCTCCCAGCTCTAACATTCTATGTTTTTTTTTTTTAACATTCTATGCTCTAAAGGCCCTCCCAGCTCTGACATTCTGTGTTCTAAGGGCCCTCCTAGATCTGACATTCTATGTTGTAAGGGCCTTCCCAGCTCTGACATTCTGTGTGTTTTTTATCTTTTCTTTTATCTTTCCATCCCCACCTGTACCCCGTTAAATCCCAGGCTGAAGTCACTACTCCCACTGGAGCACTCTCTCTGCCACAGCCTGAGGGACCTCCCATATAGCCAAGACCCCTAATGAACAGAAATCCTCCTATGAAGAAATTGTACAAAGGGGGTCAGAGATGATTAAGCCATGAGCCACTGCCATAGCTGACACAGATATTGCCAGACCATCTGGAGCAAACCTCATTGTGTGTGTGTGTGTGTGTGTGTTGGTTGGGGGTGAAGTAGGAAGGCACCATTACCCTCATTTCCCAGATGGGGTGACTGAAGCCCAGGGCCTCTCCCAGGAGGGTGCTGCATAGTTGGGAAAGAGTCACAGATGCCCTCATTGTCGCCGCCACCTCATGCTAGCCTAGCTGTTCAGCCAATGAAACCCTCTAGGTTCCCCTGCATAGAGTCTCCCTACTTTGCCTCCGGGCAAGTCGCAGAGCCAGGATGAGCCTCGGGAGCGAGCACATTAGACTAGGTGATCTCAAAGGTCCCTTCATACTCTCGAGCCTACATTCCCCAAACGAGACAATGTGAAAGCACTTCCCTTCTTGAGTCCTGGCTGGTGCCTGAGGGTGGAAGAGCGAGGGCCGGTCAGGAGCCCAGGGCTACACCTGTAATACATCAGTGGGCCAGGTCTGACTTTTTCCCCTTCAGAAGTAACTGCCAGAGGCCATAGTATTTGCCTTTGCCCCTCTGGAGAGATGAATGGAGGACAGAGATGGGGAATTTGCCACTGCCAAGATCTACATCACAGCCCCTGGGTTCTCTCCCACCCTCCCAGGTTTCTAGCCCAGGCGCAAAACCTGGGTTTGGTTTTCTGAAATCTACCAACTATTAGCTGTGTGACCTTGGACAAGTCACTGCCCTTCTCTGGGGAGTTTCTTCCTCTGTAAAATAACAGGACAGGACGTGATGATTTCAAGTTCATTCCAGCTCTAAATGGGGATAAAATGTCATCTACTTCACAAGGTTTTTACGAGGGTAAAATGTAAAGTGCTTAGCACAGCGGCAGGCAGAGTAGGTGCTTAATTAAATGTCTCCTCTTCCTTCCTACAAACTCTTCTTAGCTTTGTCCGTACCACATGCCAACATTTATCGATTCTGTTCTCTGTGGGTGAGTCCCATGCCTTCAACAAGCCTTGGAGTCAACAGCATTATCTTCAGTCATGGGGTCAACATCTCAGGAGGGATGCTGTTAAGCTGGGGAGAGCATCCAGAGGAAGGTCACCAAGACGGTGAAGGGCCCAAGGATGATGCCAGTAGAGGACTGGCCGAAGGAAATAGGGAAGTTTAGCCTGAGTGTGATCAAGAACTTTAAGCACTGAGGGCCAATCTCAGAAAAGGGATTCCTCCTCTTCTCCTGCTTGGCCTAGAAGGTACACCACGGAGGGACAGGCTTTGGTGCAGAGGAAGGAGGTAATCCTAATAATCACAACTGCCCCACGGCGGCAACAGGCAGTCTTGGGAGGCACTGAGCATGGGAGGGCTCTAAGAGGAGGCTGATCACTGGTCAAGGATACTGGTGCTCCTTCTTCTGCCTCCCCCAGCTCCCAGAGAACTGAGTGCCAGACCAGAAACCCACCCAGCGGGGCTCAGAAAAGGTTTGGCCGTGGCCTGATTTTTCCTGGAGCATCCAACAGAAGGATGAGGCCACAGGGAGGCGCCTCTGGCCTACCCCTCTCAGCTCCAGCTGCCTCCAAGTTGGGAGATGCAGCTTTTGTTCCACACAGGAATAATACTGGATGGCAATGCTGTGTGTGTCGGGGGGGCACTGGGGACAACAAGGTGGGAAAAAAAGAAAAGCTTTCATGTGTTGCTACTGCAGTAAAGGGTCTGGCATCATTAACCACCAGCCAGCCCACGCTGGGTACCCGGGATCTGGGCGAGTAACACAAAGCCCCGGATGACTGGAGGATGTGATGGGCAGGGAGCTTCAGGGCCCAAGCATCGGACCAAGCTGGTGCCGGCTCTCATGGAGATTTCTATTCTCCAACAGTTCTGGGGGCTTGGGGAAAACAAGCCCAGGGGAGGTAGAAGGGTTGGAAATGTGGTGGATTACATATCCATGGGGGCAGGTATGGGGGGAGCTCTCACCCCTTGACCCAAAAAGCAGATAGCAAATGTGCTATCAGAGCCACTCCTGGCTCTGATTGGCTCCTGATGACATCACAACCAAGTACTGCCAGGCTGGCAGTCCCCTGCCTTCCACTGGGGGCTCATCAATTTCATCAGCCAATTAATCCTCTAGGAGAATTGCCCTCTTGATTGGCAGTGTGTGTGTGTGTGTGTGTGTGTGTGTTGGGGGAGGCCTCGTACAACTATTATTACTGAGTGTTTCTAATTAAACAAAAATGTTCATCTTGCAGCACATTCTGCAGAATTCCTCGGAGTTTAATTAAAACAACAACGATGGGAGGCGTGATCAGATTTGAGGATCAGATTGGTAGAGAAAGCGTCTCCAAGCATCACAAATTGGCACTCAGTTCAGACGCTGCCATTTCTTTCCATCCGGACAAAGAAATCCTGCCCCTCCTTCCCACAGGTGACAAGGCTTAGGATAATGCGCAGCCACTGGTCCCTCACTTCCCACACTCCGGCCCTTTCCATGACTCCGCCTTTCCTGAGGCCCAGCTCTGGGCTTCACTAAGAGCAGAGAGGGGACCACTGCCCTACCTCTAGGGGATTTGCCATCCCATTAGGGAGCTAAGAGTGGCTTATAGGAAGCAACACTGAACGAAGTTGACAAGACAAACTATGGTTAAGTACTAAGTGGCATGATCTCCCCTGGCATTTCCTCCCAGGAAATGAATGGTCAGGAAAGGCTTTTTGGAAGAGGAGGAGATGCTCACCCAGGCTGGATGACCACTGGTTGGAAACACTGCAAAGGGGATCCCTGCATCTCATACCAGCTGGGTTAGATAACAGTTCATGAGGGGAAAGAGATCTGATGGTCTTAGTAGACCACAAGCTCCACATAAGTCCACAAGACAGTATTATGGTCAAAAGAGCCTAATGCAATCTTGGGCTTTATGATGAGAGGCAAAGTGCCCAGAAAGGGAGAGTCGTGCTAATTTCTGACCTGGAATGCTGTTTTCTGTCCTGGGTGCCACATCTTTTTTTTTGGGGGGGTGATACTGACAAGCTAGAGCACATCAGAAGAGGCTGATAAGAAGAGTGAGAGGATGTGAGGCCACTCTAGATGATCATCAGTTGAAGGTACTGAGGGTGTTTCACATATAGATGACTTGGTTAGGAGCGTGGACAGAACATGACAAGTGCCTTAAGTTGTTTGAAAGGTTGTCATGGGAGAAGTGGGATTAGAATGTTTGTTTGTCTCCAGAAGGCAGAACTAGGACCAAGAGGATGAAGTGATTTGAAGACAGATTTCAGCTTGATATAAGGAAAAATGTCCTCATAATGAGAGCTGTCCCCAAATGGGAGGGGCTACTTTAAGGAGGAATGAATTCTCCATCACTAGAAAAGAGATTTCTGCTCAGAATGAGATCTCCCTATAGTGACAAAATTACAAATCTGGTCAGGAAAAAAAAAAGACTGCGAAGATCAGGTGCTAATGTTTCATTTCATTCAATCTATTTCTAGCCTGTTTCTCCAAGAAGGAAAGCCCTACGGGGTCCAGTTCTTGCAGGGGCAGGTTTGGTGGCACCCTGTAACTGACTTGAAAGTATGTAAGCAGGGCCACTGTTTGGTTTCTGAGGGTGCTGTCCCTGTGTCCCCAAAGGCCACCAAGCTGAATGGTGGGTGGGAGAATCCACAATAGCATGGTAGAGGGGAATCAGGAGTCATGGGCTCAAACACCAGCTCTACCCCTGACTACCAACAAATCCCTTCCCCTCTCTGGGGCTCAGTTTCCCTGCTTGCAAAATGAACTGGGTTTGACAAGATAAGCCATAAGGTCTTTTACAACTCAGATTCTTTCTATATTCCTGTGTTTCCACAGAGCAACAACAAAGGGGAGACCTTGAAGTGGACTTAATCTTGGCTTTGCTACTAAATAGCTATGAGGTGCTGGGTGAGTCATTTCTTGGGGTCTAAGTTTTCTTTCTTTTTGGTTTTCTGTGTCAATCTCTTTTTTTAAATTTTTTTCCCACTTAATAATATTTTATTTTAAATTTCACTAATAACTTTTTTTTTGGAGGCAATCAGAGTTGAGTGACTTGCCCAGGGTCACATAGCTAGTAAGTATCTGAGACTAGATCTGAACTCAGATCTTCCTGACTCCAGGGCTGGTGTTCTATCCACTGTACCACCTAGCTGCCCCAGGGGTCTCAGTTTTCTCATCTGTAAGAGGAGGGCTGGGGGGAGGCTCTTTCAAGTCTGTGCTCCTAAGGAGACACCAAAGAGCACCTGGCTTCATCTTGCTGGTCTTAGAAGGGGGCTCCATCCAAGCTCCTCCTTAGAAGGGTTGCCAGGCCTGTAATCCCTCCCCCTGCATCCCTCCATCTCCCCAAAAGTAGAGGGTAGAATCTACCCCCAGCCCCACCTCTCTGGTCCCAGGAAGGAGACAAGAGTAGCACTGCTGCTCCTTCCCTGCAGTGGGCACAGCTGTTCAATAATTAAAAGCAGAAGCGAGTGTGTGTTTGCCGTTCTGAGCTCGCTCACATGTATATTTATGGATGTGAGGATCAAGATAAAGGGGAAGGCGATAAAGTGCTGGCAGCTTCGTGCAGGGAGACCAGCTTGGACGGGAAGGCAAGGAGACACTGTGCCCTCAGTTTCCCCCTCTGCAGAATGCGGGAGCAGAGCTCCTTGATCTCTGAAGGCCCTGACGCTCTGAAGTTCCATGAGCCTCTGTATGCAGCCCCAGTCTGGGATCCAGAGCAGGGCTTCTGATCAAAAACCAGGGTGTTGCTGAGAAGGGCTGGAGGGGGCACGTAGGAGCCAGCCCTGGATGGCAGGGATGGGCGGGAAGCCTCCCTCCTCTGTCTCTGTTTGCCTGGAGGAGGTTAATGGATTCAGTCTGTCCTTTTAACTCTCCAGGTCCTGACGTGGAGTCAGGCGCCCAGGGCCCCAAGGAGCAGGCTTTTCATGAAAGCTGTGCAAAGGTCAGTATGCGCCTATCTCTGGGGAAGGAGCAGCTGGCAGGGAATGGGAGAGGAGGCTCTGCCTCGGCCTGCAGTGGGGAGCAGGGAGGAGCCCTCTCTCCCAGATCCCCATCTCCCTCCCTCTCTCTGGCACCAGGAAGCAGCCACTGCTTGGATCAGGGTCCAGATGGCTCAGTACAGGGAGAAACAAGGCCTGTGCTCGTCTGGCTGACTCCTAGGCCTCTGAGGAATTGGGCCCAGAAGACAGGGAGAGGGGGCAGGGCAGAAATGGTGCTGCTCACATGAAGAATCTTCCCCCTCCCCCTGCTGCCTCAAGGAACTCTTACCCTGTGCTGTGCAGTGACCATTCCCAGGGCCAAGAAGGGCCCACCTAAGTCTAGCTCTGTCCACCTACCCCCCAGAGTTTATAGATGTAAACTGAGGCCTGGGGACGGGAAGGGACTTGCTCACAGGCACACAGAGTTCAGTGGGGGAGCTAGAACTCCAGTCCAGGTCCTTTATCTCCAAGCCCCATTTGGGTCCATGGAGGCAGAGGAAAACTGAGGCTTCTAAGGCCCTACAGACTGCAGATCCCCACCCACTCCTTTCCTGCACCCCAAGGCCAGTGCCTTTCAAGCACATCTGGGCCAAATCCTTCCCCCACTGATAAACCGACAGACCCAAGATGTTCCCCACTTGTCATCCTGACTCAGCTGCTCAAGGGAGCGCAGTGGGGTGGTGGAGCCTGCAGAAAGCTGGGTGAAGGGTAAGGTGATTACAGCCCTCCCAGCTGAGCAAGGGCTATCTGAGGCCAACCTCGATGGCTCCGACCAGCTGCCTGCCCGCCTGCCTGCTGGCGGGGAGGCCAAGCTGAGGCCGCTGTCAAATCTGAGTTGTAGATTAGGGTTAGACAGAAAGGCAATTGTGTTATTTTCCAATACACCCAGGAACTCCAGCAATACTAATGAAGTGCAGTCACGCAGAAGTCCTGCCGGACCTACTGTAATGAACAGATAATTATTTGTAATGAGCCCATTAATGGGCAGGTAAGCAAATGGGTGTTGCTAAAGTGCTAGAAAACTATTCTTTCTTTTGGGTAGGTGCTTTACTCCCTGCTGAAATCTTAATGAGCCCCTTACCCTAGAGGCATGAGGTCTAAATTTGGGGATTTTCTTGGCCATGGAGAAAGGAAGTAAGAAAAGGAAAGGAAACAAGCATTTATTAAGGGCCTACTACATGCCAGGCACTGGGCTAAGAGCTTTTACAAATATCATCACATTTGAGCCTCAAAACAACCCTAGGTGCAATTACCACCTCCATTTAACAAATGAGGAAACTGAGGCAGATGTTTAAGTGACTACTAGTTAAATATTTGAAGTCACATTTGAACTCAGGTCTCTATGCTGAGTTCACCTAGCATACAAAGAGGATGAATTCCTGTTCTGACCCTGACTAGTTGTGTGACTGTGGGTAAGTCACTCCTCTCTTTGAGCCTCAGTTTTCTGATCTGTAACACAGGGATGACGATATTGCTTATACAATGTACCTCAGAGTTGTTGGGGAGAAAATACTTTACAAATCTTGAAGTGTTGTAGAAATATGCATTTCAACACTTTAAGGATACGTGATTTTGTAGATGTGGAATGCATTCTCTTCATTTACTTAGATTTGTAGCCCCCACCCAGTTTTGCCGTGTCTCAGAAGGTGGCTCTGCCCAAATCCCCCATCATTGAGGCTGAGCCTCCCCCCCAGCTGAGTTAGACTGGTCCAGGCCAGACAGAGGGTCCAAAGGCAGGCTTGCCTTTCCAGTGTGGCACAGCTGGCCTAAGCTTGGGCTTCCAGTAGACTGCCTCAGGGAGCCCAGGCTCATTTCCACATCACAATGGGACACCAGGGGAGGACTCAGGCAGTTTCTGATTCTTCTTTGTCCCCCATGCCCCACACCAAACTGTACAAAAAAGGAAGGCCTGGCTGGACAACATTTCCCAGAAATGATCTTCCGGGAGCTGCTGCTTCAGGTCTCGCTGATCTCAGCCCCCCACTCTGAGCTCTGAGGTACGACACTTTGGGATGAGCCCTGAATCTCAAGCCAAGGGCTACGGGTTCATATTCTGGCCCTGCTACTTATGTACGCCCTGTGTGACCCTGGGTAATTCCCCTCTCTCCGGACCTCAGTCCTTGGCCCAGATGATTTCTAAGGTCCCTCCTAGCTCTATGTCCTGTGGTCCTATTGCTCATAGAGCAAACCAAACCAAACAGATAAGAATTTATTCTTATTGAACTTCTTGTCATCTTGGGGACAGTACAGAGCCGGATGACAGCAGACCAGAGTTGGGAATGACCTTACATACTGCCCAGCTCCTTTACAAATGGGGAAAATGAGGCTCACAGAGGGACTAGAACCCAGGTGTTCTCCCCACCTCAATACTGAGCTCCTCAAGGTAGGGGCTACTGCCCCTTTCCCGCGTGTGTGCAACAGAACACAGGGCCAGGTACACACTAAGAGCTTTCTTTAATTACTTGGAGACTCATGGGATCACAGGATTTGGGAGTGGCGAAGGCCTTGAGAGATTATCTAGTCCAATCACCTCATTTTAGAGAGAGTGAAACTAAGGCCTGAGAACTTTAGTGACTTGTCTACATAGCTAATAAATAGCAGAGATAGGATTTATACTCAGGTCCCCTGACTCCAAATCCATGGACTCCAGATCAGCAAAAAGGTCACTGGGAAGGTAGACACCATTCACCCACCCACCCACCCCCTGGTTTCCCTCTTGCTCCAATTTGAGCCCAATAGGATGGGTGTGCTGGAGCCATGTGGAGACCCTGGTCAGCACAGGGGGCACCAGAATTGGGGTTGCCAGTACCTCGGAGGACAGTGAGCTTAGCATGCACAGTGATCTCCCCGATGGGATTCTGCGCCACACATTCATACACATTTTCATCCCGGGGCGTCCTCAGGGGCTGGATCCGAAGTACCGCACCAGCACTCTCATCAAACTCGATAGTCTGACAGGAAGAAAAGGAGCAGATAAGCATCAGAGCTCTTTCTGAGTTGCATTATCCCCACCCTTCTCTCCGTGCTGCCTGACCCTCTCTGGAGCATGCTCCATCCTAGCTGGGGACTGCATGCACAAGCTTTCTTTTCTGCTTTTGCCATTGGGAATGTGGCTGTAGTTTAGGGACCTATGGTGACAGAGGGCAGATATAGTGCAGAGGAGAGGGGTTGCATCAGGACATGTGTGTGTATATGTGTGCCTGCATGAGGCTGTATAGGTATATTTGTAGACCCAAGTGCAAGAGTATGTATCTGTGTATAGGTGGGTGAATATGTGTGTAATAGTAGAGTAATAACAATAGCAATAATTGTAACAGCTAGCATTTAC
Source organism: Phascolarctos cinereus (assembly GCF_003287225.1). Taxonomy (NCBI): domain Eukaryota; kingdom Metazoa; phylum Chordata; class Mammalia; order Diprotodontia; family Phascolarctidae; genus Phascolarctos; species Phascolarctos cinereus. The sequence continues at coordinate 664,129,425 of NW_027555847.1, read as the reverse complement.
ATAGCATTTTATGAATATTATCTCATTTTATCCCCATACCCCTGGGAGAGACACTATTGTTATCCCCATTTTACACATAAGGAACCCGAGGCAGACAGTAGTGAAGTGACTTGTATGGTATGCACTTGTAAGTATGTGTAGGGGTGTGTGCCTATATATTATATACAGTGTGGTGTGTGTGCATCTATGCACAGAACATATATGTATATCTTTGCTTAGTAGCAAAGAAGATTGTGGACCTTACCTGTAAGGGTGTATGCATGCACATGAGCATGAGAATGTGGATTTGTGAACAGAGAGCTGGCTGAGCTTGGCTCCAGGAAGACCTGGGTTCAAGTCCCACCTCTGACACAGCCTGGGTGATTCTGTCAATTCAATTCTCAGTGTTTTAGAAAGCTTTCTGGGATTACACGTTGCATTGAGAGATGGAAATTTCTCTTCCAGGAGTTCCCTATGGTAGTGAAATCACAGGTCTAGTCCCTAACCCTCTCCCTAGATATGCAGGGATGTGTTTCCCTGTGCATTAAGGGTATATGTGTATCTCTGTGTAGCGATGAGTATCTGAATTTGGGAGGGAGGTTGTGTATCTGTTTCACACTGTGTATAAATATATCTATCTCTATCTCTATCTATCTATTCTTCCCTGGGTTTCCAGGGAAGAATAGGGAGAGGTGGGAGATGCTAGCCATCACCAGGGTGAATGTCTGCAGAGTGCATTTATGTCTTTCAGTGGGGATCCAAATTCAGAGAGAGACACACTTGAGAGCCTATGCCCCATTTTAGTGCAGCCTCTGCGTGGGGCCAAGACCCAGACAGCCTTGGGGAGCCCAGGGACATGGAGAAGCAGAATGAGCTCTTCTCTGAGGAGGCCCACAGGGGTGACCCTTGATCAGGGCCTGAGCTGTCTATGACCCTATGGGTCTGAGGCAAGGGTGTGCATGGGGATGACTGTGCGTGGAGGGTGGGTAGGGGTGGCGGCTGTACACAGATATGTTTAGGGTGTGTGTATGTGTGTGTGTGTAGGGGGGCTGTACTTATGTATGTGACTGCCAGTTTTTTAGAAGCTAGAGATGGAAGGAGGGAGGTGGAAGATGCTTCCTTACCTCAAACCGCTGGGAGTTCACCTTCTTGCCTTTCTTGTTCCAAGTCACCCGCGGCTTGGGGTCTCCAGTGGCCTGGCAAACGAAGGAAGCCACACCACCTGACACCCCAATCTGATCCCGGGGCTCCTTGATGAACCTGGGGGATTCTGGAGGAAAGGAAAGAGGCAGCCTGTGAGGTGGGCAGGGTCATGGTGATGGCGGCAGTACAGAGGGACTTTAGACAGCCGTTAGGACTAACCCCTCAATTTGCAGATGAGGAAACAGGGGCAAGGACTTGCCCAGAGTCACACAGTAGTGAGTAGCGGGGCTGGGATGCTGGTGCCAGAGCCAGAATTCTTTCTACCATGCTCAGGGCCTCAAGGACCATGTGGACACAATGGGAGTTCATATAATGGGGCTAGGCTGGGCCGGGCCCAGCTGGAGACGTGCAGATCGGCAGGTGTGACTCAAATGCCCTAGAAAATGACATGTGGCGCTACACGCAGACATAGATCTAACCTCCTCCCTCCTGAGGGGGCTCTCTTTGGAACCCAGGAAGCTCATCCACATTTCAGCAGGATCTCATAACCCTAGAGCTGAAAGCAATCTCAGGATGTGTCCAGTCCAATTTGTATTTAAACTCACACCTCCTCCATAGCATCCTTGGCAAAGTGGCTAACCAGTCTCTGCTTGAATTCCTCCAGGGATGGGGTACTCAGTGCCCGTGAGGCAACCCATTCCACTTCTGAAGAGCTCTCACGTTCTAACTATTCAGGGCAGTGCCCCTGACAACTGCCATCATATCTCCACCGTGAAGTCTTCACCAAGCTGAGCAGCCCCAACTTAATAATAATAATAACAGCCAACATTTATACAGTGCTTTCCGGTTTACACAGGACTTTACAGATGCTATCTTATCTGACCCCCACAACTATCTTAGGAGGTGGGTGTTCATATGTTCCCAGTTTTGCAGACAAGGAAACTGAGTCTGAGAGAGGTTAACTGACTTGCCCAGAATCACACAGCTAGTGAGTGTCTGAGGAATAATTTGAACCCAAGTCATTTCAACCAGGTTATTTCCCTCTCTAGCCCTTGGTTTTTTTAATTTGTAAAACCGGGAGATGAACTTAGATCAGGGGTGGGGAACCTGTGGCCTCTAAGATTTCTTCCATCTCTAAATCCTGTGAATTCCCACCAACTGATCTTCATACAGCCTAGTCTCCCATCCCTTTGTCACATGTGGCCCAGGTTACCAACAGCTTTCCTAAAACGTGGCATCCCAAACCAAGTATGATCCTGCAGATGAAGTCTGACTCAGGCAGAAACCACGGGGACCACCGCTGCCACTGGTCTAGATGTTAGGGGCCAGACCAAAGATGTCCCAGCCGAGTCAGAATCCCAATGTGACATGGTGGGCCACCACCAGCTGCTACCTGCTCGCTTCCCTGCCCTCTGCACGCAGGAAGGCTCCCCCTCACCCATACTTGGAATTCACTCAGCACAGTGGAAAGAGCACTGATCAGGAATCAGAGGGAGGAGGTTCGAATTGCAGGTGGCTTCCCTAGACCTCAGCAAAGTAGACAACACAACTTTTGAGCTTCTGGAACTAGGCTCTCCCATCTCTCCCCGTCGAAATCCTTTTTCCTCAAGGCTTGGTTCACAGCCTTGTTCAGTTCTCCCCTCCCCCCCTGCAAAAAAAAAAAAAGCCTTTCCTTACATCCCCTGAGTAAAGAGTTCTCCCCCTCCTCAAACCTTTGCAGAGCAGTTGGGAACTCTCCATCACAGTTCTGACTCATAGTGTTGGCCTAAGTATGTACTGCTAGGTGCTATGGATAGGAAGTCAAAACCAAAGCAATTCCTGCCTTCAAAGAGCTTATACTCTATAAGGCAGGGCCTTCTTTGTTTATTCCCTGCCCTCAAGTGAGGCACTTCATAGGTGTTTGTTGAATTAAGGGTTCCTTCCCTTTGGCCTTCAAGCACTTAACCCAGTCCAGGTTCCATCTGTTCTGGACTCTACCAGGCTCCTCCCTGTCTTGAAAGAGCATTCTTTTCTGGCTCTCCTGTAGAGAACCACGAAGCCTCCTCCCATTACACATCCCTGTATCTAGCAGGGTTCCAAAAAGATGTTTTGAGCTGGAAAAGCCCTAGAGGACATTTCTTACATTACCCTCAAAAAGCAGGAGGGAAAAATAAAGGAGAAAGACAGAGAGAGAGAGAGAGAGAGAGAGAGAGAGAGAGAGTGTGTGTGCCCCTGCAGCACAGGGAGGGGAAGGGAAGGGAGCTTGGTGGGGTAACTAGGCCATCATCAGGACGCAGGGAATGACAGCTCAATTCAGCACCCACAGCATCCATAGCACTCGATGGGTACTTGATGAATTGAGGGAAAGAGCTGAAATTAAAGGATGAGTGAGCTTGGGAGAAGATAAAAGGGGATATCTAGGGCATAGCCATTAGATCACCAATTTAGAGAAGGAAGACTGTAGGGGTTATCTAGTCCGATGCTGTAATTTTATAGGTGGGGAAACTGAGGCCCAGAGAGGTTCCACAAGTCTTAAGCAGTAGGGGCAGGATCTGAACCCACTTCTCAGCCACCAAACCCAGGGGTCTTTCCACCGTGCTGCCCAACCTACTCAAGCCTGTCCCAGGAAGCCAAGTTCCCACGTGTCCTCTGCCTCCAGCCTGGGCTAAGATCGATCTAGATTAGATGAGTTCAGCTCAATTCCCTCTAATCTAGTTAGCCAAGAATTTACAGAAATATTTAAATTGTTGGGGCATGGCTGTGTTCCAATAAAGTCATCCAGACCATAAAGTTTCCTTCTGTTCTTCTCTGGGCAGTGGGGCTCTTACAAGTGTGAAATGGGGATCCTGTTAGGTACATGGCTGGAGCCAGGCTCGGGGTAACGCTAGTGGTGCATTAACAAGATCTCCCTCATGGGAAGGAGGGCTAGTGCAGGGGTACAGAATGATGCCCCAGGCCAAAGCAATATGTCATAAGCTGGAGAGCTTGGCCAGGCCAGGCCCTTCCCCACCTCTACCCCCTGCCCGCAGCAGTCCCAGTGATGGCCAGACTCAGTAGGGGAGCAAGACCAAATAGACGGAGCTGCTGGCTCTACCCAGCTCTCTTCCTTGACCAGAGGTAAGACAACCAGCTCCATCCAGTCTCTGCCCCCCTCCACCTGGCCCCATGGGCCCAGGCATTAGTTTTACAAATATCTGTATCTATATTTAGAGGTCGATGCACCATCCTGGGAAAGGTTATCAGCACTTACATTAGAAACTCTTGGAGCCAGAAATGATCATTTGCTTCTTGCCAGCAGCTTCCCTCCTTCTTCTCACTAACCCAGGAGGGAGGGAAGGAGGGATTCTCTGAACAGGAACCGATGGCCTCTTAAGTAAATGGGAAAAGAGCCGGCAGAGAGGAGTCCCCAGGCACATGGCACAGTGAGCCAAGCATTGCAAGAAAGGTCAGGGGTGCTTCAGAAGGGTCTTAGACAAGAGTCAGCAATAAAATACATGTGCAGGTTATTCATTACACTTTACTGGCAGGATGGGGTACAGAGGCCTGCATGGAGATTCAGGATGCCTGGGGCCTATCGCTCTCACCTCCGGTCATGATTGCCTTTAAATTTCTCTGATGTTCTGTTCCCTCCCTGAAGGGCCTGGACTAGATGTTCTCCTAGTCCTGACATTCTATGTCCTAAGGGCCCTCTCAGCTCTGACACTGTGTGTTCTAAGGGCCCTCTCAGCTCTGCTATTCAGTGTTCTAAGGGCCCTTTCAGCTCTGCTATTCAGTGTTCTAAGGGCCCTCTCAGCTCTGCTATTCAGTGTTCTAAGGGCCCTCCCAGTTCTGACATCTTGTGTTCTAAGGGCCCTCCCAGCTCTGACACTCTGTGTTCTAAAAGCCCTCCCAGCTCTGACACTGTGTTCTAAGGGCCCTTTCAGCTCTGACATCCTGTGTTCTAAGGGCCCTCCTAGTTCTGCCATTCAGTGTTCTAAGGGCCCTCCCAGCTCTGATATCCTGTGTTCTAAGGTCCTTTCTGGCTCTGACATTTTTAGGTAGTGGTAGATTATTTGTTCTTCCCTTTTCCTTTATTTTACCCAGTTACTCAAAGCCTGAAGTAGCTGCACCTGAAGGTTATGTGTATGCTTACGGGTGAGGCTGGTAAATGGGAGACAATGAAGATGACACAGAGGAGAAAGGGTCTGAGACAAAAGGTTAGGCAATCACCCAGGAGACAGTAACTCTGGAAGGTGCATTGAGGCCCAAGAGATAACACTGAAACACTGCAGGAAAGCAGGCATTCCCCGCCAGCCTGAGGACTTTAAAGCACCCTGGGGAGTTACACACCTCTCTGGGATCTATGGCTGATCAACCTCCTTTAATAAAACTTTCTCCTACATTATTGTCAACTTTTGGCTTACAGGGGAGATTTGTTCTCACTAAACCGGGGAATACCAAGGTGCATGTTATTGCAGGTTTCCTGGGTGGGGATTATATGATCCAAGAAAGTGAGAAAAATTCTTCTTACTGTACCCAGCCCTTCACTGTCCTTGAGCCAGTCTTTGACACAAAGGGTTCTAAGATCTGTGACTCATTCTGTGACCAGAAACCTAGAGCTGGAGGGGACCTCACAGCCCATGGAGTTCGACCCCCTCATTTTACAGAGGAGGAAACTGAGGCCTGGAGAGGTTCCGTGACTTGCCCTGTTCTAGTCCTGACATTGTAGAGTTCTCCTTAAAAACGGAATGCTCAGTGGAAGCTCCACCTAATGAGCCAACTGGAGTCCACAAGTTGACATTTTCCTCCCTCTTTTAAATTAGTTCACAAAGTGCCTTCCTTACAAAACCCTGTGAGGGAGGTAGAGGAATTGCTGCTTCACTTTACAGATGGGGAAACTGAGGCTCACACAGCTAGTAAGTCAGAGCTAAGGTTCTAACCCAGATCTCCCTCTTGTTGAGTTCATGCCTGGGATAATGGTGAGAGCGTGGGATATGGCATCATAATAATCGCTAACAATTATTGAGTGCGCTAAGTTTGCAGAGACCTTTACATATATTAGCTCACACGATCAGTCAGCAGACCTGGGTTCAAAACCTAGCTCCACAGAGTAGTGGCTGTCTGACTTTACCCTCCTTTCCACTGGGCTAGAACCCTGAACTAGGCTACAGGGCTCCTGCCCTACAAGGGCTCTCAGAGGATTGAAAATTGACCAGCTGTCCTAGGCCTGGGGTCTGGTAGGAGTGCGCTCAAGATGGTTCTGGGCTCTTGACTGTGACTACACCCTCAAGCCCACCTCAATGTGCATAGCTGAGAGGCAGTCTGAGAATCATGGTGCTGGGAGAGGACCCTGGCCTGGGATCAGATTTTAAAGCTGGAAGGGACCTCCCGGATCATCTCTTCTAACCCCATGTCCCATTTTACAGATGAGGTGGTTGAGGCCCAGAGAGAGAAGAAGCAGCTTACTCGAGTCTCCTGGCTAGGAAGCAGCAGAGGCTGTATGTGAAACCTCGTCCTCTGCCTCTGAGTCAAGGTCTTTACCTCCAACATCAAGATGCTTTCTGTCATAAAGCTGGGGCCCTCGGGCCACGGCCAACAGGGAACCTGACCAGGGCTGTGGCCCAGACACCTGCTTCAGAAGCCCATCTCACTATCAGCACCAGGGTGGCCTGGGAGGGCAGACACTCTCTGGATGTCTGGATGCCTCACCTGAACTGCATCATGAGCCAGGCAAAGCCTGGAGAACTTTAGTGAAGGATTAGGATCTGAAGCTCATAAAGGTTCAGGTCCCCTCAGCCGGAGACTGGGAGGATTTCTCCTACACTTGCTTCTGATTGCCTCGAGGCAGCTGTTGGCAGAGCCATGGAGCTGGTAACAGGAAGTCTGAGTTCAAATGTAGCCTTGGACATGTACTAGCTCTGTGACCCTGGGCAAGTCATTTAACATCTGCCTGTCTCATGTTCCTCATCTGCAAAATGGGGATAATCAAAATAGGGAAATTCCCACTGCTTGGGTTGTTGTGGGGATCAAAGAAGGTAAATCTTGCAAAGTGCTTTGTAAACCTTAAAATGCTACATAAATGCTAGCTATTCTTCATTTGTTATTTCTACAATAACATTGTTTGGGGGGAGGGCAGGTCTGGGCCTGTGATTTCACAGGTGAGGAAAACTGATAATCAACGAGGACCATCCACTGGTCTGCAGCTTCTCAGCTTGGAGAGACTGAGAAGCTAAGTGGTTTGTGCAGGGTATACAGCTGGTATGTGCTGACCCCAAGGTCAGCTGCCCTTCATACCACAAGGAAAACCCATTTACACGAGGTGCTTAAAACACTCCACATGCATCATCTCATTTGACTTTCAGGAAAACACTGTGAGGGTAGCATAGGGCAAGATCATTATTATCTCTGCTGTGCCAAGTGCTGGGGATACAAAGGAAAAAAAGCAAAAATGGCGCCTGCCCTCAAGGAGCTTACAGTCAAATGCAGGAGAGAAAATGCTTGTCCATGGATATATACGCCAGACGTACGCATAATAGAGATGAGAACTTGGGAGGAAAGGCTACTAGCAGCCAGTGGCGGAGGACAGGAAAAGCCTCCGGTGGGAGTCGAGGGACCCTCGGGGAATGAAGGATCGGAAATGAGGACAGCAATCCTTCCAGGTATGGGGGACGGCTAGTGCAAAAGCATGGAGGTGGGAGAATGAATGTCATTATGAGAACAGCAAATGAGCCCATATGCCTGCAGTGCAGAGCATGTAACGGGCAGAAGAACTGAAGAAGGCTGGAAATGTTCTAAGGGACCAGGCCATAAGAAGCTTTCAATGCCACCAAGAGTTTTATATTTGATCCTAGGGGAAGAGGCAGACCCTGGAGTTTACTGAGGAGGGGGGTGCATTGGGGGAGGGTAATGTGGTGAGACTGGGCTTCAGGAAGCTCCCTGTAGCAGCTGTGAGAAGGAGGCTCAGGCAGGGACACCAGGCAGGAAGCTGCCGCAGCAGAGAGGATGGCAGTGCGCGTGGAGGGGAGATGTAGCGGAGAGATCTAGAGGAAGAGGCTGACTGGGTAGACAGGTGACGGCAGTGAGCGTGGCAGTCTCGAGTTGCCGTGGCTGCCAGAAAAACAAAAAAAAAATCATCCCCTGGTGGTCAGCCTGCTGGTGGGATGGCCTCCTTTCACTTAGGATGCCAGACAGACCATTCATCCCTGGGCCCATGCTGTGAGCTTCACCTACTTGGCGGATCCTGCCAGAATCTGCGGTCCCCTGGAACATGCTTTTGGAAGGCAGGTTGTCCTTTATGCCACGAGCAGGCATCAGAGAAGGTCTCCATAGCACTCTCGTGGAAGCTAGGTGGTGTGGGGGATACAGAGCTGGGCCTGGAGTTAGGAGACCTGAGTTCAAATCCAGCCTCAGACACTTACTCGCTGGGTGACTCTGTGTGAGTCACTTAACCTCTGTCTGCCTCAGTTTCCTCATCTATAAAATGAGGATAAAACAGCATCTACCTCTCAGGGTTGTTGTGAGAAACAAATGAGATAGTATTTATAACAAGAGCTCAGCACAGTGCCTGGCACGTGGTAGGCACTGTGTAAATGCCTGTTCCCTTCCCCTTCCTGCCTCCCCCTGGTCTCCGCTCCAAGTGCTGCCCTGAGAAGCTGACCTGATCAGGGAGGCCTGAGGCCCAGATCTGGGGCCTTCATGAGCAGCTTGGAAGATTGCCTAAATGATGCAAATGCAAAAGGAAAGGGGCTCTGGGGCTGTTGGAGAGGCCTGGCCCGGCTGTGGAGCACCTGGGAACTTTGCCCTTGGCTTGTGAGAACCTCAGCTCCCAGGAATTCAGCTCCCCTTTCTGCCTTAAGGTGTTGTGCTGGGTTGCTGAGCAACAGCCTGACTCGGAGGGGGTGGGCTAGGACTCATTTGCAGCAAAGAAGGACAAAGAACTCTGCCCGCAGCATCCCAGAAACCTGGGGCTCCAATCCCAGCTTTGCCACTGCTTTGCTGGGGGACCCCAGGCAAGTCACTCCTCCCCCTTCTTTGGGCCTCAATTTCCTGATTTGTAAAATGAAGGCATCAGACCAGATGTTTTCCCAGTCCTTAGGTCTCTCCTAGCCCTGACGTTCTATGCCATGGCATCTCTCCCAGATGTGGCATTCTATGATTCTGTTGAAAAGTCCAGCCTCATTACCTGAAAGAGGCCAAAGACAGGCCAGTTCCGTCTGATCCCCTCCCCTGACAATGGATAAATGGGTACCATTGTAGTGCTGAGAAGAAAAAGCAGCATTCCCTCACTGAGGGGGAGAGTGGCATTAGGGCTCTGACTGGTCTCAGGAAATTTGGGATCATGACTGTGACTGCTGCCTTTGGCTGCTCCTTGACAGGTGTAAAGGCCTATTTCTGGGGTCCTAGAGGTCTCATATGCTCGATGCCCAGAGCGGGTGTTTTGCTGAGTAACACAGGAGACAGGGAATGAGACTCCTAGAAATTGCTCTAGAAACAGTCTCTGCAGGTGCCCCTCTTCTCCTCCATCTCCTTCTCTTTCCTCCTATCACCTCTCTTTCCTTTCTCCCCTCTCTTCACTTATTCCTTCTCTTTCATCTCTAAGTCCTCTATTTTCTTCTTTCTTTCTCTATCTCTTTATCTCTTCCATTTTCTTCTCTTTCCTTCTTTCTCTTCTCCCCCATTGACATCCCTTTCTTGTTCTCCTCTTTCTCTTCTGAGACCTCTCTCATCCTCCCTTGCAATATTTGGTGGAAGGGTCAGGTTTCGACCCTTGGGAAAGGGAAGGTCTCATTCAAAGGAATTGCATAAATGAAAAGAAAGGGCCTAACATGGGGGAACAAGCATTGGATTTGGAGTCAAAAGGTGTGACCAGGTGAATGATGCAGAACCAAGTGGCAGGAAAGGGGTGGAGGGGATGCATTAAGAACTGGAGGCCACGGTTTGGGGAGGCAGGAAGCAAAAATGTGACAGACAGTAATAGAGGGAGACAGGCCGGATGGGAGGGGGCAGAATCATAGTGTCTGAAGACAAGCGAGGCCCTGGAGAGGACCTGGGGAAGACAGGAGGATAAGGAGAACGGCAGACCTGGGACCACAGCAGGGCCAGGCAGATTGGAGCTGACAGGCCCCAGGAGCTGAAGCCAAGGGCTGCTCAGTCAGTCATGCACTGTTCCACACCAAGGGGCTCAAGCCAGCCCTCGCCAGCCCTCAGGCTGGCCATGGCATGGCTGGGAGAGGGGAGAGGGCAGAAGAGCCAGCCCCAGAATCTCAGATGGGCACAGCTGAAAGGAACATCCAGTCTCCTCCTGTTTTAGAGCGGGACTGAGGCCCAGAGACGCACAAGACTGTCTTAGTGTCAAACAGGGATTTGAACCCAGATTTTATTCTGAGTCTGGGACCCTATTTCTTCTCAATATTTCTAAAACTCTTCCTGTTCTTGGCCTAACACCAATCTTTCCCCCACATAAAGCTTTCTAGGCAAGACCTTCATATCTCTCTGGTTCAGAGGCTCTTAATCTGGGGTCGTGAACTTAACAATAAATTGACAGCTGGCATTCGAGCTTACAGCCCACCCAAACCTGCAAGGTTTTTTAAGACGATCTGCAGTGGACCTACACCTTCCCCATCTTGTACTCACAAAGCTGCTTTTTTAAAACTCAACCTTAAAACTTGGCAGCCTCCATGGGGCATCCCAGCCAGAGCCTGGAACTTGAGGAGAACCTGTTTAAGGCAAGGAAACCCTGGCCATCTTAGAATCTTAGGGCTCACCTACGGAAGGCAAGGAGGGAGTGACGGGGGTTCTTAGGGCACAGATGAGACTAGTAGCAAGACGACAACGCGGGACAGTGGGGTTCAGTGTGCACAGGACCATAGGATGTCACAACTGAAAGAAACCTCAGACAGTAGGTGAGGCCCAACTTTATAGGTGAGGAAACAGAGGACCAGAGAAGAGATACCTTTGCTCGAGGTCACATGATGAGGAGGTGGAAGAGCTGGAGTCAATCCCAAGTCTCCTGACTGCTCGATCCATTGTTCTCTCTATTCTACACTACCCCCACTCCACCCCCCATTCCCACACTCCTGGGTTATTCTAATGCGGACAGATCTATCTTCTTCAAATTCACTTCTATCCCCACTTTCTAGCTCAAAAACCATCAATGGCTTCCTACTGCCTCTTGTATCAGATGTTAGCACCCAAGGTGGCCCTGTCCTCCCTTCTCCGGCCCTCTCAGTCACCTCCTACCTCAGGCTCCCCCAAACCAGGGTGTTTACATACAATCACCAGACCCATTCCACTTACATGAACGCCCTCAATCTTCCCCACACTTCAAAGACTCAGCTCAGGTATCCCTTCACCCAGAAAAGCCCTCTATGATTCCCTTCCACCGAATCTCTCCACAGTCTTCTCTCCTCTGAACCCCTTATTTCTACCACTTGGCATGATTCTGAATTTTGTGGGCCCGCTCTAGTCCAGCGAACTCTCTGGGGCCAGGGGCCACGTCTCTTCCTTTCCTTATTATTCCATCCACTCCCAACTCCCTGTGTGGCCTAACACAGAGCGGCTCAAGAAGCGTCCACTGAATCACTCCCAACCAAAAGAGATGGGGGATGGTGGGATGGGGGTAAAGTGGGGGCTTGGAGTTAGGACCCCTGGACTTGATTGACCTCAGGCTCCATCCCTTAGTTCTCTCACTGGCAAAGTGAGTATAACAACTGTACTACTACTACCTGCCCCTCGGGGCTGTTTTGAGGCACTCTCTGTAAACATTAAAGTGCTAGGAGCCGTTATTATTATTATTATTATTACCCATATGACCTCAGACAAGTCATTTCCCTTCTCTGGACCTTAGTTTTGCAGAAAGGATGGGATGAGAGGATCTTGAAGGTCCTTTCCTGCTCTGAATCTTATGATCCATGCGACACATGTCCTTTCAGAGACAGCCCATAAACAGCGTAGGTCAGGGCTTAGCCCCTGTGATACATCAGACCAGTTTTGATGATGTCAGCGGATTCTTCCTGGGAGCTCAAGCTGTGGGTAAGGAATGTGGCTTTGAACCCAAGCTTTCTTGAGACAATCGGCCCCCGGGATGCCAGTGTCTAAAACATAATGATGACAAAACAATCCCTTCTTTCTCCTTGCAGGTCCCCTCTCCTCCCCTTTCAATCACTCCCAGCTGCCTAGACCAGATGGGGAACTACACCTCTTGTCCCCTACAGCCAACGACCACAACTCCACTCCCAGCGTGTAGAATCCCTCCACTTGCCTGGATATCTGCGTGGTGAGGCAGCGAAGGGTGCCGGGGGTGAGGACCAGGAGAGGACAGTCATTGCCAAGGCTTACCACTCTGACAACCCAGCATGAGCAGACCCCAGCCCTGGCCCCACAATGCCAGAGTACAAGGGGATGAGGTGGGGAGGCCTCCTCACTGACCTAAAAATGCACGCCCACTTCTTCATTCCTCCCTGAATGCCCTCTTTCTCCTGCTGGGTACATCCAGTGAAGCAAGCTGCCCTCTCCCCATGAAATGAAGCCAGTCCTCTGGAGTCTGCACAGATGAGGGGACAATATCAAAAAAATAACATCTACAGGGTGATAGGGTTATCTATAGGTTTAACAGTTATAGGGTTATAGAGGATTATCTATAAGTTTAAGGTTTGCAAAGCACTCTGCATATCTCATGTGATCCTTCTAACAATTCTGTGAGGTAGGTGTTAGCATGACCTCCATTCTATAGATGAGGAAAGAGAGGACACATGATTTGCCCAGGGTCCCACAGCTAGCATCCAAGACAGCAGTAAACCTAGGTCTTCCTGATTCCAAATCCAGTTCTCTACTGGAGACTACTCTGTAACTTAGCTTAAAAATTAGTACTGTTTAGAACTAGATGAGAAGACTCAGGAAGTATGATTGCTGTCTGTAAGCACTCGGAAAACGAGCATCTGGAAAAGCGATGAGGCTTTTCTTCTTGGCCCCAGAAGGCAGTCTTGGAGAGGCAGACTCAGGGCCTTTGAAAAGCAACAATCATTCCAGCGCTTAGAGGTCTCTAAGAGTGGAATGGGCAGACTTGGAAGGCAGGCTATTCCCCCAACACTGTAGGGGGGTCCTCATGCAAGGGACAGATGACTGCTTGCTGGGAAGTCTTACACGAGGGGCTCCCACTTCAGGGGTGGGTTTGGATCAAAAGATCTCAGAGGTTCCTTCTAGCTCTGGGGTTTCTGGGATTCTCCTCCATGTCCACCTGCAACCTCCCTATCTTTCAAGGCCTAGCTCAAAAGTGGGTGCTCTATAAATGCTTATCCTCTCCTCTCCATCTCCCCATGTGTCTATGCCATGATCACATAAATTCTTTTATGTATGTATGCATCTATCTATCTTTCACTAATATATCCCACCCCCTATAGAAAGCCTTCCCTTATAAACTAGAGGGGTCCCTGACCCTCTGCATCTTTGCCTGCCTGTACCCCTCAAATGGCACATGATAGAGCTTGTCTTTAGAATTCTAGGCTGTTAGAATGGAAATGGGTCTCAAAGATCATCTATTCTAATGTTCTCTTCCATTTTACAGATAGTAAAACTGAGGCCCAGAGAATCTAAATAACTTGCCCAAGGTCTAAATAACAACCAAGGTAGCTAAGAACAAAGTTGGAAGCAAGGTCTCTTGACTCACAGGTCAAGGCTCTTTCCACTGCATAGTGATGCCTTGTATTTTGGGGAGGATCGATCATTTATTTAATCAGATTCATTCATTCAACCAATATTTATAAAGTAACTGCTGTGCTTAATAAGGGTTTTTTTTGGGGGGGGAGGGTTGCACTATATTGGGAAAACGAGGCGGATCAAAGAAGGGATGGGACCATTGCTGGAGGTGGGATGTGTCAGCAGATGGGATGACTGACAACAGACAGAGAGAAGCCAGAACACCTCAACTCTCCTTTTGCATCTGTATTCTCTAACACAGAGGAAGATCTTTAGACTGGAAAGATCAGAATGAAAAATGAATAACTGGGGGTTGATACCCAAGATAAGTAGGGATATAGCAAGAGAATATCTCCCTTCCCTCGACGAGTCCAAATCATTTGTCCTAGAGGACCCTACATCCTCCAGGACTGAATGAACTGGAAAATGGGACTGCTGAGTTACAGACGATCTCTGAAAGATTGTGGAGAATGAGGGAGGTGCTGCGGGACGGGAGAAAAGCAAATGCTGCTCCAGTTAAAAAAAAAAACCCAAAGAAGATTAAAGTCCTTTACTCTGGGCCAGTGAGCTTGACTTTGATTTATGGTAAAATTCGAGAGCATGTGATGAAAAGAAGGGCTAGTGAACACCTGGCAAAGGCAGCAGTCATCACAGAGAGCTCAGAGTGGCTTCGTCGCGCACAGCACCTGTCAGTCCATTCTTGACGGGTTTCCTAGACTGGTGGAGAGGAGGAAATCTGTAGTTGTGTTTTACCTAGCAAAACATCTGACAAACTCTTGCCCTGTTCTAGAGAACAAAAGCAAGCGACTTGGCGAGATGACAGCACCGGGAAGAGGATTCAGGACGGGGACGCGCAGACAAACCCAGAGATGGCAGCCTGGAAGGAGTCCCTGGTGGAGTGCCCCAGGGATCTGTCCTTGGCCCTCTTCTGCTCAGCATTTTAAATCAATGCCTTGGATAAAGACATAGATGGCATACGTATCAAATATGCACATGGCACAAAGCTAAGAAGGAGAGCTAGCATGTTTGATGACAATGGCTGGGATCCAAAAAAAAAAATTCTCAGGTTAGAACTTGGGGCTGAATCCAATAAAATGAAAAATTTTGAGGTCTCCATTTGATACCCTTTAAAAAATCAACTTCATAAGTATGAGATTAAAGACATGTGGCTAGAAAGCCATCCTTCTGAGCAATCTCTTTCAACAGTCTAATGTGTAATTGCAAGCTGCATTAATTCAGGAGGTGGAGCCTCCAGAGCAAGGAAGGTGACAGTTATTCCCATAAGACTCTGTGGGTGCCATGTTTCAGGAAGGGCTGCCAGCAAGCAGAAGAGTGTGCAGATGAGGGCAACCAGAATGATAAAGGTCACAGCCTAGTATGATGACGGACCAAAGGGGGTGATGAGAAGACTTGGGGGGGCTGGGGAGGATGTTCTAGTTGCTTCTAAGTGTTTAAAAGGCTGTCACAGAGAGGAGAGATTGGATTTGCTCTGTCTGGCTTCAGAGGGCAGAACTAACAGTAACAGGTACCGGATGCAAAGATGGGAGTTTAGGTTTGACATGGGGGACCAGTTCCTAACATCGGGAGCCGTCTAGGAGCAGGATGGGCAGCCCATAGAGGAGGTGGAAGTCCTGAAGCAAGGGCTGTTTGCTGTCAGGGATCCTGGGGAGGGGGGGAGTGGTGCTTTTCACACAAGTATAGGCTGGACTACGTGTGCTCCAAGCCGCTTCCCAAGCTGTGATCTCTGTGATTCTGTGTGCATAGCACTCTGTTGGTTCTGGGGGGAGATACAAGGTTTAGATAAGGCCTGGTCCTGCTCTCGTGGCGATGGGGATGACACAAACACAGATAACTCTATAATACATGATACTGTATGAGAAGCACATAAGAACGGTGCAAAATTGAGTGGGAGGGGAGAGGAAAGACTGCAGGAGGAGGGGGCTCAGAAATTGGTTTAAAGGCCTGGCAGGAATCCAACTAGCAAAAAGGAGGAAGGAAAGAAGGCATTCTAAGCATAGGGCACAATGTGAGCAAAGTCTTGGAGGTATGGGGATGCAGGGATTCATCTGAGTACTGAGAGTAGAAGAGGAAGGCTGCAGAGGCAGGCTGTGAACAGACTGGGGAGGCCTCCAATGTCTTGCAGGCAGGGGATGCCTGTCCATTACACAGTCACACTGAGGCAAGGGAAGGAGGTCCTGGTCGGGGGCACCACCTCCAGCAGGGAAGAATTCAGCATGGCCCAGTTCCCTCACACTCTGGGCTAAAACTTCCAGCTCTGCATGAGTTCCATCTTGAACCCCAGACAGTTTTATGGTCTGAGTCAATGCATCAGGGTTTTTTACATACTTCCTGCTGCTCCTCAAGAATCTGATTTCTCCAGGACATTTTTAATCTCTTCTTTGACAAAGTTGTTCCTGCCCCCCTTTCTTCCTCCCCTCCCCATCAAGAATGGCCTGGGAGGAGGGGAGAGCAAGAGGAAGAAAGAGAACTGGGGAAGAGAACAGAAGGTGAAGGGGGAAGAAGAGAGACAGAGAACAGGCAAAGGGGAATGAAGATGGGCTCAAAGGATAAGGAGGGCAAGAGAGCGGAGTGGAAGATGGAAAGGAAGGGGAAAGGGGCCAGGGATGGGGAAGAGGGTTTGGAAGCAACAGGAGAGGCAACTGGGAGGAGAGATGGCTGAGAATTGCAGGGGGAGGGGGCAGGTGGCTGGAGAGATGCTTTTGTCATCTGGGGCCAATCCCTTATTTCTGGGCTTCAGTTTCCTCTGGATGAGATGATAGCAAAGGTCCCATTCAGACCCCGGGGTCTAGGATTCTAAAGGGAGTATAAGGAGTAATGAGGGACCATGAGGGAAGGGAGGAAAGGAGGGAGAGCCAAGCACATCTATAATTTACCTCCCCTCCTGGGAGCAGAGTGCTGAGGCCGGGGGGGGGGTGGGGCCCTGGGTGCCATCACCATGGAAACACCAGGAGATGCAGGGCCCGCCACGATGCCAGGCGCCTGGAAAATTCAAGCTACAAACAAAAATACCCAGATCTAGCCTGCTCTCTGGGCAGGAGAGGGAAGAGCACATTCTGAATTAAAAGGAAGAGAGAAACATGGGCCACTGACGCCCACCTCCCTGGCCCCATCACCCTCGTCCAAAGGCACACGCAGGCAGGGGAGTGAATCATTGCCCATTTCTCTGACAGGGACTTCTCCAGGACGGCAGCTCATTCCCAGCAAAGAGTCCATTAGTGGTAACTGGGGTGGGGGGGAGGGTATGGTGAGGCTTTTATTCTGGAGTGGCAAGCTCAACCCACACCCCCTCCCCTGGCTCAGGAGCATGAGTGATTCTGAACCGCTCAAGGCTGCCACAGAAGGAGCATCAGATTTCATGTCAAAGGACTGAGGTTCAAATCCCAGCTCTGGCTCTTCTAAGCAGCGTGACTTTGGACATGTCCCTTTACTGAGGCCTCTGGGTCTCACTTCCTCATGTGTTTCAATTCAAAAGACATGAGACACTGGGAATGAGACAAACAAAACAGGGATTCTACTGGAGGGTGGGGTAAGGTGGTACAAATACTCAAGACACTTAGCTGGTAATCTGAGGAGGGGGCAAGCATGGACCCCTGGAACAGACTGGGGAAGGATTTGCAGAAGACATGGCCCCTGAGCTAATCCTTGGAGGAGAAATGGGGATTCTGAAAGACGTGGAGATGAAGAGGAGGAGCGTTGTAGGCTGGGGGGATACTGGAGGGGGAGACAGAGCCTCCAGCTGCTTCAGGAGCGCCACGAAACAAGGATGGAAAAGCAGTCTGGAGGCAGACTTGGACGCCGGGCAGCTGATCCGGTCAGACCTGGGATTTAGAAAAATTGCATTTGAACCAGGAGAGACCGGAGGTGGTGAGACCAGTTTTATGGTGGCTACAATAGTCCAGGCAGTCTAAGTGATGAGGTCCTGGAGTGCTGCTGTGGGTGTGTGAATGGAGAAAAGGGGACACACACAAGAAATGTTGGGAAGGTCTGGATGAGAGAGGAGGACACTGAGGTCGTGAGCTCGGGGTGTGGCGAGGATGGGGGGTACCCTCCACTGAAATGGAGAACTTTGCAGAAGGAAAAGGGTGGGTTCCGTCTGGGGTCTGTTGAGCTAGAGATGCCTACAGGACATTCTCTGTGGGGCTGTTTTTGGAGCTGGGAGAAACCCAGCCAGGCTGGTCGGAGGAAAGCCCTCAGAAGCTGGAGTCAGGGGACCTGGGCCCCACTTCTAATTCAATTCATAGTAGCTACAAGTCCCTTACACCTGTCTGAGCCTCCATTTTCTAATTTCTAAGAGACAGGATAATTGCAACAGCTACCTCTCCAGGGGATGGTGTGGAAAGCACAATAAAAACAGGAGTTCCTCTCATCCAGCCCAGAGGATGAAATGGAGGCCCCCAGAGACTAAGTCCTTCCTAGCAGATCACAGAGCTAACGGTTCTCCAAGTGCAATGCTCTTTCTGCTGTGTCATTTGCATGGGCTACTGATTAGGGGGCAGAGGCTTATCAGGGAAGGCTTCCAGAGGAGGGGCCGTGAGAATCAAGCTTCAAAGGTGGGGGCTGGGGTGGGAATGGGGGTAGGGAGAGCAGCAGTGTCTGCTAGGGGGGAGGCATCAGGGGCTCTGGGCTCAGTCCTAGCTCTACCTGGGTAACCCTGAGCAAGTCAGCTCACCTTCAGTGAAATGAAGGTGCCTCAGCCACTTCTAAACCTGTGCTTCCATGATTCTTCCCCAAGTCTGGCTCTTCATCTACAAAGTCAGGGAGTTGGGCTGCCTGATTTCTAGGGTCCTGGCAACTCTGCCAATCTAAAAACTCCAGGACTGGAGGCTAGAAAATGGAAAGAGAAATCCCACCTACCCACCCTGGTTTCTATTAATTAGTCAGGTCCTAGAAAGGGGGTGGGAATGAGGAGGAACCTTTTCTGGGAGGAAAAAATCACTCCCCAAGGCAGCTGAAATTTCTCTCCAAACTTCAAAGGACAATAAATTATTCAGGCTGCTCAGGACCCAGTGCCTGGGCTTCCTCTGAAGGCCTGATTTCACGCTGCCTGCCGACTCCATCAACACAATCAGAGACGTTTCTGCCCAGTGAGGTACCCAGCCTGGGGCTGAGACCCCTGGCCCAGCATGATCTCCTTCCCTCTCTCCTGCTCTCCCCTCCCCCAACAAAGCCAACATCCCTCAGAGGAAATTGAGACACTGAGAGAAACTGCCCTCCTTCCCTGCTCCCTCCCTCCTGTACACTAGGGCTATGCTGATCTCCAGGAGAACAGCCCTATCCTGTCCCTCTGCCCCCTTCCTTTGGACCAGGGTCTTTGTACCGCCTCTGCTACCACTACCACTACTACTGCCACTGCCACTGCCACTACCACTACCAGTGTCACTACTGCCACGGCTACTGCCACCGCCGCCACCACCACCACCACCACCACCACCACCACTACCACTGCCACCGCTGCTACTGCCACTGCCACTACTACTGCCACTACCACTTCCACTACCAGTGTTGCTGCCACCACTGCCACCACCACTACTACCACCTAAATAACCAGGATACAACGATCCTCTGCATTTTGGTATTTACAAAGCTCTTTCCTCAGAGAAGCCCCAGTGGGGAGGGAATATGCTTGTCAGGAGGCTCGTCCTTTGAAAGATGAGGAATCTAAGACCCACAGAGGTGAGATGGGTTGTCCAGGACCACACAGCCAGTAACTGTCAAAGTCAGGGTCAGAACGCAGGTTTCCTAACATCTGGAACTTTCCCTAAAGGCCTTCCCCAGCCTTCCTCAGCAGGGGCCGGGAGGGAGAAGAGAAAGGACATTTCCTAGACCCTATGGGCATTAAGAAAGCTCTCGCCTAGGAGCTACAGCTGCCTGGTTCTATTCCCTGCTCTTCCACTGACTAGCTTTGTGACCTTGGGTCCCTCCTCTCTCCTCTTAGAGATTCAGGTTTTCCCACATGCAAAGTGAAGGGGGTGGACTCTGGGATCTCCAAAGGACTATCTGGCATTGACAATATCTATGTTTAAGTACCGAAAGATCATTATTTTTCATTTTGGTGGCCCTGTGATCGTACTGCTAAGAGCACTTGCTTGGCTGGTGTAGACAGCAACATCTCATTTTGGCCATTCCCTTCCAGGGGTCCTTCCCAGAAGATTTCACCAGTGCCTAGGAGGGCTTCCTCTGGGCATCTGAGTGCTTCATGGGCAGTGTGCTGTCTACTGGGGCTTGGCCCTGGCCTCTGTGGCCAGCCCACCCCTTTTTCCCAGTCACATTTCGCCAATGCCAATGCACATGCCAGTTACCCGCTAACACCACAGCCAACTTGTACCTACCATATACGTGGTTGTTATCAATAATAACTAAATTGGGGCAGTAGAAGAAGATAAAGGGGGAAAGAAAGGATGAAAAGGAAGCAGGGAATTTCAATGCTAGAAGGGAGCTCAGAGAGCAGCCAGTCCAGACCTTATCTGAATAGTTAAAATGGTCCTCTGGCCTTCCCCTGAAGGCCCTCTAGTGTGGAGGTAACACATTAATCACAGCAAACACGTACATAGCCTCACCTCAGTGGATCCCCACCGAAGGAGGCATCAGGGAACAAGGGCTAGATTTGAAGCCAGAGAACGTGGGTCTGAATACTACCTTTATGACTCCTTAACTGTGTGGCCCCTAGCTAGGCCTCAGTATCCTTGTCTGTAAAATGAGAAGTTTGGGATTTGATGACCCCTCTGATCTTATGGACAACTTTGTAAAGCAGGTAATTAAGCTACTATTCTTACTCCTACTCCTACCACTACCACTACTACTACCACCACTACCACTACTACTACCACTACTATCACCACTACCACTACTATTACTATAACTAACAATAATAATACCTGGCATTTATGTAGCACCTTAAGGTTTGCAAAGTATGTATTATAGATATTATCTCATTTGAGGCTCACAATAACCCTGAAAGGTAGGGGCTATTATTCTCCCCATTTTACAGATGAGAAACTGAGGCCATGAAAAGTTAAAGGACTTGCCTAGGGTCACACAGCTAAGTGTCTGAAGCAGGATTTGAATTCAGGTTTTCCTGAGATTTCCACTCAAGTGTGATACCTTTCTATCCTGAGCCTTGCAGAGAATCTAAACTCCTCAAGGGCAGGACTTATTTCATTTTTGTCTCAGTACCTCTGGGGCCTGGTAGACATTAGATAGTTAATAAATGCTTGTTGAACTGAGGCTAAGGGCTGAAAGGAAGCCCAGAGGGTATCCTGTTCAAACCATATCTGAAAAGGAATCTCTCTGTAATATCTACCCCAGCCCCACCTCCCCAAGACCTCCAGTGAAACAACCCAATGCTTCCATCTGGTGAGCTGTTGACCGAGCGTCCCAGACCTCCCCTAGCTTTCGTCTCCAAAGCTTCCCATTACCTAAGGCTCCACTGCTAAGGCTCTGCTCTTGTCCTATCAGGTGTGAGGGAACTTGGGAAAAAGGGGGGATGTAAGACCCTGCAGTGGAAATGGACAGAAGGAGAGGGAGGGAGAGAGAGACAGAGAGAGAGAGACACACACAGAGACAGAGAGAGAGACAGACAGAGACAGACAGAGAGAGAGAGATGAGGCAGAAAAGGAAAAGGGGGAAGAGCATTGAAGAGAAAAAGGGGAGAAAGACAGAGAGAAAAGGAGAGAGGAGACAGAGGAAGAGATAAAGGGGAGAGCCAGGAAGAGAAAGGAATGAAAGGAGAGGAAAGAGAAGCATGGAGCCCAGATCCCCTCAAAAACGGGCTGTCTCCCTGGTCTAGTCTAGGTGAAAAGTCAAGCCCTCACCCCAAATCCAGGCATGGATGCCCACATAGATACCATCACATTTCCCAGTGTATGCACAATGGGCCCAGAAGCCTCTTACCTTCAGCCAGACAGCCCAGAAGCAGGGCCATGAGGAGACCCAAGGGGCTGATGACCAAGGACATGCCAGGACAATGGGTGGGCCTCATCCTTGGCAGCAAGCTCTGACCTCCAACTTGAGAGGCGATGGCCCCTTCAGCCCCTATGCTGCAAGACCCTGAGCCGACCTTCAGACGGGGCAGCGTCTGCAAAAACAAACAGTATGATAGGGGTCAGAAGAAGGAAAGAATGTGGGAGAATGGGGAAGGATTCATGGCCTCAAACCCAGTGTACGTCCAATCCTGTGCTAGGGCCCGTGGGGGAAGAGAGCGAGAGAAGACTTGACCTCCACCCTCCCGGAGCTCTAGATGGATGGGGAGAAGGGATTGGTAAACACACTGTGAGCTGCTTCTGACTCTTCCCTCTCCCCCCATGCAATCAGCTGCCAAACCCTGCTGACCCACACCCTGCTTAGATTTTGGAAGGTCCGAGGATCACAGATTTAGAGCTCTGAAGGGACCTCAGAAGTTACTGACTCCAACCCCATCATTTACAAAGGAAAAAAACAGGCCAAGCAAGGGACATGAAATGACCCATCTCAGGTCACAAAGGGAGTAAAGGACTCTGCCCTCAGACTTGAAACTTCAAACTGGCCATCCTTTCCCCTGCACCCATGCTGCTCGTGCAAGGAGGACTGGAAAAGAGATCAGACATGAGAAGGGCAGTGAGGGGCTTACTGCAATAGGTGGGGCAGGAAGGGATAAAGTCTGGGCAAAGGTAGGTGAATCTCAATCAATCTCTCTCTCTCTCTCTCTCTCTCTCTCTCTCACTGTCTTCTCACACACACACACACACACACACACACACACACACACACACACACACACACACACGTATCTGGGCCTACAACCCTGGACGGAAGGACTTCCCTTCAGGAAACTACCCCCAAGGCTCTGGGGCTTGGTCCAGACCACAGGGTAGGGCACCCAGGGCAGGGCAGGGTAAAGTAGAATCTCAAAGAGTACTTCCCAAAGCCAAAAAAGTAAATTTGACTGGGTGAGGACCCGAAGAGTGGTGGTCTGGTGGCAGGGAAGCCACACCCTATCTCCTACCACCAATCTGCCGAGTTGGGAGTCTGGATTGAGATCCAAGGATGCAGAAACCCCAACTCAGAGACCCACCCAAGCCCCAGGGTCAGGGAAGGGGCCAGCCTTTGGTCTCACTCCCCCATCCCCAGCCTGCATCCCAGGGGGATGTGGACGTGTCCTACACTGAGCTGGGAACAGCCTCCTCACTCCGGAACACAATTCCCAGCTATCTGTTTGTGCCGAGGAGGCCAAGGTCATGGCCCTGAGCTCCATGGGAGTCTGATAAGTCCACTCTGTTCCTTGACATGGTGTGGAGTGAGGGAAACAGCATGGTTCGACAGACAACAGCTTGCCTCACTGCAGCCTGAGCCCAGATCCCAGCCCTAGCCCCCACCCTGTCCCTGGACCCTAGCTGGCCTTGGTACCTGGGAGGGCCGGGTTTTAAGTGTCAGTGGCTCAACTCAGCCCATTACCAAGCTTCCTACTGCCCATTCTCTCTCACACTGAGCCTGCTGACTGAGGGGCTGGGGTGTACACTGTCACTTTCTCTATGGAGAATAGTCCACAACTAGACACAACACATAACAGTTGCCAAAGGATGCCACACAGATGCTCAGACAGATGGATAGAGAGGCTGGGCCCAGAGCAGGTGGAGCCCATGGGGTGTGGGAGTGAGGCTGCCGGCTGCTCACCTAATAGCCCCTGCCCTGAACAACAGTATGTACCCAACCCCTATTGGGGGGCCCGCTTTGTGCTCAGACAGGCAGGGAGCAGACCAGGTCCCTGCCCTCAGGAACTCCCCATCTGGCTGGAGAGACAAGGTTTGCCCAGGAAACTCATAGAGAACCATTTAAGATAGGATCAAACTGAGTGCTGGGCTGTGGTGCAGACTTAGGTCCCCAAAGCTGGGGCAGGCTCCAGGCACTCAGTTTGGATGATGGAAATGGGTTTGGCCCTTGGCCCGAGCCACTGGACACTGCCAGTTTACCTTGCCCTACGTATGACACCCCCTCCACCCCCTCGATACGGGCAGGCCCTCGGGCTGCCTCTTCCTTTCTCCATCTATACTCTGTCCATTGCTGATCTCATCTGTTGCCATAGCTTCCACTCACACGTCTACATGGCTGACTCCTAATTCTAAACCTCTAGGGCAGACCTCTCACCTAAGTGCCAGACCCAGGTTCAGAATCCCAGAATCCTGATATGGAGAGGGGCCCCAAAGACCATCGGGCTCAACTCATAGTGTACACAGGAAGCCCCTCGAGAACCTCCCCCAACAAGTGGTCATGCAGCCTTCCCTTGCAGACCCTTGGGGAGGAGCGGCTGTCTGCTTTCTGAGGAAGCCTAAATCACCTTTCAGCAGCTTCAACTGTTAGGAAGTTTTTCTCAATGCCAAGACAAAATCATCCTCTGCTGCCTTCTACCCTCCGTTCTTCATTCTGTCCTCTGGCCCCAAAGAGAACAAACCCATTTTTTATTGACAACCCTTCAAATAACTGGACTACCATGCACCCCTCCCACTCCACCCAGTTTTCTCTTCACCAGGTAAAACAACCCCCATCATTTTAACTGGTCCTCAAATGGCATGGCCTTTAATAAATTCTGCCATCTTGGGCTCCCTCCTCTGGCTGTGTTCCAGTTCGCCAACGCTCTCTCTCCTAGAAAGTGGTTCCAGAATGGAACCCAAGTATTCCAGATGCCATCTGCACAGGATGGAGGGAGGACAAAGCAGGCTGACCTCCCAGGTTCTGGGCCTTCTCCTATAATGGTTCTCTTGGCCATAGTGACACACCGCTGATTTATGCTGAGCTTTAAGTCCATTAAAAATTCCCAAGCTTTTTCCTCACCAATTATTGCCTAAACATGAGTCCCCCACCCATGGTATGCTTATGCAATTATTTTCAAACCAAGTTTAGGATTTTATATTTATCTCTATTAAAGGTCATCTTTAATTAGACTTCTTCCAGACGGTTAAGATTTTTTTCAGATGCTGATTCTGTCAACCAATGTATTAGCTATTTGCCCCAGCTTCATGTCCTCTCCAAATCTGATGAGCATGTCATCTGATTTCACCCAGGTTAAGAACAAAAATACCGAACAGAATGGGACCAAGGATCGATTCCTGGGGTACTCCATTACAGACCACTACCCACTTTTACATTGGTCCATTACTCACTATTGTCACTTAGTTCTTCAATTTGTTCTGAATCCACTCAACCGTACCCTCTACCCAACCCATACCTTGTTTGCAAGGAGATTGTGAAGGTCCGTCAACCCTCACATCCTGGGCTTCCATACCAGTAATCCATAAACTTTAAAAAAAAAAATCTCAGTAACTGTATTTTAATACAATTTCATTTTATTTTATGTGCTTAACACATCATCCTGAGAAAGGGGTCCTTTGGCCTCACCAGACTGACAATGCCAAATGGGTGCACGACACCACAAAGATTAAGAAGCCTTGGCTTAAACCTAAGTGTACTGTCTATGGGGTGACCTTGTGCCAACAACCCACCTCTCAACAAGAAATAAAAAGGAAGAAGAGGTTGGCCTGGCAAGACCTGTCCTTAATGAACCGATGCTGGTTCTTAGCGATTGACTCTTCTGGAGGCATACAATCTCTACCTTTAATAAGACAAGTTTTAGAATTTTCCCAGATGCTTTCTAAAGGTGGGAAGAGGAAACATTAAACTCACCGGTCTGTATTTTGGAAAGTACACCTTTTACCTACTTAATGGATTTTTGTTTCCTGTAAATGGGTGAGCAGCTCTGATAGATGAGGTACTCTCACGGATGACCAAGTCACTAAGTGAGTGGGAAGGTGGGATGGGCATGCCTGGATCCACTTCATAACCAATTCACCTCAGAAAGCCCATCAGCCCACTCGTGAACCGGCCTCTCTCCACCTACCCTCTGGATTTCAGTTCCAAAATTAAACTGGTTTCGGATTTTGGTTCAGTAGTGATGCATCACAGCTGGGCAGGGCCCAGCAATGCTTTATTTTTCTCCCCTAAATCATGGGGTGATTAACCCAATGAGAAGGCTTTGGGGGGGCAGCTGGAAATGAACAGGAACAAAAAGGCAACCTTGTCTAAAAAAACCAAAATAGGCTAATTATAATTCAGGACAGGTGGAGAACTAAACAGAGAAGAATTATACAGCAGAAAAGGACCTCAGATGATCAAACACAGAATATCAGATCTGTGAAGGCCCCAAGAACACAGAATTTCAGAGCTGGGATGGCCCTTAGAATATGGAATTTCAGAAGGGCAGCTGGGTGGTGTAGTGGATAGAGCACTGGCCCTGGAGTCAGGAGGACCTGAGTTCAAATCCAGCCTCAGATACATAACACTCACTAGCTGTGTGATTCTGGGCAAGTCACTTAACCCCAATCACCTCACCAAAAACAAAAACGGCATTTCAGTGCTGGGATGGCCCTTAGAACATGGAATTTAGGTCTGGGATGGCCCTTAGAACATGAAATTTCAGAGCTGGGAAGGATTATAGACCATCTAGCTCAAACCTCTCATTTTACAGAGAGGGAAACTGAAGCTTAGAGAGAGGAAGTATCTCACCCTAAGACATGCAAGAAGTGAGGAATGCGGTCAAGACTAGAATCTAGGTCTCCTGATTAATAGGGAACTCACCCTAGCACACCACAACCATCTCCCCATCCTTCTCTACCTCCAACCCTCTTCCTGATACCACCACCCCCACCACCCACCCCCAACTCATTTCCTTGCCCAGGGCTGAGCCGCCAGCAGCTATCAGTCAATGACTTGAAGATGATGATAAATCCCTGACAGTGAATGGCCTTGCTCCAGCATCTCATTAAGATTTTTGATCCTAGCGTCCCCTTCCCCCCCGCAGCCAGCTGGGTGCCCGATGGGTAGCATCTATGAGCCAGGCCTGGGTACTGGGCCCCAGGCTCCTTGAAGCTGACAGGGGCCCTGGAATTACCAGCATGCCAGCTCATTCCTTTTTCCTCGAGCAAGCAAGCTAGCAACCAGCCAGAGAATATGCATCCCCTTATCTCACCACCCACAGCCATTTGCATAATTTTAATCTTTCTCACCAATGAGCTTGAAAAAATTAGTTTTCCACTGTTTTATCTCCTGTATGCCTTCGAGAAACAGGGTCCCCGGCTCCTGCCAGGGGGCTGAGGGGGAAGCGGGAAATCGCATTTCCCAGTCCTCTGTCAGGCTGCTCCCCAGAGCTTTGGGGTTCAGCTAGTCAAAGGCCAAGCCTTACTAACCCCCCTAGCCTGCAGCCTGCTCCAGGCTTGGCTCCAATGTCATTCTAGAAGAAATAGAGAAGGAGCGACACAGCCCAGTCTAGGGGAGGCAGAGAAGAAGCGGCCTTGAGTCCTGTCCTCCCAGGCTAGATGCGTAGCAATCCATGGGATTAAGCACAATTCAGCACCAGACCACAGTCCAGACCCTAAGGAGTACGATGGGAAGGCAAGGTCTCTGCAGGCCTGGGTGGGTTAGGGAAGGAAGAGAGAGGGAGATGGGTACTAGCTGGGCCTCCAAGGACTGTGGCTCTCCCGAACAGAGGAATCAACTGCAAAATGGGCTCAAGGAGAAGGACGTGGTCTCCAAGGCTCAGGGGCAAATGGGGAACTCTACATCTACCATTTTTCTCTTTGCAATCCATTATACCAACTCCCCTCCCTTTTCTCAAACCTCTTCTTCTGGACCACTGCAGTGTTTGTTTGTTTGTTTGTTTTTTGGAAGGGTAGCCATCATTTTAATGACATTGATCTTTGGTGTTTCCCTTGTTAGCAGTCAGACTATCCCCGTCTCCTCCCACCAAAATGTCTCTATGATGACTTACAAACAGGAAGGAAATCACATTTCTTTATACTGAAAACAAAATCATCAGAGCCTTGATTTCTCCACTAGAAACTACATGTACAATTCAAGATTTCACATGCAACACCTGATGGGACAGACTTATATCTCGCCCTCTGACCCGCAGCTGCGCCCCTTGCCCAGCCCTGAGCCAGGCAGATGCCCTGGGTCATAATACTGACACATGAAGCCAGTGCTCCGGTGGGCACTGGGGAAGGATCTTGGTGAAGCCACCCAGAGGTAGGCTGTCCTGCGACCCACCCCTCCTTGTCCCAAGCTCCCTGAATGAGCTCCTGCCCACTTATCTGTATCACTTCCCTTTCCCTGGGGAAAAAAAAATCCTCAGTAAGCAAGTGAACCGAGCCCATCACCAAATAGCTGTCCCGCCACCAATTAAGTTATTCCCAGAGCTCAGCCTAGATGCCCTGGTTTGAAGCCCTCTCTGGATCTGAAGAGGCTAGAGATGGGAGAGAACTTTGAGGGGGCTAGGCTTCTCCTCCTTTCCAGCGGGTCAAAGTCCCAGCAGCCCTGCCCTGGGAACACATGGACCACTGCAGTTTTTGACGCTACCAGCCACCCTCTTCCTGATAGGTTTTCTCTCTTGGTTTCTCTGATACAGGGTTTCTCTCCTGGTTTTCCTCCCATCTGACTGTTCTTTCTCAGTCTCCTCAGCTGGATCACACCCACTAACCATTGGTATGCACCAGGGCTCTGTCCTGGGCCCGCTTCTCTTCTCCCTCTATACAACTGCACTTGGTGATCACATAGGCTCCCATCCATTTAACGATCACCTCTAAGCTGATGATTCTCAGATCTACTCATCAGCCCTAACTGCTCTGCCCACCTCCGGTCTCACATCCTGAACTGTCTTTTGGACATCTCCAACCGGATGCCCTGTAGACATCTTAAACTCAACGCATCCAAAAAGGCATCCGTTATCCTCCCTCTTCAGCCCTCCCTTCTTCCTAACTTTCCTAGTCCAGCAGCGGCACCCCCATCCTCCCAGAGTACAGGTTCCCAGCCCAGGTGTCACTCTGGACTCCTCATTCTCACCCTGCTCCCCATGCCCATCCAACGTGTTGCCAAGGCTGGTTGGCTTTTCCTTGGTAACCTTGCTCACATACAGCCCCCCTTCTCTCCTCTGACACTGCCATCCTCTGGCGCAGGCCCTCATCACCTCCTGCCTGGACTGTGCTGCTGGGTCTCCCTGCCCTATGTCCCCCCCCCCCGTCCATCTTCCCCTCAAAGTCACCTTGCTAAAGCATGAGTCTGACTATGTTGCCTCCTATTCGATAAACTCTAGTGGCCCTCTATCATCTCTAGGATCAAACATGAATGTCATTTGGCTTTTAAGCCCCTTCCCCTCCTTCTCCAGCCTTCTCACACCCAGCTCCCCTCCACGTGGCTGGCCTCCTTGCTGCTCCTGCTCCATCTTCTGACTCTGCCTTTCCACTGGCCATGTCCCACGCCCAGATGCTCTCTCTCCTCCCCTGCCCCTCCTTGCTTTCCTGGTGCCCTGCAGGTCTCAGCCAGAGTCTCCTCCATCCGAAAGATGCCTTCTCCAGCCCTCCTTCATCTCGGCCTTCCCTCTGAGACAATCCCTGATTTATCCTGCAGACAGCTTGTTTGTACAGAGTTGCTTGTGTGCTGTCTCCTCCACTAGACTGGGGGCTCCTTGAAGGCAGGGATTGCTTTTGTCTTTTTTTGTATCTGCAGTGCCTGGCACCCAGCAGGTGCTTAATCAATGCTTTCTGCCTGAATCTGGTACTCCAAGGTTCACAAAGCACCCTGCTCACTGTGCACTACACTTAAGTAATTTGCCCAAATCATGAAGCTATTGTCTCAGAGGCAGGATTTGAACCCAGCTCTCCCTGAATCCAAGTCTAGAATTCTTTTTTTTAACTGTTTCATGTTCTTTGATCCATGATCTCATTTCATTCTCCCAACACCCAGCAGTCCAATGGGAAAAGTGCTAGGAGTCAGAGGAAGCTTGGATTCAAATTATGCTCCTCATGCTTCTTCCCAGCTGTGTGAACATGGTAAATCACTTAACCTCTCTGAGACCTGCTTTCTAATCTGCAAAATGGTGATAGTCATACCAGCAGTCCTAATCCAATGGGGTTACTGCGCAAATTGAATGAGATGAACCTTAAAATATTGTACAAGTGTTAGTTATTATAATGATCGTCAGCAGAGATCATTCTCCTCATTTAATAGCTGGGGAGAGCGAAGTCACCTGGTGAGTCAGGGGAGAGATGACACTCGGCTCCCCGTCTGCAGCTGGACCTTTCCATAAGGTTGTCTGACAATCAGCGCCACACCACCCTGACCAGTGGGTTGGCCCTGCTTCCTCCTTCTCTTCCCCAGCTGTTGCCACCTGGCCATGACCCTGAGAGAGACCAAAAGGGGAAGCCAGAGACCACAAGAAGAAGGAGTGGGAGGGGCGCAGCAGGGAAGGGAGTCAGCCACAGAACATAGGAGATAGTCCCTGCTGGGCCAGGGGCCAGGTGGCCCTGACGTCAGCTTCCCGACGCCCCTCAGATCTCATGTTCCCCTAATGGTAGGGCTCTGAGTTTCCCCCCTTCATTTTCTCCCTCCCAGAAAAAGAGGTCATTTGTATGACCAAAAGCATAATGACAGAGTTAGGGCTCCCTGGGTCAGGACCCAGCCCTCTATCCCCCATCTTCTCTAAAAATACCAGAGCAGCCCGGCCGGGCCAGGCCCAGGGCCAGGTCGGGGGGAGAGAGAAAACTGGAGAAGGCCAGAGGCAAGAGAGGACAGAACAGAGAGGGTGCTGGATGCTGGATGAGAAGACCTGGGTTTGAACCTTGTGACTTTGGGAAAGTCACTTAAAACTCTCCCAGCCTTAATCACCTCATCTATGAAATGAAGGGGTTGGACTAGATTCCCCAAATGTTGACATCCTACAATTCTGTGGAGAGTTGGGGAGAAGAGGACTGGGACCCACTGCTGGAGGCTACGGCCTCTAGCCGACCTCACACACCAAATCGCGGAATTTTAGAGTGGGAAGGGACTTTAGAGATCCCCAGTCCCCTCGTTTTATAGAGAAGGTGTAATCCCTTCCTCCCTCGCTCCCCAAAGGGCCATTGAGTACAAGGGACTCCCAAAGCCAGGAGTGGGAATCTGGCAAGACCATGAGGTCCGTGGCCAAACCCAGCCCTCCCAAACTGAGCCGATCACCTCTGCGGAGTTTAGACTGTGGCAGCCCCTTCAGGCTCTCGCGTTTGGTGCTGATGGGGCTTTGGACAACAACACACAAACTCTTCTCTCCTTGGCTTCTCAGGCGCAGTTCCCAAGTACCTGGCCAGCATCTTTAGTATCCATCCCACCTCTCCTCTATGTCCACTGCTCCCACCCTGGCACAGCCTCTCATTTCAAGTCCCCTAGACTGCTGAAACAGCTTCCTAACAAGTCTTCCCCCCTTAGCCATCTCCCTTCTCTCATCCATCCCTGTAACGCCTACCAAAGTCATCTTTCCCACGCAGACGTTTCCAGTACTGTCACTCTGTGAAAACATCCTCAGTAGCTCCCTACTTCCCGAGTAAATTTCAAACTCTCTTGCTTGACAGTGGAGGCCCTTTCTTTAAATTGCCCTTAAATTCCATTGTTTTTCTCTGGTTTATAAAATGATGCTACTAATAAACATTCATCATGCTTCTTAAGGGTTTTTTTTTTTGTTTTTTTTTTTTAGGCATTTGGGGTTAAGTGACTTGCCCAGCTAGTATGTGTCAAGTGTTTGGTCTGAGGCCGGATTTGAACTCAGGTCCTCCTGCCACTGCGCCATCTAGCTGCCCCTCTTCTTAAGGTTTTATAGAAGACTTTCTAATCCAATCCTATGTTATTTCTCAGCCACCTCTCTATTTAGC
This sequence comes from Phascolarctos cinereus, assembly GCF_003287225.1. Classification (NCBI taxonomy): domain Eukaryota; kingdom Metazoa; phylum Chordata; class Mammalia; order Diprotodontia; family Phascolarctidae; genus Phascolarctos; species Phascolarctos cinereus. Next base: position 664,097,935 of record NW_027555847.1, on the reverse strand, counting down.
GAGTAAGTAAAAAAGAAAAAAGCCCCACACCCCTCCAAATACCTGTAAAAAAATGGCTCTAGACAGTAGAGGCCCTCTACAATGTGGTGCCGCTCTCCCTTTCCACGTCCTCCTTCTCATTTATTCCCTTGCACACTTCCAGACAAACAGGACTGCTCTCTGACTGTGTCCCACCAACACAAGTCCTGCGCTCTCCCCACTTCCAGGTCTTTGCTCGCTCTTCTCCCTGTACTGTGAATGATGCTCCCCTGACTTAGCTGGATTCCCATCTATCTCTGAAAGCCCCAAAGAAGTACTCCCTCTTGAGACTCCCCTGATGCCCACGGGGTAGAGCACAGGACTCTGGACACAACTGCGGTGGAAGCATCTGCTGAGTGAAGAAATGACTGGGTGAATGAATGCACGGCCAAAGGAGCAGCAGGGGCACTCAGTGTTTTGGGAGCCCCAACGGGGTAAGCTCAGAGCTGGGCCACTCTCCCCACCTCCACTCGCATGTTCTGACATCACCCAACATGATGCTCCTGACTACAGCTTCTAGCCTAGGTAAAAGCCACATGATAGTTGGGATCCTTCAGTGTCAATGCGCAGAGGGCCTTAGGGATGCTCCAGTAAGTCCAAGCACTGGACAAAGGGAGGAATTTCTGCCCCAAAGGAAGGACAAGGACACAGATCAGGGCCGGAGGGCAGCTCAGAAAGCACCAGCTCCACCACAGTCCAGGACAGGAACCTCGCTAAAAACAGACCTCCTGTGATGTGGCGCTCGCTCTTCTGCTGAGGCAGCGGATGTCACTTCTGGGCAGCCTGAACAGTTCTCCCTCATTTCTAGCCCACTTCTGCCTCTCTGCAATCCCTGTGACATCGCTCCTATTTCTCCTTGATGAGGCTGAACATAACCGATGACAGGACTCGGAGCCCACGGAGGTCTCAGAGATCACAAGTTATCTCCAGATGAGAGGAGCAGAGTGAGGGGCAGTCTCTAGGAAGCCGAGGCCCAGGGAATGGAAGAGACTTGCTCAAGGTCACATGGGCAGAGAGTCCGCAGAGCCAGGATGCAAACCCGATGCTGTGACTCTAAGTCCAATATCATTTCCAGGACAGTAGGGTGCTTCCCTTTCTGAAAGCCCTAAATAGCTGGGTCTAAAATCCCGTTTGGCCCCTTCCTACCCATCTAGTCTTCTCATACCTTTGTCCTCCCACAGACTCCATGCCCCAAGGACACCAGCCTCCTGGCTCTCCCTCCCACGTGCCACTCCCTGCCCTCGATGTCCCCGGGGCCTGGAATGCACTCCCTCTTCATCCCTACCTCCTGGCTTCCTGAGCTTCGAGTCCCAGCTAAAATTCTTTATCCACCAGTTGATTCTGTACATGGCTTGTTTAAACACAGTCGTTAGCGTATTATCTTCCCCATTAACTGTGAGCTCCTTGGGAGCAGTGACTGGTTTTTGCACAGTGCCTGGCACACAGTAAGTGCTTAATAAATGCTTGTCAATTCGACTTCAGTCAAATTGACAAGCATTTGTCAAACACCTACTATGCCCCAGGATGTAAAATTGGAGGAGACCATAGAGATAATTTAGTCCAGAGATGTCAAACACTACATGACACTCCTGAGTACAACTCAAACCAGGCTAAAATGGAATTGGGAATATTTAATAAAATAAATACAAATACAATAAAATACAGATAATATTAATGTAATTTTCTAAGTCAATACATGACCCACAGGGATCCTTATGTACAGTTTAATGGTGTCTGTTTCTATTTGAATGTGACAGCTCTGGTCTAGTACAACCCTCTCCTTTGACAAAGAAAATAATTGAGGTCCAAATTATATCCCTTCCAGTCACAACTGTGGTAAGAGGTCAAAAGGTGTCCAGGCTTAATTCAGTTCTATAAAATAACCAATTACTGCTTGGACAGGGTGGGAGGGAGAAGGGAGAGTCGGCAGGCTAACCAGTCTATACCCCTGCCTATGCAGAGGACTGCATCTCTGGGATGGTGGCTAGGCTTCCCTGTGGACAAGGGCTGGGAAGTGGGGTTGGGGTGGGCAAGCTCTGGAACAGTACCTTCCCTTACAGGCACAAGGGGAGGCAGGAAACAGGGGCCTTAGGCAGTCAGCCTCCAGGGAAGGGGCAAACTCCTTGGCTGCCCCTCTGTCCCCAGAGTTAGGGCTTCATGAAAAAGAAAACAAAAGAAAAGAAAACACCCTGCCATCAGAAGAGGAAGGACAGAACATCTGGGAGGCCAGCCCAGTGGTTGTTTCCAACAGTGTTGTTCTGACTCCTCAGCTTCACTGCCTTTGTCTCCAGTCTCTGCACATCTGCACTGGGTCCTAGCCATGGGCGCCTGCCCCACATCTGGCTTTAGCCTTCCATCCCTCTCAATAAGCTCCCGGCTCAAACCCCTTGTTCCCAAGAGAAATCAGGGTCCAGATCGGTAAACTGATTTTCCCAAGATCACCTAGCTAATGGAGTGCTGGAGTCAGGGAAGATCTGGGTTCAGACTTTGCCTTGGACACTGTGTGATCCTAGGTAAGTCATCTAACCTCTCTGAAACTCAGTTTCCTCATCTCTGAAATGGGATAATAATAGAAACTACTTCACAGAGTTTCTATGTTCCCTTTTCTACAGATCTTTCCAGCTCATAACAATTGTGTTCTCAGGTCTGCTCCAATTCTGCTGTTCTGTCACTTAGAAACACCTCCTTTGATAATTACTACTGCCCAGAATCACTGCCCAGGCCAGCAGCATGGTTCCTGAAGGTTTGCCCAGGTTCCACTCCCGGCTTTGACAATAACAGTAGCAAACATTTACATAGTGCTTCACATATGGCATCTCATTTGGTCCCCACAACAACCCCAGGAAGTAGGAGCCATTATAATTATTTCTCATTTTACAGATGAAGAAAATAAGGCCCAGAGAGGTTAAGTGACTTGTCCTGGGGTCACACAGCTAGTAAGTAACTAAGGCAGGATTCAAACTCAGATTCCCCACCTCCGAGTTCAGCGTTCTGTCTACTAGGCCACCTACCTGCCTCAGCTACAAGAGTCAGAGAAAAATCTGGCCTAAGTAACTGAAATTAAACCAGATGTTCTCAAGCTCGACTCCTGGTGATCCTGGTTTCTAATTCTTTGCTTCATGGTGCCTTTCTCCAGGAACCATTCCCTTTCGTGGCAACTCTGAGATCAGCCTCCTAATATGCAGGGTCATGTCTGCCTTTCCCCACCTGGTCCTCCTCATGCCTAGCTTAGGAAGAGGTTCACCCTCCCCAGCCTGGCTGGGCACTGCAGGCACTACACAGTCTAGCTCCAACCTACGTTTCCTGCTTTCTCATCCTGATCCTTTCCCCCATCTCCCCCGAACAAGGCCACAGGAATCTCTTTCCCCTAAGCTCCTCTAGCCTTAAATGTCTTGAACTTCCCTGGCCCTGAGCACACAGGGCCATCTCATTCATTGTTTTCTTGGACTGTCGCTTAATACTTAGGTGGGTGAATCTTATCTCTTCACCTAGACCCCTGTCCCTTCTGTGCCAGAGGAATGAACACAGGCCCAAGGGAGGGCCCAGGGAAATCAGAGAAGAAGGGCCAGTGCGTTCAAAGACTTCTCCCATCTCCCCAATGTTTCCTTCTGTTTCTCTGCCCTACCAGATCCCACGGTGGCTAGAAGCCAGGTTCTCAAAAGAAGGACGGCTGCACAGTTCACCATTTCTCAGGGAATGCTAACTTTCTAGAGTTGGGAGGGCACCCAGCACTGCATTTTACAGATGGCACAGAGAGGAGAGCCGACTCACTCAAGATCACACAGTGGTCAATGGGAGAGCCGGGATTGGAACTCAGGTCTCCTTCTGCCTAGCCTGGGGCTCTCCAAGTTTCGGATCTTCAGTAAGCTGCACTCAGCTCAGATGGAAACCAGGGATCCCTAGGGCCCAGCCAGCCACCAAGATGTTCCAGCACTTAGCAGTGAAGCTTGCAATGACTCAGGGTCCACTGAGGACAGAGGAAAGCACTTGTGGAGTAGATGAGGCTGGAAATAGGCTCTCACAGCCCTGCTATAGACACCGTCTTCGCCCATGGAAGGCATGGAAGGCAGAGATACCTTGCGCTGGCAGGCAAGGACTGGGGGAGGGGAGCCACTGGTCCCAAAGATTACTGAAAGCCAGAAGCACTGGGAGAGCAGACACTAGGCCCAAAGATTAGCCAGATTTGTTGTGGAGTCAATCAATCAGCTGTGATTCTTTGTGACCTCGCGTGGGGTTTTCTTGGCAAAGAAACCGGAGTGGTTTGCCATTTCCTTCTCCAGTGGATTAAGGCAAATAGAGGGGAAGTGACTTGCCCAGGGTCACACAGCAGTGAGTGTCTGAGGCTGGATCTGAACTCAGGTCTTCCTGACTCCAAGCCCTGCACTCTATCCACTGAGCCACCTAGCTGCCTCTGGCTATTCACTGGTCCCAAAGATTACTGGAGGTCAAAAAGTTGGTCCCAACAATTAGCTAGAAGGACTGGCTAATTAAGAGGTATCACTGGTTCCAAAGTTTACTGGGGCCAGAAGGACTGGGAGAAGGGAGCCAGCGGTCCTAAAGATTACTGGGGGCCAGAAGGCACCTCCTCCCCAGGTACTCATGAAGAGGACCAGGGCTCAGCAAAGCACGTGGAATGATGGGAAAAGCTCAGAGGACCTAGCTCTAGCCTCGACGGGATGTGTGATCTTGGGTAAAGTAGTCCCTTCTTGGGACTACAGTTTTTCCATCTGTTAAGGGAAGGGGTTGGAGCAGGGAACTTGGAATAGTGTAAAGAACATTAGATCTGAAGTCAAAGCAACCAGGTTCAAGCTTTGGCACCATTTCTGGGAGATCACAAACAAGTTGCTTAATCTCTCTCGGCCTCCATTTTGTTCATCTATAAAATGAGGGGAGGGAGACCCAGTGATCCCCAAGGTCCTCTCCAGCAAGTTCTATACTTTTCTAATGATTGGTCTCCAAAGTATTTAAATGATGAGAAAAAGGAGCTGCTGGTGAAGTTTCTGTTCCTCACCTTGCAAAGCCCCTCCCTTCCCCCCTCAACCTCTTCCAAGGGTCAGTCAGTCATTAAGCATGTATTAAGCACCCACTGTATGCCAGGCACTGTGCGCGTGCTGGGAACACAAAGAAAGGCAAAAACAGTCCCTGCCCTCAAGAAGCTTACCATCTAATGGGGGAGATAACATGCAAATATCTCGGTACATACAAGCTATATACAGAGTATGTGAAGGTAACTGGAAAGGGAATGGTATTAGTCAGCATTTGGGGATCTGAGAAAGGCTTCCTGGGCCCTTACAACACTATCACTAACTCTCAGCTACACAAAATCTTATACCTTCCAAATCACTTTTCCACCAATTCTCTAGTAGGATTTTCCAATCTTTCCACCTGTGTGACCTTAGACAAGTCCCTTAACATTCCTGGGTCTCAGTTTCCTCACCAATAAAATGAAGTTGTTGGGCTCCATGGCTTCTGAAGTCCATTTCAACTCTAGATCTAAAATCCAACCCCCTAGGAAGTTTAAAGGGCAGAAATTATTCTCTCCAGCTGACAGATAAGGAAACTTGAGGCTGGAGATGGTGACCCGCCTAAAGGTCCACAGTAATGTCGAGGCAGAGACAGGGCTCAAAGCCAAGGTTTCCTGACTCCTGTGGCCACTCCCCTCTCTATCTCTACTATCACTACTACTGAGCCCTAGACTCAGGAGGATGAAGGAGGGAAGGATGAAGCTGGCTCTCTGGGAGCTCCAGCCCCATGTGGGGCATATGTTCTGAAGGGGAGTTCCCTCTCTATCCTGGCTTCTCCTTTTCTCAGCCCAATTTTATTCACTACGTAGGCCTGGCATACAGGGTGCAAGGTGCCCACCATGGGGCCATCCTTCCCCTCTGCCCCTGGCCCGATGCTTCTAACAGGAGGAGACTGTTTAAGGCATTACAGACACCCATCCATCCATCAGTCCCACACGCTGGCCACACGGGCTGGCCAGAACAGACAAGTGCACACAGTCACGGATGCAGTCACACGCCTCCACCAGCACCTGGCGGCTCCAGAGTCGCCTTCCCTCTGCAGAGCGGGCCAGGCGCTTAATCTCCTCCGGCTTTGCTCTATACTTCAGGGAGCTCAGAGCTTAGCTGGTTTTCATCTTCCCTGAGCCATCCTGAGAAGTGCCCAATTCCCAGGAGTTCCAGACTCTGTGCCTCCTCCCCACCGCCCTGGATACAGGATTTTGGGCGATGCTGCTTAGAGGAGGGAAGAGAGGAGAGCATGTCGGCATCTGAGAAACGGGTCACAAGGAAAGCCAGGGGAGCCTCGCAAGAAACATTTTAATAGTGATTTTGTATAGATGCTCCTGGCTTGCAAGCATATTATAGAGAGGATCTCACTGGATCCTCCTAACAGCCCCATGAGGTAAACAGCGTGTGTGTGTGTGTGTGTGTGTGTGTGTGTGTGTGTGTATTTTGGGGGTGGTGGTGGTAAGGTAATTGGGGTTACGTGACTTGCCCAGAGTCAAACAGCTAGCAAGTGTTATGTGTCTGAGACAGGATTTGAAGTCAGGTCCTCCTGACTCCAGGGCCGGTGCTCTATCCACTGTGCTACCTAGCTGCCTCCAAACAGCATATATTTTAACCCCCTACCCTGGTCCCATTTTACAGATGGAGGTGGGGCATACAAGGTTAAGTTAAGTCAACAAGCATTTATTAAGTGCCTGTGTGCCAGGCACCGTGCTAAGTTCTAGTTTTACAAAAAGAAGCAGAACATAGTCCCTGCCCTCAACAAACTCCCAGTGTAAGGGGGAGAGACAACAGGCAAATAACCAGGTACAAAAAGCCGTCTTGGGATAAATTGGAGATAATCAGCAGAGAAAAGGCATGAAGACAAGGGATGGCCCACATCCTAGAGCTAGGGAGCTCCCTTTTCTCCCAACAGCTCCATGGGCTGGTTAATATGGGCATTCTCATCGCCAGGACTGAGTGGCTGGAACATGGCAGAGGCTCAGCAGGAGTCCTGGGCAGTCCGCTCTAGCTCATACCCACTGCCCGGCTTCCTAGGCCTCATTTTGTTCATTCCTCCAGGAGAATCTGGTTTGGCTCTTTCTCATCCATCCCCCTATGGACCCTTCAGGGCTCAGGAATTTCACATAAAAGTCAGGGGGACGAGGATCCCACAGCAGGCTTTCCCCTACAAAGAGCATAATTGGAGATGGAGAAAGAGAGAGAGAGAGATGGAGAGAAAGTGAAAGAGAGAGAGAGATGGAGAGAGAGAGAGAGGGAGAGAGATGGAGCGAGACGGGGGGAGAGAGAGACAGACAGACAGAGAGACAGAGAAAGAAGGAGGGTGGGAGGGAGAGAAAAAGAGAGAGAGAGATGGAGAGAGAGAGAGGGAAAGAGAAAGAGAGAGAGATGAAGAGAGGAGAAAGAGAAAGAAAGAGATGGAGAGAGACAGAGAGAAAGAAGGAGGGTGGCAGGGAGAGAGAGAGAGAGAGAAAGAGAGAGACAGATGGATAGAGTCACAGAGAGAAAGAGAAAAAAGGAGAGAGCGATGGGGAGAGAGAGGGAGAGAGACAGAGGGAGAGAGAGAGACAGAGAGAGAGAGACAGAGAGAGAGAGAGAGAAAGAAGGAGAGAGGGAGAGAGGGAGGGAGGGAGAGAGAGAGAGACAGAGAGTTTATATGCTCTGTAGGGCCACAAAGCCAGCTGACAAAAGGATGATCTAAGTTCAGCTCAGTCTTTTCTACTCCAGCAACCCTCTGCTAGACACTCAAGGCAGGCATCATATCTTAAAACTCTCTGGGGCCCTGGGTCTAGCAAAGGATCTGGTCCACAGCAGAGGCTCAGGAAATGCTTGGTGGTGACAGTGACTGAAGCTGTGGATTCAAAACCCATCATGGACCCTCAGCTCTCTGTTCTCTGTCTGGGCTCCACTGTGCCTGGAGTCAGATCTATCCTCCGACACTTTCTAACTGTGTGACCCTGGGCAAATCACTTAACTGCTGTCTGCCTCAGTTTCCCCATCTATAAAAAAGGGAGAATAGTAGCACCTACCACTAGTGTTGTTGTGAGAATCTAATTAAATGACATGTACAGAGCTTTGCAAACCTTAAAGTGCTATACAAATATCATTATTATTATTATTATAGCCTAAATATCCTTCTGTCTCTGTGTATCCAGTGTGCTCTTTATCTCCTCAAGAAGGGCTTTCCCAGCCACCTCAGTTCACACTGAGCTTTTGTAATACTGCAGAACTCAGATAATAGGGAGGTGGGAGTGTGGTATCTAGAAGGCCTGGGAGCCAGTGTAAGAGTAACTAACTGTTGTTACTGTTGTGTCATGAAAATGAATTTCAAGTTAGAACTCCTACGTTCCAGCCTTGGGCAAGCTACTTAACAGCCTGTGCCTCAGTTTCCCTACCTATAAAATGGGGACACTAATGCCTACATTACTTCCTTCATGGGGTTGTAGGACTCCAGTGAAATCACAGGCATAAAGCTCTCTGTGAACCAGAAAGCACTACAGAAAACACTATGATTACTGTTATTTCTTCTGGGGTTGGATGAATTGTAGTATAAGGAGGTTATTCAGAGGGCACTTTGGTCAGAACTGACACCTGACCAGGAATCACATCTGTCCAATTCCTGAGCAGCAGTTACTGGCCTCCCAGTCCAACACTTTCTGGGCTGCAGAATTCACTACCTCCCAGGGCATATCATTTTAGGGCATGTTTCCTTATCCCTGCTGAAACTGGTTTTTCTGCCAGTTTTTCTGAAGCGGCCTTAATTCTAACTTTCTGAGGTCAGGCCTTCAAATACTTGAACCCTGTGGTCATGCTCCAATGGGTCGTCTTTTCTTCCACAACACGGCATCTCCAGGTCCTTCAACGGATCCCCAGTTCTCTCCCCATCCTGTCTGTGCTGTTCTCTGGACGTACGCCCCGCTCCTTCCTGGATATCAAAATCCTTCCTAAAAAGGTCCCCAGAAATGAACGCGATACACCCGGTGTGGTGTGAACAGAGAGGAGGAGGACATTCTCTGGATGTGTAGGATGGTGGATTTGGGGAGAGGAGGAATAAGAGATGTGTATGAGTCGGGCTGTGGGCCTGGATTACATGAGAAGGTCTATAGTGTGATACAATGGAAAGAGTTTGGACTGGGAGTCAGCAGGGCTAGGCTCTGGCCCTAGATCCACCCTTCACTTACTGGGTGACTCGGGGGAAACCCCTTCCCCTCTCTGGATGCTCAGGCAGCTATGGAGAGAGGCCTGAATTTGGAGCTAGAAGACCCAGGTTTGAATCCTCCCCCAACTCCCCCAATCAATCAATAAACATCTAAGCACCTGCTACAAGCCAGGCGCCGTGCTGAGTGCTGGGGATACCGAAAGCGGCCATCTGGACCCCGCTATTCACTAGCTATGTAAACCAAGTCCTATAACTCAGACTAGCTCTAAGAAATAAGTGTCCCTTTCAGGCCGGTCCATTCCATGAGTGTAACCAGGGCTGGGGAACCTGTGACCTCAAGGCCACATGTGTCCTTCTGGGTCCTCAAGTGTGGCCAGAAATCTGTCAAAGGGGCACACTTGAGGACCTAGAGAGCCACGTATGGCCTCGAGGTCAGAGGTTCCCCACCCCTGGTCTAACCCTACAACTCAGGCCACGACAAAAACTCCAGACATTCTGTGCACAGAATTTCAGCCCAATGCTGCCTGCTACTGCAGCAACAATCTTGAGGCCATTATCCAAAGAATCTGCTTATAATAGAGAATCAACTGTAATGCAAACATTAAGGCCAAGTGAACTATTACCAAAAAAAAAAATTACCACACAATTGAGGCCAAAAGTGGGCAAGAGAGAGGCTGGGAGTCTCACTGCAAGCCCATGTCACAGGCCTAAGTCTATCTCAGCCTTGCAATCCACACACCAACCCGGCCAACCGCTGCACCAGCCCGCCTGCCCACCCCAATGTTCACGGCCACCCTTGGGGCATGCATGAGTCATCATCATCATCATCAGTAAGGACAGCATCATTCCTCTGACGCTGTAATAGTTTCAAAGAGAGCTTTCCTACAACCATAGAAGATAAGCAACCAAAAGTACCACTATTTCCATTTTGCTGATGAGGAAAAGGGAGCTCTGAGGAGGATGGGATTGAGCCACCAGTCCACAGATAGGAAGGGTCAGAGGTGGGATTTAAATCCAGGTATCCTGACCACTTCCCTTTCCATTATGCTGCATTGCTTAAGAAACTGACATTTGTAAACCAAGTTTTACCCCCTCCTCCTCCAAAAATAATGATAGCTAACATTTATATAGTGTTTACTATGTGCCAGTCACTGTGCTAAGTGCTTTACAATGATTAATTTTGTTTGATTCTCACAAAAAATCTTTATCCCCATTTTACAGGTGAGCAAACGGAGGCAAACAGCGTTCAATGACTTGCCCAGGGTCACAAAGCTAGTAAGTGTCTGAAGCTGGATTTGAAGTCAGGTCTTCCTGACTCCAGGCCCTATACTTGATCATTTTGCCACCGAGACTGAGGGGAAAAAAAAACCCTGGTTCAATGGGAAGAGGAGGAGGAACACTGGCTCCAGAGCTGGCAAACGGCTTAAATAATAACCACAGTTAGCACACAGCTAGTAAGTCTGTAAGGCTGACTGACTGCAAGTCCAGCTCTGGGTAGATCTCCATTTATCAAGAGGAGCACAATAAATCAAAGGGCTATTTAAAATCTCTGGTGGGGGGATGGCAGGCATGGAGAGGGAAAAGGAAAGGGTTCCTTTTAGCAAGGAACACTCGTCTCTCTCTAAACGGCTCCATTTCTTAGGTGGAGCATTGGCACGTTGGGTTTGCTTAGGGGCCCAGCATATTTGCACATCTAGCGTGCAGCCCGCTGTACTTGGGAAGGAAAGGCACCTGGAGGGACAGCAGGGGGTGCCCCCTGCCTCCTTCAGGCTTAATGCAAGTAAACATCTGTGCCAGTTCTAGGTCCGTGGCTCTATTCCCCTCCGTAGCCAGTGGGGTGCCAAGATGGGCCAGTGGGCAAGGGCATGAACTCTCTTACTACCATTAATTATTTAAAAATCTATTAACATTGTTTCTAAATTGACAAAAAACAAACTAAAACCGCCCTTCTCACTGCTGTGGAACAAATTTTGCCTGTAAGGACTGTGGGCATGGCCAAGCCATCCACCTTCCTTATTTCTCCAATGGGGGCCCACATCCAGACCCATTCCCCTCATTTATTTCCCCTAAGCTGCCATTTTTCTATGAGGAATCTTGTACCAGAGTTGGAAAGCAACACATTATTTGTGCTGGGGTGTGCGTGTGTGTGTCTGAGAGAGAGAGGGAGGGAGGCAGGCAGTCTCCCATACATGGACTGAATTTTGAGACTAACTCTGTCACTTACTACGTTACTGCGGGCAGGTCACTTCCTTGCCCTAGTGACTAGGGCCTAGCCTCTGTTTCCCAATCTCTAAAATGAGGGTGATGGACCAGATGATTTCTAAGGGTGACTTTCAGAATTTATGAAGCTCTTACTAGGTGCCATGTACTGAGCTGGGACTACAAAGGCTGAAATAAAAAGTCCCTGCCCTCAAGGAGCTTGCATTCTATCAGGGGAAAACATCACACACATATAAGTCAATACAAAATATATACAAATACAAGGTAATTTGGAGGGCACTTTAGTAGCTGGGGGTATGGCGGGGGGATCTCCCAGTCCATCTAGTCTGGCCTGTACTTGACAAAAGGACCCTAGACCTCTAGGATACTCTGCTCTGAGCATACCACGAGGAGGGAGTCGGCCAGCAGCTGGTTCTTCTGCTTCAAGGCATGCTTGCATGCAGCCATCAGGAGCCGGGCGTCTGCCCTGCCCAGGGTCCAGGGGAGGAATCCAGGAAACAATAATGGATTCCTCCCAGCATTCAGTCACCCTCCCTGTCCCGCACGTGCATCCGCAAGGCCCAACATGCTCTCCTCACCCAGAGAGAGTGATGAGGAGTGAGTCATAGCCCAAAGTCAGGGGGCAAACCACAGGCTTAATGAATAACAAAACAAAAAAAGATATAAAACACCTCCCTGGCCCCATTCCTCAGAGGCATGGCCTGGCTAACCTGCCAGTATCCCCCAAAATGGCGGCTCTTGAGGAACAGTCTGATGATGACTGCTGGGCTGGTGTGCCACCCCAGAAAAGCAGCCACCGCCATCTCTCTGAGAGAGTTTCTGACAAAGTTTGCTAGCTCCTGCCTTGCCCTGGAATTCAAGGCCCTTTTCATAGCTGGATCCTCACTTCTTTTCTGGAACCCTTTTGCTCCTTCCTGTCCCAGATGGGCCCATCCTTTCACTCACCCACAGACCTGCCAAGCTCATCTCTGCTTCAGCTCATGCCTTTGCTCCAAACATTTCCTTCTCCTGGAATACCCTATCACCCCTTTCTAAATCCAACCCGACCATCAAGGTCATGCTCAAGTCCTACCTTCTCCAGGAAGCCTTCCTGGATAGTTCTGGATCTGGCATCTGGATCTGGAAAGATCTCTCCATAGAATTGCAACCAGGAATCAGAATCACAGAATCTGAGAGTGGGATGGACCTCAGAGGCTCTGGAGTCCAACCTGTACCTGAAAAGGAATCCCTCTCTAGAATATGCCCTCCAGAAAAAAGTCAGCACTAGAAGGGGCCTGAGATAGGAATCACAGAATCTTGGAGAATTGGCTCAGATCTGTATCTGACCAAAGATCCACTCTGCCTCATCCCTAACTACTGGCCATCCAGCCTTTGTTTAAAGACCACCAGGATGAAAGAGGAGGATGGCCCCAGACTGTGTAAAAAAGGCTGATTATTTACACACCACATTCAGGTTTGCAAGCACAGGCGCTGTGTTACAGTGAAGAGCAGCCTGGCCTTGGAGGCAGGAAGCCTGAGGCCCAAGTCTGGCCCCTGACCCATGAACATCTGGGTACAACACAAGGCAGTACAGGACATGGAGGCAGACAGGGCTGAAGGAGCTCAGAAGGCAATCCCTGGGAGCTAAAGGGATCGGGGTAGTTTCCTGGAAGAGGGGGGAATCAATTTGGATCTCAAAGCCTAAATCAGGGCTTTGCGCTAATAACTCCAAGGGGGAGAACTCTGACACCACTGGGTTAATTCATCAAAAGGCTGATTTCATTTCAGTAAAAGAAAGAGCTTCCTAATAATCAGAACTGTCCAAAGGGAAATGGGTTACTTTTGAGAGGTGCTGAACTCCCCAGCACTGGAGGGCTTCAACAAAGTCTCTGGAAACCTCTACACTGTGGCCATGCCAGGTGATTTCTAGGATTCCCCCTCTACCCCGTGCAACTTTAAGATTCTACAAATCTTGGCACTGGAAGGGACCCAGAGACCACATGGTCCAAACCATTTAGTCTACAGAAGAAACTACAAAATGAAAGCTGATAAAACGATAAAATGAAAGTTGAAAGCTCAGGATTGATTCTGGTATTAGGGCAGGGAGAGGGCCTGGGCGAACCCAGAGTCCTCCAAACTCCCTGAAGTCAGTAGCTTCTGCCTCTTCTCTCCCCAACACACATCATACTTGTAAAGAAGGCCTCGACTGCTATTCTGGCGCTTCTCATCCACCCTCTGAGGTTGGTGCTAGGGGGAAACAGTCCACAATTCAATGTAATTCAATGCAACAAGCATTTATTAAGCACCTACTATGTGCAAGTAGAGGTGGGAGAGAGAAGGTCATGTTGAAAACAAAGGAGTTGGGGAGGCTCTTGGGTCTGGAGAAAAGGATCTACGATCATTAACCCACCCAGCTAGCTCTGGGGCTGCCAGGCCAGGAAAGGCAGAGTATGGATACTCAAGTTCTGGCCCTGACTATGCCAGGACTAAATCATTGTGTGTGCCTGGGCAAGTCCTTCCTTCCCTTCCCTGGGCCTCAGTGTCCCCACCTATAATGGGGGGGGTGGACGAGAAGATCTTATCAGTCCCTTCCAACTCTAAAGTGCTAGAAACTTGTGAAAAGACAAACATGCAGGAGGCAGCAGGACAGATGTTGGGACAGGAGCCCAGAAATGTGAGTTATAATCCTGGTTCTGCCATTGTCTTTCTGAGACTTACACAAGTCACTGCCTCAGTTTCCCCATCTGTAAAATAAGTGGACTGGCCAAGATAATCACTAAGGTACCTTCCAGTGGTCACAATCTACCTGCCTGGATCCCAGACTCTAGAGCCCATTTCTGGAGCGCTGTCTTAAGACCAGCAAACCCCTCTCCCACACACCATTCCATTCCTTCCTCTCTCCACCAATGGGCTCATGAGAACATCAGAGCCCTTTCCTTCCTTCCTTCCTTTCTGGGTGGGTAGGTGGGGAAGGGCCTGAAAACCCAGGCCTCCAGCCAGGCTGGGGGTATATATGGCCTCTGCTGCCGTCCTCTTCAAACTAGAGGGTGGGAAGCAGTCCAGGCAGGCCCATGGCCCAGGGACAGCAGTCCTCGGGTCCCTGGCCCATGACATGCTCAGGGTTCTTTGTCTTAGAAGAAAAGCAGTGGCTGAACTGGCCAAAGCAACCAGCAGATGCCTCCACACCATCAGCCCTTTCATTTTACAGATAAGGCAACTGAGGCCCCCGTTTAACAGACAAGGGCAAGTTTTTTAAAACTTTCTTACATAAACCCTTCACAGTCTGCTGATTCCAAAGTCTATAGGCCAAACGAGATAAAGGCTTAATGAGGAAACTTCTAGCACGCTGGTAGGGAAAGGTGGTGAAACCAAGGCCTCTCTTGACTGGCAGCATGAGATAATGTTTTCACTGTCAGAAAGACCTGAGTTGGAAGCCTGGCCCCTCTACTTAGGGGCTGTGGGAAATTGGGTAGCTCCTTAAATACACCAGGCCCCAGTTTTCCATCAGTAAAATGAAGGGGCTGGTTCAGATGACCTCTAAGTCCCCTCTGTCATGAGGGGCTAATCCTAACGAACTGGAGAAACGTGAAGTATTCTTTGGAAGCTGAGATGTTATCTGGCTGGGGGAGGCCTGGGTTCGAGCCCCAGCAGAGCCAATTACTCACTCTAGACAAATCCCTGACCTTCTTAGGCTTTCCTCCTCTGAAAAATGAAAACAGCATGTCTTCTGCTGCCCACAACCACTATGAAGGTTGGACAACATCAATGGAAGCACTGAGCTGTAGTTCTAGGCATTGCAATGGGTTACTGCAGCTGTTCTCCAGAGGTGAGCAGGGGAGGGGAGGGAAAAAAGAAAAGAGAAGGAAGGGATGGAAAACTACCCTAACCCTCTGCACACAACACATACAATAACTTTTTGGCCAAGTGAACTTACTGCTGACTAGGAGAAAGGTGGGAGAGAGAGAGAGGAGACTGTGGAGGGAATGGGAGCCTGGAAGGAGTTTGGGGGCACTAGAGGATAAAGAAGGGGTAAGAGAGATGGAGATCGGTAAGAAAGGCAGGGGAGATTGGGAGTAATGAGGGGGAGAGAACCACCAAGAAAGAGGACTGGTGCCTGGGAGAATTAACAGGAGCACAAGGAAGGGGATATGAAGGAGAAAAAGGTACTGGAAAAGGAGAGGGGACATGGAGGGAGTATGGGGAGAGGGGTAGGACGTTGGGAAAGGGGTCAGAGGATGGGGGAAGGAAGGGGGGGGACACTGGGGGAGTGACACAGGCTTGGTTGCCAGGGCTAACCACTCTCCTGAATTCCTGTGACCGGGGAAAGACAGGAAAAAAGAAGCTAGGGGAGGGGACATCAGGGAGGAAGTAACCATTACTGCCCGCAAACTTTCCAGTGTGTCCAAAAATAATAAATAACTCATCCTCACTTTGAAAATTAAACCTGATTAAATTTTTCGTTTAAGTAGGTGAGGGTGGAAGGGGAGGGAGGTTACAGCCACAATAGCTCCATCCTTGCCTGGCATCTCCCCCCAAACTCTCAGACCCTGCTCATACTCTAACAGTCCCAGTTTCCACTCCCCATCCCTCTTCTCCAGAGCTAGGTCTTGGGGATGGTTTCAATACCTCAACAAGTCTGATTTCAGGTCCCAGGCACAGGGACCACAGATGTGTGGGATGGGGGTGGGGAGGATGTCAGAGATTCCTGCTAATCATTGCCTCCTCTTTCCACTGCTCCCACCAGGCTCCCTGGGGGACGAAGACCACAAGATGGCAAGAGGGTGTCTTTCCTCCCACCAAGAAAGGCTAGCCAAGAAGTCAGTCTCGTGGTCCTCTTCTTTCTCCAAACTCTTCGTTCAGCAGACTGAGGAAGGGAGGCCCTTTCCCAAGCCTGGGCCCCCCACCTCCTGTGAAGCCTTGGGAACAAAGGCTAGAGAAGACCCCCCCACCAGGTCCCCCAACCCCTCCTTCCCAAGCCCCTCTCCCCCATCCCCCGCTGGCAGGAGAAGAGGTTGATCCTCCACTCACCCTCAAACACATGCAGCATCCAGGCTCCCAGAGGAGGGTGGAAGACGGGGGAGGTCGGGGAGAGCCCTCACTCACCCCCTGTGCCAGTGACCAATGTTTTCCAGTTGGGCTCCTGGGGGAACACAAGATGGGGGGGCCTGCCCCCCGGGTCCCTGCCACTACTAGGCACCCATGGGTTTCGAGATCTTCTCCACCAGGCTCATCCGCAGGGACTGAGGAGCTAGGACCGGGAAACCTGGGTGAGGTTGTCCCAGACTGTCCGCCAACTCGAGCCCCTGGGCCGGCCCCGATGCAGCTGCAGCGAAGCAGAGCTAGCAGGGAGCGAGCTAGCGAGGGAGCGGAGCTAGGAGCCAGCGAGAGGGCAGCAGGAGGGGAGTGGAGGGGGCTGGCCGGCCCGCCCGGCGGAGCAGAGATGTTTGGGGTTGGGGGAGGGGCCTGGAGAAGGCTGGGCTGGAGGCGGGGGGGGGGTCTCCAGGGGAGGAGGCTGCTGGGTGAAGGGGAGGGAGAGAGGGAGGGAGAGACAGAAGCTGGGGGCACAGGGGGAAGCGGAGTGAGGGCTTCGTCCCCCTCGGGGCTTTGGAGCTTCAGCCCTCTTCCCTCTAGCAACTCCAGGGGCTCAGAGTGGGGAGGGGGCAGGAGAAGGAAGATGGAGTCTAGAGGTGCAAAGAAGAGAGAGAGGTGGGGCCAGGGCTGGGGGAGGTGGAGCTGGAGAGCGGGGTCGCGGGACTTGGGGAGGAGCTGGGGAAAGAAAGGAGGGGGGAAGTTCTGTCCCCTTGGGTGGGGATGAGAGAGGACGGCTAAGGCCGGAAGAGGAGCCCCGGGGAAGGGGGCTGTGGGTGGGAGTCTGGGGGAGGAGCGAGCCGGGAGAGAGGGGGCCACTCTGGGAGGGAAAGGGGGGGGTGTGGACTTCTAGTCCTCTAAAGAAAGCTCCTCCCAAACTTTTTACACAACGGGAGACGCGAGCCCGGGCTGGAAGGGAGAGTCCCGCTAAGCTTCTAACTCCCTCCTCCCTCCCCGGGGGTTGTGGGGGCCTGCTCAGACCCCATCCCGGTCCGCCAGCCATCGGGCCCCAGGGATCTATCTCTCCGTCCTCAGTACAGTGTCTAGTCTAGGTCGCCTGTGTGTTTGGAAGCGATGACTCGCAGAGGAGTAGCACTGAGTACGCAGCCAGAGGAACTGTCTCTGCTCCCCTCTTCTGCTCTGTGGCCTTGGGCAAATCATTTCATTTCTCTGGGCCTCAGTTTCCTTATCTGTCAAATGTTGGGGGTTGGCCTAGGAGAGCTTCTCTAATCCCTTTCAGCTTCAAATCCAACAATCTTATAAATAAAAGTTGCAATCTAGAGTTCTGATGCAACTGATGACTAATGAACCCCATGGGGGAGAAAGTGACAAGAAACGCCGAAAGGGACCCTTTCCTACCCCAGCGAGCGAACTTGGAGAAGCGCAGACTTCGGTAGGGAGGCTAAGCCTGGCTCTGACGCAGATGAGCAGGGTGACCAGGAGCCAACGAATCCACCTGAACTTCGCTCCCCAGCGATAGTACATGGTGTGGGGCTGCTCATCTGACTGGTTATTGTGACGAGCGCACTTTGTAAAGGTCTACAGAAAGCATTAAAGCCCATTGCAGGGATGAGGAATCGAATTCAGGTGAAACGATGCTGAGGAAGGGGCGTGGACACCAATCATCTACCTGCTCAAAGGTGGAAGGTAGCCAGGTCCGACCTGGCCCTAGGGTTCTCCACTCTGGGGGCTCTTGTATCACCGCTGGGAAAACTCCACTGATGCTCCTACCTCAGTAATGACCCTCCCTACTCTGACCTCATCTGTAGATTTGTATCTATCGACTGTAATAAAAAATAATATTTAAGTTCATCAATCTGTATTGGTGCTTTATCTCACGGCTAGAAGGAGAATTCTGAGAGCAGGAACTAGGTCTTAATCTGAACTTTTTATTCCCACCATTAAGAGTATGGTGCTTAGCAAACAGTAGGTGCTTAATAAATAAATGGTTGATGAACTGAATATCAGAGGCAAAGGCCTGAGATGGCCCGAGTAGGCAGGAAGAAAGACAAGTGGACATATTGCCAGGGACCATTCCAGCCTTGCCCTCCCCCCTTCCCAGACCAGATATAACTAGGTCTCCTAGTTCACCCTTCCTGTCACTCCTACTTCCTGATTGCCCATCAGGGTCCCCACACCTCAGGGCCACTGGCACAATGTTCAGAGGGGCCTGGCTTGGGAGACAAGTGTGTTTTTGGAGAGCAGCGGTGTGTGTCCGCAGATGGGGGTGGAGAGAGCGAAGAGTGGGCCGCCTGAGAGCTGGAAGCAAGTATCCAGATTGAAAACAGATGGGAGTGTTCATGCCAGCCTGACATCCGATCCTGTGCGGAGGGAGGAGGGGGGATATGAAGGGAGGGGAGGAGGAGGAGGAGGAGGAGGAGAAGTTCCCAAACCCCAGAGCCTTGGCAACCAATCAAAACGTCAAGGCTACAAAATAGTTTGGTTTGAAAATATCCCTATAGCCAAATGGCTTTCAGTGGGGACAGATCTGCCTTTCCAAATATCTGATGGGATCCACTTGGTGTCCAAGGGAAACCTGCCCAGAAAGGAAGTCGGGGTAGTGGGGTTCACCCTACTGACCAGAGACCCCAGTCTCCAAAGCACTTGACATGCCTCCCCTAAGCAGGCCAGAGCAGGGGATGGACAGACAGACACACAGCCTGATTAGAGTGCCAGAGACACCTACAGCTATTTATATCCCCCCAAACAAACAGCTGAGGAAGTGTGAGCTAAATATAAAAAGGTAACTTTGTAAGAGGCTGGAGGGTTGGTGATGGGGGACAGCTAGTACAACCTAAAGCATATGGCAACTAGGACACCTGTGAGCTCTGGACCCAGGAAGTTCCTTCGTCCCCCTGCCCTCACAGGTCTAGAATTCTTTCCTTTTTGGTCTGGACCTATGATTTTTGTGGGGAACTCAGGTCTGGGATAAAAATAATGATAAGTATTCCTATGCCAATTGGAGGCTTTAAAAAATAGCTTCCTCACAATCTAGTACAAGTCTTTTCCCTATTTTAAAGATGGGGAAACTAAGGCACAGAGTGGTTAACTGGCTCACTCAGAAGAACCCGAGGGAAGAGGTGAAGATACTATTTGAGCTCTGGGCTTCTGGTTCTGAGGCTGGTACTCTTCTGACTACAGCACATCTCCTACTTCTCCTCCTCACTGGACCACTCCTCAGGCACACTCCATACCTCAAAGTGTCCCACTGATCCTGGGCCCTCCTCTTCTCTGCTGTTTCTTTGGCTGATCTCACCAGCCCCCATAGATTCAATGATCATCTCTATGCTGATGTAAATCTATTTCTATAGCCCTAACCTCTCTGCTGGCCTCCAGTCTCCCATCTCCAACTGCCTACTAGACATCTTGAACTGGATGATCTGTAGACATTTTAAAATAAAAAACTGAACTCGTCTTTCCTCTCAAACCCTCCCCTGATCCAACTTTTCTATCACTGCTGAGGGCATCCTCATGCTCCCAGCCACCCAGGCTCATAACCCAGGTGTCATCCGACTCCTCACTCTGCCCCTTCCCCCATATCCAATCTGTGCCAAGACCTATCTTACGTTCATTACATCTCTCACAAAAGCTCCCCTCTCTCCTTCGACACTGCCACCATGCTGGGTCAGGGCCTCATCGACCAATAGCCTGCTGGCTAGTCTCTCTGCCACAAGTTTTCCCCACACTCCCTTCCATTCTCCTCCACTCAGCTATCAAACTGATGTTCCTAAATCGGAGGTCTGACCAGGTCATCATTGCTGCCCCAACCTTCCTACCCCCACCCTAGGTCAAGAAACTCCAAACGTTCCCTATCATCTCCAGGAACAGATACAAACTTTCCTTTGGCATTCACAGCCCTTCATGTTCAGGCCCCTCCCTCCCTTCCCAGTCTTCTTACAAAGCCCATTGGCACCATATACTCTGCAGTCCCGTGACGCTCCATCTCCCAACTCTGGGCATTTTCATTATCTGTCCCCCAAGCCTGGAATGCTCTCCCTCCCAGCTTCCTTCAAGTTCCAGTCAAAATCCCTTTAGGGGATTTAGGAAGCCTTTCCTGGTCCCTTTTAATTCTAGTGCTTTTGGGGCAAAGAGGTGGCATAGCGGATAGAGCACCAGTCCTGGAGGCATGAGGACCTGAGTTCAAATCTGACCTCAGACACTTACTAGCTGTGTGACCCTGGGAACCCCCCCCAAATTATAGTGCTTTCCCTCTGTTGTTTATTTCAATTTATCCCTTGTTTGTATATAGCTGTTTACATATCATCTCCCCTATTTGACTGTGTCTTTTACCTGTCTTTGTATCCTCAGGGCTTAGCACAGAGCCTGGTACAAAGCAGTGCTTAGAAAATGTTGACTGACCAAGTTCCTGCTACACTGTTGACCTACCAGCTCTACCAGAATGCTGAAAGTCCAGTCCAACACCTTTCCAGGAGGAAACGGAGTTTCACAGAAATGAAGGCACTTGCCTAAGTTCAGTATGAGTCATTAATAGAATTGGGATTAGAACCCAGGTCTCTTGGCTCTCAGGCCACATACAGCCTTTCCACTGGAGCCCACGGGGTTTTCGCTCTCAAATACTATGTACTGAGGTTTTTCCTTCTCCCAGCTGACACTCGGTGTTCCAAGGTCCTTCTTTCTCCCAGATCTCATGCTGGGTTCCAAGGCCCCTTCTCTTGTCTCAGACACTCTATGTCTAAGGTCCCTTCTGGCCCTGATTTATGATGTTACAGAACTCAGAGCTCTTACATGCTACCAGAACATTCTGTGTGCTCTAACAATCTGCACTCTGAGACTCGTTTTCCCCCAGGTTTGACATTCTTTATTCTCAGGTCCCCCGATGACATTCCATGTTCTATAGCTTCCTCCAAACCTGATGCTCTAAGAGATTACAAGGCCCAGACCTTCCTGCTCATACACTCTATGTTCTGATACTGTCTGTTCTAAGGCCACCCCAGCTCTGATCTTCTGTGTCCCTCCTTCTACCCGTTTCTTCTCCTGTCAGTTTAGTGAGGGGGATTTGGGATGGGATATAGGTCTGGGAGTAAACATCCCAGGCTCTTTTTTCCCTCCAGTCCTAGGATTGTGTATAGGATAGAAGGACAGAGACAACATAGGAAAAATGGAAGATTGTAGTGAACTGAATTAGGGTCCAAAAGCCCTTGGGGTAAACATCTGGGTAGAAAGGGAAACCACAGCCAGGCTTTCAGAGCGCCTTCTGATAGGCAGCTCTCTCAGCTGGGCCCAGGCCTCCTGGAGGTGGTGGGTCCCCTTCTTACCCCTTGAGGAAATTTTCCAGCAGAGATTGGAAAAACCACTTGCTGGGCGCGTGAAAATGGGGAAAGGCTGGCCTGGATAGTTGCTGAGGGGGGTCCCGTCTAACCCCCAAGTTCTGAGATTGTCTCTTAAGTGCATGTCCTCCAGGAAGCCTTCCTTGACTGCTCCTGCCTCCCCCATTGCTCCCTCCCTCTCACCACTAGCAGCACATCATTTAATACTTAATTATGTACTATTTCATACTAGTCCCTAATTGTTTCCTGTGAATGAGCCAAACTGAGATTTCCCTGAGGGCAGGGGCTGGGTTTGCTCCTCCTTTCTGTCTCCCGTTGGCACTGGGCAGCTCCAGGCTCGGCCCACAGGAGGCTCCTTTTGGGGGTTGGGTCTTCAGAGACCTTAACAGAATCAGAGATCGTTGGATTTGAAATGGGAAAGATGTGGGAAAGTGGGGAAAACCCCCCACTGAATTTGGAGTCAGAAGACCTGGGCTTGACACCTACCTTATAACACACCTGTGTAAAGTCAGGTAAGTCAGGGCCTTGCTTCTCCTGCTGGGACTAGATGATAAGTATTTATGTATTGATTTAAGGTTTGCAAAGAACTTTGCACCTATCATCTCATTTGATGCTTATGACTCCCTGGGGGTTGGGGGGTGCTATTATTATCCCCATTTTACAGAAAAGGAAACTAAGGTTGAGAGAGATTCACAAAGGTGGAAAGTAGAAGAGTTAGATTTGAACCACTATCCCCTGGTTCCAAATCTAGAGCTCTTTCCTATATTATGTTATGTTGTGTTGTGTTGTGTTATATCACATTATAAAAATGCTGGGGCAGCTAGGTGGAATGTGGATGGAGCGCTGCTGGAGACTTATCTTCCTGAGTTCAAATCTGGCCTCAGATGCTTACTAGCTGTGTGACCCTGGTCAAGTCACTTAACTTTCATTTGCCTCAGTTTCTTCAAATGTAGAGTGGGGATAATAACGGTACCTACCTTCCAGGGTTGTTGTGAGGATGAAATGAGATGATAAATGTAAAGTGCTTAGCACAGTGCCTGGCACATGGGAGGTGCTATATAAATTTAGCTATTATCAGCTATCATCATCTATGATTTAGTGTAAGTACTCCTTTGACATCTAGTCACCTAGCTGTGATCAAAATACCCCCGCAGCCAGCCCGTCAGCCCAAATGATGGTGATGATGATAACAATAACAACAACAATATAACATTCTCATTTATAGCCCAGGATCACAGGAATCCTCCACAAGTGGTCATGCTGCTTCTGCTGGGGAACCCACAAGCTCCAGAGACCTCTGTCTCACTAATGAATGGCTCTGATTACCAGAGAGCTTTTCCTATCAGTCAGTTGAACCCAGGTTGGAATCCTGGCTCTGCCATTTTCTAGCTGATTTTGAGCCTTAGCTTCCTCATATGTCCAGTGGGGATGATAGGAGTTACCCTCTCTACTCTGAAGGACTGTTGTGGGGAAAGCACCTTGTTTAATCTTGAAGGAACAGAGAAACAGAAGATATTAGGGTGAGGCTTTTCCATTAATTCTAGTAGTTTCTTAGCTTGTCCCTCAAAATCTGTCTTGACTTTTTTGCATGCACCCCCTGGGCAGACTGAGGAAAGCCTACTGGACCCCTTCTTAGAGTAATGTTTTTAAATGCATAAAAGACATAGAATTATAAAGGAAACTGGCTATGTTGATCAAAACAGTCTCCTTCCCCAGCTTCTGGCTCAAAATCCTAGGATCCTATTGTTTTTGACAAGTATTATTTATTATTTTTTAGGCCAATACTTGGCAGAATCTGTCATTTCAACAGCGTTCATCCTTCACCACCAAAGCAGACTCTGGGCTGCTGGGGTTGAGAAATGCATCCCCCTGTAGTCTCTCTCTGGTAAGGGTCGTCCTTTCACTTAACCAGAGGAAAGATGCGCGTGCGCGCACACACACACACACACACGCGCGCGCGCACACACACGCACACACACACACACACACACACACACACACACACACACACACACACACACACACAGAGTCACAGTCAATCCCTGGGGCCTGGTTCTAAAGTGTGTGTACAGCTTGGTAGAGGCCCTGCGCCACCACCACAGCCCTCAAGAGCCCCAAGGCCTCCTCCAGACCATTATGAGGCATCAGAGGAGCCCTTTTAGAGGAGGATTTGCTATTTATGATTAGGGCAGCAGGAATGTGTGGTGGTGTAGTGGAAAGAAGCCCTTGGGGTAAGGGGCGACTTGGGTTTGAGTCCTGCCACTGTTTCATCTTAACTGCTTTGGGCTACAATCTCTTCATCTGTAAAATGGGGACACACTAGCCCCATTGTACATAACAGTACAACTTCAAACAAGATGAGGGTGAAGCTCTTCATAAATGTTAAAGTGACATAGAAATGTCAGTTTGTTATCAATACTAATCAGATCTAGCCCTGGCTATGGTGCGGAAAGCAATCTTCTGCTCAGTCTCTCACGCCAGCCTCCTGACTTCCACAGATCTGTTCCGTGCCAGAAGCAGAAACATGAAAGCCACTGGCCCACTCCTCCCCCTTCCCCTCCTTCCCTGGGCCCCAGAAGCCTCACACTAACACACACTCCCTGCATTCAGGGCTTTCAAATCTGTGGTTGAGTTGGGCTTCAGCACGCTCCAGATCGAGTGGTTCAGCCCCGAACGCTTCTGTGAGCTGGTGAGCCGGCACCATTGGCTTGTTTCACCTGGGTAGTAGACAAAGGGAAAGATGGCCACACCAAGTGAGGGCCAGCCGTGCGTCTTCCTTGACTTTCCCTCTAGGTTACCTCCTTTTCCCTTTCCTGAAGAGAGCTCTGGTCAGAGTGGAAGACCAGTTCTGCTGCTGATTCCACAGGTGACCTTTGGAGAAATCCCTTAAACACTTGGATTTGGAGTTAAAATAAAACTTCAACTCAACATTTACTAAGTATCTGCCAGGCCCCGGGGAGACAGAGATGGAAAAAAAAGACCCAACCCAACAACATACCTCCATCTCAAAAAGTTTATGTTCACTGATGAACACAAAGAAGTGCAGTACAAGTCAGAAAGTGAAGGGGCAAAGGACTGAAATACTGAAGGAAAATCTGGGAAGGGAAGGAGCCCTAACAATCAAAGGAATGAGGGTTTTAGTCCTCTCTTACTGCCCGTGATTGGGGGCAAATCTCTTCCTCTCTTGGGGCTTTGGTTTCCTCATCTGAAAAATGAAGGGGTTGGATTAGACAATTTCTAAGACCCACCCCCTTACAGCTCTAACATTCTATGACTCTATGTGCTGAGCCTCAGTTTCTCTTTCTGTAAAATGAAGATAACAGCAGCTCACTTTTATTCATTGCTTTACTTGACCAGTTGTGGCTACCTGACCATTTGCAAAGCATTCCCCTCCCTCCTCCCCCCAATACACAGCCACCCGGGGAGAGTAGTATATTACTACCCCCATTTTACAGAGGGAAAACTGAGGACCAGAGAGAGGTGACTTGCTCAAAGTCACATAGCCTAGTTCTTAGCTTACCCTCCTGTCTCTTCCAGGAAGCAGCTTGTCAGGGCAGTGCCTGGTTCAGCCTGGATGGCTGTCAAAGCCAGAGCAGGCATGTTAGAGCCCAGCTCACAGACTCCTCAGGGAAACACAGGGAACGTTAAAGACATATTTTCATGGAAAGGAGAAAACAATTCCCCCCACAGACCAACCAGCTCCTCCCCACCCAAACTCCAAACCCATTCTCAGCTCCCCATACCAAGCACCTGTGCCCCCCTTTCCTCTGAGGCTAGTGTGTTCATAGTCAGTCTGCCAGAACACATTTGCCTTTAATCTAACTTTTTTCCCTCGCTGGCGCACTATACACTGAAGACCCTAGAACTTCCTCATTCAAACTCTTCCCCTTGACACTGCTTCTATGAGGCGTGGACTACTCTCTCTCCCCCCAAACCTCTCAAATTTCTCCCACCCACCTCAAGTCACAGTGACCACTCTGGTCCCCAGACCCTTGGCTTTGGAACTCCGGACATGCTTTGCACCCCTTTCCCCTCCTCTCTGGCTGCCCTGATGGTGGTTCACCTTGGCACCCCATTAATGCCACTCTTCAAAGACCCTTTCTACCTCTTGTTCTGGGAATGGTAATCAAATCGATACTACCACTGCTTCTGGAAAGAAGTGTGTGCCGATGGACTCCCCTAAAGAATTATTTACTACCCCTAGAAACTCCCTTGACCAAAACAACCCTCTTTGGCTACCACACCCCTCTATACGGTGCCTCCCCCATTACAGGGGACCTTTTTTGTGTCACAGCTCCTTTGGGCAGTCTGGTAAAGCCCACAGACCCCTTCTCATGTTCATTTTTTTAAATGCATAAAAATAAGAAAGAAGATAGCAAAGAAAATCAATTAAATTGAAACACAGTTATCAAATTTGTTTTAAAAGATAAGTTCACAAGACCTAAGTTAAGTACCCAGGTCCTATTAGAAGGATGGTTCTTTGAGGGCAAGAACCGTCTGCCTTTTCTATTGGAAGCCTCAGTGCTTAGAACAGTGCTTGGCACACATCAAGCCCCCGATACATTCATTTATTCCTTCCTCCCTTGCTCTCTATCCTGTGAGCCCCTTGTGAATGCCTAACGGGAGGCAGTGAGATACAGTGGAACCAGCACTGAATTTGTGGTCAGAGAATCTGGGTTTGGCTATTGGTTCCACCACATATTTGTGGGCCTCAGTTTCCTCATCTACAAAATGGAAGGGGGGAGGCTGAATTAGGTGAGCGCTAAAGTCTTTTCCAGCTCTAAATCTATAATCCCATGAACTGCCTTTCTTTGGTTTTTCAGTTTACAAAGAATGATGGTTCCTCACAACAACCTTGTGACAAGGGAGCATGAGTGTTGTTATTCCAGTTTTATAGAGGAGGAAAAGGAGGCAAAGCATGGGGGACATGATTTGCCAAAGGCCACCCATGAGTAGCAGAATTGGATTTTTAATTTTTTTTTAATTTTTAGAGGCAATTGGGGTCAAGTGACTTGCCCAGGGTCATGAAGCTAGTAAGGGTTTGAGGCCGAATTTGAACTCAGGTCCTCCTGACTCCAGGTCTGGTGCTCTATCCACTGTACCACCCAGCTGCCCTGGAATTGGGTCTTCTTACTACAAACCTTGGTACAGTTAAGTTAATCTTTGCAAATGTAGACACATGAGATTAGAAGTCCCCAACCCTGCATACCTTCCATGGTATCCAACTCATTTCCCAGGCTTCGAGTCAGAAGAGCAGGGTTTGGTTACTGGCTGTCCAACTAACTCTGTGACCACGGTCAAGCCCCTTCCCTTTCTCTGGGCCAGCTCTGACTCCATCAGATGGGAAGCATACCTACCTTGCTAACTTGCCTGAGGCTGTTAGCAGATGGAAGAGGACTGTGCCGAGCCAAAAACATCCTACAAATGGAGTGGGTTATTTTTTAATCATCTTCCCTCCTTCCCTCCCACTTCTTCTAGAACAGGGCAGAGAGAGCCCCGCTGCAGAGAAGGGAGCCCAGGAGATGCTGCGTGTGGCATGCATGGATAAGCTGCCTCAGCCTGGGCCAGGAACCGGGGCTCCGGCCTGTCCAATCTGCCCAAAGCTTCTCCTTCGGGTATCCTTGGAGACGACCTCCCCTTTGCCCCCCTACTGTGGTCCTTTTGATCACAGGCTGGGAGTTCCAGGAATCCTAACTAGCTCCAGGAACTGCAGCCAGAGCCCCGAGGCGTGTTCCAGCACTCCCCCACCAGAATCACACAGAGCCCACAGAACGTTGGAGTTGCCAAAGGGCAAGGGAGGTGGGGAAACCGAGGCCAATGTGCGACACAGTCAATCAATACCCATTCAGATTCCCTGTGTCCATACCCAGCATTCTTACCAGCAAATAGAAGTCTGGGCCTTTGGAAAGGAAGATGGGGTGGGAACAGAAGGAGATAGGGAGGGAGGCACTAACACTTTCCAAAGCCTGGCATTCCATTCATACACTGCATTTCTCTCAGGTTTAGGGTGGTTCGGTTGCCCCCAGACACTGGTGAATAGCACGATTAAGAAGACAGTCTGGCAAAATCATCCCCCAGTCTCCACCTCTCTAGATAGTGCCATCTGCAAGGTCCCCCTGAAATCCCGCCTCTTGCAAGAAAGCTTCCCTTCCTCATGCCTACCATCACCACCCCACCCCTGCTCACCTGGATTACAGCAAGTCTGTCAGGTGGTCTCTCTTCCACCTTCACCCCTTAAACACTGCTAGATCAACCTTCCACATGCCTATGCATCTGGCCAGATCACTCTAATACTTAACAGGTCTCTTGAATATATGTATCCCCTCTGACGATTCCTAAGCCAGCCGTGTCTGTTCATCCTGCGGGACTCATATCCACACCCACCCCTCGGTTCAGCCCAGGAGGTCCACCCTACGCACTAGAGGGCTTCCTTGGATTTCTCCTAACAATACAAGGCGACCAGTGAAGCACAGGGCTGTCCCTGCATTATTCCTTGTTCTCTAAACAACAAGCATTTCTAAAGCTGCCACACAATACAATGAAGAGTCCCTGCGGGGATGGTCATTTGCCTTTTTTTGTATCTCCAGGGCTTAGCATGGTGCCTGGCACGAGGTAGTTGCTTTGTGGATGCTTCCTGACCGACAGCCAAGTTTATTTACGTTAAAGAGAAGATGATGAGGACATGTATACGGAATAAAAATAAAGGGAAAATGTACATAAATGCAAGGTAGCTTGAGAGTGGAGGCACTGGAAGTTGAGGATGTCAGGAAAGGCTTCGTGTAGAAGGCGCTACTTGGGCTGCATCTTGAAGGAAGAAGTGTATTCTATGAGTGAAGGTAAAGATGGAGGGCACTGCAGGCACGGAAGACAGGAAGGTGCAAAGGCACGCCTACTGGAGGTGAAGTGTTGTGTGTGAGGGACAGAGAGACGGCCAGAAGGGAGGCTGGCGACAGAAGAGGAAGGAAGAAGGGAAGAGGATGCAGGGAGAAGAAGGGGGGGGGAGAAAGAGAAGAGCCTAGGGCAGAGCTTTGGGGAACACCTACTATTAGGGGATGTGATCTGGATGATGAAGGAGGAAAGGAGACTGAGAAGGTGTGGTCAGAGACTCAGGGGGAAATGAGTGTCCCGAAAGCCCAGAGAGGAGAGAGTGGGCAATAGCGTCAAATGCAGAAGACAGGTTGAGGATGTGGACTGAAAAATCCACATTGGTAACTTTAGAGAGAACAGTTTCCATCATAAAACCCTGCACCCAGATTATTTTTTCACACCTAATTTCGGGATATGATCCATTAGACATCTTCATAGTCCTTTTATTTATAGTGTGTGGTACCTTCTTCACACTTGCCGGGCACACCTTTCAAGAACCCTCTAAGTGATGCTCATTTTCAGTTCTTCAGAGGCTGTAATGTTCCATGATTAGATGAGAACAATTCTGCTATTAAGAAGATGGGCCTTTATTTTAGGGGAAATTTTGGGACCATTTAAAGAATTTCACAACTTCCCAAAGGCTTTAATAAAGCAGGATCTCTTTGTTTTTGATTCTGGCCTCAACTCACTGTGCATCTGTAGCATCCATTCAAGATAGTGTCTTGCTGGATGAACTCAATAGGTTTCCCATCTAGTCACATATCGTGGTGTGGACAACAGTCATTCTTCATTCATTTGGTTTTTCCTGTATGACCAAACTCTTGAGTTGTGACGGGGCTCATCCAAAAAACTCTAGGGTTCTGGAGCCCGACACACCCATGTTCACAAATGGGAGCACTCAGATGCTCTCACAATCTACAAAGAATCCCTTTTCAGCTTAGACTCTGTGCTGGCTTTCCTCAGTGGTGGGGGCAAACTCTCTTGGTGAGCACACTTCTTCCTGTTTTAGGCTTCCCCTGACATTCATGGTCTCAGAGCTGAACAAGATTAGCTCTGTTGCTATATCTCTTAAAGAATCTCATATGATTTTGACGCACGCATAGGAGGCCCCTGGTTGGGGCAGAGGTTAACCTTTTTTTGTGTGTTATAGGCACTTTTTGGCAGTCTGGTAGAACCTATTGACCCCTTCTCAAAATAAGGCTGTTAGATGCATAAAATAAAATACACTGGATTATAAAGGAAAACAACTGTATTGAAATATAGTTATCAAAATATTAAAAACTGGGCGCAGATACTAGGTTAAGAACACCTGCTCTGAGGTGTCATTTTATTTGCTACCAAATCAATTTTTTTTTTTCAGTAAAGATTCTAAGTATAGTGGGACCTCATATGTTCTACATCTTTCAGTTAATAGTATGGTGGCAAAGATGTGGTAGCCTATAGGATAAACCCTTTTAATGCCCTCATCAAGGATTTCTTTGATGCAGGTGTAAGTTACTCTCTGGCAATTTTATAACTTTAAATGGAAAAACAGGCATACAGGTCCATGGATGTTGTTTTTAGTGTTGGTGCCTTTTGGCGGGGTTGTAATGACGTCTCAGAATTTTCCCTAAGACTCTGGTAGCTTCCTGTCCATGAGCCACCTTGGGAATCGAGCGATGCCCTGACACTCTCGCAATGGGGTCTCCAACAGTGCAGACCTCCCCTGTCTACACCAGGCCTAGTCTAGACACTTCTCCCTGGTCTTTCTAGGGCTATTTCTGCCCGTTCCATACACACATCTGAGATAACAATGGTAGAATCTGAGAGGATGGCTCCACTGTTCTCCTGGTGAGAAGAGTTTGTTAGGAGAATATCCACAAACATCTTTGGTTAGTTTGTTCTTCTTCTGGTTTCACCTTCAAATGTCCTTGGGACGACTTTGCTGAGCTCTCTCTCAAATGGTTTTATCCTCTGCTGCTTCTATTTCATGAGTCAACGCTTCCCTGTATGGTTTTGCAAACATGTTTATGTGTTAGGTCGGTGTTGCCCTTGGCTACCATAGCCTTCCACTCGGCAAGGCAAGCATTGGCTGAGTAAGGTGGTTTTTGGGCTCTTTTATTCTCTTCTTTACATTAACTGATTTATATCAGGTAAGCTTCTATAGGAAATCGTTATCATCTGTGTCAATGTCCCTTCCTCTGTCCTCACTCTGTTTTCTGGCACAAATAACTTGTTGTAATAGGTCAGGGTTGGAGTTATTTTAACACCATATCCTTTTCTTGTTTTTATGCTTTTTTCTAGCTTTGTATTAATTTTTATTTTTGCTCCAACAAGCTAGCTGTCTGACTGTACACAGACAGTTGATTCAGGAACAACGCCCACGTCGATAGCGAGCCATTTCCTATCCATTAAGTATAATCAATTTTTTTTGTCACATCACTACATTGCTCAAAACCCTTTAATAGTTCTCTACTGCCCACAGAGCAGCACTGGAGGGCCTAAAGAACTCAGCCCTAATCAATCTTTCCATGCTTATCTCATATTACTCCTTGCACAGACAGTTAGCTCCAATTAGACTGGATTACTCTCGGCTTCCCTTCAACCCACCCCATCTTTTCCTTCTCTGTGTCTTTGTTCATCTTGTTCCCTATGCTTGGAATGTCCTTCCTCTCTCTTCTCTCACCCTGCTACCTCCTCCAGGAAGCCTTCCCTGATCACCCTTGTCAGAAACAAACTTTCCCCCATATCTAACACAGAATTTTGTTTTGCATCTCCTCTAATGTACCTATGAGATACTATGTGTTATAATGTCTAGACTAGACTATAAGCTTTATGTCTGGTGTCTACAAGACTATAAGCTTCATGAGGGCAGGGATGGTCCCTGGTTCTTAGCACAGCACTCTGCATAAAGCAGTCACTGTATAAAAGGTATCTATTGCTTCAGCATTAAATCCTATGATTGTAAGGTCCCTCTCAGGAGTATTGCTAACTGTGGAATTACATTACATTAACTGTGATGGGCTACTGATGGAGGGGTGTGTGTGTGGTAGTGGTAATGGGAAGGGTGGTAAAAAGGGACTAGACTTTTCTGGTTCCTGTTGAAGCACTGAAAATGAGAAGCTTGTGTGCAGGGACAGATCTGGTTAATGTACAGGAGGCCTTGGGTACAAAGACAGACAACAAGAATTCAATGGAGTCCAGAGCTGGATAAGAGCACCGAGGTTGTGAAGGGCAAGGCAACTTTCTAAGAGCTATAATTAGACCAAGAAGAAGAGGCAGCCCAGACTCTGAGCCCAGAACAAAGCTCTCCCACACCCATCCAGAGGAGAACCATCACCTTCCCCAGCGTTCTGGGGACACGCTGAGCACTGGCTTTGCACAGGCAAGATTTGATCATCTGAGCAAAGACAGAATGGCTAAAGGAGATCAACAGATGAAAAGAAAAATAGCCAAGTAATTGGGGCAGCTAGGTGGCACAGTGGATAGAGCACCAGCCCTGAAGTCAGGAGGACCCGAGTTCAAATCTGGCCTCAGACCAAACACTTGACACTTACTAGCTGTGTGACCCTGGGCAAGTCACTTAACCCCAACTGCCTAAAAGCAAAAAAAAAAAAAAAATAGCCAAGTAATCCTTTCCATCACTTTGGGAGAAGGAAAGGGGGCAGCATCAGTTTAACACTGCCTTTGCACTGAAGATAATCTTGAAACAGAAGAAGCAGAAAGTGAGCTGGACTGGGTGTCAGGGCAGGTTGACTCTGGTCCCTACCAGGGACCACGGTCAAAGAATCGTCCCCTCCCATTTTTCTCCTATCTGACTATGCTAAAGGAGGCAATGCTGGGGTGGCGCCCAGTTCCTAATGCCTGCCTCTCCAGATCTGTCCCCTGTCACCCCATGGTATGACCATAGGCAAGTCATGGCCCCTCTCTGGGACTCATTCAGTTTCCTCATCTGTAAAATGGGTAGTGGTGGGTGGGTGAGACAAGTTTTTTTAAAAGCCCTTGCCAGCTCTGACATTCTCAGAATCATTGAGATTTATCCTTGGATGTGACCCCAGAGGCTAAGTCCAATCTATACCAGAACAAGAAGCTCCTCTTCTACCGTTGCTCAAAGGGAGAACCCACCACCTCCTGAGGCAGCCCTCCCACTCCTGGATAGATAGCTCTATCGGTCAAGAATCCTGTGGCCCCTTGTCTTGCCCTCTGCAGCCAAGTAGAAAGGTCTAGTCTCACAAAAACCCTTTCAATACTCCAAAATAATAATCACATCCCTCAACACCGCCCCCTTTCCCCAAATCTCCTCTTTTCCTAAATAGTTAAACTCCTTTTTTAAAAATAAAGGTTTTATTGATGCTCTTCTTTTCTGTTGTTAATATGAACCTGAAAAACCTTAGCTCAAAAGGGCCAGGGTCTCCCACTGCATCCTGGGCCATCTGCAGTCATCCTGATGAATATCTGGCCACTGTACCCAGATGGCTCTGGAGGAGAAACTGAGGCTGGCGACCCTGCACAGCCCTGCCTCACTCAAATCCAAGTCAATTGCAAGTCATGTCATCATCTCCCTGATGTCATGGCCCTCTTTGAGAAGGAAGGACAGACACAACATCGCTGACACCAATTACTCTCCTCTACTCCCTCTCTTGTGACAAATAAGATTCAAGCCTAACAAATCAAAACATTGGCTGTGTCTGAAAAGGGTAGGTCTCACTCAGCCCCTGTTGTCTGTCTCCTCTTTGCAGACAGCCACGATGGAGGTTTCACCATCTCTGATGCAGCGACTGGTCACGGCATTAATCGCAGTTCTGAAGTCATTCAGCATTGTTTTCCTTTACAGTTACTGTGGCCTACATGTAAATTGCTCTCCTGGTTCTGCTTACTTCCCTTGCATCTGTTCATAAAAGTCTTTGCAAATAGCTCTGAGTTCTTCATAATTATAAATTTTATGGCTCTATAGTCATCATATTTACATATCACAATTTATTCAGTCATTCATACCAGTTAACAGATACATATTTTCCTTCCAGTTCTTTGATATTATAAAAAAGTGCTACTATAAAGTTTTGTGTATGTGTGTATATACACATACACATATATGTATACATACACATATATAAAAGATATATAAAGGTTATGTATGCATATATGTTATATATGATTTATATATCACATAAATAATACATTTATATGTATAATTTACATAATTGTGGCTATAATTATGAACCTATCTGTTTATTTATTTGTCAATTGGTTGTATCTGACTTTTTGTGACCCCACTTGGGATTTTCTTGCAAAGATACTGGAGTGGTTTGCCATTTTTTTCTCTAGTTCATTTTACAGATGAGGAAACTGAGACCAACAGGGTTAAATGACTTGGTGAGGGCCATACAGCTAAGTAAGTCTCTGAGGCCAAATCTGAACTCAGGTCCTCCTGACTCCAGGTCTAGCATTCCATCCACTGCGCCACTTAGCTGCCCCCATGTTTTTATGTAGACAAATAGGTTATTTATATATACACAGAGAAAAGGTGAGATATAGATATTTATATTTATATCTATATCTCACCTTTTCTTTTGTCTTTGACCTCCTTGGGATATGTGCCTAGTAGGAGTACCTCAGGGTTACCAAGGGCAACCCTACTCTTCCATCAGTCCTCATATGGCATGGGCTGCTCTCCTTTGCACACACTCGAATACAGCAATGTCCGCTCTAAAACGCAGCCCCTAGAACTGAACACAATCTTACAGACAGGGTCTGATTTGGTAAAGAGCAGTGGGAGTATCACGTCCCTAGCTCTGGACATTACGCCTCTCAATGCAACCTGAGATTACATTAGTTTATTTGGCTGATACATCACATTGTTGATTCAGATTAAGCTTGCTGTACAATAAAACCTCTGGCCATTTTTAGATGACCTGTAGTCTAGGATGTACCTCTTCTACCTAGTACTTGTAAAATTAATTTTTTGAACCTAAGACTATGGCTTTATACTTATTTCCACTGAGTTTCTCCAGTTTAGCCCAGCATTTTGTTCCAGCCTAGAGCTATCTTTTTGGATATTCTGACATTGATTGTGTCAATTACAAACCTGATATTCACGCCACCTACACCTTTATTGACATCACTGAGAAAAACATGAAACAACAAAGTGCGAAACATCCCTCGGGCACTCTGCTGGAGAGCTCCTTCTAAGCGGGCCTAGAACCACGAAGGACGCTTCTTTTGGATCTGGCCATTCAACTAGTTCTAAATGCACCTCATTTTACTGCTGTCTAACACACACCTCCATCTTTTCCCACAAGACTGGTAAGAGAGACCTCATCAGATGCTTCACTAAAACCAAGATAAGTTATATCTAAAACAGGCCCCTGACCCGCTAATCTAGCCATCCTGTTTAAAAAGGAAACGTTATTAGTCTGAAATGGCCTACTCTTGATGAAATGACGCTGATGGGATGGGCCTGCAGTTTCCTTTTCTAGACGTTTACTGAAAATCCTTTTTAATAATGAATTTTAGAGTCCTGTCAGGAATAGAAGCTCACTGGCTCAAAATCCACACACTCCATTCTCTTTGAAAAGGAGGACATTTGCCCTTCTTCAAGGAATCCTGGTTTACCTCTCAAGAAAGGCATAGTGCCAATCTTTCAAAAGTCACTAATAGAGGCTCGGTAATCACACACACACACACACACACACACACACACACACACACACACACACCCAGCTTTTCCAGTACCCTAGCACACCGCTCACCAGACCTGGTGACTTGAACTCAAAGGGCCGCTAACCATTCTCTTGCTGTATCCCTAAGACTCCCATCACTCCTTTGATGTCTAGTGTTCATTGTCCTTGGCAGAGAAGAGAGAAGCACAATGAACTGAATGGCTCTGACTTCTCTCCAGTGCCAGCAGTCCTCACTCCATCCATCCCAAGCCACAAACCTTCTTCCTCTTTTGACACCCTCTTTCCCAACACAGCTGAAAAAGAAACCTCAAAACCTGCTTGCCCAGCTCATTCTGAGTCTGGGCTCTCCTGACCCTGTTGTTTCAGGACTGTATCTCCTTTTGTATTCATTCTCTGTTACCTGCTTTCGCTTCCATCTTGTGTACATACAGTTTAAAAACCTAAATTGGTAAATAAGTTCTATTTTGCAATTTAATATCTTCAGATGACCCCCTCCCTCCCTCTTTGTCAGAACTGCTTTTCTTGGTGTCTTCAAAATTCAATTATTGAGAGCTTCCCATCCTGACTGAGCTAACATCTCATGTAGCATTTTAGGCCATGAGATTCTTCCTAACTTCTCTATGAACTCTTGGAAATCTGTTCTCCTTAAACCTGAGGAGCATATCAGGCTATATCTGAATTTCCTCTCTTCTTTAATTATGAATTCTAAGATGGAATGGTCATTTCCCCTCAAAGATCCCTTCATTAGGACTCCAGCAACCAGTTCATCTTTATTAATGGGTACCAGGTCTGGAATATAATTTCTTCGCTCTTCTACCATTTGAAAGGTGAAATTATCATTAAGGTGAATCTTGAAATTATTATATTGTCTGTTTAGGGCAGACAATATAGTGTGTGTGTGTGTGTGTGTGTGTGTGTGTGTGTGTGTGTGTGTATACAATACTGCGATATAATCTGCTGAAGAAAACCCAGCAGATACAGATAACTGAACCAAGTCTTCTTGATTCCAATGGTAGCACTGATTTGATTACCAAGGGCTGGATTCAGTTTGCACAATGGCAGGGCAAGCTGATCGGGGTGCATGGATGTAAGTCCATCTACTATTGGTCTATACCATTCATGGGTCACTCACCAATCAGGACAGCTCAGCCTCAGGACTAAGCCAAATGGATGAACTCCCCCATGATTTCTAGAGGTCCAGTGCTGATGCAGGTCAGGGAGAGGGGGGCAATGGAAGGAAAGATGTCTGGAATAGATAGATGGGAAATACGGTCTGGGGCTGGCTAGACAGAATGGTTAGGTGAGGCTGAGTTCTTATTCACCACACAGGACAACTCAGTCCAGGTTACCCAGCCTCTTCCCTCTGAAAACCTCTAGGAAGGAGGAACCCACTACCTCCAGGGAAATCCATTTCACCTTGTAAATAGCTATAACTACTAGGACTCTTTCCCTTACATCAAGCTAACATCTACCTTGATCCAATTTCTACCCATGCTCCCAGTTCTGCCCTTTAGCAACAAGAGGATCATTTGATTCCTCTTCTACATGAGACAGCCTTTCAAAAATGTAAAGACAACTTTCCTATCTGCTCTCCAAATGTTTTTTCTCCAAGCTAAACATCCCCAGTACCTTTGTTTGACCTTTATTTCGCACCGTCTCCAGTCTGTGCACCATCCTAGTCTTAATCATGTGGACATGTCCCAGTTTGTCAATGTTCCTCCTAAAAGCGTGATACCTAGGGCAGAGCACCGGGTTCTGGGATCTGGCCTGAGGAGGACAAGATGGAGGGAGTTTTACCTCCCTCACTATAGACCTTACACCTTTAATGAGACTCATGACAGAAATGGCTTCTTTGATTTTCATGTTACAAGGTTAACTATTTTATGTCTGAGGTTCACTGAAACCCTCAGCCCCATTTCCCATGAACTGTCTCTTAGCTACTGCCCCGCCATCTTGCACTGTCAGAGCTTGCATGGATTTGGACCCAAGTGTAGAACTTCGCATTTATCCTTACTCATTTCACCTCCCTATCTAGCCCATAACTCTAGGCTATCAAGAGCCTGTCATCCAGTGTGTGAACAATTCTCATCACCTTTGGATCATCTGCCATATATGTGTGTGTGTGTGTGTGTGTGTGTGTGTGCGCGCGCACGTGCGCACACGCGCATGCCCTTATCCAAGTCACTGAGAGGACCAGGGAGAGAGTCCTGGGCCACTCAACCACGAACCGCCCCCACAGATGACATGCATTTGTGAATGATTCCTCTTCTGGTCCAGTCACTAACCAGTTCTGTCTCCACCTGACTGTATTATCATCCGAGCCAGCATCTCTCCATCTTGTCCACAAGGACTGCCCGAGGGCCTACGTTCAGCACTCTTCTGTAGCCTAGGCATGCTATGTCTGGAACATTTCTCTGATCTACCAGTCTTGTGACTCTGTCAAAAAAGGCAGAGACTGTCATGGCCTATTCTTGATGAAGCTCTGGGACACAGCAAAGCCTATTCTCCCATCCCAGATGAGCTGTGCCTGTCCCTTCCCCCCCAGCCGCCGGTCCTTCAAAGCCCAGCTCAAGTTCCACCACAAAGCCTTCCCAACAACTCCAGCCCCCTCTGGTCTTCTCTCTCTGCCTCTCACAGGCCCAAACTATGCAATTTAGTTCTTAATTACAGAGAGCCTGCTATTGTTCCTAAATTGTCATGAGTTAGTCTAATCTTGCCAATTAGACTGGGAAGGCAGGGACCAACTTCTTCTTTTTTCTTGATGGGCACATAAGCTCAGGATTTAGGGCTGGAAGGGACCTTGGGGACCATGTGGGGGAACCAGGAAGACACCAATGCTCAGGGAGGTCACATTGCTCAAAGGGTCAGAGCCAGAATTCGGACCCCAGAATTCCTTTCTCTGTTTCTGCCTATATCCAGGTCACTTTCCCTGACACCAAGCTTCCTTCCTTTTTAACACTTCCACGGTCTCAGAGTCTCCAGTGGGTGCTTCCTCTCTCTTTAGTAAAATGGCTTAGGTCATCAGCTGGTGCCAGCCTGCCAAGACTGAGCTCTCCACACTGATCTTCCGACGACACACAGGCCACCACCGAGCTTCCCAGCCATTCTGGCTTGTGCTAGCATAGTACAGAGTGGTAGGAGGTCTGCAGTCAGATAACCCTAGCTGTCTTATGTGCTAGATTGTGTCATTTACAAGTCAATCTCCTTTCTGAGCCTTAGTATACCCACCTGGAAAACAAGCAGATTGGAGCAGACAGATGTCCTATACCCCTCTGGCAGGAGTACCAGACCTTCCATTCTCCTGCCACAGATTTTAAGGACCCAGGGTCAACTTCATAGTGCAATGTTTCATCAAAGGGCTTTAACAGAAAAACCAGTACATATAATAGGGGATAATTATAAAGCCAATTGGCCCAAGGCCTTATCTCCAGCTGGCCTTCCAGATGCAGTCTTGGGGAATCTTAGCATCAGTAAGGCCCAGAATGGGGTCTTTTGCTACTTTAAAGATCCCCAATGCCCACTGAAAGGACACCTGGGAGCTGCCCTCCTCCATTCCTCTGGAGGCACGGGGAGGAAGTAATCGGAAACAGCAGCAGGAAGGGGTTAAGCCAGATCTCAGAAATGACTTCCTGTCAGAGGAAGAAGTTGTTCAGAGCTCCTCACTTGCTGAGGAGGCTCCGTCATCAGATCACCGGAGTCCTGACTCAGACAATCTTAGAGCTAGAAGGATGGCTCCCGACCTCATTGTTCTGCTCTCTCCAAAGTACCAACGACTTCTTAGTTGCCAAATCCAAAGGCCTTTCCTCCGTCCTCATTCCCCCTGACCTCTTGGCAGCCTGTGATACTGCTGACCACCTCCTCCTCCTGGATGCTCTCTTATCTTTGGGTTTTCAGGACACCCCTCTCTCCTGGTTCTTGTCCTGCCTATCTGACTGCTCCTCCTCTGTCTCCTGTTGGATTCTCCTCCACATCATGCCCTCTAACCATAGATGTCCCTCAAGGCTCTGTCCTGGGCCCTCTTCTCTTCTCCCTCTATACTGCCTTCATCGGCGATCTCATTAGCTCCCATGGATTTAATTACCATTCCTATGCTGATGATTCTCAAATCTGCCTGTGCTGCCCCAACCTCTTTGCTGACTGCCAATCTTGCATCTCCAGCCGCCTTTCAGACACCTCAAACTGGATTCCAGTAGACATCTTACACTCAACACATCCAAAATGGAACCCCTTATCCTTCCCTCTAACCCCCCACTCCCAGTTTTCCTATTACTGTCAAGGGCAACACCATGCTATAGTCCCTCTGGCTTGAAACCTGAGTGTCATCTTTGACTCCCCACTATCTCTCATCCCCTCTCCTATATCCAATCCATTTCCAAAGCCTGTTGATTCCACCTTTACAAAGTCTCTGACTGACCTCAGAAATTATATGATCCAACTCTTCCATTTTACAGGTGGAGAAACTGAGGCGAGGGAGGAGGAAGAGTCAGATTCAGTGGCAGGGCTAGGACTAGAACCCAAAGGAAGTTGATAAAAAGCAACACTTGTCTTAAGGACAAAATAATGTTTCAGACTTCTGTTCAGTTGCATCTGACTCTTTGTGAACTCCCTGAGGTTTTCTTGGCAAAGATACTAGAGTGCTTTGCTATTTCCTTGTCCAGCTCATTTTTACAGATGAGGAAATGGAGGTAAACAGGGTGAAGTGACTTTCTCGGGGTCACACAGCTAGTAAGTGTCCGAGGTAGGATCTGAACTCAGGTCTTTCTGACTTCACTGAGCCCCCTAGCTGCTCCCTTAGACTCCTAGGAAACAGAATTAGAGGTGACAGGGAAAGAGCATGGGACGAGGGAACTTTGACTTTGAGGGCTGGATCTGGAGTCAGGAAACCCGAATTCAAATTCTGTTTCTGCCAGTAACTATCTGTGTGACCCTGGACAAGTGACAGCCTCTCTGGGCTTTCGTTTCCTCATCTGTAAAACAAGGGGGTTGGCTTAAATGCCCTCTGAGGTCCCTGAGAGATTTAAATCCACCATCCTATGAAAAGAGGAGACAGTATCTTATAAACTAGGTCAATTTTTCAAACTGCTGATTCTAAAACTGTCTTTCATATTCAGAGAGAAATGGTTCTGTCCCAGACTGCTAACAGGCTTCTCCAGCTATCGCCGTTCTGTGGTTACCTCTTTCTCTGACTCATTAATTCAACCTACCCACTATGTATAGACGCTGGGGGAGGTCTGCCCCCTAGGAGGTTACAGTCTACTGAAGCCCCACCTTTCCCACAAAGCTTAACAAGGATTTTGCCTGATTTGAAGGCAAGGATTTGAAGCCAAATGCCTGATGAGCAGGGTCATGGCCTATCTTCCTGTCTCCCTGGGACCCCAAGGCAGGGCCTTACAAACAGGAAGTAGTTCAGTCAGTTAACAAGCATTGAAGTGCCTACTGTGTGCCAGGTACTGCGCTAAGCACTGGGGACACAAAGAAAGTAAGAAAACAAAACAAAAAACCCCTCAAAACCAAACCAAACCAAACCAAAGCAAAACAAGACAGACCAGTCCTTGGTCTGAAGGGGCTCCAGCCTATGAGGGACACAGCGTGCAGACAGCAATGTACACGTGAGATGTAAATGGGATAAATGGGGGTGGCCAACGAGGGAGGCCATTAGCATTAAGGGGGATCGGGAAAGGTTTCTTGGTGAAGATGGTACTTTAGCTGAGACTCCAAGGAAGGCTGGAGGTGGAGATGAGGAGGGAGAGCAGGCCTAGAGGACAGCCAGGAAAAATGTCCAGAGTCACGACACACAGTGCCCTGTGTGAGCAAAGGCAAGGAAGCCTCCTAGTTCATGAGTGACTGTTGGAAAATACAGGGAATCTGCCCTCTTGTGAATCAATCAGGTGGGCCCCTCCTTTACCCAAGATTATCACACCACAGACACGGGGTCGCCATTTCTAATGGGGTTGGGCTCCATGTCCTCAAAGGTCCCTTCTGCCTCCAAACCTATGACCCTAACAAGGAACCAATGTAACTGGCTTTGGAGTCTTAGTGAAACAAGTATTTGAACTTGCTGGCAAAAATCTGACTAGGAGCCAGAAGACCTAGACCATGTTCCATCACTCAATCACTTGGACACCTTAAGATGTCAGGATATTTCATATGTCCGAGTCTCAGTTGCCTCATCTCTCAAATGGGAAGAATACTGCCGTCGGAAGAATCAATTCAGTACGCTACATTTTTTGGCTTGGCATCTTAATTATTTGTACACGGGAGGGGAGAATCAGACCATGGACACACAAGCAGGTCACACGGCCATCTTCTTCCCACAGGTAGAGTATGGCTAGACTAGAGGTTCTCCAATGTTTTGGTCTTGGGACCCTTTTATATTCTTAAAAGCTATCGAGGACCCCAAAGAGCTTTTATGGGTTATGTATAAATAACACCTTATTATTATTATGAAAAATCATGACTTCACAGAGTCCCTGAAAGGTTCTCAGGGACTCTCAGGGGTCCTTGCACCACACTTCGAGACATCAGTGGGCTAGCCGACACTGAAGTCTTACAACTAGGTGAAGAAGACAAAGAATAAAATGGAATTGAAAGATGAATGGGGAGGGGGTACAATACGGGGAGAGGGAAGTACAAAGTGAGAAGACGGTTAGTGGGACACAGTGACCTACTTGTGATTTGAATATTCTGGAAACAGAATTGCAACACTACAAGTCAGGCAGGTGCTTTTCATCGTCTTCCCTAGGAACAGCATTCTTTCCTGTGGGAAAACATTTCTTCAAAGTCTCTTCATGTGAGTGCTGGAGTTCTTAAGCTGAGGACTACGAATTTATTTTAAAAAACATTTTGATCACTAGATTTCAATATAACTGGTTTCCTTTGCAATCCTATGCATTTTAAAACATTATTCCAAAAAGGAGTCTGTAGGCTTCCCCAGACTAAAGGGTGACAGGCCCCTGTGTTAGAAGAAGGTCTTTGCAGTGATGATGTCAGCCTTTCCAGAAGCACAATGAAAGAAGCCAGGCCCAGGATCCTAATTCCCCATTGCCCAGCCTGCTCCTCTCATCAGATTGGTGCAAAAGAAAATCAGGTGAATGTATGGAACAGCTTGGGAATAAAGCAGGTGAGGGATGATGCTGAGGATGACAGTATCATATCTAATAACAATAATTCCCATTCCTATAGCTCTTTTATGGTTTACAAAAGCACTTTTCTCCCAACAACCCTGTGAGGGAGGAAGCAGGAATATTAGTAAGTGCTTTTTTTCCTCCATTAGCCCTGTGATTTTACAAGCACAGGATGTCCCTGGTGAGAACCCACCTCTGCCAGGCCAAATGTGCACATTCTATGCAATCTGACAGTCTCAGAGAGTTGCCTGGGACACTGAGAGGTCAAGCAACTTGCTGAGGGTCACCCAGCTTGCATGTATGCAAAGTGAGACTTCAACCCAGGTTTTTCTGACTCCGGGGCCAACTCTATCTCCATTACATTATGGC
This sequence comes from Phascolarctos cinereus, assembly GCF_003287225.1. NCBI lineage: Eukaryota > Metazoa > Chordata > Mammalia > Diprotodontia > Phascolarctidae > Phascolarctos > Phascolarctos cinereus. The sequence continues at coordinate 664,055,155 of NW_027555847.1, read as the reverse complement.
CTCTCCCGTTTTGTAGCTAAGCAAATGGAGGCTCAGAGACATGAGAGGCCTTGCCTAGCATCACACAGCTAAGAATATGAGAGCTGGTTTCCAAACCCGGATCTAAGACAGGGACCCATGCAGAGGAAGGAGAGGCCTCAGGAGACGTTCTGTCCAAGGGCAAGGGGAGGATCCCTGTCCACTAGAGGAACAAGAAGACCTATGCCTCAGAGGGGCTCCCTCTGCCCTCGCCCCGCTGCTCAGGGGACTACTGCAGGCTGGGCCTCAGCTAGAAGGGGGTGGGGGATCAGGGATTGCTTTGGAGGCAGAACCACAGCTGAGTGGTGAATGAGCAAGGAAGAGGAAATCCTCTGGGAAAGAGCTCCATTTTGCCCCTTCATTACCCTCAACTTTAACAAATGGCTTCGGGAGATAAGGATACTTTATTAACCTATCCCTGTGGGCTCCAAAGGAGCTGAGGACCCACAGGGCCACTAATTTGTTGTATCCACACCCCCACCTCTTCTCCTTCTCATCTCTCTCCCCCGACCCCTCCCCAACTCTCCCAATACCTCTAATCCAGGGAAGCTTTGGTGCCTTGGTTCAAAAACAAAAGACATCCCTAAACTCTGATATTTTTTAAATAGGCAAGAAAGGGCCCAGATCTCAGTCATGAGACCTCATGGCCTTGGCCTGGAGGTGGAGATCCCCTACAATTTGGCCTAGGCCACGACTATTAAGCTCGCCTCCCCCTTCTCTCCTTCTCTCCCACCCTCTGCCGCAGCCGAGTTTGTCCCTTTACTGTCTTCTACCACATACTGGGTTTGTTCCCACCTCCCCACCTTAGCTCTGCTATTCCTCCATCCCCCACCCACCCTGGAGGGCTGTTCTCCTCTCTTTGCTCTTCTGTATCCTACATTTCACTAATTCTGGTGCCTTTCTCCTTGAGGAGGCCCTCACACACCACTCTGAGCCCCAAGGATGTGTCCTCTGAACTCCTCAAACACCTACTGCCTGAGCTATTTTGGTTCTCAATCATGTAATCTCTGTGGCATCTCCTGGGTGGCTATCTTGTCATTTAATTTCTCCCCATTCACAGGCTTCAGCTCCCTAGCTGGACTCTAAGCTCCCTAGAAGGCAGATGGCAGTTTTAGATATGGAAGAACTTCCTAATGACTCTCCAAATGTAATGTAAATCCAAGTGTAATGACTCTTCACTGTGCCTTAGGAAATCTTGGTGAATAGGAAATCAGAGTGGCATGGGAAGGCCTATATGAACTGAAGCAAAGAGAAGGAAGCAGAGCCAGGAAAACCACACTCAATGACGGAAACAGAAGCAACCCACAAAACGGGGGGGGGGGGCTGATGTACACCCTGAAATTGTAACCAAGCTTGGTCCCAAAGAAGATACTGGACACCTTCCCTCCCTTCTTGACAGAGTAGGGGGAGGGGGTGGCTATGAATGTGGAGGACTACAGATAATGCTGGACTTTTGGGATGGGTTGGTTAACTTTATTGACCCCTCCCCCTTTTATTCTTTGCTAAATTTAAGGAAAGTGTGGCTGTCTGGGAAATTAGTAAAAAACAAAAAGATATCAATAAAATTTTATTTTAAAATGTAATGAGCTCTCTCAGTAGCAAATGAGTTCCCATCAATATATATTGATATTCAGTTCCACTTATTAAGGCCTCACTATGTGCAAGGCCCTGGCATACAAAGGCACTGGGCACACAAAGGTAAAAGACAAGCCAGGTCTACGCTAGATGAGAGGGGGGATTTTGACATACATGACACAGGACAGAACGTTAACAGGGACAAAGAAAAGATCGAAACTACTCTAGGAAAATTTGAGGAGAGAAGACATTTAGCTACAGATGGAGATGAAGAAAGGATTTATGGAAGAGGGATCATCTGAGCTGAGTCTTGGAGGAAGAGCAAGACTACGCCAGGCAGGAAGGAGAGAGGAGGTTCCAGGTATGAGCACAGAGAGCAGACAAGAGTCAGTCTGGCTGAGAAATCAGGTTGGAAATAGGTCGGAATGAGATTGTGGAGGCCCTTGTGACAGCAAGCAGCGGGAATCAGAGCTCTAAGGAAGGGCTCTGAGCAGGGGTTAAACCTATGCATTAGGAAGGTCATTCTGTGAGTTATGTAAAGGGGGGGAGGGGAGACAGGAAGACCAGTTAGGGGGCTGTTACAATAATCTAGGTGAGAAGCATCAGAGTCTGAACCGAGATGGTGGCAGGGTGAGTAGGAGGAGAAAGATGCAAGAGATGTTAGAGGAAAAGAATCATCCGGATTTGGCAACTGTGCTCATGGGAGCATGAAGGAAAGACAAGAGATGTGGAGGACTCGCGCACGTCCATGTATGAAGCAGGCTCCTCACAATGCCCCCCCACCCCCGGGGGAGGCAGCACAAGTGAGGAGGCTCCTCCAGAATCATCCCTGGCATTTGAACACGATGACTCCAACTCCAGAGATGTCCATGTGAGAAATGCACAACTTCATGGTCTCTATACATGCGCCTGGATTAGAACAGACCCTCCCACGAGGGGAGATCCTGTCAAACTTAGGACTCTGTAATGCTAGGGTCAAACCCATGTCTCACATGAAGAGGTAGAAGAAGAGCGAGGGCACTCCTAAGAGCCTTAGGTTAGAGGACATGAAGTTTTAAGACCTGAAAACTCTAAACAACATAACATGGGCTGTGTGTGTGTGTGTGTGTGTGTGTGTGTGTGTTCCAATTCTCTTGACCCAGACATGCGCTCATACACAAGGGGGTAAACTGTTTACTACACTTCTATCCCTAGGGCACAAGGTCCCCTGGCTGTCTTCTTTCCATTTCCAGGTGACCTGATGATATACAGGAGGGAGACAAGAGTTGTCACTGTTTCAGCCAACCCAAGACTCTCCTTCACGTTCTAGACACAAGACTACAGAGTTGGAAAGAAACTGTAAAATGATTTAATCTATCCCTTCAGGGTTATAAATGAGTGCCCTAGGGGCAGGTGTTCTCTGAGGCCCCTCCTAGGCCTAGGCCTCAACTACTGGATGCCTAAGGCTGCTGTTGAAGGACAGGGGCTTAATCTGAAGACCCAGGTTTGAATCCTAGCTCAGATATTTACCAGGTATGTGACCATGAAGAAGTCACTTCCAAGTCTCAGAGTCTCAATTTCCTTATCTGTATAATGGGGATAATGTTTGCACTGTATAATAGGGTTGTTGTGAAAAGAACTCTAAAGAAAAGTGAGTTAATAATAATTTAATTCAAACATTTGCTAAATGCTTATAATCATCATCCCCCAGCACCTAATCTTCCATCTCTAGGAAGGACCTCCAAAAACCAGTCCATTAAAGTCTTACTCCAGCTAAGGCCATCTGGTTGTCTATTCTGGCCTTGTCCTCTTCAACCTAAAATTCCATACCTTTCCCTCCTTCCTCTTCCCTTCTCCAAATCCTACCTGTCCTTCAAGGCTCTGCTAAACAACAGTCTGTTATGTAAAGCTTTCCCTGGCTACTCCAAAAAGATACTAACAACTAACGAACATTTAATAAGCAGGGCACCATGCGAGGTACTGGAGGTGGGGATGGGGGAATCCCTGGATTTGGAGTCAAATGCTACTGCTTACCTGGGTGACCTCAGGCAAGTCACCTGATTACTCTAGGCTTCAATTTCCTTCTCTGGAAAGTGAGAGGCTTGTATGAGATGATCTCCAATGTCCAGTCTGGCTCGAAATCCAATAATATGAGGCAGGTCTCTGAGCCTGAATTTCCCTAACTGTACATTGAAGGGTTGGAATAAATGGTCTCTAAGTTCCCTTCTGGCTCTGAGCCTGAGTTTTGCCCAGAGACTGGTTTAAAAGGCCAGCTTTAATCCCTGAAACAGGAGAAAGGGGAGAACTCATAGTTTCTCAGGGCTTACCAATGGGTTAACTCTGTTCAAACTCGCTTGGCTGGCTAAGAGCCATCCCTGTGGGATAAACTTGGGCTTGCCTCTCTGGAGATGGCCTTGGGCAGCCCAGCCCTGTGGGGAGGTGACTCCCACTTCCCTTACCCTGGCCATGGTTAGGAAAAAGGGAGCCCTGGGGTGGGGTGGAGTTGGGGGGGCTGAGACAGACAGGCTTCTTGCAAGGATTCAGGCAGCCAAGTCTGGGGCCTGCGCCAAAGAGGCTTAAAGACACCTTGGGTGGGGGCAGGAGAGTGGAGGAGTGATGCCAGCTCAGACTACCCATCTCTCCTTCCAGGTATGTTGGGCGGGCCTAGGGGCCAGGCCTGGCTGGGCTGTTCCCAACAGCCACCTCCTTCATCCAGCCTGCAGAGCAGACCCCACACAGCTCTGCCCTCTTACCTACTAAGCCGGCCTAGAAAAGAAAAAGGAAATTTCTTCATTGGGAAATTTCAATTTACTTAACTATATAGTAGCAGGAGTAATGGATTTGAAACCAAAGGAGCTAAATTCCAATTTGGGCTGTGAATTACTGGCTGTGTGATTTCTCCCCATCTGTAAAATGAAGGGGTTTGCTTAAATCTTCTAGTTCTATAACCTGACACACTGTGGGCCCTAACGTTTATATGGAATAGGCATTAGGAGAGATAAGACATAGTTATGTATTAGGTAGCATAGAGTCTCCCATCTCCAGCCCTTAATCATAATATTTTGTGTTCAGATTTGTGACTTCATTGTATAAGCAAACTCCCTCTACCAATGTAGATAGGCTGCCCTTGGGCAATTACTAACCTTAGAGAATTGCCTGGGGGCATGAAGAAGATGAGCTGCTTCCCTAGGGTCATTCTGTCAGCATAGACCAGAGGTCCAGAATCAAACCTAGGACCATCTTGACTTAGACATGACCATGATGATGATGATGATGGCAATAATGATAAACAGCTCGCATTTCTATGGGAGGTAAAACTATTTGCCCCTACACTTAAATGGCCCCACATTTCACTTATCCCATTCTTCCTTCATATAAGCATTTGTGGAACATTTGTATATTTTTAACCTGATGCTTGCCTATATGGAGGATACCAGATGGGGTCTTTGCCATCAGGAAGGACACAGCCTCTTTAAGGAAACAGGGTTCACATCAAGAAATGAAATGGTCCAGGAGAAAGAAGCAAAGGACAAGGAAACAAGCTTATGCTGGGGTTCTGGAAAAAGATGGATAGATAGATAGATAGATACATTGATAGACACACACAAACCTACAGGCTGTCCTCAGATCTGGTCAGCACAAATCTATCTTGATCTCTAGGCACTGAAAATTGATATGAAATTCCAAAAAAGACTAGTGAGAGAGGGGTGGAGAGTGGGGTCAGTAACCGGTCTGGGCCTACAGGCCCATTATCCTTAGTCTTTCCTTTTGGGCCTTTTTATTACCTCCATGTTTCATTGATCTGGGATTTTATCTGTGCTCCTTCTACTGATATAGATGGTGGCTTCCCCCAAACCTTCACAGACAGCTATGGACAAAAGAAAATTTATTCTCTGGTGGGTGGAACCTGTGTGACCTGGAACTCAGAAAATAGATATACACAGGCCTGGATGCCTTTCTTGTTAGAGCTTTCAATCCACTGGCAAGAATCCAAAGTACCTTTATTTATGTCATGATGAGGCAACAGAGAAGAATTTTAGTGGAGGACTTTTTTTAATTAAAAAAAGGTTTAATTTATACAGGATTCATGAGATCTTGAAAGAATGAAAATTAAATAGTTATTTTAAAACCCACCCACCCCCTTGAGTTAGGAGCTTCTTTTCTCAGAGAGCTACAGGCTCACAGGAGGCTAGGTCCACCCCAACTCTGGCACAAGTCCTGGACAGAATGTTAATAATAGAAGTTTACATTCACATAGCATTTTATGATTTACAAAGTGCTTTCCTCAACTTGTAAGCCAGTACAAGTATTATCCCCATTTTGAAGATGGGGAAACTGAGGCCCAGAGAGGGGAAGTGACTTTCCCAAGGCCTGACAGCCAGCAGAGCTGACCCTCTGCCTCCTGCTCAGTGGCCCTTCCACTCTTCTGCCTTCTCTCCAATAAGCCTCCTTCATTCTGAGTGGCCTCTATGTTCTCCCACTTCAATCTCAGGTCCAGCAGTCCTGGCTCACCTCCCCCCCCCCCCCATTGACTGCCCTCAGGCCCTCCTCATTCTACTCTTCCCACTGCCTACTCAGGAGTTAGGAATTCTGAATCAGCTCCCCAAGCCCCTTCTTCCCAATCCTGGCTTCTCTGTCTAAACACGGTGGATGACTATAGGTACTTAGCAAGATGCCCTGCCATACACCCACAGACACACACACTCCTCTGGGCACCAGAAGACTCGGATGAAGCCCTTTCAGTATCTCCTTTCTCAGGGCACATCTCTCCCTACCACTTACCACTGCCAACCCCTCCTTATCCTCTAGTTAGGCATCTCTGCCAAACAGCTGACTGTCCATTGAAGGGCTCATCCCCTTACTCACGGCTGCCTGCTGGCTTCCCATGGGGGTAGTAGTGGTAGCTGGCCTGCTAAAGAGCTCCCACAAGAATGGAATGGAGGTGGTAACTCATGGCCCTCCTTCTCGCACTGGATAATTGTTGGAGGCATTGGTGAGAAGCAAGGATTGAAACCCCCACCTACAATGAAGGTCTGGGGTTATTTGTGGATTTAGGCAGTTAGGTGGTGCAGTGCATAGAGTTTTAGAGTCAGTTTGAGTTTAAATTTCCTCGGACACTTGCTGTGTGACCCTGGACAAGTTGCTTAACCGCTCCCTGCCTCAGTGTCCCCATTCATAAAATGGGAAGAATAAGAGTAACTGCCTTGCAGTGTTGCTGTGAGAATCAAATGAGATAGCCTTAAAGTGCCATATGAATGCCACCTCTCACCTTTGCTCTGCCACTTACTACCAGGGTGACCTCAGACAAATCACACTCTCTGGACTTTAGGTTACTTGCTCCTTCATTAAATGAGGGTTTTGGAGTAGATCTCTACTTCTTGCTAATCACCCTCTGTAATCTGGCCCCAACAGGACAGTTTGATAACAAGACATAGAGCCAGAAGGGACCTAGGGATCCCCTGAGGAAACTGAGGCCCAAAGTTACAAAAGTAGTCATAACAGAGCTTGGCTCCCACCATGACCAACTGCGTCCCCTCTGCGCAGGTTCATTTTACAGTGAAAGAAAAGGAGGCCAAGGAAAGAAACTCAGAGGAAACGACTTCACTGCAGAGTAAGAGGGCTGACCCAGATGCCCCTGAAGGGCCCCTGTGGTTCTCAAGCCTGGGACCCTATAACTCGGTCCATCACCTAGTGATTTAATTTAGCAGCAAAATGAGGACTTGGATCCAGGAGTCCTGCTTCCCAGGACCTCACTGCACAGGAGGAGCACAACAAAAGTTTGCTGGGGAAGGAGGAGCTGACAAGGGTGCCACTAAGGAAGGGAGGGGTTCCCGTTCCAGAGAGAAGGGTAAGCAGGAACCACAGCTCGCTCTTCTCCTGAGGCACCAAATGCAGACAAAGCACCGGTCCCCAGTCTCGTTGCTAGGAAACGGGGCTAACTCTCCTCCTCTCCCTGCCTGGGCCACTAGAAAGAGACTTCAGAAGACCCCCCTATGGGGAGGGTGGGGCTCAGATACCAGTTGGGCTGAGCTGAGCTTCCTTCTGCAGCCAGGCTGATCTCAGGCCAAAGGCTGCCCTGGCTCTGGGAGGGGAGACCCCAGGGACTGATTTCAAACCCCCTCCCTCCATCTTCTCTTTGTGGCTCCCATCCCCCAGCCCACACCCTCTATCCCCTACTCCCCACCCCCATCCCTGCTGTGCATGGGGAGGGGAAGGCCAGAGGAAGCAAAGCTTCTCTCTCCACAATTCATTTGAAAACAGATGCTAGCACCAGCAGGAAGACCTGACTTTCTCCCTTGCAGGCAGGGAACCCAGAGTTGGGGTGGGGAGGGGTGTTGGGCAAGGCCACAGCTGCAGGGAAGGTGGCGCCCTCTGCTGGTCTGCAAGGGACATCAAGAGTGTCCAAATTTTCCCAGCCCTAGTATATCCACTGCGGAAGCTGCCCTATCCCATTGTGGAAAGTTCCTTTCCAGCCAAAAGACCATTCACTAGAGAAATGTCTCTTTCCATCAGAGTGCCATCAATTTTTAAAGGACACATCTCTGCAAGGTGATGGGGATACAAGGAGGACGATGTGCAGCTATAGCCCCTGCCTCTGCTGAGCTTATAATGTTAGCAGGCTTGCAAAAGCATCCCCCAAAGAAACTGCTCTCTCCGATCTAAGAACTAGCTACTGCTGCAACGGCCACCTGCCGAAGCTGGAGGTCTTCAAGCCAAGCTGGAGAACTTTTCAGCAAGTTGTAGGGCAAGCGTAGGATCACCGACAATCATCGTGATCTAACACTTCTAATGTGCTAAGCCCTTTTACCATTATTATCCCTTGGAGCCTCACAACAATCCTGGGAGCTTGGCGCTATTATCAGCCTTATTTTACTGATGAGGAAACTGAGGCAGACAGTGGTGAAGTCACTTGCCTAGGGTCAAACAACTAGTAAGTATCTGAAACTGGATTTGAACACAGGTCTTCCTGAATCCAGGCCCAGCACTCTATCCAGCGAGCCACCTAATAGCCTCTTAGCCATCTTAGTGACCTTAGGGATTGCTTAAGGATTTTCTTTATTTTGTATTTCTCTGATATACTTGGTATACTTCTGTGCAACAAATTATCTGTCTTATCTAAACCTTGTATCTTCCCCAGCACCTAATACAGTGTTCTGCACACAGTAGCTACCTAACAAATGTTGGTTGAAATGGAATCATCTCATCCAAAACCCTCATCTTACAAAAGAAGAAACCGAGGCTTGGAGAACTAAGTTACCTAAGGTTACCCAGGGAATAACATCCAGATTCGAACCCAAGCCCTTTGGTTCCAAAACTAGCGCTTTTCCTGCCTTAACGTCTAAGAAGGCAATCGCAGCATCTGCCCAATGACTTGACTCACTAAGGAACAGGTTCCATGAGGAGTATCACCTGGTGTGGTGGGCAATAGGATTAGAGAGAAAAGAGCCTGGGATGTATCTAGTAAGCCCCCTGCCTCATTTCCATCTCATCAGGGATCTGATTTATTTGCAAGCTCTGGGCAGCCCACCCAGTCCTTCTGACCTTGAGGTCAGAAACTGTGTTCTCTTCCATCCTTCCTAAAGACATCAATTATAGAGAGGTTTGGGGGGTCGGGGCTGAGCCTCGATGAATGGCTGGGGACGGCGGCTCCAGCCTCCACAGGAGACGGGCGGCCACAAGGTTCTGTGGGTTGACTCCAGCCTCGCTCCCCCACCCCTGCCTCAGACCTTGGTGCTTAGCCCAGAGAGACACTCTACTCTGGAATGATCAAATATTGAACACAGGGGAAGAAGGGGCCAGACAGAAATAGAGCTGCTCTTCCTTCTTAATTTCAGCTCTGTTGAGCTCCTGAGACCCCGTCTGAGGCTAGACTGGGCCCATGCCAGGTCTTCCATCTCCTATTTGCAGGAGACAACTGCTTAATGGCCAATGCATTTACGGCTCCCATTCCACCTAGGGCAACTCTGTCTCCCGGGAACAGATCACTAACTCATGCCCATTGACAACCAATCCTTTAAAAACAACAAAAAAAGTCCTTGCTTTCCTGCCTGTAAGTCACTGACTCTCCATTCTCCAGAGTGGGAAAACTGAGGCAAGAGTCAGAGCTCACGCATTCTGAACTCCAACTGTGTCCCCTCTGTCCTCCAGCTGAAAGCCGGCTTAGATAATAATGGGATACAAAGTTTAGGTCACAGAATTTTTAGAGCTAGAAGAGGTCACTTGAACAATCCCCTAATTTGACAGATAAGAACATCCACGGCACAGGTGGTTAGCCAATTTGCCCAAGACACAAACGTGGCCGAGGTGGCGATCCAGCCTCGGCTCTGGACTCCAGAATCCATTTCTTTTCCCCTTACAATACACAACCCCAGCTTCTAAAGGGCGTCCACATGTACAACATCCTTTCTTCTTACAAGACCTGTGAGATGGGGAGGGCGGAGGAAGAGGAGACTCAGAATAGAAGCCCTTTCCCCATCGTGATCCACGGCTGGTTGGCACCAGACAGGCATCAGACCCAGGTCTCCTCATCCCAAGAACAGAAAAGCCTTTCCACTCCAGAACACTGCATTCTCAAACAGGACACTGAGGCAGGAGGGGGTCTCAAGAGGAAGGCACTCGAGCAGGGCAAGGGGCTGGAGACCTCCTGCAAGGAGGAGCTGAAGGAGGTGGGAACAGGGCAAGGCAGGAAGTGAGGGCTGCTCAGAAAAGCAGTGCAAATTGGAAAGATTTTTTTTAGTTCCACGTGAAGACAAACTTCCTAAAAGCCAGAATGGTCCAGACACGGAATGCTCGGTGAGTTCACTGCCACGAGAAGCCTCTGGAGCAGAGGCTGCAGGGCTAGCTTGTTGGGCTCCTGTAGATGAGATGTTTGGTCAGGATGGCCTCTTCCCATGCAAGAGTCTTCAGCTGGGCTGAGGAAAGAGCCCTACCAATGGGAGAATTTGTCTTGCTTGACTCCATATGTTTGTACAAAGATTTTTTTTCTTTTTTCTCTTCCAGTGAATGAGGAGAAGGGAGCTGATAGGAAGAAAGAGATTGGCAATGGGGGTGTCAAAAGGAAAGGAAAAGGGGGTCACTGAAGCATTGTTTTTAAATGCACAGAAGAAAAGCAAGAAGGAAACACAGACAAGCAGGATGACTTTAAAAGTTACCTGCTGGGTGTTTTATATACTTAAAAAGCAAAGTCCGCTGCCCATAAGAGATCTGCAACTACATATACAGTCCTCTTTTTCTGTTCTGCTTTCTATAGAGAAATACTCATTTTAGGTGGTGCTTAAGTTCAGAGAGATGGTGGCGGGCTGATGCTGGTCAGGGCTCCTACTCCCCATTAACTGGCTGTGTGACCTTGGGCCAATCCCTTAACTTCTCTGGCCCCAAGTTTGTGCTTTTATAAAACAGGGCAGGGGAGGGTTAGGCAACCTCTGCTCTCCCCACCAGCACTAACATTCTGTAATTCTAAGCAGCAGACAGGCACCCTTTCTTTAGCTTTCTAAAGGCATTTAACAAATACTGTGGGATATTAATGAGAACAGTGATTTGGTCATAAAAGCCAAGAAGCCTCTTGGCCAGGGAACCAGGCGTCTCTGTCCTAAACAATGCATTTTCTATCTACAGCCAGCCTAGCAACGCTAGAAGCCAGGGCTAATGAGGGAAACAATCCTTCCAAACTCAATTCAATGAATTTCAAAACTGTCTGCCAAGCTTAAGACACTGGGGATACAAACAAATTGAGATAGATACCATCCTCAAAGAGCTTACAGTCTAACTGTATGTCACTGTCCTTCTGTCCTTACACTATCCCAGAGAGAAAAGTCAGGGATTATCCCATTTTACAGATGGAAAAACTGGTCCAAAGAAGGGAAGAAATTTGCCAATGAGCACAGAGTGGGTCACTGGGCAGAGCTGGGACCAGGCCCAGGTCTCCAGGCTCCCAGTCACTACGACAGCATTTTCAGAGGCAGAGAGCTGGCCAGGTAGACCAGGAAGCTCCTCCTTTGAGCTTCTAGCAAACACAGCCTCCTCTTCAGCCTCTGTTCCCTTGGTTCTGAGGTCAGCCACCATTCACATCCAGGTCACACCTTAGGTCTGCACAGCCCTTCACACATCCTCCAGAAGATCCTGCCAGGTATTCACCATCATCTCCATCTTACACAGAAAGCTGAGGTCACTCCCCAGGACCCTCTGGCTCCTAAGCGTCTGAGGTGGGGGTTAGAATTCCGTCTTCCTGAGCCACTGAGCCATCCCCTCTCTCTGGGACTCAGGGTCCTCTTCCTCAAGCATTTCTTAAGTACCTACTATGTGCTAGGATACAAAGAAAGGCAGTCCTTGCTCTTAAGGAGCCCATCACTTAATGGGAGAGACAGCATGCCAATACCTACATACAACAAGTCATGTACAGGATAAGCTGGAAGTGATCCACAGAGGGAAGGCACCAGAATTACGGGGGGGGGGAGGTCAGGAAAGGCTTCTTGTAAAAGGTGGGATTTTATTGGGACTTGAAGGAAGCCAGGAAAGCCAGGCCGTGGAGATGAGGAGGGAGGGCATTCTCAGCACGGGATCACAGAGCAAACATGTAGAGTTGAGAGATGGAGTGTCTGGTTGGAGGAAGAGCCAGGAGGCCAGTGTCACTGCTGCAGAGTACGTGGTGGGAAGAAAAGCGTAAGAAGCCTGGAAAGGTAGGAGGTGGTGGGCTTAGGAAGGGCTTTGAATGCCAAATGGAATTTCATATTCGATCCTGAAGTGATGGGGGCCACATGAGTTTATTGAGTAAGCAACGGTAACAGTCAGGCTTGTATTCGATCAACTTGACACCTGAATGGAAGACTGACTGGAGTTGGGAAAGACTTGAGGCAGAGAGAGCAACCAGCAAGCTACGGCAATAGTCCGGCCATGAGGTGATGAGAGCCTGGACCAAGGTGGACGCCTAGGCTGTGAGCCTGCTTCCCAGGAGGATGGTAGTGCCCTCTACTATAACTGGAGAATTAGGAAGAAAGATGCTGAGTTTCGTTTGGGATATGTTGAGATTAAGAGTCTGTAGGGCATCCAGTTGGACATGGGATCCTGGAGGTCAGAAGAGAGGTTAGGGCTGGATAAGTGGATTTGAGAATCATCAGCATAGAGATGATCATTGAGTCCATGGGAGCCGGTAAGATCATCAAGTGAAGGAGTATAGAGAAAAAAAGAGAAGAGGGCACAAGGACAGGGCCCTAGGGGACACCCGCCTTAACAGGCATGACCTAAGGGAAGCTCCAGCAAAGGAGACTGAAGAAGAGCAGTCAGAGGAGTAGGAGGAAAATCGGGGAGCTAGAATGGATGTATAAGGTCCTTCAGACTTCCTGACCTACCCCAAGTCCAATACTACACATTATAGCATGCTCTTTGTCAGACAATGTCTTACAGCTCCTTCCAGCTCTGGCACTTCATGGGTGACCAGGAGAAAATAGGAACAACACTGGAAGAGGAGGGGACTAGTTAGTGGTTTGGGCCATGCTAAGTTCTAGGGTATTAAGGTGGATTAACATTCCAGAAAGCCAGTTAACCGCCTAATGTGCCCCAGAGAGACATCAGGAAATGAACGAAAGCAAAAGCATCCCTCACTACGTGGCCAAGCATTATGCCAAGCGATGGGAATACCAACAGAAAAATGAAGCTAAGGCCCTGCTTTCAAGGAGCACACACTGTCCCGGGGGAGACAAAGTACCTAAAAGGGTTCAGCTGCAGCCATGGTCCTTATGCTGCAGCAGCAAGGCAGATAGTGATGTGTCTTCTCAAGTGTCATTTCCATTGATAAAAAACCATTTTCATTTATGAAATGGATAACTCTGGGAGGGATAGCTAACACCACAGATGACAAAACCAGGATTTATGAAGGGTCTGGACAAGCCAGAATGATGGACCCAATCTCATATGGTGAAACTAAATAAGGAGAAATGTAAAGTCCCACACTTGGGGTCAAAAAACCAACTCTAGAAGTACAGAATTGGGTGGGAGGGGCAATGAGGCTGGAAAACAATTCATGTGAAAAAGTATCTAGAGATTCTTGTGGGCTGAAAGCTCAATGTGAGTCGACCACATAACATGGAAACCAAAAAACCCTTATATGATTAATAAAACCAAGAGATCCAGAATGGAGTAGGGGATTATCCAACTGTCCTTTATCTTTTTATTTATTTATTTTATTTGGTTTTTGGTTTGTTTTTTTTTTTGTCCTTTATCTTAATCAGACCACATCTAGAGCATGATTTTTGATTCAGGGCACCATTTTTCAAGAAAGAAATTGACAAGCCAGGGTGTGTCTAGAGGAAGACAACCAGGATGCTGAGGGTCCTCAAGACAATGCCTGGAGAACTGACTGAAGGAACTAAAGATGTTTAACCTGAAGAACGGGAGACTTAGAGGGGACACAATTGCTGTCTTTATGTCTGAAGAGCTGCTATTACGGGAAAAGAGACTAGACTCATTCTTAGAGGTACAAGGCAGAACCAGGCAGGCCAATGGAAGGAAATTTCAGTTCAACATAAAGAAAAATCCAACTCACGCACAAGTCAAGACGTCAACCTGAGAGGTTGCCCGTCCTCTTTGAAAAGGAAGGACAAACAACAAGAGCAGCAAAGAAAAATCACCTAGGCACGAGGGCTGTTCAAAGGTGGGATGGGTGGGGTTCATGTGAGCAGGGAAGTCTACCTCATTACCTTTCTCCCTGTGTCCCCTGAAGCTCTGTGATCTCTTCTCAAGGATGTAAAAGAGATCTCTGCTTGTGTATGGTATCTCAGATCTCTTTGACTCCAACTCAGAGAGCTCCCAAGGCTGAGAGAGGTCAAAGAATCGGCCCTGGATCACTTGATTTCTGACTGTCTCTCTCATTCCTTCACCAAGACCTCTTTGTTTGATGGACAAGTTTTTAGGTGAGAGTAGCAGGGTTGTGATTGTGTTGGAGGATGGTAACCTATGCAATACAGGGACTGTGGGGAAATATGGCCGTGGTGCAGCTTCAGAAAAGATGCAAACCATCTGCCATTTTGTGAGCCAGACAAGTAATCATGTGTGTGTGTGTGTGTGTGTGTGTGTGTGTGTGTGTGTGTCCAGAAACTACTGGCAGAGTCTAAAGATCACTCCTTGATTAGGGATGCTTATCAGGAAACCATAATGAAGGTAGGCTGATGACACTCTGATTAATTTTATTATTTTTCAAGAAGATTTAAATGAAACCATTCATCTCCAAAAAAACCCCAAAAAACCAGGTAATTTAGATACTAAGAGCAGCTGGTTGCCCTGGGTACAAGCCATCAGTTCACCAGGGCTCAGCCCTGCCAGCAGCAGCCATGCTCAAAGAGAGTGGGCATAGGGGACGTTGCTTCTGTCCCAAAGAATATTTTGGGTTTGTTGGCACAAGTACAGCTTTAGCAGGAGGCAGAGCAGTGGAATGACTCCAGGAGAAGATTCTAGGGCATCAAAGTCTCCCCAACATCAGCCTGGCACTGGCACTAGCCGGAGATGCTCATCATTCATATGAAAAGAGCTCCTAGTCACCAGTCCTGGGGAGTGTGAAGAGCTTTCATGCCACACTCATCCAGGGCCACAGAGAAATCTCTGGTCTGTGATTTGCAATCAGCCAGCACATCTTTTGTTCCAGCTCGGTTCAACATATATTTATTATGCACTGTGTGCAAGGTGCTGTACATATAAATAAACAAACAAAAATCCTGCCCTCATGCAGCTTTAAGTCTACTGAAGCTAGACAATTCGAGGAACTTCTAGTGAAGAAGACAACAAGGACACACATTTGTCCATAAAAGATGACTGAAGAAGAGAGAACAGACTAACACAGAGAGTGCCTCACTCCAGGCTCAGATAGCTGCCAATGCTGCCAAAGGACAAGCATGACCGAGTCATTCCCCTGCTCAAGGATCTCTGGTGGCTCCCTATTGTCTGTAAGACAAAAGACTTGAAATCCCATCGAGTCTGGCTCCGGCCTACCTTCTGGACACCCCCGCCCCCTGAGTACTCTGTGTTCTAGCCAAATGAAGCTATCTGCTGTGCCTTGAGTGTGGCACGGTGCCTCCTGCCTCCTGCCTTTGAAGAGGCTTGTCCTGTGGAGCTAGAGTGCATTCCCTCCCTCCCTGCCAAGGATAGAATGTTCATCTTTTAAAAAGCTTAATTTAGGTGCCACCTGCTCGAGGAAATCTTTCTGATGTGCTTCTGTCCTCTTACAACTACCTTGCACTTATCTGGGTACCTCTTGTATTCCTTCCCCAATCCCGGTAGAATATAAGCCCCTTGAGGACAGGCACTGGTATTTTTGTTTTGTCTTTATATTTCCAGCCCCTAGCACAGTGCCTTGCACAGAGTAGGCAAGTAGCCTTCTACTCATTAAGGAGCTTCATATATTTACATCTGATTAATGAACGGCTATAGTGGCACCTAACCTAAGCTCCCAAGAAGCTGTGATGAAGAGGGGGCTCCCACTAGGCACAGAGAATATGCCTTGCCAAGGCAGGAAGCAGAAGATGGAATGTAGATTTGAGGAAAAGCTAATATAATGCAAAAAGGGCCGGGACCTTCGGAGAAGGAAAAGCTGCAACCAGCGTGGGGAGGGGACTTTATCCTGGAGGCAGCAGGAACTGAGTAGGGGAGAAATATGGTTAGAGCTGCACCTTGGGAAGAGGGCATATTAGAGATGGGAAAGACTAGAAGCAGGCTCGTCAATTAGGCTATCAGAATTGTCCAGTGTTTGGTGCCTTCTCTGGGTGTTGGGGGAGGGGAGGGACAGAACGAGAACAGAGAAAAGGGATGAGGTGCAGGACACATGGAGGCACAACTGACTGACTATAACTGAGAGGAGGGTGGCCCCCTCAAAGACGTAGGGTGGTTTGGAGAAAATTATGTTTAGAAGGGAAGAGAATTAGTTATGTTTTGAACATGCTGGATTTGAGTTCCTGACAGAAATCCAGATGGAGATGTCCGGCAAGCACTTAGTGAAATGAAACTGGAGTACTGGGGAGATATTAGGGAACATGGGGGAAGGCAGATGAAAGGGGGAAAAGATAGGAAAAAGAAGGGAGAGTGGGAAGGACAGAGATGAGAGAGGGAAAGAGACAGATGACAGAGATGGAAGGAGAAAGAAGAGAGGAGGAAGAAGAGAGACAGAGAAGAAAGGAGAAAGATGAAAGAGAAGAAAGGAGAGAGAAGAGAGAGGGAAGGAGAAAGACAGAAAGGAGGAGAAAGAAAAAAAGGCTTTAGGAGAAAAAGGGAATGGAAGAAGGCCTGAGGAGGAAGGATAGAGTGCATTTCAGCTCCAAATCTTTCAGTCCTCTGATTCTTTAAGTGAAATTGTTCTCCCTTAAAAATTCCTGAAGCATTTTGATGGATTGTCTCCTTTGACCCCAGCTTGTATCACAGGGACTACTAGTTTACCTAGTTTAGGCACCCATCCCCATTAGACTGTAAGCTTCCTAAGTATAGGGATTGTCATTTTCATCACCATATTCCTCCTGACCAGCCTAGGGCCTTAAATACAATGGTGCTTAATCAATCTTCATAAATTAAACCGATCTGCTGAATGATATGAACACAGTGTCTTTAAGAGAAGGGAAAGGTCCAGGAGGATGAATTTGTCCAAGAAGGCTTTAAGTAAGCAATGGTGCAAAGCAGAGAGTGAGAAAGGCAGACTCGCTAAGAAGGTTGGGCAGAGGATGAACCTGGGAGACAACAATGGAAACTTAGGTTGAGGCCAGACTGTGAAATACCAGTATTGACAAGTGTGGGTGTTAGCCTACAGGAAATGGGGCCAAACTGAATGGGAATGGGTGAGTACTGACTCTTGTCCTCTGATTCCATCTTGGGTTAACAAGGCTGTGCCATGCCCCAGCCAGGGCAGGGCTCTGGACAGGAGGAGGCTGGACGAAAGGAGACCCAGGTTCTCTGCGGCAGCTGCTGGGAAGGCCTCTCTGAGCAGGGCAGATTATATATATTCACCAGAATCCTAGACAATAGGCCCATGGACTGGGGCTCCAAGCTCTGGCTTTTATGGTAATCTACAATGAATTACCCACAATGCCTGGCTGTTCTAAGCTGTTCTTGGCAACCATCCTAAACTAATTTTTATACGTTCATGTGTATATAATTTTTTTTTCCTCCCTCTTTCCTTTCTGTCGTTAAGATGAGAGTCTGGAAATGGAGGCCTGGGGCTGGGAGGGGAAAGTCTCCCTAGGCATTCATAAGAGGTGGCAAAAGGGGGAGGGGCCCAGAGACTAGCAAGATGCCATCTGGTCCCAGTAACAATATTCACAGTCCCTCACATTTCTAGAGTACTGGTAAAGATTACAAAGCCCTCTCCTTATGACAACTCTTTGGGGAAGCCGAAGGTCAGAGCCAGTTAAGGACTTTCCCAAGGTCACCTAGCCAGTAACAGAGCTGGAACTCAAACCCAGGTCTCTTGCCTCCAGTTCAGGAGCTGCACCAGGACAGACACTGGAGGGCAATACTCCAGACACCAGGGTAAGGTTGGAGAGAAGCCAACAGGGACATGGAGGCAGGCATGGAACCCCTTCTTACAAAAAGATGCCAGAACTGAACCTGGAGGGAACCCACAGGCTGAAAATCAGTCCTTCCTATAGAACAGAGTGAAAAGCTCAGGGATGCTTACAGAAAGGTGACTCCAAAGCTGCCTCACAGCTGGGGTCACAGAGAGAGCTGGCTAAGGAAGGGCCTACCCAGCTGTGCTCTCCTCCCTGCATGACCTCGGGGAAGCCAGCTCCCCATTCTGCACTCAGTCTGCTTTTCTGTAAAACAAAGAGGTTGGACAAGAAGATCTTGAGGGGCTCTTTCAACATGAACATTCTATGATTCCTCCTCTCAACTGGCAATCCCTCCTGTCTCTTGCCCCTGTGTACCTGAAGTTCAGGGGAATGAACCCCAAGGTATACCCAAAGGCTTTCAAGAGCAAGCCTTTGCATTCAGCTGCCATGCTGCTTTTCTGTCCCACCTGCCATTTTCCGAGTGGCTCCCAAAGAGCCCTGCCCAGTCCCCCCAAATACTGGCTCTCCCTCTACTTCTTTCTCCAGAAGGATGCTTATCTCTTCGCTGTTTCCTGGTCTGATCAGAGGCCTAAGAGGGGGATGGACAAAAGTTCAAAAGAACACGACATCTCCCTGCTCAAAAATACTCAGTGAGGCCCTGCTGCTTTTCTTTAGAAGTTCAAATAGCTTCGCTTAAAATTCAAGGTCCTCCCCAAACTGACAGCATCCTCACCTTTCAAGCAT
The DNA here is from genome assembly GCF_003287225.1 of Phascolarctos cinereus. Classification (NCBI taxonomy): domain Eukaryota; kingdom Metazoa; phylum Chordata; class Mammalia; order Diprotodontia; family Phascolarctidae; genus Phascolarctos; species Phascolarctos cinereus. The sequence continues at coordinate 664,036,322 of NW_027555847.1, read as the reverse complement.
GCTCTTTTACTAGGCTTTTCTAGGAAATTCTTCCCTGCAGCCAAACTGGGCTCCAGCTCTGTTCTCCACATACACCAGACGTTCTTCCCACCTTCACTTCTGTTCCCTCTGTCCCAGACGTCTTTGATGCCTCTTCACCTGTTGTCATCCTACCCATCTCTTGAGGCTCAGTTCATGAGACATGATGTAGGAGAAGGAATACTAGATTTGAGGTCAAAAGACATAAGTTCAAATGCCAACTCTAACACTTATTAACTAGCTGCTGTGAACTTGGACCAGTCATTTAACTCTGGGCCTCAGTTTCCTCATTTGTAAAACAAAGAGCTTGAACTAGATGGTTTCTAAAGTTTCTTCCACCTCTGAATCCTATGATCTATAAATGCCACCAGTTCCCAGAAGAAGTCATTACCCACTGGTAATGACTTACACACTGATCCTTAACACAACACTTTGCTTATATCTCTAATGCTTACACCTCTAATTCTTAGGGATACTGTGTGTTGTTACAGTAACATGTGTCTTATGACTTAGTAGAATATAAGTGCTTTGTAGGCAAGGATTGTGGCCTATCTGATTACCTCCCACAGTAGTTTACATACAATATGCATTTAAAACGGACATTTATTGGCTAAATGAACAAAGGGAGAGCATAAGAAATATCCTGTTCCACTTTTCAAGAATTAAACCGCTAGTCTTTCCTCGCTCAAGACTGCTTCTCAAAGGGGCAGAAAAGAAAGGTTTGAGCAGTTATCACTTGTGAGCAGAGAACAATGCGGAACAAGACTGAATTTGGAGTCAGGATGTGCACTTGTGCTCCGCTAAGGCAGGCAGGTCAGCATCCCCTGTCTGGGCTCTACTCTCCTCAAGCACAAAGGGCAGAAGCCGGACGAATGACGTCCAGGGTCTCCAGCCCAGAATCCTATGAGTTGGCTGGGCTGCATACCATGGATAGGTCTTATTCCTGCTCTGGGCTTCCACTCTGTCATCTATTAGATGGCGACAATGATCCCTCTACTGATCCTTACTGGAGTGTTATAACCAACAGATGAAATTGTGGAGGGGAAAGGGTTTTGAACAGGATGAAGAGCTATAGAAGAGCAAAGAATTATTCAGTGATTAATCACAGAGGATATATCTAAATCCTTCTTCAATCAGATTAGATTTTTCAATTGGGCCCACCCAATTCCGACTGTGACAAACACATGGGAATTGTGACAGAAGATAAAAATCCATAAAAGCCAGACAACTCCCGAACTAACTCTCAAACTCCAAAAGAAGATCCAAGTCTACCTATCCACCTGCCTAGCGTGAGCTCCCAGACTTGAGGGCCTTCAGTTTTCTCAGGACATGCTGGTATTCCCAACACTCAGCAACTACTGCTGAGACCATCCAAGTTGGCCCAAATCAATGCCAAAGGCAAAGGTTTCTGATTCCAAGGGCCTTCTTTCTCCAAGACAATACTAGGCACACTCCAGAGTTCCAAACGATGTGGCAGGTCACACCCTCAGATTACAGTAAGAGAAGAAAACTGAATGTCCTTCGGGAGAAAGAATAAATAAATAAGCCCTTCAAGGGCAGATAAGACAAGTCTGCTGGTCCCTCAGGTAGAAATGAAAAGGACCGAAGCCCAGGATGGTTGGTTACCAAAGACCTGCGATTTCTTAAGAGGTGCCATACAGACAAACCTGCTCAGAGGAAGCTCTGAAAGGCAGCGTGAGGAGCTGGGAAGAGCAATCAGAGAGGGCTTAGGTCTCTTGGAACCCAGCTCTGTTACTCCCCATGTAACCCTGAACAACTGCTCCCTCCCCTTTAAGTCTCACTTTTCTTCCCTGTCCAAAGAGTGAGGTGAGCTTGGTTTCTAATGCATCTCCTGACTGGAAGTCCTATGCGAAGCGGCAGAACTGCCCTCACCAGCCAGGGCCTGGGACACAGATGAACATGTGGTGAGTGGACAATGCATACTTATTTATGGAGGTAAATTTAAATCTTTTCCTCCAAGGTGCTATCCCTACCCTCCTCACTTACACACTAGAAATGAGTTCCCTATGCCAGGTACCCCCACCCATGACATCCTAATGCAAGACTTCAAGGATTTCCTCAATATAGGTATTCCTTTAACCAATGCAGAACACAACACCTCTGACTTGGACAATTCAATCATTTGCTGTGGCCAAAAAATTCACCTCCTGTTGGCCAACACTGTGACATGTGTCTCTGTACTCAGCTAGGCTGGTCTTCAGACAACAGACGTACATTTCAATGCCAACTGGTTCTCGAAATCCTTCCAGCTTTGTAGGTCATGCCAGAGGCTGCACATTATTAGCATAACCTTTGAGTACCTCCATGTCATGAGGAAAGGCTCATAGTATGACCTTCTCCTTCAGATGATAATCAATGGTTCTTCTTTCAGGACAGACTCCTTTGCTATATTTCTCAATGCTGACGACAAGCTACTTTTGAATATGATCATCCCGATAGTTGTCAGCCCACCTGTGTGTCCTAAATGTACATTATACACCTTACAAGTGCATATTCAAAAATTCTCAAAAGGATCTGTGATCTCAATGAATTGGCAGTTCCCTTCAAGGATGCATTCTTATCTGCCCATCCTGGGTGATTCCACAATATTCCCCAGATCACTTTCACATATCAATATTCCAACACTCCAGTGGAATGGGTAGTAGGGCAGAGAACACCTCCAAGGAAACTGAAGCCCAGAGAGGCCAAGTGATTTGCCCAGAGTCACAAAAGGAGTTGGGTGAAGTTGGGTTAGAATAGGGCTAGGATCAATGGCCCTCCCCTTGCTGGACCTATGTTCTCTCCATAAAGGAGGGTCAGTGCTTAGCACCATACCTGCTGAACACCTATGAGCCCAAGGTCTTTTTGTTATGTTAGGGCATCAAAGGCATTTGAAGTCCCTTTGTATTGCTGACCTTTCCCTCTTCTCCCCCTGCAGTAAGGAGAAGGTAGATTATGGGCCAAGAAGGTCCTTTCCAGCCCTGTAGCCTCCCCTCCCTCTCAGACGTGGATTCTGATTGGGCATCCTGGACTTGCCCTTTTCTGGAAATGGGGAAGAAGAATCGGACCAGGACTCCAAGATCAATCAACAGGTATTTATTATTGGCCTACTATGTGCCAGGCTCTGGGCTGGGTCCTGGGGATACAAGTACCAAGAATGAAATGATTCCTAATTGCAATGAGCTTGCATTCTAATGGGGGAGGCAATAAATACATATAAAAATATACATAGACTAGAAAGTTAAATACACACAGCAATTAAATGGAAGATAGTTTGAAGGAGGGGCACTGGTGGCTGGGCAATCAGGAAAGGCTTCGTGTAGAACGCGGTGGCTGAGCTGAGGTTAGAAGAAAGAGGTAGAGGGGAAGGGGGGGGGTGGTACTGTGGCCATGAGAGTCAGTCAGCGCCAAGTCCTGGAAGCAGGAGGGAAAGGCCAGAGACAGCTCTCCTGGATGGCAGAGCATGGAAGGGGCAGCAAGGGCCCAAGGAGCTGCAAAGAAAGGCTGGGGGCCAGCCTGTGCAGGGCTCTAAAAGCCAAAGAGAGGAGCTGGTTTGTATTCTCTCCTAGAGGCAACAGGAAGCCACTGGCACTGGGGAAGCCCCATGGGGAGAGCTGTGCAGATGGACAATCGCTTTGGCAGCAGTGTGGTGGGATGGGAGAGAGGGCATTGTCTGAGAACGGCCGCGCAATCTCGGGCAAGTTCTTTTTCTTTCTAGATCTTCGAGTCTCTTGTTTATAAAATGAGGGAATCACATCAGATTATTTCCAACTAGGAAAGAATCCTAAGACTGAGAAGTGAACGGGCCTTGGGAGACCCTCCAGTCCAATCCCACGGAGGAAATGAGGACACCGAGACACAGCTTGAACCAGCTGGGATTCAGTCCCAGGTCTTCTGACTCTAAAGGCAGCGCAGTGTTCCTACCACATCACGACGGGCCCTTCTAGCCAACATGTTGTCACACTTGGTGTTAGCCAGACGGGTCTCGACCACGTTTCCTGGCGGTCTTTACAGACATGTCATAGAGAGACAAAGGCCTGGCTGAAGTCAAATTCTATCCTTGCCTATTGTTTCTTCCCTCTCCTCCCCCACTATGCCTGTCACTGCCACAGAAGGAAATGAGATTGGTTGGACATGACTGTTGTTCACCATGGCATCCAGCGTATTACCCACTGCCCCATGATTTTCAAGGTGTTTGCAAATTGATCGTTTGATCATTTGTCTCAGTTGTGTTTTTTTTTTTCCCTCCAGATATCAATGTCAAGTTGACTGGCCTCTAATTTCCTCTCCTTTCTCCTTGGTAACTGGGCTCAGGTCCCCTCTCTGGGCTTCCACATTCTCTCCGTGAGCCTGCATCAATAACCATGAATGTGGCTGGCCACTGGTCCCTCACTCATTCTACCCTGACCCCCCTCCCAACTATTCCTGCTCTCCGTCTCTCCCAAAAGGAACAAATGCCCCCTATCTGAGCTGGGGCTCAAGAGATAAGACTGTGGTGAAAAAAACCTTTTAAAACTTTGCTTATTTATCATGGAGTCTTCTGGACTGAGTGTTTCATCTGTTTCTCACCTCCCTCTTCCCCTAGAACCCTGCCTATATACCCTTTCTAACCCATGCTACTGTGTCCACGGCTCACATACAATCCACAAAGTATTCACAGAATCATAGATTTTGAACTGGAGACCACTGAGTTAAACTCCCTCTTTTTACAGTTAAGAAAATTGAGGCACAGCAATGTTAAGTGACTTCCTCAGGGACACAGGGCTGAAGCAACCTTTGGTTAATTTATTTAGGCCAGTGTTTTGTAAAAGCTCTAAGCTGTTATACTTTGCTTTTCTAGTGTTGAAATACCATCATAGGGATTAAAGAAAGAGGCAGTGTAGAGTGAGTGGGAAGACCACTGGCCTGGAAATCAGGCGACCAGGAGTTTAGCCCCGGCTAGGCCATGAACTTGCTATGGGATCCTGGGCAAGACTTCTAGGCCTGTGGTTTTCTCTTCTATAAAGTGAGCGGGGTTGGATGAGATGTTTTCTGAGGTTCTTTTCATCCGAAATATTGTATGTCAGCTATTTAGCAAGCCTATAATCATTCTATTAATGTCAGCAATGATAATGATGATGATGATGGTGGTAGTGGTGGTGGTGGTGATGACTAATAAGGAAACAGAACTACAGCTTGGGTGTGGTGGGAAAAGAGTTAAAAGAACATTTCTGTCCTGGCTCTATCCTTAGCCTGCTGGGTCACCCTAAGGAAGTCACTTTCTCTCTGAGATCCTATTCTTTAGTTGTGAAATAAAAGGAATAGACTAAATAATCTCTAAAGTCTCTTCCAGTTCTACGATTTTATCTTTCCATGATTCCTATTCATTCAATAACCACTTAAATAACATTCTGGGATGGGGAGAGAGCAATGTTTACAAAATCTTTTCCTCCCAACATCTGTGTACAGTAGGTAGCACAGGGACTATCGCTATTTCACAGAGGCAGAAACTGAGACTCGGAAGAAAAATGGGTTTCCCATGGTTCCATGGCTTGTCTCAGGGCCAGGACTCACTCAGTGTCTTCTGATTTCCAAGCTCTCTTCACTCTGTAACACTACCCAATTTGGAGAGATAATTATGACACGGTCATAGCCCTCATGGAGCCTGCTGGATTGTGTGGGAGAATCTGACAATGCCCAAATAAGCAATAACTGATTAAAAATCAAGTAGGAATAGAATGGGAGTAAGAGGAAAAGCACTATAGAAACTGAAGTTATTATAAGAGTTCAAGCAAATGAGTCTTTGTGATGGGACAAGACAATGAAGGAAGCCGTCAGACAGAAGGGAGGTATCTCAGCTGAGTCTCCTCCATCACAAAGTCTCAAGTGACAGTGATTCAGGGTCAGGGACAATATACAGAAGAAGCCAGTCCCCTCCTCCCAGCAGCTCCAACCCTAGTAGTGTAGATAGGAAGTGCAGCTCACACTTCTGTAGCACTTTAAGGTTTATAAAGACTTTCTTCATGACATCCCTGCGAGGCAAGGAGGGTCAGTGTTATTATCCTGGCTCTAAGAGGAGGAAACTGAGCCTCAGAAACGGTCTTATGGATCCAGGGCTGAAAGCCAGATTTCCTCTCTCCAAGGTCAGAGATCTTTCTGCCCTTCACTGCATACACATGGCGTGCACACATGGAACCACTGGCCACTCATGATAATCCAAACCACAGGAAAAGGCAATCAGGGAAGGCTACAGGGAGGAGAGGAAGCTTGGAGGAGCCTCCAAGGACAAAACCACATCAGCATAATCAGAGAGAACCTCTTGCACTGGGGAAGTTAGAAATACTTAGTTCCTCTGCTCAAAAGCTTTCCACAGATCTTCCCAGCTTCCCAAACTCTTCTGCCCAGCATGCAAGACTGAACTCCTCTGGGAGCTGCAGGCATCCTAGCTTTCCAGACCTCCATTACTCCCTTCTACAGCCCAAATATTTTCTGGGCCAGCCTCTGCACCAAGAATGCCCTCCCCTCTCTGTCAGTGAATCCCTAGCTGTTTTTTAAAAACTAACTCAAAAACTCCTTCAGAAAGACTTTCCTGATTACTCCCTCCCCCATCCATGACAACCTGCTCCCTCAGATCTCACCTACCAATTTGTTTTATAACTTAATGAACCCCAAAAATATTGGGTTTTTTGGTGTAGGGGATAAAGCACTGGGTCTCAAGTCGAGGGTCTCGCCTTAGATACTTCCTAGCTTCATAGAGTCCCAAGCTCTCTCCGCCTGTTTCCTCATCTGTAAAATGGGAACAATAACAACATCTACCTCATGGAGTTGTCCCAAGGCGAGATCATAGATGGAAAGCACTTAGCAAACTTTAAAGGACTCTAAGCGTATATTAGCCTCCTTCCCCTCCACCCCCCTGCCCCGATTACCCTACAAGGACCATCACGGCAGAGACATCTTTATCCACCTGGTACAGCTGTCCCCCTACAGCCAGTCTAGTGCCCTGAACCCAAAGGCACTTAGTACATGTTGACTTTGTTGCCTTCACAGAGCTTACAGCATAATCTGGAAGCCCCAAAATGAAAAGTTAAACAACACGAGAGAGAAATCCCAGGAAAAGTCAACAGGAAAACTGTCAGGAAGCAAATGTGACTGTCCACTATGCCATAATGATGGAAAAGCTCCCGTTTCGTGAGGCCTGATCATTTACAAAGCACTTTCCTCACAATCTCACGAGGTAGACAAAAAAAGTATTACTACTTCTGCTTGGCAGAAATAACAAACGCTACATAGAAATGGCTGATATTGACAGAGCACTTCAAGTCAGGCAGGGAGAGCCAGCAAGTCAGAGTGGAGGTGGGGCTGGCCTTCTGGTTGGCAAGACCTGGGTTCGAATCCTACCTCTCACTCTCAAGAGAAGTAGGATCCTAAATAAATCACTTAATTCCTTTGAGCCTTGGTTTCCTCATCTGCAAAATGGGGATAATAATAACAACAACAGGATTGCTGTCAGGTTCAAATGAGAAAATGTGGAGTTAAAAACAAGAAACAACACCATATAAAGCTTAAAATGATTATACTGATGTTCGTCAGTGACCGTGGCTTTAATCTGCACCTTCCAACACACTGCTCAGGTGGGGACTCCTGGCATTCCTCCTGTGGCAGAGGTCTACACTGGAGAAAACAGCTTCAGAGAAGCAAGGGGCTGGCCCCAGGCAGGCCGGATCCCCCTGGAGGGAGGGAGGGAGGCAGGGGGAGGAAGAAGAGCAGTGGCCCCCAGGCCCTGGGCTCAGGAGAGCCACAGGCCTTTTCCTGCTCTGGCCCTCAATTCCCCTCAAACACCTGTGGGCTCCAGGCTCTTCTGCCCCCTCACTTCCTGAGGCAGACAAGTTCATTTAAAATTAGCTTCTGAGGCCTTCTGATGTGAGGAGGTTTATTTTAAGGAATATCATCACCTGTCAGCAGGAAGAAAGGAGGTTACATTACAGTCTGAGACATTCGAGTGACTGAGGAACAAAAAGACTTCATCTCCCTCTCCTCCGGGAAGCATTTCCTGCCCACTCCAAACTCCCACACCTCCTGGCCTCTCCTTCCTCTGGACTCTCGGCGTCCTGGCATGTCCCAGCTACAACAGCTAAGCCTGTACTGCTTAGAATGCCGAGGGAGGCCCAGGAGAGGACGGCCCTCCCCCAGCCAGACCCCACCAAGTAGGCGGCAGCTCAAGCTCTGAACGGCCGAGAGGCTACATGGTCCTTCCTCTTCACAAGAGCACTGGCCATCTAAGGCACTCCCTGCTCAGCACTCTGGCTGCCAGGGACCCACCGGCCACCTCAGCCTTATCTCCTGTGCTACAACTGAACGGTGCTGCCACCAGAGTGCTATGTGACCTTGGGCAAGTCCTTTCCCTCTCTGGGACTCAGTTTTTCTATCTGCAAAATAATCTGTAACGTCTAAGGATCCCTTTCCAGCTCTAACATCTCATGTTTCTATGTACTAACTTGCAAATTCCCTGAAGGGAAGCGGCCCTCTCCTTATCCACAGAGAGCCTGGTGTCATGCATGGATTTATAATGTGTGAAATCAATGAACAGACTAATGGCACTGTGACCTTTCCTGTTGTGGAAGAACACTGTGCTTTGAGTCCCTGGAGCCTGGGTTCTAATCTTGCTTCTGTTATATGACTCACTACCCAAATGCCTCTGGCAAGTCACCACCTGTCTGGGCTGGGGCTCCTCATCAGTTAAATGGGGACGATACTGGTTATATCCGGACCTCATTGGGTTACTGTGAGGAAGACCTTCCATAAACCTTGAAGCCCTCCCTGAAGAGGGAGTTGTGGTCCTTGTGGAAAAGGCCTTTCTACTGAATTCCCTGAAATTTAGGAAGAATAGACTTAGGCCCATTTTACCCTGAGGGAGGTTGATGGCTCAAGGCCACCCAGCAAGCAGGTCCACAAACAAAAAAGAATTCTCCACCTAAAGAAAAGGGAGGCCTCTATCCTGCTTTGGGTTAGCTGCACTGGAGGGGGAAAGGGAAAACCCCCATGAAGGGTGAAATGCACAGATTACAAATGGCTCTCATTTAAATAACCTAAGGTGCACCAGGCAAGGAATTCTAAAAATAATTACTCTGATCCTGATTGTCTGAAATGACAAATTGGCCCTTCAGAAAGCTAGATTTCTTAAGACTTAGAATAAAAATCTGACACTGAATTTAACAAAAAACAAAACCCTGGCAGCTCCAGGAATCCTTTTGGGGAAGGAAGGATCTGTGGGAAGAATACATTCACCAGAATAACCATTTGCTCACTTTATTTTTAAAGGGGTATTTCTGGAGGCTGCAGCAACAGGAGCTCCCCGCACTTGGTGAAGTCTAAGGGGGCAGGACTCAGCGGGCTCACGCTGGAAAGGCCTGTGATGCCATCCATTTCACTCCCTTCATTTTACAGGTGAGGAAACTGAGGCCCAAAGAGTCATATGAGATGCTGTTGCTCCCTTCTTCCAACGAAGACCAATGCAGCCCCTCCCCACCCAGCTCTCCTTACTCAGCCAAGGGACCAGACCATTCTTCCATTAAAGCAATCATGACCTAACCAGTTCTGTCAACTTAATCAAAACCTGACACCACTTTCCCTGTGGGTTTTCTTTACACTCAACAGGGAAGTTCTCACTGCCCCTCAATGGCACAAATGGGACACTGAGCAGAGAGGATTGCAGGAACCCTGTCCCCTCCCCCCATGAGTGTCTGCCAGGGAGGAGGGGGCACCTCTGACCCATAGGTGTTCTATACGTATCTGCTGAATGAGGTAAGGCAGCCTACACAGTGAACACCAGGCTGGGGAGGCGGGATTCGATCCCGTGGACACTGAGGAATCCATTAAAAATGTTTGAGCTATGAAAGCTATGATATGCAGGATGGACTGGAAAAGGGGAAATGAATAACCGGGATGCACATTTCTATATTGCTTTGTTGTTTACACTCTCTTTTCCTCAAAGATCCCTTGAGGGTGTGTAAATGTCACTCCCCCATTCTACAGCGAAGGAAACTGAGGCTCAGGGTGGCCTGACTACCGAATGTCCAGGAGAGATGGGATTAAACCGCAGGCCTCCTCCCTCCAAATCTAGGTTCCTTGTGCCTGACACTCCTTGCTCAGAGTAGACCCCAGGGCTCCCTCAGCTGAGGGAGATGGGCCTGGCCAGTCCCTCCTCACCCTTTCTTAGTGGGAGATTCCAGCCCCATTTATCTCCTTCTCCTTGGTAAACAACTGTCAAGGAAAATAAATAGTTTTTAACGGGCTCATTAATTGAATTCAGGGAGAAATAACTTTCCAGGGCAATTTAGAGGGAACTATCAGAATGAAATGGCCAAGCTGATCAGCGCATACTTAAGCCATTTAGGTGAAGAGCAGGGAGGGAAGCATGAGGAGAGGAGAGTTCCTTTCCTCTTCCCATCACCCCTGCTGTCTAGCCCCAGGCAACCCTATAAAGTGACCTAGGTTTACAAAGTAATCTCATCACCACACTGAAACAGGTAGTTCTAACATTATCCCCATTGTACAGACAGAAACTGAAGCCAGAGAAGAGTTTCAGGGTCGTGGAAGCTCCATGAAGCTCAGGACCATCCTGCTGTTCCAGTGGGGTGTCACAGAAACCACACTGGACCTCAATTCCAGCTCCAGGTCTGTCAAGAACACGTGTATGACCTTCAGAAAGTCATTTAATCTCTGTGCTTTTCCATTTGAATAGAGGGGAAAACAGAGCCCCTGCCCTGTGCATCTCTCTGGGCTGTCATGAAGATTTTAAAAAGCAAAAAAAAAAAGTTGGCCCATGGGAGCTGACACTACAATTCCACATTCAAGGTCCCTAGAATTACCCATTTTACAGAGGAGGAAATTGAGGCCCAGAAGAGACTTGCCCAAAGTCAGCAAAGCCAATATTCAAACCAGACAAAAAAGACCTATGACCTGTGATCCTTCGTCTGACCAGAGAGGCTCTGAGTAGCCTCATTTCTCTTGGGTTGCTTAGTGGAGGGCTTGGTATAGACCAAGTCCTGCAGCATGGGACCATCTAAGAGAAGCGGAAATCTCTCCCCATCATGGCATCTCCTTAGTTCCAAGTTTTCCTAAGTCATACCTCCTATTCATTCACAGTCAGGCTAGGCAGGGAGCTTTTAAAAAATGAACAGATAATTCCACAGCTTGAAAGGACCTTGGAGAGACCTCATCCAAACCATACATCATCCAGACAAGCAAGCTCAGACCAAGAGAAGAGAAGCCCAAGACCACCCCAAGTTGTTTGGCTGAACCAGGATTCAGACCAGCCCATTGCTTTTTCCCCATTACATCCGTCAGCATCAATGACACTGATCATGGCGTTTCAGAGTTGGAAGAGATGGTACCAGTGCAAGAGAGTTGGATTTGGACTCTGACACTTACTATGTGACATTGGGCCAGTCACTCAGGATCTCTAGGCATCAATTTCCTCATGTGTAAAAGGAGGGGGCTGTAGTAGATGATGAAGTAGAAGGCCCCTTCCAGCTATAAAAAGGATGATCCTGGGTAAAGTTTACCCAAGCCAACCCCTCCCGATGCCGGAATCTCTAACATCCCTGACAAATGCTCATCCAGCCTTAAACTGAACGCTTCCAGGGACAGGAAGCTCACCACCTCACCAAGAGCCTACTTCACTTTGGGACAGTGCCCACCACAGTTCTTCCTTATGCTAAACCCCAACTGGCCTTGCTGGGACCCCCATGCTCAATCAAACCAGTATTTATTAAGTGTCTATCTATGTGTCAGATATGGTGGGAGCTGTTGGGGATACAAATAAGAGTAATGAATGAAACAATCCCTACCCCTAAGGAGCTTATTATGTTCTCATATATACCGAAGTGGAGCCAAGGACACTTCAGTATATACCAAATGTAAAAAGAATAAAAACTAATAAATACAAAGCAATTAAATAAAGGGGATCTGAGGAAATCAGGAAAGGCTTTGAGCAGATGATGCTTGAGGGATGTCTGGAGGAAAGCAAGGAATCCCTTTGAGATGAAGGTGAAGAGGAAAGGCCAGCAGGGGCAGAGGTGAGAGCTGAAGTGTTCTTGGGGGGGGGGAGGGCAGAGAGGTCGGTTTGGCTGGATGGCAGAGTAGGGGAGGGGCGGTAATGTCCTATGAGGTTGGAAAAGTGGGCTGCAACCAAGGGCGGGAAGGTCTTGAAAAAATGAAGAGAGGAGTTCATAGTTCATTCTGGAGGCAACAGGAAGCCATTGGAGTTGGCTGAGTGGAGGAGTCACAGGGTCAACCTTGTTCTTGGTGGCAGTGGGGAGGGACCGGAGGCCGAAGAGACCAGTGAGGAGGCTGCTGCGATGACCCAGGTGATTTGGGTCTGAGCTGAGGCGGAGGCTGTCAGAGTAGAACAGGGTTACAGAGGAAATAATGGCAGCATCTGGCAACTAACTAAATATGTAAGATGAGGGGGAAAAGAGTCAAGGATAATACCAACATTAGGAGCCTCAGAGGTTAGGGAATGGTGGCTTCTTTAAGAGAAATGAGGATATTTGGAAGACAGCTGAGTTTAGGGGAAGTTAATAAACTGTTTGCATGTGCTGAGTTTGAGATGTCTCCAGGACATCCAGTTTCAAATGTCCAACAAGCAACTGGTGATTCAGGATTGAAGCACAGGAAGGAGCCTGAGGTCATGTCTAGATGTATATATACAGTCACCATTCCAGAGATCATGAAATCCGTAGGAGCCAACGAGGTCCTCCAGAGAGAGAGTGTAGAGAGAGAAGAGTCAGGGTCTGAAGACAGAGGCCTGGAGAAAATCTACAGTTATGGGACACGACTTGGATAATGAACCAGCAGAGGAGCCTGAGGAGGAACCGTTAGAACTGGGAGGAGGAGAACCAGGAGAGAGCAGTGTCCTGGCAGAGATGGTAGTCAGCAGTGTCCAATTCAGCAGGTGGATCAAGAAGAATGAGGACTGAAAAGAGTCCACTTAGATTTGGAAATTAAAAGATTACTGATCACTTTGGAGAGAGTGGTTTCAGTGAATGAGGTTGGAAGCCATACTGCAAAGGGCTGGCTGGTTTTTTCCTAGGAGTTTGGCTGAGAAAGGCAGGAGAGATATAGGATTGTAGCTTTGAGGGGATGGTAGGGTCTAGGGAAGGTTTTTTTAAGGACTTGGATTGTTTGAAGTGAGTAGGAAAGGAATGAGGGGAAGGGAAGAAGAGGGAGAAGGGAGGAAGAAGGTAAGGGTGGGGATAGAGGAAGGTAGAGTGAAGGAAGCCACTCAGGTCTCTTGTCACCTTGATACCACTATCACCACCACCACCACCCACTGCCAGAGGATACTCTAAGTTTTTGAGTACATGGTCTCTAGAAACACCATCCTGCAAAAACACATCAACTCTAAAACTCTTACCTCCTCTGTACCCCCTTGCCCTTAATCGGAGAGGGTGGAAGGTAGACATCCAAGAGCTCCTCCCAGGACCTCCATTTCAGGAGGCGGCCCAGGGTAGCCGGCTCATCATTTCCCATCTGCTGTCATCCTCTGGTCTTCAATCATGCCCTTGAGCTGGGTACCCTTCCCCCTCCCCACTTCTCAGCTTCTCTTTATGTAGTGTCTACCCCCATTAGGCTTTCAGCCCTCGAGGTTAGGGACTGTCTTTTACCTTTCTTTGTATCCCCAGTGTTTAGCACAGTGCCTGGCACACAGTAGGTGCTTAATGAATGCTAGTTGACCTACTACCTTTCACTCTAGCCAGCTACCCAGTTATGACTGCCAAAGACCAAAAAACATAAAATAGGCATTCACTACCAACAGATCACAAGATTAAAAGGTGAAAAGATGCTTGTCCAAACTTGTCATTGTATATATAATGAAACCAAAGCCCCAAAGTGCCAAATGCAAATGACTTGTCTGAGGCCACACAAAAAAGAGCAAATACTTTGGCCCCCAAATCTAGGACTCTCTCAGCTGTGCAAGAGGTGGGGGGGGAGGGGAGGCTCGCAAATCTGTCTCTCCTAACCAGCACCTTGGGACAGTGTTTCAAAACACTCCTTATGATGCTCTGGGAAATATCCCCTCAAATGGGAGGACCTGGGGCTTCATCATCATTAATATCACCAGAAAAAGCGCCTTGTCTCCACCTCTGACTTCATACCACTATTGATCTGTGTGTGTCTGACTTGATGTCCTATTTTAGTTCCTAATATTATCCCTTGGTTACTTTTGCACAAGATTTGCCGACTGCTGAAAGTCCTGAATTGGTTTTTGTTGGAACAGCAATTGTTGGGGGTCAGAACAGAAGTCAATGTCCTTGTGGTAAGCCACTCTACATGGCTTTAACTGTTCAGTTAAACCCCGAGTTCTCTCCCAGGCCTCATTTTTTTCATGCTGGCCTCAGAAAAGACAAGGGAGCTGGCTGGGCTTTACCACATTTTGTTCTGATGAGAAGCTCAACTCTTGCCAAGGGCTGGACTTGACAAAGGCTCAGCTCTACCATGTACTTACAGACTCAAACCTTCCAAGTCCATCTGACCACATGAGGGAAACTACAATCCCCTGCACCCCAGAAAGACCGTGCACTCAGTTGGATTCCTCATGCCAAACAATGCTTTCTTCCCAGTTCACAAAATCACAGAATTTGAGAGCTGGGAGTGACTTTATGGGCTATCTATTCCATCCCATAAGCGAGGAAGGACGCCTCCTTATATAGCATACTGAACAAGTGGTCACCTAGCCTATGCTTAACGACACCCACCCCCCACTCTTGGGAAGCCCAGTCCACTCTGTATCATCCATAACTGTGGGGCAGTTCTCTGCTAACAGAATGAAATGAGCCTTTACCATGTGGCCACACTCACTAAGGTTTCCATCTACATGACCAGGCTCAAGCACCCTAGGAAGCCACCAAGATAATAATTAATATGTACATGACCTTAAAGAATGTGTGACCTGTTAACTTAGTCACTCTCGAGTGAAAGAGTCATAAGAACTGGCCTTGAAATCTAGCTCTGTCACTGACTTAACCAACTGCGTAATCAGTCAAGTCACTTCACCAGAGTGCCTTCCTCATCTATAAAATGGGGATAATAAAAATACACTACCCTACTCACAAGTACAAACCTTAAAAAGAAGGGATGTAAGCTATCACAAAATCACAAAACATCACAGCTGGAAGGGCCCTTCAAGATCCAGTCCAAGCCTCTCGTTTCCCAGATGGGAAAAGTGAAGCCTGAAAAGGTGAAAGGACTTGCACCCAGAGCCGAATAGCCAATCAGAGGCAAAGCTGGGACTAAACACACATGTATCTAATACTTTACAATTGATACAGGCTTTTCTCACAGCAGCCTAGTGAGGCAGGCAGTACAAGTATTCCCCTCATTTAACAGATGAGGTAAAAGACAAAAGGATCACAGAGCCTAAACTAGAACCCGGGTCTCCTGCCTCTCAGGCCTGTGCTGAGAGTAGCCATGTAAAGTGGAACAGATGGAGGAGGAGCACTGTGGGCACACTCCTGCCCACCTTATCTACAAGGTCAAACATTTGGGGCTTTACCAGCTCCAGAACTGGGAAGAGGTCCCCACTGAGATGAACCTGACGAGCTGTGGGAATGGCTAGCAGCTCCCAAGCAGGGCTTTCCCCATCATTACCTGCCTAATCAGGACAATTACACTTTCCAATTGCTAGAGCTGGATCACCTGGCAGGAGCTGAAGTGCAAGGAGAGCGGGGCCAGGAAGGAGGGAGACGATCTCTTTGTAAGCTTTCTTTTCTGTCCTCAATTTGAAGGGCCCTGTGGAGACCAAAATGCTTCTGTGCAAAAGGCACCTCTCCCTCCCTCCCTCTCTCTGAAACCTCTTTGGAGGAGTTTGCTTCTGAAAAGGAGGAAGCTTTGGCTGGGCTGGCAGGAGGAGGTGAAGAGGTCCTTGGAAAATATACTAGCCAGAATGTTCCCACTCAAGGGAGGACACTGTGGTCAAGCAGAAAAGGCATCTGGAGAAGCGGTCTCAAGAGCCTCACTTCTGCACTAAAAGCTGCGTGACCAAGAGAAAGTCATTTCCTGTTGCTGACCCTCTGTTTTCTCCATTGTAACAGGAGACCTGCCTTTTGCTTTGCTTTGTATCCCCAGCACTTAAGCACAGTCCCTGGCACATAGTAGGTGCTTAATGAATGCTAGTAGAACTACTCTCAGGGAGGTGAGAAAACTGCTTTGCGACCCTTAATGCAAGAGTTAAATTCAACAAACTTTTATCACGTTGACTTTATGCAGGGCACTAGGGCTGCAATGAGAGCTCTAACTGCTCCTCACATGGACCTTGTACTCCAATAGGTGCAAGAGCCAGGCACATAAAACAGTAGGATACAAGGCAGAGACTTCAGTCAAGTCTCTGAGCAAAGGAAGGACGGGTCACGTCTCAGTTACGAGAAGCTTCGTTTTTGTCTTTATATCCCCAATGACTAACACACAGTAGTTGCTTAATAAATGTTGATTGGAAAGCCTCTGAGATCCCTTCCAACTCACATTCTGTGAAAGGTCTTTGCCAAGTCCTAAAAGACATCTGGGAGTAGGGTGGAAAGAGGGTTATCACTTTCAGCTGTGGGAGAGGACTCTGTAAAGGCTTCATGGAGTAAGGAAGGGAAGGAGGAAGGTAGTAAGGAAGGAGTGGAGGACTGAGGGGAAGGGGGAGGACTGAAAAGAGGGAGGAGGGAGGATTGAAAGGGTAGAGGACTGAAGAGAGGAAGGGAGGACTCAGGGGGAGGAAGACAAGCAGGAAGAAAGATTTCCAACAAGCAGAGATGGGGGGGGGGGTCCATTCCAGACACGGGGCATATCATAAGCAAAAGCAAGAACTTAAAGAGGGCAGATCAAGAACAGGAGACAGTTGTCCAGTTTAGCTGGAATGTAAGACAGGTGAAAGGAAGTAGCAGGAGAGAGGGCTGGAAAGGTGGGCTGGAGCCATATTATGGAGGTCCTAAACGCCTGGCTACGGTTTGGAACAGCAGAAGTAACAGCATGGGGGGAGGGGAGTTGCTTTAGAAAGACAACACAGGCCGCAGTGTGAAGGATGGATTAGGATGGGGATGGCCAGGAGGTAGGAAGACATTTATTTACAAAGTGCTTTGCTCAGAATCAAGACTGGAGCAGGTAGTAAATAGTACAAGTGTTATCCCCATTTTGCAGATGACTCATCCATAGTTACACAGGCCGTCTGTCCCCCATGCCCTCAATAATGCACTTCTCCTTGCCTCTGCCTCTTGAGACTTCTCTGCTCTCTTCCAGGCTCCTCTCCAATAGGAAGCCTTTCCTGATCTTCCTAGTGCCTGGTGCTCCTTCCTTACTCAAACCACTGGGATGTGTGCACAGATAAATATAGATATATATATACATATTGATACACAGATATGGATATAGATGCATATAGAGAGATATATAGATACGTATATGTATATACAGAGAGAGATAGACAGAGAGATAGATGTTTATCCCCCTTTAGATTATAAGCTCCTTGAGAGCAGAGATGGATTTTTGGATTTTTCTTTGTATCTCTATGCCTAACACAGAGTGGCTTGTATAACTCTGTGAAACTCAAGTTGTGAAATCTAAAGCATCAAAGTCAGAGCTCAAAGGCCAAGCTCAACTCTAGCACACTGCCTCTCAAGAAAAGCAGCCAGGACTCCATTTGACAGGAAAGACGGAAAAATTCATTCTGGTGCTTACCAAAAGAAGCTATTTCTAATCCCCTAGAACAAGGATTCTTAATCCCTAAAGGATCTATGGGTAGATTTCAGGGGTCCCTTGGATGGGAAAAAAATTACATATTTAATTAAAAGTACCTAACTGAAATTTAGCATTTCCTTCAATTATTTAAAAACATGACTCTGAGAAGATGTCCACAGGCATCACAAGACTGCCCAAGGAATCCACATCACAAAAAGGGTAAAAAAGACCCCTAGCCCTAGAACAATCTCCCTGTTAGCTCCCTCAGCTGAGGATAAATGATGTTGGCTCTGGGGTAAAGGATTAATTCCAATTAATAAGAAACACCAGCTCTAAGGCTAGCTTAGACACATTTTTCTTGGTTCCGAAATTCTAAAGCATCAGACTGACAATCATAACTTAGCCAGGTCCTATAAGAAATCAGCATATGGTCAAGAATGCTAAAAAGTTAGAAGCAGCCAACAAAATGTGGGAAAAGTTGGGGCCTATCACAGAACACTCCCAGTTGACAAAGAATGACAAATTTCACGAACTTCCAAGGTTGAATTTAAACCCCAGGGAAGGAAGGGGTTATTTTACTTATTTTCTTACATTGTAATTGATCTGATTTTTGACCTCTCCACTTCCCTTACCTTAAAAAGCTATAAAGTAGAAAGCAATGAATATCCTTATAACCAGAAAGTAACACCTTCCACGATGTCCTTTTTCAACATCCAGGACAACTGTATATTTCCCTGGCCCAACAGGCTGTCACAAGGCAACCCATCATGAAGATGAAGCACACAAGCATGGTGCAAAGGATCGTCTTAAATACCTCGGTCATTAATAGTGCTCTACAGAGCCTCTTCCC
This sequence comes from Phascolarctos cinereus, assembly GCF_003287225.1. Classification (NCBI taxonomy): domain Eukaryota; kingdom Metazoa; phylum Chordata; class Mammalia; order Diprotodontia; family Phascolarctidae; genus Phascolarctos; species Phascolarctos cinereus. Next base: position 664,017,757 of record NW_027555847.1, on the reverse strand, counting down.
TCTGCTCCTGAGAGATTAACACGGCTGCCTTTGCTGAGCAAAATAAAAATGTTATTTCAATTTGTGGCTCCCACTCTCCCGTGGATGACTATTTACTCCCTTCCGTTCCCTTCTGAAATACGGGTCCTTTCTACACCAGGGAAGGAGGTGGCAGATGAACACACCAGCGAATTCATTAATTTATAAATCAGTGTGGCATGAGACAATTAACCATTTCCAATAATCAATCAGACCACAGGAATGATAAGCTCTCTGGTCCATGATGGATCTATGAAATGTGGCCCATTTTAAATTACTCTTCCCACACAGGCCCAAGTGGTCACCCAGATTAGCCATTCATATGGATGCTCCAGGGGATTATCTGGAACTTGCTGGCCCTTTCCCTGTGTCAAGTGCTACTTACCTTGATGCAGGACTCGGTCAGCCTATATAACTTAAGGCTATTACTCAAGTGCAGTCACGTTAAATAGTCTGGTGGGGAAAAAAAATTCAAATGACACTCGGAGACCTCTGCTGCCCAGTCGAGCTCTTGCATGGTCTCACAAAGAAAAAGGCATTTCCACTTCTTCTCAGTGTCACATTCAGACTAAACCAAAGCATCACCAAAGGCCACCCCTGCCCTGAATTCTGGGGCATATACCTACCGAAGGTACAGGCACAGTAGTATGGTTAAAAAAGGACCTGGGAATGGCGTCAGGAGAGTAGGGTTAGATTCTTGGCTCTGTTGCTGACTCATTGTGTGACCCTGGACAAGATCTTCTTTGTAAAAATGAAGGCTGGATCTCCGAAAGTCCTTCTAGCTCTAACATTCTGGGTCTCAAGAAATGCAAACATTAAGCCTGCTGTGCACAGTGTGATGTGCCAGGTGCTAGGGAAGGTAAAGCGTTTAGACAAGATGTAGTACCTGCTTTCATGGGGTTAACAGTCTAATGTGTGTGCACCGGCGGAGTATACCTACACAAACAACCATAAAACAAAACGATACTCAGATGCTACAGAGAAATGCAAATAAAGTCTTACAGGAGGGTCAAAGGGTGAAATGTAATTACTGTTTGGGAGCAGGGAAAGATCTCAGGAAGACATCAAGGAAATGGCATTTAAGTTAGACTTTAAAGGAGGGCGTCTTTAGCCTGAGGTCCTTGGACACACACACCACACACACACACACACACACACACACACGTGTGTGTGTGTGTGTGTGTGTATATGCATTTCAGTACAATTGGTTTCCTAGATAATTCTATTTTATCTTATGCCCTTAAAAACATCATTCTAAGGGTTCTCATAGATGGCTAAAGGGCCCAAGAAACAAAAGAGGTTAGGAAAAGAACTCTTGCCTTAAGGGAGGGTGCAGAGGAGCAGCCCAGGCATCTGTGAAATGAACTCTACTTGAGAGCAGGCTTTGAAGAGTCAATAATCATAACAGTTCACATTTATGGCCTCTGATGTGCCTTTTCTCATGTCAGTCTAGTAAGGTAGGTAGTAAGCGTATGGCCTCCATTTTACAGATGAGGAAAATGATGTTCACAGAGCTGAAGAGTTTTGTCCAAGGTCACACAGATATCATGGCAGGCTTGGGACTGAAATCCAGGGCTCTTGCTTCCCAGTACAAAGCTCTTTCCAATACAAATAATGCACATGGCCCGTTCTCACAAAAGCTCTAAGTCTATGATCACTAGATCTAATGAAAACAACCCCCCCAACTGTCTCAACTTACTTCCCAACTCTCAACATGTAGATAATGGAATTCATTATCCAGAGAATGCAAGACTCTCAGCACCTAAAATCCTAACATTGCAAATGTAGTAAGAAGGGGAATCAGAGGTTGAAGTACCTTGATAAATACTTCCTGTCTTCCTTGAGAAGCCAAAGATCTGTTGTTCCAAGCTCCAGTACCAGCTTTGAAAGTCCAAAAACATCTGGGCTGGTGGAATTTCCCATGGCCTTCAAACAACACACTCTACCCATCACCACTGCTCTGAGCAGCTAGCTCCCAGTGGGGCTCAACTCCTACAAAGGAGTCTGACTTCTCCAACGGGCAAGTGTAATTGTCCTGATGGGGCCAGGAAGGATGAGAAAGACTGGCTTTGGAGCTGGCAGGGCTATTCTAGCTGCTCAGCAAGGTTACCTCTCTTTTTTCCAACAGGAGAACCTCCCTGTCCCAGATCTAGCCAAATTCAAACAACTGGCTTCCAAGACAAGATGGACAATACAACATGGCAGCCAACCCACCCTCACCCTTTCTTTGCCTGTTCCATTTTTTCACTGCTTCTCTCAGCACTGGAGTGGAATAAGGCTACCTGGGTTCCAGTACCAAGTAATTAACTGTGTAGACTGAATAGTAGAGCCCACACATCTCAGCCAAAGAGACTGTGCTGACAGATGGCACTGGCCAATGGAAATGAAGATGATAATGATGATAACACGAGCAACAACACTAATATCAATACTGTAATAATAGCAACCTAGGTCTTTCTGACTTAGAAGCTGGACCTTTATCCACTACTCTAAACTACCCTGGACACAAACTGGCCATATAGCGTGGGCATGTCATTTAGCCTTTCCGTGAATGCCTAAGAACAGTTACCAGTCTGCCCTGGTAGAGGGAGATTCATACACCACTGAAACCCCAGGTCCAAAACAAAAACTACATGAACAATCCTAAACAACAATCCCTCGCCTGTACGTAGCACTGAGTACTTTCCAAACTTCCTCTCCCCCACCCCCCATGCATTTTCTCATTTGATCCCCACAGGTTTTTAAGTCATAAAAGGTATTTAAATGGCATCTACAATTTCATTTTTTCCCCCAGACCAAGTGGACCACAGACCAACAAAGAATCACTTATCACAGGTGCCTCACGGCTACCAGCAGCTCCAGCTTCCCATTGAGGCTCCTCTGGTGCCTTCCTTCTGCTCTCCTGTAATAGGAACAGGAGCACCCCGTCCAGAGGCAGCTGACCTGGAGTCTGAGTCTTCTTGCACTGGCTGAATTAATTAGCTTCTTCACTAACATTTCCCTAGAATGAAGAAGTCCCAAGTCCTAAATAACCAAACCTCACATTTTCATAGCTCTTCAAAATGGCACAGTACTTGCCTCACCACAAGCCTGTAAGGAGGTCTTACAAGAATAACCCCCATTTTACTGATTAGGAAACTGAGGCTTAGAGAGGTCACATGGCTGCACAGCTGGTAAATGTCAGCACAGAGCCTGGAACCCAGGTCCAAATCCTGTGCTCTTTCCCCTTTTTACCACGACCTTCCCCATGTTAGAGACTGCTAGGAGGAAAGGTTTCATCAGAAGCCCTCTCACTCCCACACCTAAAGACTTAGTCATGAACAGCATCAGCAGCATCCAGGGCCAGGTCCCAGGCCTGCTGTCCTTAGTGGACTCCAGAAACACCCCATTTTTAGAAAGAAGTTCACACATGTCCTTCAGCTCCAATAAGTGGTTTATGCTACAGGTTCCAAAGAAAATCCCCTTGAAGATGGAGGATGGGTCCATTTCCTTGGTGGCTCTAATCAGGACATCTCTTACAGAGCTTCCTCCTCTTGTCCTGGTAGGGGCTCAGCCTCTGGACCTCTGACTTCTCCAACAGAGGGTGTCAAGGGCAGCAGAGTGGTCACCCAGTCCAATCAGTTTTTAACAACTGAATTGCACTTGACCAAGAGGCCTAGCTGTGGCTAAGGACAAACAGGGAGAAGTAGAGAAAGGGAAGAGAGGAAGAGGAGGAGGTTGTGATCACATCACACCATCTGAACCAGAAGTCCAGAATAATCTCAGATTTCCAAGCCTAGTCCTGGAGGCCTGGCCCCTCCTTTCTGGGCCAAGTCCAGGAAAGTAAAAAGATGCGAAAGCTAAGTCCAGCCAAATTAGTCACTCCTACCCCCTCCTTAATTTGCACCCTTCCAGAAGTGTAAAGCAATTGATTTTTCATAATCCCCACATACCTCTTCTTCAACACTCCTGAAAATATCAGCCAAGAGACAAGAAAAATGTTAACATTTTCCAAAAAGAATATTTTCCCCTCCCAGCATGTACTAACCTAACTGCTTCACTTTCCCACTGCCTGAATTGCTCAGAGATGCTCTAGCCCTTTTCTGAACCAGCTGGGCCTAGAAACAGAAGGGAGCCAGCCAGGGAAGATGGGCTGGGAGCTTCAGGAGACCTGGAGCCTAGTCCCAGCTCTGCTAAAAATCTCTCTGTACAACCTATACAACTCTTTCCTTCCCTAAACCTCAATGTCTTCAGCTATAAAATAAGGCTTCGGACTCAATAAACGATCTTTTTTTGTTTGTTTGTTTTTGGCAGTTGGGGGTAAGTGACTTGCCCAGGGTCATACAGCTAGTAAGTGTCAAGTGTTTGGTCTGAGGCCAGGTTTGAACTCAGGTCCTCCTGACTTCAGGGCCGGTGCTCTATCCACTGCGCCACCTAGCTGCCCCCCTCAATAAATGATCTTGAAGGTCCCTTCTAGCTCTGAAATTCTCCAACTCTAGGATTTTCCTGCTCAAACACTCTGTACACATCCTCTCCCAGCCTTGATCAATCCAATCTTAAGCGTCTGGTGTCCCCAGGCCTCACACCTGGTCACCACCTGTAGCCAACAAGCTGTACCCACTCTGCCCGCCCCCCTCCTTTCTTTCCTAGCCTCAAAGTAAGCAGCCACTTAGCTTTTTTTTTTCTTAAATAAACTAGCAGGGGGAAATGAAAGGAAGTATCACCTTCAAAAATATATTTTTTTAAAAACCATACACCTCAAACCCTACACACATACAACTGCGTGACTCTTCTCCAGCACCCACAGATTCTTTCTTTAGGGACAGCATGTGTTCCCTTTAAGTCCTGTGCGCTCCAATTCAGGAACTCTGATGGGTCACAGGAGGCATGATTATTGGTTGTATCCCTTTCCTCCTCCCCCCAACTCTGAAAACTCAACCTAGAATTATTAGAGAAACAGTCCCCTGATATATATGAAGATAAGAGATTTCAGTTTAGAGCTCTCCCCTAATGTCAAGTCCCTACAGCTGACATACAGATAGATATCCAATAACCTTTTAAAGTTGACCTAAAGGACAACCATGACCACCCTTTTCAACATCACCTACATCAAATCCTGGACTTAAGAAAGGTCACAGCAAATGCCCTTACAATTGACCTCATCCCCCAACCTCTACCCCCAAGATAATTTCTCAGGCAGCATAGCATAATGGAAACAGCACTGGACAGAGAAATTCCTAAGACCTGAGTTCTACAGTCAATGCCACTAATAATATGGTGCTGCACAAGTCATTTTTCCTCTTTGGCCCTCACTGCTCCTCTGTAAAATGAGGGGGCTGGACGAGATAATTTCCAAGGCCTCTTACCATTTCAGAAATTCTACATCCTAAGGTCCCTTCCAGCCACGACTTTAAGCTGTCTTCTTTGTTTTAGAGAGCAAATTTGAGGTGCTGACAAAAAGCTTCAGTGCAAATACAGAAAGTAAGAAAGGAGAGGGCCAGGCAGGTGGCCAGCGAGAAGCCCAGCTCCCACCCCCAGCCTGGGGAGTTCTCTCCACCCTGTTCCAATATGTTGTCCTGGCACGGAGCCTGTCTGTCTCTCACTCCTTTGCTATGGAGGGAGCCCCTCTCTCCTTAGACCTCTGTTCTGAGACTAGGTGGGAATAAGGCTTGCAGTTAGAGGAATGAGGAGGGAGAACTTTCAGCCCAGGCAGCTGGAAAGGCAGAGGCAGGATAGCTCAGTGAGAAGGGGGTCAAGATACACATCTCTTATAAAATATATGACTAGTGGGGATAAGGGAGACACGCCACACTGGGTCACACAATAAGTATGTGCCTGAGGTAGTATTCTAACCTAGGTCCCTGACAAAAGCCATCATATCCTGACTCTCATCAAAAAGCACCAGAGTCAGAACAGAGAAGAACAGGCGTGGGCACCCCACCCGTAAAAAAGCACCCATGTCTCTGTGGGACCGAGAACTGCTCCCAGGTTGGAAACCGCTGCTCCTGCTCTGGGGCTTTCTCTTCAGGCCCCTACAAACAAGACCTGCTCACCCGCTAAAAGGCCTGGGAGCCTCCAAGCTCTGCTGACACCAGTAGCCCTAATATTTTCAATTCCCTGTCACTGATTCTGAAAATTGTGCCTAATGCATTCAGGAGAAAATTGCTCTCAGCTGAAAACATTAAGCTTTGTCAATTATCCCCCAAACATGCTAAGGGTATGTACATATGTATGTATGTGTGTGTATGCGTGATAAAATAAAGCCATGTATGTGTGTGTGTGTATATATATATATATATATATATGTATACATATATATATACATATATATATATATCCATATATATGTATATATGGTTTTATTTTTAGCACCTTCAAGCTCTCTGGTCTGCTACTGGGTGTGTGTGGGGGGATAGAATCAGAGAGCAAAGCTTCTAAATTCTGCCTTTTTTGCCAAACTATGTTCCATATGAGCAACTTGGTGGGATTACTGGCATTGGCCACTTACTGTCCTTAAGCTTACTTCTGTCAACCTTGAAGATCTCAACTGAAAACTCTGTGTGTGTGTGTGTGTGCGCGCGCGCGCGTGTGTGTGTGTGTGTGTGTGTGTGTGTGTGTGTGTGTGTGTGTGTGTGTGTGTGTGTGTGAGAGAGAGAGAGAGAGAGAGAGAGAAAGCCAAAAAAGGCCTCATCTCGAAAGGAGACTTTAAAATCTGTCTCTTCATAGCTGCACATCCTGGGGCAACAGCAATGCTCACTGAGTCATTTTGGAAGGAGCTTCAGGTTCGGGATCTAAAAAATCAATGACTGGTGTTGTTGTTAGCAGATAGAGAGGGTCCCACATCTCATCTTCAGCTCTAAGCACAATTTGTATCTTAAAAAACAAAAGGTCTCCCATCCCCAGCTCCCCCAAAGGGGGGCCCAAGTGCCTCATTCCTGTATGGATAAAACTTTACTTGGCCCTGTAACAACCCATAATTGTACTTACAAAGTTTCCAGGAGATTGTAAAGCAAGTCAGGAGAACAGGTCCTGGTAAAGTGAGTTGCATACCCAGTATCATTTACCAATCTGGTAACTGGCATACAAAGGTTTGGAATGAGAGTTAAATAATTCCTCAAAGGAAAAAAAGAGGAGTTAATTGCCCATTTGGTCCCACCTCTCAGTTCCAATTCACCTAACAGAGCCAAGGAGCAAAACTGCCTAGTAGGCTTCCCCATGTGGACTTTGCATATTCCCCTGGAGCCAGGATCAGTTGGAAAGAAGCCAAGACCAGAGGCAGGAAGGCTGCCCTGGTCGAGAGAAGCAGCTTATTCGGAAGAAAGAGGGAACTGATATTTTTTTATCCACTCCAATCTGAACATTCAAGGCCTGAAGGCAGTTCTGCCTCTCACCAGGCCACCCTGCAGGCTCTGAGCCCCAAACACCCAGGTCTTTGTAAAAAGCAAAGGGTATCATGTGAACATTTGAGATGACCTTTCTAGGGAAGGATGGAAATAGGAAGGGGAGGGATAAAGTATTTGTTTGGGAATTTTTTTTTATTTCAAGAGAACTGAACAGGATGGTGTATAATGAGAATAGGGATCATCTCTGTGCCCTGATGCACTGGAGACACTGGTCAGCCAACAAGCACTTATTTAGTGCTTACTAGGTGCTACAAACTGGGGTCCAGAGAAAGGCAAAACCCTAGTCCTTGCCCTCAGGAAGCTCACATTCCGACAGGGAAGGGGAAGCAAAGGGAAGTAAGCCTTTCTAGGGGGCCTATGACATGCCAGGCATGATGCTTTTCACAAATATTATCTCATTATATACTCACAACAACCCTGGAAGGTAGGTGCTAATATTATCCTTATTTTACAGATATGAGAACTGAGGCAAAGAGCAGTTAAGTCCAGGGTCACACACAGCTAGTAGCAGCTAGGTGGTACAGTGGATAGAACCTTTAAGTCAGGAGGACCTGAGTTCAAATTTGACCTTAGACACTTACTTGGGCCAGTTACTTAACCCTGTTTGCCTCAGTTTCCTAAAATGAGCTGGAGAAGGAAATGGCAAACCACTGCAGTATCTTTGCCAAGAGAACCCTGAATGGGGTCATGAAGAGTCAGACACACCTGAAACAACTCAACAACCACATACAGCCACCAAGTGCTGGAGGTCCAGTCTGAACTTGGGTCCTCTCGACCACATGCCCAGAGCTCTGCTTACTGCTCCACCGGCTGCCTCTCCTACGGAAGGCAGCAAAATGCATCCAGTACAAAAGGAAGATGATCTCCAAGGGAAGGCCCCAGTGGGGACAAGGAATTAACACGAGGGGCTGGGGAAGAGAAGGAAAAAGGCCCCCAGCAGAAGAGGGGGTTTGAACAGAGTCTTCTTGGAAGCCAGGGGGCAGAGGTGGAGAGTATTCCAGGGGACAACCAGTGAGATGAAGTGTCACGTCTGAGGAACTGCAAGGAAGTCGGCGTTGTTGAAACAGGGCGTGAGAACATTAAAAAGAATGGAAAGGCAGGAAAGAGTCTGCCTGTGAAGAGTTTAAAGGTCCAGCAGAGGATTTTTCTTCGATGCTGGAGGTAACAGGGAGCCATTGGAGTCTGAGTAGAGAGGGACGTGATCAGACCTGCACTTTGGGAAGATGACTGTGGCACCGAGTTGAGCATGGGTCAGGATGAACAGAGATTTGGGGCAAGGAGACCAGCCAGTAAGCTACAGCAAGAGTCCAGACTTGGGGTGATAAAGGTGTGTACCCAGGTGGCCCCTATGTCAGTAGGGAGGAGGGTGCCTGCACAAGAGATGCTGAGATGGCAGAAACATCCAGCCGTGGCAATAAATCAGCTGTGGGGGCGAGTGTGAGGAGCTGGGGGTGACCTCTGGATTGTGGGAGGATGGGGGTGCCCTGGGCAATGAGGGAAGTTAGGAAGAAGGGAGGGTTTGGAGAAAAGATAACGAGTTCAGTTTGGGGCTTATCAAGTTTGGGATGCCTGTGGAACATCTGATTGAGAGGTACAAAAGGTGGCTGCTGATATGACACTAAAACTCAGGAGAGCAACTAGGACTGGCTATGGAGATGTGTGAATTACCTGCCCAAGATGATTGAACCCGTGGGACCTGATGAGATTACCAAGTATGGGAGAGAGTAGAGAGGGAGGCTCAGAAGAGAACTTTTGGGAATGTCCAGGTTAGTGGATGTGACATGAAGAACCAGCAAAGGAGACTGAGGAGGAGTTGGAAAGAAAGGGAGAAAAGCAGGAGAGAGCAGAAAACTTGAGAAAATATCCAGGAGGTGCTCACCAGTGTAAAATGCTGCTGGGAGCTTAAGAAGGAGGACGGAGAAAGGCTACTCGAAGACCTGGCGCAGAAGATCGAACAACAGCTATGGAAGCTATACCTCATGTCATATTGGACAAATGAGAGAGGACAGATTAAAGTCAAAGAGGGGACTGGGGGCTGCCTGGGCCCCTCTCACACGTGGGTGCCAGCAAAACAGACTGCTCCCTTCATGGGGAGGATCCCCACAGATCCAGGCCATTGGACCTGCAAAGTGGAGACAAAAATTTCAGATTAGATGTGCACACCTCTGTTGAGGCCCAAGAGTCACTATTTCCACTCCTAGAAAACTCATGGGAACCCAAGGAGTATGTGAGAGTGTGTATGAGTGAAAGTGAGTGAGTGTGTGAGTGTGTGTATGTGTGTGTACATGTGAGGGAGGGTAAGGAAGAAGGTACTCTTCAGGATGACGGCATCAGGAGCTCTCTGTGATCTCCCCAGACACCCAGATGTCATCGACTGGGAGGTAAAGGATGGAAAAGACCCATTAGCTCACTAAGGTTGTATGATCTCTCCAGGCACAACCTTGTTTGCTCCTTGCTCACTGTGCATATTGTGCCCAATTATATCAATTCTCCACGCGATTAAGCCATCGTTAGGCAGGGCAGGTGGAGATCCCCATGGGGGGGGAACTCCTCCCATCTCCACCCCCACCAAAAGTGCATTGTCATTCTCTTGAATGCTCTGCTCTAGTAAACTAAACATTTATGAAGGGCCTACTAAGTGCAAAGCATTGCAAAGCTAGGAGCCAGACCTGTCTGGGGCCCTCAGCTATAATAGCTAATCAAGGTTGGAAATTTAGGCCTTGCCCACTCAGTACTCAAGAAAATGAATTAAGTCAACCCTCTGGCCCCTTCATTGTTCTTCTTCCCAGAATAAGTGGGAGATCAAGGCAGGAAGGAAGATCCTCTCCTCAGGTATTAAGTGCTGAATGTGGAGACAGGGGATCTGACTTTGAATCACAGTTCTGCCACTTAACTAGTTTGTGTGACCTTGAGCAAGTCAAGTCTTCAGTCCTCAGTTTCCTCATCTGTGAAATAAGGGAGGGGGGAGATGAACTAGAAAATCTCAAAATTCTCTTTTAATACCAAAATCTGATGTTCCAGTGTTCACCCTAAATAACATAAATATGGTCTCTGGGCCACCCTGAGGAATAAGATAATTGCATTTATCAGGTTCTCTGAGTCCATTTTGGGACACAAGGATCTCTTAGTTGATCCAACCCACTTGCTAGAAAATTCACTTTCCTGAATATTGAAGAAAGAGCATCATGTGGTTTCCTTTTACTTCAAAGCACTAGACAGCAGGAGCAAGCCCAGTTCTTTGTATATCTCTACCACAGACAAGGAAACATCCCAGGCCCAGCCTTCCCCTCAAGCCTACTATTCCCACTACACAAACTCCCTTTTCAAAGCTGCCAATGCCAGTGGCAGCTACGAAGGTCTAGTTGGCGGAGTAAGAGACACAGAAGGCGAGATGGTGGGGGGAGGCAGAATAGGAAGCCACACCAGACCCTGGGAAATGGAGAGAGGGAGAAATATGCAAATGGAGAGTCGCCTCAAATCCCTAAACCCATTAATAAGGCCCTGAGCAGAAGCAGCTGGTGTCTCATCGGAGGCAACTGGCCAGCTTTTCCAGAAGGGTGAAGGGAACAATTGAGGGAAAAGGAGAAAACACACACACACATTTCTCCCCGTCCATCTCCTACCCCCCCTTTAGCATCAGCCAGGTGCTTTTTTCACAAGGCACTAACAACAGCTGGAGGGAGACATGAGGGCTCCCAAGATAGTAAATCAGCAACAGGAGATGCCCTGAAGCTTAAGGGGTGGGGGGAACACTCGAGCCCAGAGATCATGGAAGCCACTTGCATCTGCTCTCCTTTTGAGCAAAGCTTCAACTTGGTTTTTGTTTTATTTTTCATCTTAAGGGTGCTCACTGCTGCTCCTCACAGACCTGCCCCCGACCCCACGCAGGTCCGAGAGCCCTTTTGTGCTTCCCCAGCACCCAGAGGCTTGCTTGCCCATTGTAGGCACTCCAGAAATGCCTGATGAGCAAATTAATGAAGTAATGAATTAATGAATTCCCAGGTTCTGCTCCTTCTCTCGCCAAGAAAGCTTTCAGATCTAGAAAGAAAAGCTTCAGATCTAGAAAACCATAGGAGCAGGAAAGGGGTGGGAAGACAACAGAGTCCCTACCGGGTCTGGCTGGGGGATGCTATTCGACCAAAGGAGTATGAATGCCTCCCTCCCCCCTTTCCCTGAAGACCCCCATTAGTCTTGCTAAATAGGGTCCCCCCCACCCCATGTGCTGGCTAAATGAGGACCCTCTCACTCCCAGTCTCACAGAAAGGGAAACCCAGCAGGCCCAGCCCGAGCAGAGAGGCACGTGGGAGGGCATTACTAGACGCATGGGGAGGCGGCTGGGTTTAGGGGTACCCCTCAGCTCCCCAAAACAGTGCACCGGCACGAGGGGAGGGGCGGGAAATCTCCTCACTGTAGCGGGGGTCGGAGAGGGGAGAGAAAAGAAAAAGAGAAGAAAAACCCTGCCCTGACTTCCCACTTCCCGGCCGCCACGTCCCCCCCCCCCCCCCCCGCCAATTCCTCAGAGACTCAGGGGACAGGTTTTAAACACAACCTCCGGACCCCCCCCACTGCGCATGCGCGCTCGCAAGCTTCTCTCTCCCGCCCCCCACCCATGCCGGTTACAGTTCGAACACGGAGCCCAACGGCCGGAGCGCGAGATAACGGCCAATGGTGGGGGGGGGGTGAGGGGAGACGGAGGAGGGGAGAGGGGAGGGAACTCCGCCTCTGCCTCCTCCGGGAATGACGTCAGCCCTCCTCTCCCCGCCCCTCCCCTCCCCTTGCCCTCGCCCTCGCCCCCCAGCGGCTCGCGCAGCCAGGGGCGACTGCCGGGCTGCGGCTGCAGGGGCTGGCGCCCACCCCTGGCCGGGATTTAGTGATTTCATTTCAGGCTGTGGCTCTGGGAGGGGAAACAGAAGGACGGGAGGAGATCGACCCTGGGCTAGGGACCCACGGAGCCCATAAGTTGCATGAGTCGCACGCACGCCCTCCGTGTTCTCACCTTCCCGGTGCAGGCGGGATCCCCGGGCAGGCGCCACGCGCGGAGCGAAGAGGTCTGTCAGTCCATCCAGGCAGCCAGCACCCCCCCCCCGGCCCTGCTTTGGAGGTGCCCGGCGTCCGTTGTGACCAGCCCCAGTCCCAAGACAACTAGTCAACTGATGTATTTCCATTCAACAGGCATTTATTAAGCGCCTTCTGAGCACCCAGGACGGGAGAAGAACAAAATCAAAGGCCGCCGCCCTCTCCCTCGACTTACAGCTGCCACAGATGTTCCTTCAAGCACACCCACCTCCGTGGTGTGGGGTGACAATAACCAGGTCTCCCTCTCCGCCCGAATGCAGCCCCCTTCACCCTCTTCGACAAACTGGCACCCCGGGAGCAGTCTGCTTCAGGAGAATTCTGAGCACGTGAACACTCACTTAAAAACCCTGTGCCAGGGTCTCCCTGGTGGGACCCTTGCCAGGCTTTCCCCCCTTTCACCTTCTGCACAGCTCTCTGAAAATCCCCGTTCCTAGAACCAGCCGAGGGCTAGTGCAGACTTTTTGGCTTTCCCCAAACTGAAAGGGTTCAGGCTGGCATCAATCACGGACACTCCTTCCCTCCCTCCATGGGGACCTGAGATGGTTGGAAATGTTATGATTCCAAGCCTGAGTCTGTTCCCCAAAACAGTGAGGAAACTGTCTAAGGTACCTTTCCGGCTCTAATTCTATGATTTGTCATTCCCCTTCCCTGTGTGGACAAGAGAAATGTTTCTCTCCTAAGAACAGAACTGTGGAGCAAGAGATTTAGGGTGGTGGCAGTGTAGGGACAGATCAAAAAGTCCCAAATTGTCTCAGCAGTCCTAAATCTTGATTAAGAGCACCCCCCCATACATACGCCATTTAGGTGAACCAGGCTTCCAGCATCTTCGGGCTGGGGGGAGGCAAGGGTTCTATTCTTTGGGCCTCCAACCCCTAGCTTGTCACCAGAGGGGGACTTAACTCCTTTGGTGCTCCAGGGTACAGGCTACACAGAGCTGAACTAAAAGCCGAGAGTGGGAAGGGTGGGAAGGTGCTCAGAGCAAACCAGAAGCTAAATCCCATTTGGGAAGAGGGGTGTGGTGAAAGGCAGGATAGTAATGGGAGGGGGCACAAAAAGAGGGGAGGGGGGAAATCCCATAGGAGGAAGGGGCTTGGGGCCAGAGAGAGCCCTCTGGTGCCCAGAGGAGAAGAGATGTCCGTGGTCTGACCAGCAACCAAGGCCAGCAGACCTGACTTGAAGAGGGAAGAAAAGAATAGGGAGAGGTCCCCTGCCACTTTTCGGATCCCTCTGCCTGGCAAGAGAGAGAGGAAGGCAGAAGAGGGTAGGGACTCAGGAAGGCAGGGTGCTGTGGGCTCCCCAGGTGCGGAAGAAGTGGAAGAGATTTCTTGCTCATAGAAAGCCCTTCAACAGAGTCTCTGGGTTCAGCCCTCTTCCTCTCTACCTTTGAAGGTATGAAGCTCCAGGACTCAGCCTTTCTCGGGCTTCCCCCATCCCTCAGCTCGATGCCCCGTAATTCAGTGGTGCATCTCTCTTTCCCCACCCCCACTAGTCTCCGGAATAGCCATGGGTCTTCGCAGCCTTCAGCAGCCTGCCGTTCCTCCATCCTCCCTGCCCTCATTGGAGAGAACTGCCCCAGGACTCCGAGGCCATCGTCTGCACACTCCGCTACATGCATCCCGGGTCCCCTTCCTTTCCCCTTTCCTGCACTCCCTGCCCCGCCCGCATCATCCCCGGGTGCGACCAACCCAAGCTCGGAGGCTTTCTGCCCAGCTTCCAGGGCAATTCTTTAGCTAATGCTTTCCAGCGTATTCCCTCCCCCTCCCCCAGGCATTAGACCAAGCCATTCTGGTCGGTCGCATCCCTCCCTTCCAACCACAAATTCACAGTGCTTCCAGCTACACCCCGCTTCTTTAGTGCAACGTTTAGAAGCCAGTCCCGTCCGTCCCCACCCCCCACTCTTCCCTATGCAAAGCTGCCCCCACCCCCCCGTCCCGGCCGTCCCCGCCGCCCCAAGCATTGTCCCGGTGCCTTCTCACCGGCTCCTCTGTACAACGCCCCAGCTCATGTTCGCGAGCACAGCAGCCGGGGGTACCGGAGCATCCTTCCAGCTCCACACAATGCCTGAGTGCGCCGGTGCATCACTCCCCGGCTCCATCACACAATGCCCGTGTGCATCCCATCCCACACTACGGCGACTCCATTGCCCCCCCATCCCCCGCTCCCTTCGCCAACTGCCTCCACCTCCTCGACTGCCCCCTGCCCTCCAACCCCCACCCCCACCCTCAGGGCTTGGGCTGAGATTTTACCTGGTGGCTGGCTGGGCTGGGCTCCCCCGGCTCTTGCCCCCCTCACATCCTCGCAGGAAGAGGCGGCGGCGGCGTAGCATTTAATCCGTCTGGACCCGGCGCTCTCCCAGGCAAGCCAGCCCGAGCAGCAGAGCAGGCAGCGGGCGCGCGCTGGCCGAGGCTGGCAGGGATCGCGCGGGCGGGCGGCGCGAGGACAGACACTGCGGCTCGCGCTCTCCCAGCAGCTCCAGCTCCCCACAGCCGGTGATGTCATTCCATTCCAAGAGCCGCTGCCTCCGCCGCCGCCGCCGCCGCCGCCGCCGCCGCCGCCGCCGGCCAGGAGCTGAGGGGGGAGGGAGAGGGAGGGCTCGCGCGGCTCCGGGGAGGGGTGAGAGAAGGAGCCCAGGAGGGGGAGGAGCCGGGCCGTCCCTGCGTCATCGCGCAACCCCTCGCCACCAAACCTCCCTCCTCCCCTACACCCTACCTGCCAGCCAATGGGAAAAGCTGACTTCTGTCACGTGGTGACTAAAGCACCGAATTGTGAGTTAAAGGGCTCAGAAGCACGTGGTGCTCTCTGGAACAGGGGCTCTGGGAGCACGTGGTGGTCCCAGTGGCGATAGCGCGAGAGGGCCTGTTAAAGGGACCATCGAAGCTCCAATATCCTCAGGCTTGGACCTTGTTTCACACAATTGTAAATGGTTTTCTTGGAGCCACCTTTTCTCTCTCCCCTTTTGGCTATTTTCAGTCTTAAATTAAATGCACACACACATATTATACCTAGCTATGTAGCAAGCACTGTGCAGGATATGGGGTTTGCAAAAAAAATAGACAGTTCTGCCCACAGTCCTTATCAACCAGGATTTTTATGAGGAGAGTATTCAGTAAACCCTGAGGCACTAACAGAAATGGAGTTGTTCATAAAAAAAATGTGCACTCAAATTTTCTGCTAAAGACCTACTCAAATGCCTCATTGTGATGTGAGGTAGCCCAGGATTCTGGAATACTATGCTAGTAAAACAGCCTCTGTCAGATTCTACAGGTGCATTTCTGGTGGCAGGCTGGGTCTGCTACCTGAGGATCAGCCTAAGTATGGAAAGTCTCATCACCAGTAGGCTGCCCATACTCTAGGTGATAATCATTGTCCATGGCAACCTAAGAAACAAAGAAAATCAAAAGATGGTCCCCTGCTTACTTCCATGATAATGGTTTTGGGGTGGCAGAAAAGAAAGTAAGAGGGTGCTAAGATTCACAGAGTTTCCTAGGACCATCTCTAAATGTGAGGTCTTTGTTCAATGAATAATCATATCAATATTGATATTCTTGATGGAAGTTATATTAGAAAACAGCAATTTCTACTAAATGGAGATACAAGGATAAAAATAAGACAGCTTTTGACCTCAAGTAAATACATGATAATTTTCATGAATACTTTCTTCCATACTAACAATTACCTATTATGATATGAATATAGTGCTCTAGGCCCTAGAGTCTAGGGTTTTCAAGGTGCCTCCATTGTGTGATCTCTATTGACTTTCATAATAATGCCCTCGAGCCAGGAATTACAGGTATTATTATACCCATGTCACAGATGAGGAAACTGAGGTTCAGACAGATTGAATCTCTTGTCCAAGGTTATTCAGCTACTTATCAGAAGTGGGATTTGGACATAAGTGTTGCTGGCTCCAAACCCAACGTTCTATCCAGTATAACCAAAGGGCCCAACTAAGAACAGGATTGGAAGATTCTGAACAGGGTCACATTGAAGGCAAGGACTGTTTTTTTGTTTTATTTTTGTTTTTTGTCTTTCCCCAAGCATATAGAACAGTTCTGGTAAGAACTTTTAAAATGCTTGTTGACTGTCTGATGATCATCAAGCAACCTTTCTCTCTCTTTCTCTGTCTCTCTCTTTCTCTGTCTCTCTCTGTCTCTGCCTCTCTCTCTCTCTCACACATACACTGAATCTGACTATTTAGGGACAGGAAACAAATGACTATTGACATGGGAGTCACTTCAGAATCAACTGTTTATATGTAGTCAGTTAAAACAAGTCGAGAATCAGAAGAAAGGATGAAGATTGATGATAATGCTGATGCTGGAGAATGAGGAGAAGTACAATGGTTCTGTGTGCAGTACAAGATCCAATTATAATAGCTTCAACCTGAGCTATTCAAATAAAATGTTGACACTGGGAAATAAGAAATGGGAAAAGGTCATATTGACTTTGATAATTACCATTTCCAAGAAGTTTGAAGAAGCAGTTCATGTAAACTGATGAGAAACATGATGGTATCATGGATAGGGAGCTGGCCTCAGAGTCAGGAAGACCTGGGTTTGAGTGTCAACCTCTGACACATACTGACTATGTATGACCCTGGACAAAGTCACTCAACCTCTCAGTTAACTCTCTAAGAATATGTTAAAAAGAGCTGTGATCTGCGTTGGCAAGTAGAGTTTCCTTGCTAGAGGTCTCCCTACCCCAGTGAATTCACAGGTCCAACCAGTCAGTTCAACAAGGAGGCCAAAAGAGACTTGACATTGTCTAAGCCAGTAAACACTGGATTTCCTTGCCAGTGGATGCCAAGGGCATCAATGGTTTACAGTACAAACACATTTGTAAAACATTTTGGAAGAGGGTGGAAGTTTGTGAGTCAGAAAAACTTCATACAAAATAGCGAAAAGCAGCATAGGCAAAAAAAAAACATCTGTAGAAAGCTTGGCAGGAGGCATGACTAAACCAGATCATCCCAAGAGCACTTACAGATGAAACTGGAAGGCGAACAACAAATAAATGATAAATGGGAACAGATTTGTCATTGTTTCCACAGTGGATCTATTTTCATCATTATTGAGAGCAAAACCAACTCATTTGGACTTTACTGCCTTTGTACTTGACAAAAAAGAAATGGCATTTAAGAAGATGCAGTAGTTGATTTAAAAAAAAAATCGGGCCAGACTAAGTGTATACAAAAAAACCCATGCTGGACATGGCTCAATTTTGAGAGACTCGGGGGGAATCATTTTATGATGTAGCTCAGAGGAGGGAAGAATGGGTGGAATCATGGGAAATATTATGACTCCAAAAAAGCGTCAGGAAGACCCCCATAATAGTAATTACCACAATAGCCAATGCTTAGTTTGACTTTGAAATTTGAAAAGAGCTTTACTTTTCTTAATTCATTTATTCTTTACCACACACTGTGAGGTGGGTGCTGTTATTAGCCTCATTTTACAGATGAGGAAGCTGACTTGCCCAGCATCATATAGACGCAGTATTTGAGCTTAGGGCTTCCTGACCAAGTCCCATGCACTCTCCACTATTTTCTCATCTCTATAAAATCTTTGTGAGAATGATCTACACATGGTGTTAAGGGTATATTATAATCTACATCACTCCTCCAATTTATGTTTGTTTTATAAAGAGATCTCTAGTTTTTGTGTAACCAGTATTTGGTAGGGGAAAGGGCTAAATTGGCAGAGTGCTGGGCTTGGTGTTAGGAAAACCTGAGTTCAGGTCCAGCCTCAGATACTTACCAGTTGTGTGACCCTGGGCAAGTCATTTAACCTCCGTTTGCCTTAGTTTCCTCAACTATAAAATGGGTATAATAACAGCACTTATCTCTCAGGGTAATCGTAAGAATCATATGAGCTAACAATTATAAAGAGCTTAGCACAGTGCCTAACGAATAGGAAGTGTTCGATAAATATTGGTGGTGGTGGTGGTGGTGGTGGTTGTTAACAGCTACCCTCTTGACAGGAATCAGAGAAACAGCTTTTATTGAGAATCCAGACTTGTACTCTAGGCCAGATGTATTTGAGCTTTGGTGAATATATATGTATACACACATGTATATGTATATATGTATGTGTGTATGTACATACATATGTGTGTATACAAACATATACACATACATATGTATATGTGTGTATATACGTATGCACACTCGCACACACACACACATATACATATATAGATATGTAACTCTAGCTTGACATCTTTGTTGGATACTAGAGTAGAGAACACCCAGGTTTTGCAGTCCAAGATCTCCCTCAGATATACTTCTGACAGTGCTAGCATAGCCCTCCACCTTGTCTGTACAATGATAGGCCAGATACTAGATAATATCCAAATATTATAAAAAATGTATATTTTTAGACAATACTAACACATCTATCTACCTTACATTTAATTGTTATATCACTATCACTTGCCTCCAAATTCCTCCCTTGAGTTTAAAAACAAACCAATCCACAAAAAAGCAACTCCCTTGGGTCAAATAAGCCCTCACCTACCAAAGAAATGCACCCATTGGCCAGGTAGGAAAATGTATATCACATTCTACATCATATGTCCATTACTTCTCTGCCAGTAGGTCAATAGCATGTCTTATAAGTCTTCTGGAGTACTGTTGGTTATTGCATTGATTAGAATTCTTTAGTTTTTCACAGTAATTTTTCTTTGCAATGGTGTAGTCATTGCATAAATTGTTCCCCATACTTCAATTCATTTCACTCTGCATCAGTTCATATGTCTTCCCATGTTTTACTAAAGGCATCCTTTCTATTTCTTATGGTGCAATAATACTTTATTCCATTCCTATACCATAATTTGTTCATCCTTTCCTTAACTGATGAGCATCCTCTTAGTTTCTATTGTTTCAGTTGGAACTATAGCTGGAACAAAAATATCCATATACGTCCTTCCTTTTGTCT